>NC_138776.1:96114889-96787389 GCF_965119305.1 Pelophylax lessonae
TATCTATATAGAGAGAGAGAGAGAGAGAGAGAGAGAGAGATATATATCTATATATATATATATATATATATATATATATATATATATATAGAGATATAGAGAGAGAGAGAGAGAGAGAGATATAGAGAGAGAGAGAGAGAGAGAGATATAGAGAGAGAGAGAGATATAGAGAGAGAGAGATAGAGATAGAGAGATAGAGATAGATATAGAGAGAGAGATAGATATAGAGAGAGAGATAGATATAGAGAGAGAGATAGATATAGAGAGAGAGATAGATATAGAGAGAGAGAGATAGATATAGAGAGAGAGATAGAGAGCGATATAGAGAGCGATAGAGATAGAGATAGAGATATAGAGAGAGAGAGAGAGAGAGAGAGAGAGACTGTATATATACATATACACACACGCGCATAAAAAATAAAAAAGGGGGGGTAGAAATCTGACTTGCCTATTAGTATTTTACACTTTTACGCACAAATACACAAAAATATGCGAATGCAATATTATTATAAAGAATTTCCTTTACTCATGTATGCAAAGATACAAACAAAATAAAAGCCTCAAATTTCAGCCAGGAATACTGATGTTCGAACATCAGTTCTGTGTGCAAGTATGCTTACTGCAGAGAAATAGAGTAGGGAGTAAAACAAACATGCAAGGCAAATGGTAAAAAGAAGGAATTATTTGGCAAAAGATTCTATTGAAATCATTACTACACACCTGATATTATACAGAGGCTGCGTTTGATGGACGACAACATTACACTTTGGACACCTGTTGCTGTAGTAAAAATGCTTTACTATGCAGCTTTTGCAAACTGAAAAACAAAAAAAGAAAAAATACAGTGTATATTGTTCTCACGGTTGTGTATGATACAGATAGGTGCAAGTGAAGCCTACCTCCTGCTGGGAGCTGCTGTGACTCACCACACCAGCACTTAGTAGTTGATACCCCTGATGAAATCACGTGACCGTGATGACAAGCATAGGGCGAGTCAGGTGACACTGCTGCACAGAGGAAGTGATGTGAGAACCTTTGTATCCTGCAATCCATTACAGGAGCGCTTTGTTTTAAAATTTAAATGCAAGTTACTACTTTTAAATAAATACCTACTTCGAAATTACTACACCATGACGATGAAATTAATCAACAGGGTTCTAAAGGGCCACACCTCCCACTAAAAAAAAAAAAAGGGTCTCTGATTATACAGTGGCACAAATAAGGAGGAGAAGGAGGAGCCCACCGTGCAAACCCCAGCATATAGGGGAAGGTGAAATTTGACCTAGTAAGAGAGGTCAAACAGAGGTAAGCGCAGTTGAGAGGTGGTGGGGATCCCCAAGCACTTTTCAGGTCATGGATTTTTATGGACTCTATGAATTGTATATACATGTTGCACTTTTAAGGAATTTTTCAGTTTATGCGATTATACTGCAATATTGTGATTTCGTGGATATTTTTTTCACATTACACCATTGTGTTTCATACTTATTTGCACGTAAATCACTGTATTAGAGTATACCTAGGTACCAGGGTTTGCATTTATATCGATATATGATCCACTTATATTTGTGTATTCACCAATACCATTTATAAAGGTCATGAAGGAGGAAGGTTTCAGACTGTTTGCACTTGTGCTTTGTATTATGAATTGCATATACATGTTGCATTTATAATGGTCCTGTAACCCACTTTTCATGAAATCCTTTCTTAGTGTTTTTCTACCTCCTTGTAACATTCGTGAGCTTCCTCCCTTTAGTTCCGCTTTAATTTTGTTTTCTCTCAATTTCTTGCATGCGTGTACTCACATGTATGAAGACATTCTGTTATAGTCGTGGCATCGACGAAATAACCTTTGCAGATGGAGCAGAGAATGTAGGGATTCAGGTCAGCCAAGTTGACCAGGCACTGAAAAGTGACAAAGAAAAAAAAGTTTTAAAGATACTAGCTTCCCTCCTCATATAATGATAAACAAATAAAAACGGGAGTTACTTACCGGTAAATATTTCCAGAAGTCATCCAGGAAGCACCTCCTCCAACAGGAACAGGAAAAGCATCACCAATACACTTTAAAAGGCAGTCCCTATGCTAAACTGGTCAGTTTTAAAACAAGAACTGAAGAACAAAACCTTAAAAGCATATACAAACATAAAAACAATCATTGACATAAGGGCGGGAACCTGGCTGTTCTGGAAGACTCCTGAAAACAGAGTTACCGGTAAGTCTAACTCCGGTTTTCCCCAATCGTCTTCCAGGATAGCCCATGAGAAGATTATAAAGAACTTACTATATTGGTGAGAGTCATTAAAAGTCCAAAGACCTCTACCACCCTTGGATTTATCATAATTATCAGAATTTGGTGGACCCAGTTATTGTAAATTCTCAATAGAGAGAGACTAGGCCCGACAGACACTACATGGAATGACTAGGTCTGAACTATGGTGAAGATATAAAAACCACCATCCTATATAGAATATAAACATAGGGATCTGCTACAAAGGCATACTTCTAGTGGCTGTCCCCCACCTACATCCTTGTATATGAATGTGAAAAGGCCCCGTGCCTAGAGAAATACATCATCACTTCAGGGGCCCATGTTAAATCGCCACTGTAAGAAATTGTGTGTGTAATTATATATATATTATATATATATATATATATACACACACACACACACACACACACACACACACATACACCAGGACTCGAAAACCCCGGGTGCCAGGTCGCATTGGCGACTAGAATTAGCGACCTGGCACCTGGGGTGCACTGCAAGACGTTTCCTGTCCCTTTTGCGCCCCCCCCCCAACCACTCACCGAGTGCACGGACTACAGCGCCATCCGAAAATTGAGGCCGCGGCTTTTCGGCCTTCTTCAGTGAGAGAACGGGGAACTGGCGCCCTCTTGTGGTGGCCAGGAGTTTGACAAGCAGTAACTAATGGCTGTTTCCCCTGCCTGTCCTCAATGCCTGTCCATCTCCTTCCCCAAGAGGAGATGTGAGGGAAGTTTTTGCAGGCTTCATCTCCCTGTCCACTTACCTTTGCGTAAAATGTAAGTGGACAGGGAGTGTGGTTATTATTATTAATTTTTTTTTTTAATTATTTAACCACTTTACCACCGGAGGATTTTGCTGTCTTCCGTCCAGGCCACTTTTTGCGATTCGGCGCTGTGCGACTTCAACTGACAATTGCGCGGTCGTGCGACGCCGTACCCAAACGAAATTTACGTCCTTTTTTTCCCACAAACAGAGCTTTCTTTTGGTGGTATTTGATCACCTGTGCGATTTTTACTTTTTGCGCTATAAACAAAAAAAAGAGCGTTTATTTTGAAAAAATAACAATATTTTTAACATTTTTTTATATGAAATTCCCCCCAAAAAAGATGTAAAAACCAATTTTTTTAAAAAATTTTGGCCAATTTGTTTTCTGCTACCTATGTTTGGTAAAAAAAAAAAAAAAAAAAAAAAAAAAAAAAAAAAAAAAAAAAAAAATCGCAATAAGCGTATTTTGATTGGTTTGAGCAAAAGTTATTGCGTTTACTAACAAAGGGAAAGATTTCTGTCATTTTTGGTGTTTTTTTTTTAACGCGTAATGGCGGCGATCTGCGATTTTTTTTGCGGGACTGCGACATTATGGCGGACAGATCGGACCCTTGACTGACATTTTTGACACTTTTGGGGGTACCAGTGACATTACTGCAGTAATCAGTGCTATATATATGCACTGTTACTGTAAAAATGACACTGGCAGGGAAGGGGTTAATTTTATTGGAGAGGGAGGGGTTAATGTATGCCTGGTGCTTACTGACGTGTGGGGGGGGAGGTGACTGAGTGAGTCATGGACATATCGGATGTCCAGCTATGCTGAACACTCCGATCTGTCACTCCCTGTCACTATGGAGATCCGCCCGCTGTGTTTACACACAGTGGGCGGATCTCCAGACTCGATCCCCGAGGATCGGGTAAGATCCGCGGCGATCGCCGCTGCTCCTCCCCTGGCCCGACTCCCGCTGTGAATGAAAACAGCGGGAGCGAGCCTCCGGCGGCGCGCAAGCGCCGCCCAGAAGGGGGGAGTGTCTGACGACGTAGTACTACGTCGTCAGACGATAACGAGCCACTCTGCCGCAGTAATATTACTGTGAGCAGTCGTAAAGTGGTTAAAAAAAATATTTTTCTTTTCTTTTAATTATTATTAAAAAAAAATATTTTTCTTTTTTCAATTATAAAAAAAAGTTTATTTTTTTTCAATTATTATATATAAAAAAAAAATTATATATGATATAATCATATATAATTTTTTTTTTTTTTCCCTCATCGCCATGCCACAGCTGAAGGCCCCTTTCACACAGGCTGTCTGACCAGGTCCGCCTGTCAGTTTTTCAGGCAGACCTGATCGGACCCTTCAGTCTCCTCTACGGAGCAGTAATCTGCCGCCATCTGATCCTGTCCGCCAAAAACAGACGGATGGTGGTTCTATTTTCTATCCATCCCGTGGATCGGATCAGATGGCATCGGATGGAAACAGACAGTCTGTTTCCATCCGATTGCGCTATAGAGGAGACTGGGGTTCTAGTCGTCTTTATGTGTAAATGTAGTATGTTATTTTTTTGGAAATAAAGCTTGGTTGTTGGTTTAAAAAAAAACAAAAAAAAAAAAAAAAAACTGGATCCTAACTTTTTTAGCTGGCTCCTAGATTTCAGAAAAATTTGTCAAGCCCTGATATACACACACACAAGCTTTGTTATATGGTGACAGCGCTGCTACCCCAAGCAATGCTGATACTCCAAGCTACTGTGCCCTCACTGCCACCTGAAAAGACTAAGCAGTAGGGGGTTGGACTCAATTGCCGACATGACTACCGTACCTTCAGGATATACTGGGATGCCCAAAATTCATTAGAACAAGCCTCCAAATGCACCACTCCTTCTGCTATTTGGAGCACATAAAAAGCCTAAATGCGCATATTTATTCTTGCCTACAACCACTACTACTTCACTTATTGCAATCATTGCTGAAGATGAGGAGGCGCTGCTGCTGGCTGTGTTTGTCAGGGCCTTACGTGAAGCGGCAGAAGGTACGCAACCAAGTTGCTGTCTTTATGTTCTGCCTTTGCCAGCCACAGCTTTTAGCATCACTTGCATACTTGGAAAACACGCAGGACTCATGGCATGGCTGAATCTGAACTGATGACTCCAGGGCTGCCAGGCAGAAGTGCCAACCACCAAGCCACTGCGCTGCATGCACCCAGACACCTGGCGGGGAACCCACACTGCCTGTGCCGGCTCCTGTCAAGGGGGTAAGCCACTTCCAGTCATGGCCTTTGCCAGACACAGAAGGAGAAAGGGAACCAAGCTACCACTTTCCTGTCTGAGGGGTGGTCTTGGATTGTCATCTTTCAGAAAAGAAAGCCAGAGGAGAACAGAGGCCTCCCTCACCCAGGTTCCAAGTGATGCGCCTCCCCTGTCCGGAGGAAACACAAAAACTGACCAGTTCAAGGACTGTCTTTTAAAGTGTATTGGGGATGTGTTTCCGGTTCCTGTTGGAGGAGGTGCTTCTTTCTCATGGGCTTGGGGAAAAGTTACTTTTAATCGTCGGCTCCTCCCACAGTGTCTGGATGGAAGGCAGCTATTACTGGGTCTCCTATTTTCTACAAAATGATTTATGCCAGTAGAAACTGCCCCTTGAAATTTGATAAAATTTGAAGCAGCTGGACTGATGCACAAGGCATAACTATCTAACGGATTTGTACCTTTTTTTCCTGTTTATCCTAACCCTGAGTTTTCAAACTGACCTTTATGCACCCCCCCCCCCTCCTTTTTTACCCTCTTTTCCAGTGCTCCTCGCTCTGCCCCTCCCCCTTTTTTTCTTCTCTTCCATTCGTTCTTGTTTTTCCCTCTCTTTCCTTCTCCTCCTCTGTCAGTTCCTCCTTATTTTGGTGTTACCCTCTCCAGCTGTTGGATGTTTTTATAAACGAATATTCTACCTAGGCTCCTATTTTTGTATCCTACCTGCTATGCCAATGATTTGTGTGTAATATCTTTGGCATAAAAGATACTAGCTTCAATTTACGTATAACAAAATTAGTGTAGCACAACTCTTCACCAACT
Source organism: Pelophylax lessonae (assembly GCF_965119305.1). Classification (NCBI taxonomy): domain Eukaryota; kingdom Metazoa; phylum Chordata; class Amphibia; order Anura; family Ranidae; genus Pelophylax; species Pelophylax lessonae. The sequence continues at coordinate 96,120,992 of NC_138776.1, forward strand.
GCATTATGCATTAAATCTCCATCATTAATGTTATAAATGGAGTGATCTATAGGATGTTTCACTTTAATTTATATGTGCAATAAATCAAACTTATCATTTTCTGAAGTTAATACATAAATGTTCCAATATGCACAACATAAAATAAATATAAAATAAAATCCAAAGAATGTCCAAAAAACTGTGTATATAAATCCCAATGCAAAGAAACTTTCCTTATAAAAAAAAAAAATCTTCCAATTAAAGAAAAACACTGCTGTGTCCAAACTAAATGAAAGCGACCAACCAAAAAGGAAAGCTCCACTTGTTTCCTCCCCCCCCCCCCCTCAGCTGCCACATTTGGCACCATTTTGGGGGGAGAGGGAAGCAGATACCTTTCATAACCAGGTGTCTGCTCCCACTTCAGGATAAGATTGCCACGATCTATGTAATTTCTGGCCACTCCTGCTTCCATCCCCACTGCCTTCAAGGAGACACACAGGTCCCAGAAGACAGCGGGACCATTCAAAAAGCACAGCACGACTCATGCATGCGCAGTAGGAAACAGGCTGTGAAGCCACAAGAATCAAAAATGTGTAAAATCAGATTCCAATAAGACACCAAGATTCAGTACCGAAAAGGAACCAGTAGGGGTCGCCTCTTACCAGATCTTTAGATCAACCACGCTTGTATGATATAAAATGGTTGGGGGTCCGACAATAGACTCGAGCAACTGATCCTCAGATGTTCCCAATGTTCACCATTCAAAAAGAGAGAGAGAGGCTCCCATAGCGTAAAACAGTAAAATTTATTCCAAAAATAAAAGCAAGAACACTCACAGAAACCAGGATGGAATGAGCAATTGTATACAGCCGCCGGCCGAACGGCTTCGCTCGCCCGCACTCTCTGGTCGCGATCGGATGACGTCAGTACGCCGTGCCCTGACGACGTTTCGTCACAGATGACGTTTTCAAAACGTTTTTGAAAACGTCATCTGTGACGAAACGTCGTCAGGGCACGGCGTACTGACGTCATCCGATCGCGACCAGAGAGTGCGGGCGAGCGAAGCCGTTCGGCCGGCGGCTGTATACAATTGCTCATTCCATCCTGGTTTCTGTGAGTGTTCTTGCTTTTATTTTTGGAATAAATTTTACTGTTTTACGCTATGGGAGCCTCTCTCTCTCTTTTTGAATGGTGAACATTGGGAACATCTGAGGATCAGTTGCTCGAGTCTATTGGTCGGACCCCCAACCATTTTATATCATACAAGCGTGGTTGATCTAAAGATCTGGTAAGAGGCGACCCCTACTGGTTCCTTTTCGGTACTGAATCTTGGTGTCTTATTGGAATCTGATTTTACACATTTTTGATTCTGTTCACATGGTAAGAGGCTCATCTAGCTGGTGATGGTTCTACACCTATTTTTCATCATTGTTTTTTTCACTTTGGCACATCCATTATTGTCGTCTGGTAAGAGGCAACTTCAGCTGGAATTATTAATTGGTTTATATACACCTACCCTTATTTATATTTGGTAAGGGGTATTTAACACACACCAATTTCTTTAATTTACACTTGTCCACTGTTAATAGAGATCTTTGGTGGTGGTCTAATTTATACACACGTTATTCTCAAGTCACATTGGTGATATTTACCTAGTTGTTGGGTTTTACGCTATTGCGTATTTTACATTTTTTTTCATGATCCAATGACCATTGAGTCTACTGCTCACGTGGGCCTGGATCTTCTATCAAGGTGACAAGATTCATAGAGCATCTGCTTTTCTCTTACCTGAATCTGGTAAGCCTATACCCTTAAGGGAGTCTGGTCCAGGATTACATCTAGGATTTTGTCATCATCATTTACTATTGGGACTTTATGGACTTTACATCTCCATTTATCACACTTAGCGCAACTTAATTTACAAATATTCTACAGGGTGTGGTCACACTTGAAGTTGCTGCTGTTCAATATTATTTTCTCTAAGCGCGGTTAATCCCCCTCTATATACTAGGTACCTAGTTTAGACAGGTACCTGCTAGGCGGCTCGAGCATAAGTTCTCCTCTCCCCCTCCCTCCTTGCAATCTTCTAGGACAAGTCACAGGTCCCAGAAGATTGCCCGGCCAATGGGCAGCGCACACCTGGCGGTGAAGCCACAAGCTGTCACAGCCGGGTGCCCACACTTGCAATGCTGGTGCCGTGGAGAGCAGAGGGAGAGAAGCGAGGCTTCGGGCATCGACATCGCTAGACCGTGGGACAGGGGAGTGTGTGTTTTTTAAAAGTCAGCAGCTACACTTTTTATAGCTGCTGACTTTTAATAAACACAAAAAAAACGAGCGCAACTCCACCACCAGTGCAGTGTGGCCTCTCACCAGTGCAGCATGACCCCTGCATTACCAGTAGTTAACAGCACGCAGATTTCCCTCTCAGGGGGATGGAGATGGCAGCTGCCATTTCTGACTCCTTACTGCCTCCTATCCAGATGGATAGATTGATGGGTCTCAAATACAACCAATATGCATGTAGGGACAAAAAGAGAACACAAACCCTAGTGTTCTCCATGTAAAACACTTAATATAAAAAGGTAAAGTATTGCACTTACAAACTGAAGAACTATGGGCAGTGCTAGCATGTAGAAAAAGGAACCTCGCGCTTATGGGTAAATTATAAAGTCAAAAAAGTTAATGTGTGGCAAAATCTGGATAAATAGGTATAAGCTGCTGCTAACATAAAAGTGCCTGTGCCTTTAAATAGAAAATACCAAAAGATGTCAGCGCTGCTGAAAATGCAAATAAAGAGCCGACTGGGCTTATTCTGTGTAGTGCAATGAAACAGTGCAATCCTCTAGAACATTAAATACATATACTCATAACTGTGCAAATACGAATTGCAATCAATACAACCCCCCTCTATAAAGTGAAAAATACTTCTTCGGGTGCTGTAAACGTGCTCCACTTAGTGCTCCCCTAAGGTGACCCCACTCACCTGAAAGGTGAAGATCATAAGCCTTGGATTAAATAGAGTTCCTGGTTCCGTCTGAATGACAGCTGGCGGGGATACGTAGGTTCAATGTGGAATGCTTAGGCTACTGTGTAGCTCCGTGACTCGAAATAAAAAGAGGGGGTCTCCATGGTGAAGTATATAAAACCATTAAGAAACAAAAAATATCCGCTCACATTTAAAAAAACTGCTTTCTTCCTAGCTGTATGCGGTGCGGTGGTTCTGGTGTACTTCAGGCGTTCGTTCCACCGACCGGAAGTGACGTGGTACGCTCTGGATTGGCTAGACGCGTTTCGCCCTCCCACAGGGCGTTGTCAATGGCTAGTGTCCATAGCGTACAATGCAGCTTATATCTGCATAACTCCTCCTACTCCTCCTCTAATTAGTCCAAACCTTCACTGTTTGTTCCGCCGGAAATATATATATATATATATATATATATATATATATATATATATATATATATATATATATATATATATACACACACATCGGACGTATATAACTATGTGTGTATCTATTCTGTTAAAGAAATTATAAAGTATAGATAAAATGTATTCGACTATATAGATCTGGTTTTGATTATATTAGATGTATGAAAAACTTAGTTGAATGTTTCTCTTAATTTTGTTTCTCTTATGATTTAATACAGTGTGTGATGCCATCTAGTGGCCATTGCATACATTTATCTTCCCTTTGTAATGTTGTGAAATGGAAACAAATTGTTAGATGATCCTATATAATTACAACATATTCAATCCGATTAGAACCACTATGACATAATTAAAAAAAAAAAAATATATATATATACACACACACACACACACACACATACAATACACATTGTCAAGTATACCATAGATGCAATATACATTAAAAATATTATAATTATATATCAAGGATTGTACATGAAAAATTTTTTTTTTTTAAATTATTTATAAAACAATTGATGTCAATGTCCTTGTTTAAACCCAGGGGCACCATGCTGCGAAGCTGGTGGATCCATTTGGTTTCGTTACGTGATACTGAATGCTTCATGTTGGTGCCCCTCCAATGTTTTTCTTAACTCAAATTTTGTGGTATTGACAAAATAGAAAAACATTGGAGGGGCACCAACATGAAGCAGTCAGTTTCACGTAACGAAACCAAATGGATCCACCAGCTTCGCAGCATGGTGCCCCTGGGTTTAAACGTGGTCATTGATTATAAATAATTTTTAAAAAATAATTTTTGATGTACAATCCTTGATATATAATTTTATTATTTTTAATGTATATTGATTCTTGTATATTTATTGCATATATGGTATACTTGACAATGTGTATTTTTTGTTAAATATATATAATTTTTAATTATGTCATAGTGGTTATAATCGGATTGAATATGTTGTAATGAAATAGGATCACCTAACAATTCTTTTCCATTTCACAACATTACAAAAGGGAAGATAAATTTATACAATGGCCACTAGATGGCATCACACACTGTATTAAATCATAAGAGAAACAAAATTATTCAACTAAGTTTTTCTCACATCTTATATAATCAAAACCAGATCTATATATCCGAATATCTGTACTTTATAATTTCTTTAACAGAATGGATACACACATACTTATATACGTCGGGTATATATATACAGTGCCTTGCGAAAGTATTCGGCCCCCTTGAACTTTGCGACCTTTTGCCACATTTCAGGCTTCAAACATAAAGATATAAAACTGTAATTTTTTGTGAAGAATCAACAAGTGGGACACAATCATGAAGTGGAATTAAATTTATTGGATATTTCAAACTTTGTTAAATAAAAAACTGAAAAATTGGGCGTGCAAGATTATTCAGCCCCTTTACTTTCAGTGCAGCAAACTCTCTCCAGAAGTTCAGTGAGGATCTCTGAATGATCCAATGTTGACCTAAATGACTAATGATGATAAATAGAATCCACCTGTGTGTAATCAAGTCTCCGTATAAATGCACCTGCACTGTGACAGTCTCAGAGGTCCGTTTAAAGTGTAGAGAGCATCATGAAGAACAAGGAACACACCAGGCAGGTCCGAGATACTGTTGTGGAGAAGTTTAAGGCCGGATTTGGATACAAAAAGATTTCCCAAGCTTTAAACATCCCAAGGAGCACTGTGCAATCGATAATATTGAAATGAAAGGAGTATCAGACCACTGCAAATCTACGAAGACCTGGCCGTCCCTCTAAACTTTCAGCTCATACAAGGAGAAGACTGATCAGAGATGCAGCCAAGAGGCCCATGATCACTCTGGATGAACTGCAGAGATCTACAGCTGAGGTGGGAGACTCTGTCCATAGGACAACAATCAGTCGTATACTGCACAAATCTGGCCTTTATGGAAGAGTGGCAAGAAGAAAGCCATTTCTTAAAGATATCCATAAAAAGTGTCGTTTAAAGTTTGCCACAAGACACCTGGGAGACACACCAAACATGTGGAAGAAGGTGCTCTGGTCAGATGAAACCAAAATCAAACTTTTTGGCAACAATGCAAAACGTTATGTTTGGCGTAAAAGCAACACAGCTCATCACCCTGAACACACCATCCCCACTGTCAAGCATGGTGGTGGCAGCATCATGGTTTGGGCCTGCTTTTCTTCAGCAGGGACAGGGAAGATGGTTAAAATTGACGGGAAGATGGATGGAGCCAAATACAGGACCATTCTGGAAGAAAACCTGATGGAGTCTGCAAAAGACCTGAGACTGGGACAGAGATTTGTCTTCCAACAAGACAATGATCCAAAACATAAAGCAAAATCTACAATGGAATGGTTCACAAATAAACATATCCAGGTGTTAGAAAAGCCAAGTCAAAGTCCAGACCTGAATCCAATCGAGAATCTGTGGAAAGAACTGAAAACTGCTGTTCACAAACGCTCTCCATCCAACCTCACTGAGCTTGAGCCGTTTTGCAAGGAGGAATGGGCAAAAATTTCCGTTCTCGATGTGCAAAACTGATAGAGACATACCCCAAGCGACTTACAGCTGTAATCGCAGCAAAAGGTGGGGCTACAAAGTATTAACTTAAGGGGGCTGAATAATTTTGCATGCCCAATTTTTCAGTTTTTTTATTTGTTAAAAAAGTTTGAAATATCCAATAAATTTCGTTCCACTTCATGATTGTGTCCCACTTTTTGATTCTTTACAAAAAATTACAGTTTTATAACTTTATGTTTGAAGCCTAAAATGTGGCAAAAGGTCGAAAAGTTCAAGGGGGCCGAATACTTTCGCAAGGCACTGTATTTCCAGCGGAACAAACAATGAAGGTTTGGACTAATTAGAGGAGGAGTAGGAGGAGTTATGCAGATATAAGCTGCATTGTACGTTATGGACACTAGCTATTGACAACGCCCTGTGGGAGGGCGAAACGCGTCTAGCCAATCCAGAGCGTACCACGTCACTTCCGGTCGGTAGAACGCATGCTGGAAATATACTGGAACCACCGCCCTGCATACACCTAGGAAGAAAGCAGTTTATTTTTATTGTGAGTGGATATTTTTTGTTTCTTAATAAATGGTTATATATACTTCACCATGGAGACCCCCTCTTTTTACTTCAAGTCACGGAGTTACACAGTAGCCTAAGCATTCCACATTGAAGCTACGTATCCCCGCCAGCTGTCATTCAGACGGAACCAGGAACTCTAATCCAAGGCTTATGATCTTCACCTTTCTGGGGACACCTTAGGGGAGCACTAAGTGGAGCACGTTTACAGCACCCGAAGAAGTATTTTTCCAGCACTTAAGTGCTAGCATGTATCGGCTGTTTTTAACAATTACTGGCAAACAGCTTGATTCAGAGAGGGCCACCGGATGATGTCATTTACAGGACTAGGAGGTGGAGTCCTGAACATGATGTCATCCCCCGGCTTAGAGCCTCATCAGGTTTTTATTGCACTCCACGTCCCCATTCGGTAGATTGAGCCTCTTCATTTGTACCTCTCATCAATTTCAGCAGGAAGGAGAACCAACATTGTCACCTTGTCCCCAGAACACAACGGGAGGGGACATTTTCTATTGGGGACACCTCTTCTCCCCCTTGTGGTGAGATTTCCTCTAACTTCCTGGTGGGTCTCTGGGACAGGAAGTGAAGGCAAAAAGATTCCCAAGGGACAGCAAAACAAACAGGGGATTTAGCCTCCCCGACTTTAGGCAAAGCTACACCATACAAGGGCAATTCCTCATCAAGCTGGAAATCTGATAGTAAGCTGTGTGTTCATCTTCCATGTCTGTGTACACATCTATAGAGCAATCCAAGAAGAGGATAGGATGAGAAAAGACATGTCTTGTATGAGCCTTTTACATTGACTCTAGGGTGGAACAGTAATGGTGCACATTTGATACGCTAAATGGACACTCCCTGCGCTCAATTCCCACTCTACGTGACCGCTGTACACTCCCTGCGCTCAATTCCCACTCTACGTGACCGCTGTACACTTCCTGCGCTCAATTCCCACTCTACATGACCGCTGCACACTCCCTGCGCTCAATTCCCACTCTACGTGACTGCTGTACACTCCCTGCGCTCAATTCCCACTCTACGTGACCGTTGCACACTCCCTGCGCTCAATACCCACTCTACGTGACCGGTGCACACTCCCTGCGATTTATTCACACTCTACGTGACCGGTGCACACTCCCTGCGCTCAATTCCCACTCTACGTGACCGCTGTACACTCCCTGCGCTCAATTCCCACTCTACGTGCCTGGTGCACACTCCCTGCGATCAATTCCCACTCTACATGACCGGTGCACACTCCCTGCGATCAATTCCCACTCTACATGACCGCTGCACACTCCCTGCGCTCAATTCCCACTCTACATGACCGCTGCACACTCCCTGCGCTCAATTGCCACTCTACGTGCCCGGTGCACACTCCCTGCGCTCAATTCCCACTCTACGTGACCGGTGCACACTCCCTGCGCTCAATTCCCACTCTACGTGACCGCTGTACACTCCCTGCGCTCAATTCCCACTCTACGTGACCGTTGCACACTCCCTGCGCTCAATTCCCACTCTACGTGACCGTTGCACACTCCCTGCGCTTAAATTCCCACTCTACGTGACCGGTGCACACTCCCTGCGCTCAATTCCCACTCTACGTGACCGGTGCACACTCCCTGCGCTCAATTCCCACTCTACATGACCGCTGCACACTCCCTGCGCTCAATGCCCACTCTACGTGACCGCTGTACACTCCCTGCGCTCCATTCCCACTCTACGTGACCGCTGCACACTCCCTGCGCTCAATTCCCACTCTACGTGACCGGTGCACACTCCCTGCGCTCAATTCACACTCTACGTGACCGGTGCACACTCCCTGCGCTCAATTCCCACTCTACGTGACCGATGCACACTCCCTGCGCTCAATTCCCACTCTACGTGACCGATGCACACTCCATGGGACCGGGGCAGCACAGAGAGCGCCGCCTGTACAGCCCAGACAGGTGTCCCCCCCTCCTCCTCACCTCACTCCCCGCCATATACCGCAGACTCGGGGCAGTCACCGGCTCTTCCACCTTCTCACACTTCACCAAGAACTCCATCCCGCCGCCGGACTTCGGGGCCCGGCGACGGTACTTTCTTTTCGGCACAGCGGTACGCATGCTCCGTCCCGTGCTGGCCATGAAGTGCAGTCTGTGTACAGTGGAGTCGGGGCTAAGGAGTGGGATCCCGGCATGCCTTGCGCTTCTCCTGAAACAGGGGATGCCGGGAAGTGTAGTCCTGAAAGGGGGGGAGGAGACTTGAAGCTGTCACGCTGAGCTTTTATCAATAACAGACTACAGTACTTCAAACCCGGTGGACCTGTTTAGTTATACTAACACTGTTTCCCTTCCAAGTCTGTACATAATCACACGTTTTTTTTTTTTTTTTTATAAAACTCATCAATTAAAAATAGAAATAAATGCAGAACTTTTTCAGTTTGGTTAGAATAAAAGGAGACTAATAGCCCCTGACTGTTGTTTTTTTTTTTTTTTTGCCATGTGTGTCTTCTTGGAGAGATTTCCCTTCACTTCCTGTTGCATAGCCAAAACAGGAGGTGAGGAAAAACTCATCCAAAGTGAGGGAATTCCTGGGTGTCCCCATTGGAAGATTCCCCCTCTATTCATGTTCCAGTGACAACCCAAAATTTGAGATTTCTTTGACATCTGGTGAAAGGGGAACTAGGGAGGGTGACTCTTCCGAACAGGGGAACAGACAGCCTAACAGAGACTCTAATCCCTCCCCACTCTGTCCAAAAAGGAAGAAAAGTTTTGCCTTTACGCTGGCCATACACGCTGTTCATTTTATTATCTGAACAATGTGCAATTTGGATCAAAACAATCAAATCTGCAAACAATTCAACAGCAATAACTTCCCTTCCAATTAATTGAGGCTAGGTTCACATCTATGCGGTTGCAATTGATGCGGTTTTCAGGCGCGTTTTGTGTTTTTTAAACCTGCACTTTTGCATGCAGTTTTCATGCATTTTGCATTCTTTCTCTTTAAACACACTGTGTATAGCTGGATGCTAAAGAGTGTTCTTAACAACCGATGAGTCATCAGCTGTCAGGGGGATTCCCCGCTCAAAGCTAAATGTAAAAAAAAAAAAAAAGAATTGTCGCCAAAAGAAATTTGGTGGGAAAAATGGCATGCCCTTCAGGTCTGGTATGGGTTTGGAGGGGAACCCCACAGCAAAATATTAAAAATAAAAAAATGACGTGGGGTCCCTCCCAAAATCCATACCAGACCCCTATCCAAGCATGCAGCCAGCCTACCAGGTCAGGAAAGGGAGGGGATATGTAAGCAGGATGGGATGGGGGGTGCTCTGGGGCGGGGTGCTGCCCACCCCCAAAGAACCTTGTCCCCATGGGGAAAGGGCCTCTTTTCCACAACCCTGGGTGATGGTCATGGGAGTCTGTGGGAAGGGGGGATATCAAAATCTGGAAACCCCCAGATCCAGGCCCCACATTGTACACCTACTCATTCACCAAAAAAAGTGAAAAAAAAAAACAAAACACACAGTTTTTGACAATTCCTTTCTTAAAAAGAAAAAAAATCTATGTCCCCCAATGAAGATCCATCATCAATCTGCTGTTCAAAATCACGGGGCCCTGTACAGCCTACCTGACAGGCCCCCCACCCTAAAAATATAAAATTATAGTTTCACTAAAAATACACTAAAATCATTATTAGTGGACACAGACACAACAAAATTCCTGCTAAAGCTCTGTGTGTGAATGAGGTTTTGGGGGTCATGACAGGTGTACGGGTGCAGGTGTATGGCGGCGAACAAAGACATCGTGCATTCAGGGCCACTCACCCACACTGGCCATATTTGGACCTGTGGCTGTGTTCGTACAGCTCCTGTGTCCCCTGAGTAACAGGCAGCTCGAGCTGCATGCACAATCCATTCATTCACACAGCCAGATTACCTGTGTGAATGAGTCCTTAGGGCTCATCCACATGTGAGGTTGGTGGGCGGTAAAGACCCCATGGTTGAGTTGCACTTTTACTGCTCAGCAACCTCTTTAGCAACAGAAGCAGTGGCTAGGAGTGTACACATACCACAGCCACAATGCTATGCTTCGCAGCCATGGCAGAATTTACATCCCTATCGAACAAGACCCATTCAGGTGGTTGCAATGTGCTAGTGCAGGGATAAAGCAGGCAGCGAGGAGGCAATATGCCTCCTCGCCGCCTGTCGTATAGTCTCTAAAGAGCTATCCAAATGCTGATTGCTCTTCAGAGAGCAAAGCACATGTGAAAGAGTCCTTGTTTTTTTTAATAATGTTTTAAATTTTAATTTTTTCAAATTTTTTGTTAGAATTGTATTTTATTTAGTTAAGTTTTTTTATCTGCAATGTTGAGCAGGTTTTGGTGAAATATCAGGGGTCTAAAAAGAAACTGATGTCTCATATTTGAAACTGAGAAGGGGAACGAGGACATAGATTCATCAGTCTCTGTCCCTCCTACACTAGAGATCAATAAATAGAAAGCGCTCTGAGGCTTTGTTCATTCATCACCAGAAGCATAATAAATAGTTCACTATGCTTCAGTGATGAATGGACACAGGAGCGATTGGAACTGATTGTTTGCTATGTTCATTCAAAAAAGGAAAGGGCCGGTGAATATTATATATTTACGCCCCCCTCCATCCTGAAACATCCCCCCTGTGTATCCTCACCAGCTTTCGGCAGGAGAAGAGAGGAGGGAAGCTGGCAACACTGTGGGGAAGGGGGTCACAGAGATACCTGGGTATTGGGGGCATGGGGACAAGGGGGGGTTACTGGAACCAATCTCCCTACAGTGCTGCCGGATGCATAGACAGGTCCTGCAAGACCTTAAGCATTTCACTCCAAACAAAGCCTAATCGTAGAGTGATAATAATCAAATGGGCTGTCGACTATAGATCAATTACTAATTAGAAGGGATAATTCAGAAATCAATTTTTTATCAAAGCGTGTATTGGCCACAATGAGGTCTTATTTACATGATCAATACCTTGGATACACACTGTGAAGGACCATCGTCACCCACACAGGGTGCACAGGTTTTCAGTGCAGCACTGTGCAGGCAGCCTGTTCAAATCAATGGCAGGCAGCCTGCTGAACAAACCTCCAAGCGCATCCCTGAGTGTATATCTAGAGAAAGAAACTACATAGGATGAGATTTTTAAGGTGCTATGTGAGTCCACAAGGTAATTTATAAAACAGTAGTACAAAGATTAAAAACCAAATACATATAAACAAATTACATACACATGACAAAAATTTCAACTATTGCTTGTCATATTGGATTTGATTCCACTAAAATCTTCTACATGTTTTTACCAAAATGGCTTCTTCAGAAAGTATTTAAGTGTGAATAACATAACTAAATAAAAAAATAATCACAAGTAGTACAAGTACATACATGGGGGGTCAGCTACCAGTAGATCGCAATCTGGGCTTGCTGTCCCGCCTTCCCAAAGCATCAGAGTGCAATGCAGAGGGACTACTGCCTCCTCTGTAGTGCAGGCTTCTGTCAGATGCAGAGAGATAGCAACTGTACTCCATCTCCTATCCCAGCTAGCAGTCTCCAGAGTGGTGCCAGCGGCAGGAAAGAAGAGATCTTTAAGTCAATGTGAAGCAATACACTGGGCATAATATAATAGGGCTGCTTTCACAATGATGCGCTGCGCCTTACCCACACTGAGTGCAGTACAGTGTACTTGCAGGATATAATCGAAGTCTATGGCAAAGCGCAGCTAACTAACCAAGGAAACTTACAGATGCACTGCGCTGCACCCGCGGTTCAGTTAAACCGCAGCCCATTGGTGTGAAAGTACCCTTATAGGGGGCTCAGAACAGTAAGGGGTCATTTACATTTGCAGTTTGGGGGGTGGTAAAATCCCATAGTTAGGATGTGTTTTTATCACTCCCCAACCCACACCCCCTTTAACTGCAGTGGCCAGGGGTGTTCACAATTGTAGTAGCTGCAGCACATGACACATGATGCCCTTTCATGGTTGGTGGGAGTAGCACCTGCCAAACATGACCTATTCAAGTGAATGAGTTCACTCTACAAGTGCCCTGCAACTTTGTGCAGTACAGCAAACAAGGGGTTAAAGCAGGCAGCGTTGTGTTACTTTCTCATCACCTGCTTTAACCCCTTGGACCCCACAGAAGCATGCATTTGCAGGGCACTTGCAAAGTGACTCCATTTAGTTAAATAGGGCGCGATTGGCAGGTGGTAGCACCACCAAAAGCAACAGGGTGCTTAATTCCTGCTGTGGCATGTGGACACCTTTGGCTGCTGCAACCTTGACTCAACTGCAGGGTTTTACCACCCCCAACTTTACGTGTGAACGAGCCCTAGGGTGCCTCTGCTGAATTCAACTAAGGGCTCATTCACAAGTGCAGCAGGCACTGCTGCTCCCCTAAAAAGCGATCCAAGTATGTTTGAAAGGTGGCAATATGTTGCCTCCTCACCACCTAATTTAAACCCATGATTGTCGTGCAATGAACATGATTGTGACATGGTAGTAAGGCAATTAGAGCTTTAAATCAGGTGTGAGGAGGCGACACTGTGCCCAGTGATCTTTGACTTCTCCAATGTTGTTCAGATAGGTCTCCACCTCTTTAAGGTTGCCTACCCCTGACATACATAAATCAATTCATGTAACATATCAAGTACACATCACATAACAAAGCTCCCATTGGTCTGCACTCAGATGGATTTAGTGGGCTAAGGATGAAGAGGAAACAATCCCAGAGAGCTGCAGGGCGTCAGAAGCTACCCAAGAGCAACAATCCCAATTCCCCATACATACATTTTGGATGAATCGCAGAAGGGGTACAAACGACACAGGACCAAACAGATTCTAGGGCATAAACAATATTAAGATTAAAAATGTTGCATGGGCCAAAGCTTTCACAAATAGATTACATGGCTAAATATCCATATACTCATTAAAGTCAAGTTATTTACATAAATGCCTGGAAAGATGATACACTCCACTATTGGGTACAGTCAGGGTCATCCACTGATGATGATCCTGGCTGTATCCAATAGTAGTGGGGTGTGTCATCTTCCCGTGACACTCATTTTTTATTGTCTGATGCTAGATGCCTTCTCAAGCACTCAGAAATTGCAGCTTGGTCAAATTGTTTTTTTAGCTGTGGTTCAAATTGGTATGCTATTTCCATCTTCAGGGTCCAAAAAGACACTGCATTTTTTCATGATGCTAAATGCACACTCAATCTCTCAGAAATGGAAGCCTGCCCACACAGGCTTGCTAGCTGTGGTGCTAAAATGTATGCCATTTACATTTTTAAGCCTCGTACACACCACTAGGTTTTTTTCATTCAACCCAGCTGGTAGAATAATAAAAAAAAATGACAGTTCAGGTTAGAGTCTTGTACTAACAATCTGATATTAGTACAACGATCTCCCCTGCTGAGCTACTGTGTTCTGACAGGAGAAGGCCCACCCCCAGAACACTCCATTCAGCGCTCTCAGTCATTGGCCAGTCTTGAACCCATCCATACAGAAGGAAGCACCTCTAAGTCCCTGTCATACTTCTATTATCCTGCAGATAGTATTCAGGAAGTACTATCCTAAGCTCGCAGATGATATGAGAGGGCCAAGCACACATACAGTGCCTTGCAAAAGTATTTGGCCCCCTTGAACTTTTCGACCTTTTGCCACATTTCAGGCTTCAAACATAAAGATATAAAACTGTAATTTTTTTTTTTTTGAAGAATCAACATCAATGGGACACAATCATGAAGTGGAACGAAATGTATTGGATATTTCAAACTTTTTTAACAAATAAAAAACTGAAAAATTGGGCGTGCAAAATTATTCAGCCCCTTTACTTTCAGTGCAGCAAACTCTCTCCAGAAGTTCAGTGAGGATCTCTGAATGATCCAATGTTGACCTAAATGACTAATGATGATAAATAGAATCCACCTGTGTGTAATCAAGTCTCCGTATAAATGCACCTGCACTGTGATAGTCTCCGAGGTCCGTTTAAAGCGCAGAGAGCATCATGAAGAACAAGGAACACACCAGGCAGGTCCGAGATACTGTTGTGGAGAAGTTTAATGCCGGATTTGGATACAAAAAGATTTCCCAAGCTTTAAACATCCCAAGGAGCACTGTACAAGCGATATTGAAATGGAAGGAGTATCAGACCACTGCAAATCTACGAAGACCTGGCCGTCCCTCTAAACTTTCAGCTCATACAAGGAGAAGACTGATCAGAGATGCAGCCAAGAGGCCCATGATCACTCTGGATGAACTGCAGAGATCTACAGCTGAGGTGGGAGACTCTGTCCATAGGACAACAATCAGTCGTATACTGCACAAATCTGGCCTTTATGGAAGAGTGGCAAGAAGAAAGCCATTTCTTAAAGATATCCATAAAAAGTGTCGTTTAACCACTTTACCACCGGAGGATTTTGCTGTCTTCCGTCCAGGCCACTTTTTGCGATTCGGCGCTGTGCGACTTCAACTGACAATTGCGCAGTCGTGCGACGCCGTACCCAAACGAAATTTACGTCCTTTTTTTCCCACAAACAGAGCTTTCTTTTGGTGGTATTTGATCACCTGTGCGATTTTTACTTTTTGCGCTATAAACAAAAAAAGAGCGTTTATTTTGAAAAAATAACAATATTTTTAACATTTTTTTATATGAAATTCCCCCCAAAAAAGATGTAAAAACCAATTTTTTAAAAAATTTTTGGCCAATTTGTTTTATGCTACATATGTTTGGTAAAAAAAAATCGCAATAAGCGTATTTTGATTGGTTTGCGCAAAAGTTATAGCGTTTACTAACAAAGGGAAAGATTTCTGTCATTTTTGGTGTTTTTTTTTTTAACGCGTAATGGCGGCGATCTGCGATTTTTTTTGCGGGACTGCGACATTGCGGCGGACAGATCGGACCCTTGACTGACATTTTTGACACTTTTGGGGGTACCAGTGACATTACTGCAGTAATCAGTGCTATATATATGCACTGTTACTGTAAAAATGACACTGGCAGGGAAGGGGTTAATTTTATTGGAGAGGGAGGGGTTAATGTATGCCTGGTGCTTACTGACGTGTAGGGGGGGGAGGTGACTGTGTGAGTCATGGACAGATCGGATGTCCAGCTATGCTGAACAGTCCGATCTGTCACTCCCTGTCACTATGGAGATCCGCCCGCTGTGTTTACACACAGCGGGCGGATCTCCAGACTCGATCCCCGACGATCGGGTAAGAGCAGCGGCGATCGCCGCTGCTCCTCCCCTGGCCCGATTCCCGCTGTGAATGAAAACAGCGGGAGCGAGCCTCCGGCGGCGCGCAAGCGCCGCCCAGAAGGGGGAGTGTCTAACGACGTTAATACTACGTCGCTGGACGATAACGAGCCACTCTGCCGCAGTAGTATTACTGTGAGCGGTTCTAAAGTGGTTAAAGTTTGCCACAAGCCACCTGGGAGACACACCAAACATGTGGAAGAAGGTGCTCTGGTCAGATGAAACCAAAATCAAACTTTTTGGCAACAATGCAAAACGTTATATTTGACGTAAAAGCAACTTGGCTCATCACCCTGAACACACCATCCCCACTGTCAAACATGGTGGTGGCAGCATCATGGTTTGGGCCTGCTTTTCTTCAGCAGGGACAGGGAAGATGGTTAAAATTGATGGGAAGATGGATGGAGCCAAATACAGGACCATTCTGGAAGAAAACCTGATGGAGTCTGCAAAAGACCTGAGACTGGGACGGAGATTTGTCTTCCAACAAGACAATGATCCAAAACATAAAGCAAAATCTACAATGGAATGGTTCACAAATAAACATATCCAGGTGTTAGAATGGTCAAGTCAAAGTCCAGACCTGAATCCAATCGAGAATCTGTGGAAAGAACTGAAAACTGCTGTTCACAACTGCTCTCCATCCAACCTCACTGAGCTTGAGCTGTTTTTCAAGGGGGAATGGGCAAAAATTTAAGTCTCTCAATGTGCAAAACTGATAGAGACATACCCCAAGCGACTTACAGCTGTAATCGCAGCAAAAGGTGGCGCTACAAAGTATTAACTTAAGGGGGCTGAATAATTTTGCACGGCTAATTTTTCAGTTTTTTATTTGTTAAAAAAGTTTGAAATATCCAATAAATTTTGTTCCACTTCATGATTGTGTCCCACTTGTTGTTGATTCTTCAGAAAAAATTACAGTTTTATATCTTTATGTTTGAAGCCTGAAATGTGGCAAAAGGTCGAAAAGTTCAAGGGGGCCGAATACTTTCGCAAGGCACTGTATTACAACAAATGACAAGAATAATTATTTGTGGAAAAGGTGAGGTGAGATGGCGCTGCCTGATTGTGTGCAAGTGGTATAGGAAGAGGTTAGTTTAACCGGTTGCCGACCGCTGCACGACTATTTACTGCGGCGGTCAGCCCCAGACAGGCAAAGTGACGTAGATCGCACAGTGCATGGTTACGTCATTTCAGCCCCACTGGAACGCAGATCCGGTCGCTGACACGCATAGCGTCCTGGAAGTAGCCGCCAACGAGGGACTCGCGGCCCCTACTGCTCTGGATGCCTGTTTACTGCTATTTTTATGTGAGTACCTGACTTTAATCTGTTTAATAAAGTATTTTAAAACGGTACATCACTATATTAGTACTTCTCCTTGCATATCATCACGGGATAAACCCACCGTTTGAGGAAAGGGAGGCTCCATTGCCCAGGTGAAGGAGACACCATCCCCCCAAGAGCCCCACACATCGAAATTGCTGAATAGAGGATATCATATCAAGGCCCATTACCCCTGCCGGGGTACATATTTCTGGTGAGTGCGGGAGAAATTGGAGGGGTGCACTGGTTTTTCTCACCCATCACCCAGCACTCGGATCACCCGGAATATCACCAATTGATTGATACACTTGCTTCACTTCATAGCACCTTAAAAGTCTGTTTATCACCTTTTGTTGGATCACCACATTTTTTTTTTTTTTGTATAGCATTGTATGGACTACTTATCTTTTTTGTCGGATTACTATATTATTTTAATTTTGTGATCACTATCATCATTCCAAATTTTTTTCACTGGCACACAGTTTTTTTGCCCATTAATTTATTCATCTATTGTACCTATTTTTATGAGCACATATTTAACCGGTTGCCGACCGCCGCAAGTACATATACTGCGGCGGTCAGCCCCGACCAGGCAAAGTGACGTATCGGTACGTTACTAGCCTGGGAGCCAATAGCGGGTGGGCACGCGCCGCCGGAGGCGCGCTCCTGCCTCGGCTCCTTTGCGGACACCTCCGTGCGTGTGACCGGCGGACCCGATGTACGCCGGTCACTCGCAATCGTCCGCTGTGAAGGGAGAAAGGCAGGTGGCTAATGTAAACAAAGCCGCCTGTCATTCTCCCCTGTGTAAAAGCACTGATCTAACGGTCCTGCTATGTAGGACCGTTGATCTGTGCTGTTACACACACAGCCACATCCCTGCACAGTTAGAAGCACGCCCCTAGGGACACACATAGTCACTGCATCTCTAATAAAGTTAACCCCTTCCCTGCCAGTCTCATTTTTACAGTAACAGTGCATATGTATAGCACTGATTACTGTAGTAATGTCACTGGTACCCCCAAAAGTGTCAAAAATGTCAGTCAAGGGTCCGATCTGTCCGCCGCAATGTCGCAGTTCCGCAAAAAAAAAAAATCGCAGATCGCCGCCATTACTCGTTAAAAAAAAAACAACAAAAATGACAAAAATCTTTCCCTTAGTTAGTAAATGCAATAACTTTTGCGAAAACCAATCAAAATACGCTTATTGTGATTTTTTTTTACCAAACATAGGTAGTAGAAAACAAATTGGCCAAAAATTTAAAAAAAAATTTGATTTTTACATTTTTTTGGGGGGAATTTCATATAAAAATATTGTTATTTTTGCAAAATTGTTGCTATTTTTTTGATTATAGCGCATGATTAAAAAATCACACAGGTGATCAAATACCACCAAAAGAAAGCTCTGTTTGTGGGAAAAAAAGGACGTCAAATACGTTTAGGTACAGCGTTGCATGACCGCGCAATTGCCTGTTAAAGTCACGCAGTGCCGAATCGCAAAATACCCCCTGGTCAGGAAGGGGGTAAAATCTTCCGGGGCTTAAGTGGTTAATCAGATTACATAAGACTACATTATTTAATTTTGTGAACACCACCATCACTCTCTCACCGGTATACAGGTTTCTGTCCATCAACTTATTTAACTATTTATTGCACACATTACTTTGAGCACATATTTGGGGAAAGTGCTCTCTAATTAGTCCACTTTTTGACTTTTTTACCCTTTTATACACTTATGCCTTATACCGTGGATTGTATGTCATTATTTAAGTAAGCACATTAGCACTTTATCTTGTGACAATTAAACTAACCTCTTCCTATACCACTTGCACACAATCAGGCAGCGCCATCTCACCTCACCTTTTCCACATTTATTGATATAGTCTTTGGACTATATTTTGAGGTTGGCTGCAGCCCATTCCTTTGTCCATAAGCGCGGAATTTCTCTTATCCTTCAAGAATAATTATTTATTTTCTAGTCTTTCTTCACATTGTCATGTTTGCGTCATAATTGAGAGGCAAAAAACAAACCAGTAGCGGTGAGGGGCTAGTTTTTTATTTTAATTATACTTTATTTAATTGGCAATAATATATAACATGACATCATAGGAATCATAGAAAAGCATAGAAAAATAAGCTATACAGGTCTTCCAGATTAACTCTGCTTTTGTTCTCCCATGTCTTTCCGGTCTAACAAAAGGGACAAATTACACCTAGAAATAACGAGTCTGCATGACCCAGTAACCTAGATTTCTTAATTTTTAAACACTAAAATTTTACACATCCCATATAACTTCTTTACGTAAATATACAAAAAGAGATCCAGACAACTCTTGCCTTGTGTTTACTAATAATTTTCAGAGCTTTGAAGAACAAAAATTCTACAAAAAGGTCATCCCTACTACCAAAAAAGGCCAAATAAGTGCTTAGGGCATTGTTCTGTTACACAAAAGTATCTGGATTTTGGGCGGGCAAACAATCTCCCTGAGACTTTAAAGGAAAACACCATATCATATTCTGATATATAAAACATTTTTTTACAAAACTTTATTCATAACACTTGTAAAATTACAATAAAAACAGACTTATGGCTTTAACATTGTGAAAATAAATGAAACCAGTAGTGCATGCCCTGATCACGCATTCATAATATTATATACATCCTCTCTTCACATGCATGTGGCCTAGGGGGCCTTGTGAGTAAAGGAACATTTGACGTGTTTCAGACTCTTTTCTCAGGGGTGTAGTGCGGAGGAACATGTAAAATATATTTGTGGAAAAAATATTGCAAGGAACTACAAATAAAGCTGTAACTTTTACAAAACCTCATAGATGCCATCACTTGATGAGCCACCACTGAAATAAGTCTTGTACCGAAAGATCACGGAGAAAGGGATACATTTTGGCCCCCAAAGACTACACCTCCCCCAAAAAAGTGGAAAATGAGCCTTAGGGTACCACGTGTTTATGTACAAAACAAAAGCCAGCAGTCCTTGGTGCGGCAGACATCTTAATGCCGATGATTAGCTTTCAGGAGGATTTTTTCTTTGTTTTGTGTATCCCGCTTCCTGCCTTATTGTTTGGAAAAACTGGAAGAAGCGTACAACTAAAGAACCATAAGGCCTGATGAGGTATTTTTGTATCAGTCCTCAGGCAACATCCTGTTTAATATCTAATCGTAACTCTGGCCCCACTCTCCCAGTTGCATAATTTTACAGGTAAAGCACCAGTAGTAAAGGCGAATGGAGTATTTGCTATTGGAGGAGTCAAAATCGCCAAGATAAGAATTGCCCGGCAGTCCTCTGCACCCACAAATCTGAAGGCAGAAAAACCAAGGTGGTAAACAACAGCGGCAGTATATTAGGTCTCTGAGTCTCCATAGGTTCATTTCTCTGTTATTTTAGTAGACGAGCCTTTCAAAATGTTTGCTCCGTACAAGTTCCTGTCAAAGGCCAAGAATCTATTTCTGCCAAAACAGGGATATCTGTTACTCGGATGCCAGCATCCTCACCAAGCATATATAGGCTACTATTCCTTCAGTTAATTACCATTACTGATGTTGCACAGAAAATTTTTAAAAGATTGTGCCTGACCTAAAAATGGATCATTCATATAGATCAGTGGCCTCCATACTGCGGCCCTTTGCTTGCTTTTGTATAGCCCTTGGGGCACTATTTCAATCCACTGACACCAATAATGGGGCTTAAGTCCTCGCAAGGACACCAAAGATTGGGCACTATTCCTCCGAATTACACCAACAATGGGGTCCAATGACACCAATGATGGAGCACAATTCCTCACAAGGACACTAATGATGGGGCACTTTTCCTCTTTCACTGTTTAGGAGATATTCACTGTATAGTGCGCCGATGACATCATAGGCGCATGCGCTCTGAAGGAACGGCCGCTCGTGCCTTATCTTCAGAGCCCTGTGCCGTAACTAGTGGCTCCAACACGCATGCACAGCTGCACACACAGCGGCAGTCTGCGGACCGGAAGGAAGACGGGAAAGATGGATGCGGCCTCCAGCGGGAACAACGAGGTCGTCTTTTGGAGGTGGGTGTCACATAATGTGCTAATATGCGATGTATACTAGCACATTATGCCTTTACTTTTAAGGTAACAAAAAAAACTTGTTTTACTTCCTCTTTAAGCCTAACTCTTTCTTTCATCTTTCTCTAACAATCCTAAGACTATGGCCCTGGAAGAATGTTTTAATTTGGCTTTTACACCAGTCCCAGTGGTGCAAAATGTTAGAGAATAGACCTTTTTGTAGTGGCCATTTAGTACAGCTATGAGTACATTAGCATCCTCTAATCTTTTACAATTCATTTTCTACAAAACTGTGCCAATGGGGACATCATAATGGTCGATTTAAAATTTTGCGTTTAACACATTGTGGTCAGAAAACAGGTTTGCAGTCATAGATAATTCAAAGAGCTTCAATCTATTATTCAATAGTCAATCCTAAACTCACATCTGTCACTGTCTGCATGAAAGGTATACTGCATGTTGGCATCTTTATATACCTCCAAAGCATCAGGGTAATGAAAAACTTAAATTATGTGAGCAAGCAAAGCAGGAGACTTACCCAGTCTACTCACTCTCTCTCTCTCTGCTCTTATGCAATCTTGAAAATCTCTAATTCAGAGGTGTAACCAGAACCTTCAGGGCCCTGGTGCAAGAAACCATGAAAGGCCCCCCTGACCCCCGGGGCGACCCAGCCCCATGCGTCACCCCTGTACACCTGGATAGGAGGGGCAGCATATAGAGGAACTCCTGCAGCGGAGAGGGGATTGGATTCTCTATATGCCACCCCGCTGCCCCTCCTATCCAGGTGTACAGGGGTAAGGCATGGACCCCATGGAGCATGGGGTTGGAATGAGTCGCAGGGGTGGTGGAAGTGATGGGGGGATGGAATGAGATGAGTGACAGCGTTGAGGGGGTGGGTGAGATCAGTGGCAGCAGTAATGGGATGGGATGAGTGGTGGTGGGATGGGATGAGTGGCAGCGGTGGTGGGATAGGATGAGTGGCAGCAGTGGTGGGATGGGATGAGTGGCAGTGGTGGTGGGATGGGATGAGTGGCAGTGGTGGTGGCATGGGATTAGTGGCAGCGGTGGTGGGATGGGATGAGTGACAGCAGTGGTGGGATGGGATGAGTGACAGCAGTGGTGGGATGGGATGAGTGACAGCAGTGATGGGATGGGATGAGTGGCAGCAGTGATGGGATGGGATGAGTGGCAGCAGTGGTGGGATGTGATGAGTGGCAGGGGTGTTGGGATGGGATGGGTGGCAGCACTGGTGGGATGGGATGAGTGGCAGCAGTGGTGGGATGGGATGAGTGGCAGGGGTGTTGGGATGGGATGGGTGGCAGCAGTGGTGGTGGGATGGGTGGCAGCAGTGGTGGTGGTGGTGGGATGGGATGAGTAGCAGTGCTGATTAAGGGGGTGGGATAAGTGGCAGCGGTGGTGGTGAAGGGAGCTTGGATCAGTGGTAGCGGTGGTGGTGAAGGGGATAGGATCAGTGGCAGTGGTGAGGGGGTAATCAGTGGCAGCGGTGGTGGTGGTGAGGGGGGGGGTGGCGATTGGCAGCCGTGGTGGTGGTGAGGGGGGTGGCGAGTGGCATCGGTGGTGGTGGTGAGGAGGGTGGGATGAGTGTCAGCAGAGGTGCTGAGGGGGCTGGGATGAGTGTCAGCGGTGGTGGTGAGGGGGGTGATAGTGAGGGGGGGTTGGTATTAGTGGCAGCGGTGGTGGTGAGGGGGGTTAGGATTAGTGGCAGCGGTGGTGTAGAGGGGGGTGGGATTAGTGGCAACGGTGTTGTAGAGGGGGGTGGGATTAGTGGCAACGGTGGTGGTGAGGGGGGTGGCAGCAGTGGCAGTGGTGAGGGGGGTAGCAGCAGTGGCAGTGAGGGAAGGTGGGATTAGTGGCAGCGGTGGTGGTGGTGAGGGGGGGGGTGGCACCAGTGGCAGTGAAGGGGGATGGATTAGTGGCAGTGGTGGTGCCATCCTCCCCCACCACAGATCTCTATCCCTATCACCTCCATTGTAGAGGTGATGGGGGTTAGATCTTTGGTGGGGGGGGGGGGTGTGATCAGTAAGAGGCAGAGGTGGTGGAGCATGGGATCAGTTGCACTGACATTTGGACCTTTTTCACTTACTTGGTCATGAAGTCGATTCCCCCCCAGTGTTCCTGTACCTCCAGAGATGCCTGTGTGTCACGCATGGGATCTCCTTGCAGAGGGGAGAGCGAGAGCGAGAGCGAGAGCGAGAGCGAGAGCGAGAGCGAGAGCGAGAGCGAGAGCGAGAGCTCCTCCCCCTTTCACTCTATTGGAGTCAGCTAGTTAGCTGACTCTGTCAGTGTCCACCTCCGCACATAGATCGGCTTCGATAGATAGATAGATAGATAGATAGATAGATAGATAGATAGATAGATAGATAGATAGATAGATAGATAGATAGATAGATAGATAGATAGATAGAAGGGGCGGTCCAGGCTCCAGTGATATGGTGCTGCTTAGCTTAGCCTCCCCTCAGCAAGCCCCCCCCCCCAGCACGACGGAACAGATGGACGGGAGGACGAGCCCCTAAACAGCAGCACAGCTAGAACGGCCCCCCTCACAATGGGAGAACTGGGACGAGCGGGCCCCCCTCTCAGTGGCAGAACTCCAGGGCCCAGTCACAAGTGCAACTACTGCGCCCCTGGTAGTTCCGTCATTGCTCTAATTGTATTAAAATCTCCAGCAATGATTGTGTGCAGCTTTCCAGGTAGATATGTTGATATTACTTCTGGCTATGCTATTTTCTCGTTTCGAACTGCAGAAGTATAAATATTAGGAAGCCTGACTTTAGCCCCTAAAAACTCTAACATAACTAGTAAACATATACCAGGTACACTATTAGTATAAGGCAAACTGCTTGATTTTTGATCAATATCCCACTTCCTCCATAGTTGCCAACATTTGAAAAAATTTTCAGGGACACTTTGACACTCCATGCCACATCCATGCTCATCCATCCCACATCTGTGCCGGTCCATGCCACCTCAGTGCTCATCCATGCCACATCCATGCTCATCCATCCCACATCTGTGCTCATCCATGCCACATCCATACCACCTCAGTGCTCATCCGTGCCACATCCATGCCACTTCAGTGCTCATCCGTGCCACATCAGTGGTCATCCGTGCCACAACAATGCCACGTCAGTGCTCATCCAGGCCATGTCAGTGCTCATCCATGCCACATCAGTGCACACCGGTGCCACATCAAAGCCACGTCAGTGCTCATCTGTGCCACATCCATGCCACGTCAGTGCTCATCCATGCCACATCCATGCCACTTCAGTGCTCATCCGTGTCACGTCCATGCTCATCCATGCCACATCCATGTCATGTCAGTACTCATCCATGCCACATCAGTGCTCATCCGTGCCACATCAATGCCATGTCAGTGCTCATCCGTGCCACATCCATGCCACGTCAGTGCCACATCAATGCCACGTCAGTGCTCATCCATGCCACGTCAGTGCTCATCCGTGCCACACCCATGCCATTTCAGTGCTCATCGGTGCCACGTCAGTAGTCATCCGTGCCACATCAATGCCACGTCAGTGCTCATCAATGCCACCTCAGTGCTCATCCGTGCCACATCCATGCCACGTCAGTGCTCATCCATGCCACGTCAGTGCTCATCCGTGCCACATCCATGCCACGTCAGTGCTCATCCGTGCCACATCAATGCCACATCCATGCCATGTCACTGCTCATCTGTGTCACATCCATGCCACGTCAGGGTGCTCAACTGTGCCTCATCCATGCCACGTCAGTGCTCATCCATGCCACGTCAATGCCACGTCAGGGCAGTGCTCATCAGTGCCACATCCATCCCACGTCAGTGCTCATCAGTGCCACATCCATGCCACGTCAGTGCTCATCCATGCCACATCAGTGCTCATCAGTGCCACATCCATGCCACGTCAGTGCTCATCAGTGCCACATCCATTCCACGTCAGTGCTCATCAGTGCCACGTCAGTGCTCATCCGGGCCACATCCATGCCACATCAGTGCCACTACAATGCTTATCAGTGCCCTACAGTGTCTCACAAAATTGTAATGGGAAGTCAGGAAATGACGGTGCTCCCTGCATGTTGGGCCTCTGTATGTGGCTAGGCTGTGGAAAAGTGTCACATATGTGGTATCGCCATACTCAGAGGAGTAGCAGAATGTATTTTGGGGTGTCATTTTTGCTATGTACATGCTATGTGTTAGAAATGTCTAATAAATGGACAACTTTGTGTAAAAAAAAATGCGTTTTGGTTTTCTTTCCACGTTTTCCAAAAAACTTGTGGAAAAAAATGACATGTTCAAAAGACTCATTATGACTCCTAAATCATGTGTTGGGGTGTTTTCTTTCCAAAATGGGGTCATTTTGTGGGCGTTTCCATTGTCCTGGTGCTCCAGGGCCTTCAAAAGTGTGATAGGTTGTCAGAAAATTATATGTGTAATTTTTGCTTCTAGAACGCCTGACGGTGCTCCTTGGATGTTGGGCCTCTGTATGTGGTCAGGCTGTGGAAAAGTCTCACACATGTGGTATCGCCATACTCAGGAGGAGTAGCATAATGTATTTTGGGGTGTAGTTGCAAGTATGCCTATACAGTGTGTAAGAAATAACTTTGTAATATGACCATTTTGTGAAAAATATTTTTTTTTTTTTAAAAATCTTCATTTGCAAAGAATTGTGGGAAAAAATGACAACTTCGCAAAACTCACCATGCCTCTTACTAAATACCTTGGAATGTCTACTTTCCAAAAAGGGTTCATTTGGGGGGTATTTGTACTGTCCTGACTTGTTAGTGTCTCAAGAAATGAGATAGGCCGTTAGTACTTTAGGTGTGATAATTTTTCAATGATTTGCACCTTAGCTTGTAGACGTTATAACCTTCACAAAGACCAAAAAATGTATACTTATTTGGGTTATTTTTACTAAAGATATGTAGCAGTATAAATTTTAGTTAAAATTTATGAAGAAAAATGACTAAATTTGCAAAATTTAAAACCAAAACGAAGAAAAATGCATTTTTTTACAAATATTTCAGTCTTTTTTCATTTATAGCGCAAAAAGTAAAAAACCCAATTATGATTAAATACCACCAAAAGAAAGCTCTGTTTGTGTAAAAAAAAAGGATGAAAATTTCATATGGGGACAGTGTTGCATGACTGAGTAATTGTCATAAAAATGTGAGAGCACTGAAAGCTGAAAATTGGTCTGGTTAGGAAGGGGATTTAAGTGCCCAGTGGGTAAGCGGTTAAAATCTTGATTAGCAGTATACAGAAGCCGAGGGAACAATGGCAACATCAGATGCATGAGTGCACCTAAGCAGGACATGCAGCAGTGTAACATCTATCCAACACAGCCAGTGATTGGTGGGCAAGCTGGGGGCGGCCACAATGAGAGTGATTGGAGCTGTCAAATTAAAGCACTGATGTCGGGATGTGTGGGGCTCCGCCCCTTTGTTTCCGTGCATAGACAAACAGCCGGCATCGGCAGCATGTATACATTACTGGCCAGGAGGAAGGTGACAGGGGGCGGGACCAGTTGTAACTACTGTATGTGTACCCACAGCGGTTTTATAATTCAGGTTTATAATACACCGCTGTGAATGCACATTCACCTTCCTCCACGGCCAGTGGCTGTTTGTCTATGAATGGGATAAAGGGGTGAAGCCCCACATATCGGCCCCGCTCATCAATGCTTCATTTTGACAGCCCCACTCACTGTCATTGCGGCCGCCTCTGACTTGCCCACCAATCACTGGATGCTGGAAAAAAAAAGGTAACTGGGGCAGCCCGATTAAAGGGCTGGGACAGGCTCCTATTTGCCACGATCGTCCTGGCAAAAACGGGACAGTTGGTAGGTATGTGAATCCTCATTTATAGTGGAAGAGGCAGATGACCAAACAAGCCTAACCCAATGGCCATTCCTATGAGCTGAGGTACCTCCTAATGGCACAATCTGGCAAACAATTAACCACTTGCTGACTGCCCCACGCAGATTTACTGTGACAGGGCGGCTCGGCTGCGCATAATCTTGAGAACTATGTGATTATGTGCACGCGGTCACTACAGAGACCGCGCTCCTGCTGTGCTTAGACACAGTGGGAGTCAGGCAGGGGGAGGAGCGGTGGCGATCGCCGCCGGCCTCCCGCGATCGTAAACAAAGCAGGTGGGTCTTCTGTCACATAGGCAGAGAGAGATCAGGAGTTTCTGAGCTGAAACTCAATCTCTCGCCCCCCCCCCCACCCACAGTCAGTAAGCATTATTAGGCATACATTTGTAACGTTCATGCGTTTTTGTTTGTGGATGGATTTACAGCTGCAGAATTATTACACTCAGTAGCCTTGTAGAGAATCTGTTGAACAACATATCCAACTCTCAGGACTTCATCACCGTGTACAGCCTGTTATATACTATATATATATTAATAGATGTTTAATGGAGGGATAGAGTATATGAGGATATATAGATGAGAGACAGGTTATTGTATGGTGAGCACTAGAAGTAGTATTAGGAGAGTTGCAGGTGATGGTAAAGCAGATAGGTTCTGATGTCAAGTATAGTGCAGATGGTAAGAGGACACAGATGGAGTATACTTTAGACAGAGTAACCTAGTGCAAGGATAGTTCAAGGTAGTCCCAAGAGCTAACAGTCTTATGCAGATGATAGTGAATAGATAGATACAGATAGTCTTGGTAATTGCAGTAGATGACAGTAGGAGATTGGTTAGCAAGAATCCCCTGCGGGGTACTTATCACTTAGATAGGTTTAGGAATAACAGTGTCCATTGGAGAGGGGTGATCCCGTAGCGAGATACGGATCACCAGCGAGGTTTCCGGCTACAGTTCAGCAAGGGAGGTATGTCAGCAGCTCCGACTCCTCAGGCGTAGGTGCGATGAACATATGGGTTTGAACGAGCGATGAGTGAGAGCAAACCGGCGATTGAAATAGCCGCTCATAGCGGCGCTCGGCAATGATGTCATCCGGTCTTCAAGGTATATGCGTCCTTTGTTACACAAGATGGGACGCAATTAGGAGAGGAGAAATATGGAGACAAGGGTACCAGAGGTACCGGAACATTACAGTACCCCCCCCTTAAGGCCGGCTCCGGAAGGCCTCTAGAACTGTTTTTTCCGGATATTTAGAGTGGAAATTGCGAATCAGTCTAGGGGCATGTATATCGGAGGTATCCAGCCAGGTGTCATCTTGGGGCCCATAATTCTTCCATCGTACAAGATACTGGAGTCTTCTTCTATTGAAACGGGAATCCAAAATTTCTTTTATCTCAAATTCTTCTCCACCTTCCACTTGTACAGGAGGTGGAGGTGAGATAGTAGGCCTTATTCCTTGGTTAGGAACATGGGGCTTCAGTAGAGACACATGGAACACAGGATGTATCTTGAGGTCTACTGGCAATGTGAGTTGTACTGCAGCTTTTCCAATAAGCTTCTCTATTGGAAAAGGTCCATGAAATAGAGGTCCAAGTTTTTTACTAGGGATTTTTAGTCTCAGATTTTTTGTAGAAAGCCAAACAAGATCCCCAATGGCATATTGGGGAGAGGGTTTCCTATGGAGGTCGTAGTACTTTTTTTGTTGGCTATGAGCATGAGATATGGTATTGTTGAGTAATCCCAGAGAATCCTTTATCTGGGCAAGATAATCAGATGCCACTGGATTACTTGATGGCAAGATACGTGGAGGAAGGAGTGTGGGATGAAACCCATAATTCAGGTAAAACGGACTTTGCTTAGTAGTGCTTAGAGATGTATAGAACTGTTCGCCGGCGAACAGTTCCCGGCGAACTTAGCATGTTCGCGTTCGCCGCTGCCGGCGAACATATGCGATGTTCGGTCCGCCCCCCATAAGACATCATTGAGGCAAACTTTGACCCTCAACTTTACAGTCAGCAGACACATTTCCAGCCAATCAGCGTACCTCCCTCCCACACCCTCCCACCTCCTATAAATAAGCAAGGGCAGCATCCATCTTAGATCATTCTGAAGCAGTGTGTGTAGTGAGAGAAGGGAGAGCTGCTGCTGCTGCTGCTGCTGTTAAGCTAGGGACAGTTAGTCAGTGTTCCTGGTCTTGCAGTGTTCTTGGTCCACTACTGCTGTAATATCAGCACCCCAAAAAGCCCTTCTAAGGGCTGGTATTTGTGTTTTTTTTTTTATATATATATATATATATACCCAGCGTCCCCAAAAGCCCTTTTAAGGGCTGGTAATTGAGTTGTTTCTTCATATATATATATATCTATATCTATCTAGTGTCCCCAAAAGCCCTTTTAAGGGCTGGTAATTGAGGATTTTTTTATTTATATATATACATATATATATATATATATATATAGTGTCCCCAAAAGCCCTTTTAAGGGCTGGTAAGGTAATAGATTTTTTTCTTTATATATATATATATATATATATATATCTATTGTACACTGCAGTTGCCTGCCCGCTGTGTGTGAGAGGCCACAGACCTACCACAGACTGTACTGTGTGCACACCACACTCATTTCGGGTGGCACAGGCACAGTACCTGGCATTTTAAAAAATATTTTTTTTTCCTCTGTCATAATTGCAGTGAGTGCTGTGTCAGGTCCACAGAGTGCACTGTACCCACTGCAGTGCACTGCCCACCACTGATATATATACGTTGGCACAGCATCTTGTTGCAATAAATTGAAAAAAAAAATATTTTTTATTATTGCAGTTGCCTGGGCTGCCAGTGACTGTCAGGTCCACAGAGTGTACTGTGCCCACTGCAGTGCCACTGTGTGCCCACCCACCACTGATATATAAGGTGGCACAGCAGCTTGCAAAGTAAAAAAAAAATATATATTTTTTTAAATTGCAGTTGCCTGGGTGCCAGTGACTGCTGTCAGGTCCACAGAGAGTGTACTGTGCCACTGCCCACCCACCACTGATATATAAGGTGGCACAGCAGCTTGCAAAGTAAAAAAAATATATATATTTTTTTAAATTGCAGTTGCCTGGGTGCCAGTGACTGCTGTCAGGTCCACAGAGAGTGTACTGTGCCACTGCCCACCCACCACTGATATATAAGGTGGCACAGCAGCTTGCAAAGTAAAAAATATATATATATATTTTTAAATTGCAGTTGCCTGGGTGCCAGTGACTGCTGTCAGGTCCACAGAGAGTGTACTGTGCCACTGCACACCCACCACTGATATATAAGGTGGCACAGCAGCTTGCAAAGTAAAAAAATATATATATATTTTTTAAATTGCAGTTGTCTGGGTGCCAGTGACTGCTGTCAGGTCCACAGAGAGTGTACTGTGCCACTGCCCACCCACCACTGATATATAAGGTGGCACAGCAGCTTGCAAAGTAAAAAAAAATATATATATTTTTTAAATTGCAGTTGCCTGGGTGCCAGTGACTGCTGTCAGGTCCACAGAGAGTGTACTGTGCCACTGCCCACCCACCACTGATATATAAGGTGGCACAGCAGCTTGCAAAGTAAAAAATATATATATATATTTTTAAATTGCAGTTGCCTGGGTGCCAGTGACTGCTGTCAGGTCCACAGAGAGTGTACTGTGCCACTGCACACCCACCACTGATATATAAGGTGGCACAGCAGCTTGCAAAGTAAAAAAATATATATATATTTTTTAAATTGCAGTTGTCTGGGTGCCAGTGACTGCTGTCAGGTCCACAGAGAGTGTACTGTGCCACTGCCCACCCACCACTGATATATAAGGTGGCACAGCAGCTTGCAAAGTAAAAAAAAATATATATATTTTTTAAATTGCAGTTGCCTGGGTGCCAGTGACTGCTGTCAGGTCCACAGAGAGTGTACTGTGCCACTGCCCACCCACCACTGATATATAAGGTGGCACAGCAGCTTGCAAAGTAAAAAAAAATATATATATTTTTTAAATTGCAGTTGCCTGGGTGCCAGTGACTGCTGTCAGGTCCACAGAGAGTGTACTGTGCCACTGCCCACCCACCACTGATATATAAGGTGGCACAGCAGCTTGCACTCATAGTACAACAGTAACAACACATTAAAAAAAAAATGACAGGCAGAGGCAGGCCACCCCGCAAGGGCCGTCGTGGTCGTGGTGCTGTGATTTCCTTAGGCCCTAGAATAATGCCCAGTGTTCAGAGGCCACCACAGACCCTGAACTCAAAAAATTCTGAGGCCATAGTTGACTGGCTTACACAGGACACCCAATCGTCTACAGCTTCCGCTCGGAACCTTAATGCACCATCCTCCTCCAGCTCAGCTTCGGGCACCTCTCAATTTACCACTCGCCAGCCCGCCGGCACCACCACCAACACTAGCACCACAGCCGCTTCACTTGATCCGTCAGAGGAGTTATTTTCACATCAGTTTGAAGAAATAAGTGATGCGCAACTATTAGTGCCAGAGGATGTAGATAACGGGGATATGTCTCAGTCAGGCAGCATTATACACATGGACGTACATTGTGATGATGATGATGTTGTACCTGCTGCTGCTGCCTTTGCTGAGTTGTCAAGTGAAGCGGCTGATGATGACGATGTGTCTGTGGATGTCACCTGGGTGCCTGCTCGAAGAGCAGAAGAAGAGGGGGAAAGTTCAGATGGGGAGACAGAGAGGAGGAGGAGACGAGTTGGAAGCAGGGGGAGGAGGTCATCGCAAGGAGCTAGTGGCGCAGTCAGACAGCATGTAGATTCGGCACCCGGGGTCAGCCAGACAGCACGCCAATCAACGCAAGCTGTTGCCACCACCAGAATGCCGTCCTTGCAAAGCTCAGCAGTGTGGCATTTTTTTTGTGTGTCTGCCTCTGATATCAGCGATGCCATTTGTAACCTGTGCCAAAAGAAACTGAGTCGTGGGAAGTCCAACACCCACCTAGGTACAACTGCTTTGCGAAGGCACATGATCTCACATCACAAACGCCTATGGGATCAACACATGAGTAAAAGCAGCACACAAACTGAAAGCCACCATCCTCCTCCTGGTCCAGCATCTTCAGCCACGTCAACCACTGCTGTCCTCCATGCCCCCTATCAACAACCCGCCCCTCCGCCTCTCACCTTCAGCAGTTCCTGCTCGTCACCTGCCCACAGTCAGGTGTCTGTGAAGGAAATGTTTGAGCGCAAAAAGCCAATCTCGCAGAGTCACCCCCTTGCCCGGCGTCTGACAGCTGGCTTGTCGGAACTCTTAGCCCGCCAGCTTTTACCATACAAGCTGGTGGAGTCTGAGGCCTTCAAAAAATTTGTCGCTATTGGGACACCGCAGTGGAAGGTACCCGGCCGAAATTATTTTTCACAAAAGGCAATCCCCAACCTGTACTCTATTGTGGAAAAGGAAATCATGTCACGTCTGGCACACAGTGTTGGGGCAAGGGTCCATCTGACCACTGATAGCTGGTCTGCAAAGCACGGTCAGGGCAGGTATATAACGTACACTGCGCATTGGGTAAACCTGCTGGCGGCTGCCAAGCATGGAATGCGTGGCTCTGCTGCAGAGGAGTTGGTGACACCGCCACGACTTGCAGGCAGGCCTGCTGCCACCTCCTCTACTCCTCCTACTCCATCCTCTTTGCTAACCTCCTCGGCTGAGTCCTCTTCTGCTGTTGCGTCTTGCTCCACACCAACTGCACCCCCCCAGCTCCCCAGGGGCTATTCCACATGCCGGATACGACAGTGTCACGCTGTCTTGGGGTTGACTTGCCTGAAAGCAGAGAGTCACACCGGACCAGCACTACTGTCCGCCCTGAATGCACAGGTGGATCAGTGGCTGACCCCGCACCAACTGGAGATCGGCAAAGTGGTGTGTGACAACGGGAGCAATTTGTTGGCGGCATTGAATTTGGGCAAGTTGACACATGTGCCGTGCATGGCACATGTGTTGAATCTGATTGTGCAACGTTTTGTGCAGAAGTACCCAGGCTTACAGGACGTCCTCAAGCAGGCCAGGAAGGTGTGTGGCCATTTCAGGCGTTCCTACACGGCCATGGCGCACTTTGCAGATATTCAGCGGCGAAACAACATGCCAGTGAGGCGCTTGATTTGCGACAGCCCGACACGTTGGAATTCAACACTGCTAATGTTCGACCGCCTGCTCCAACAAGAAAAAGCGGTCAACGAGTATTTGTATGACCGGGGTGCTAGGACAGCCTCTGCGGAGCTGGGTATTTTTTTGCCACGCTACTGGACGCTCATGCGCAATGCCTGTAGGCTCATGCGTCCTTTTGAGGAGGTGACAAACCTAGTGAGTCGCACTGAAGGCACCATCAGCGACATCATCCCATATGTTTTTTTCCTGGAGCGTGCCCTGCGAAGAGTGCTGGATCAGGCCGTAGATGAGCGTGAAGAGGAAGAGGAAGAGTTGTGGTCACCATCACCACCACCAGAAACAGCCTTACCATCGATTGCTGGACCTGCGGCAACACTGGAAGAGGAGTGTGAGGAAGAGGAGTCAGAGGAGGAATGTGGCTTTGAGGAGGAGGAACACCAACCACAGCAGGCATCCCAGGGTGCTCGTTGTCACCTATCTGGTACCCGTGGTGTTGTACGTGGCTGGGGGGAAGAACACACCTTCAATGACATCAGTGAGGACGAGGAATTGGACATGAGTAGCTCGGCATCCAACCTTGTGCAAATGGGGTCTTTCATGCTGTCATGCCTGTTGAGAGACCCTCGTATAAAAAGGCTGAAGGAGAACGACCTGTACTGGGTGGCCACGCTACTAGACCCCCGGTATAAGCAGAAAGTCTGTGACATGTTACCCAATTACCGGCAGTCGCAAAGGATGCAGCAGCTACAAAATAAGTTAAAAACTATGCTCTACACAGCGTATAAGGGTGATGTCACAGCACAACGGGAATCCAACAGGGGAAGAGGTGAAAGTAATCCTCCTCCTACCACCACAACCACGCCGGCAAGGACAGGACGCTTTACAGACGTCTTGTTGATGGAGGACATGCGGAGCTTTTTAGTCCTATGCATCGCCACAGCCCTTCGGGGTCCACCCTCAGAGAACGACTCGACCGACAGGTAGCAGACTACCTTGCCTTAACTGCAGATATCGACACTCTGAGGAGCGATGAACCCCTTGACTACTGGGTGTGCAGGCTTGACCTGTGGCCTGAGCTATCCCAGTTTGCCATTGAACTTCTGGCCTGCCCCGCTTCAAGTGTGCTGTCAGAAAGGACCTTCAGCGCAGCAGGAGGTATTGTCACTGAGAAGAGAAGTCGCCTAGGTCAAAAAAGTCTTGATTACCTCACGTTTATTAAGATGAATGAGGCATGGATCCCGAAGGGACTGACAGTGGGGGATGCATTTGACTAAAAAAGGCCTGGTGATGACTGAGATGCCTTGGCCTAAAAATGGTCCACACGCTGCTGTATATAATCATTCTCTGCATGCCGGATGACTTACGTGACGTCTCCGCCACCAACTACGGTTCAAGCAGCAATGTTTTAGTGCTCTTTCTGCCTTAAAACCTCAATTTTTCAGGCCGCTGCTACAGCAGCGGCTGCAACAATACCTACTTTTTCATGCATGTGTACATGCCTAATTTTTCTGGCCTCTGGTGCTACACTGTGGCTGCAAAAAAACAAAAAACAAAAAAAAAGGCACATACATGTGTCAATTCCCCTTCGTGATCGTTACCTTGTCGTGGTGAAGGGGCTTGCGTATCACAATGAAGCGATCACCTCTAGGATTGTGTTGGCACACCCCAGATGATAAGGTCGTTGCTTCATTGTGTACAGACCAAAAGCGATCCGCAGGATAATTTTTCATAAAAAAAAACATTCATTTTCTTTCATTCTTTCTGCGGAGCTGGGTATTTTTTGGCCGCGTTACTGAATGCTCATGAACAATGGCTGTAGGCTCATGCGTCCTTTTGCGGAGATGACAACCCTGGTGGTCAGTCGAACCCAAGGCAACATCATCGACCTCATCCCATATGCGTTTTTTCTGGAGCGTGCCCTGCGAAGAGTACTGGATCAGGCTGTAGATGAGCATGAAGAGGAAGAGTTGTGGTCCTCATCACCACCAGAAGCAGCCTTGTCGTTGTCAATTGCTGGACCTGTGGCAACGCAGAGAGAGGAGTCTGAAGAAGAGAAGTCAGAGGAGGAAGGTGGCTTTGAGGAGGTGGAATACCAGCCACAGCAGGCGTCCCAGGGGGCTTGTTCTCACCTTTCGGGGACCCTTGGTGTTGTATGTGGCTGGGTGGAGGAAGAGACCTTCAATGATGTCAGTGAGGACAAGGAACGGGACATGGCTAGCTTGGTATCCAA
This sequence comes from Pelophylax lessonae, assembly GCF_965119305.1. Lineage (NCBI taxonomy): Eukaryota > Metazoa > Chordata > Amphibia > Anura > Ranidae > Pelophylax > Pelophylax lessonae. Next base: position 96,156,387 of record NC_138776.1, read on the forward strand.
CCTTGTGCAAATTGGGAGTTTGCGGTTGTGCAAATGGACTGACTGACTGTTAAACGGGGAGTTTGGTCTGTGAGAGTTTGGTCTGTCACTGTGAAGCGGGCGACGGGCGTAACCCTTACACTACTTGACCGATAAAACATCATACCTGATCGTATTCACACACTGGATGTTTTAGTGCTGGTTTACACTGCCGCTACCACTAAAGTAGCGTCGCTTCCAGTGCGACTTTGGCGCGACTTAGCGCGACTTTGGAGCGACCTCATCGCGAGGTGACTTTTTATTTGGCCAATCACAATATCATGTTTTGTGACCGTCACCTAATTTCCTTTTCCTGTTTTTTGTTTTACATATTTCCCCATGTGTGCAGTGTTGTCTGTGTCATAGCTCAACTGATAGGCATGTTTGCCTTGGCATATCATATTTCAGCTTGCCAGAAAGAAAAAAAGACAGCTGGAAAGACACTGCATTAGTTTTCTACTAAAAATCATAAGAAAAATGCTGTTTTTTTTGGGTTGTGGACATACTACAGAGCTGAAACTTGACAGGTACACTTTTTAGACCCCCCAGACACTAAATACAAAAAATGACATGCCTGCCTAAAAAAATGCCCGATAAATGCCTGCAAGAGAAAAAGACAGCCGCAGAGAAGCCGTATTCCTGAAAATATAAGAAAAATGCTGTTTTTTAGGGGTTCTGGACATGCTACAGAGCTGAAACTTGACAGGTACACTTTTGTGACCCCCCAGACACTAAATACAAAAAATGACATGCCTGCCTAAAAAAATGCCCGATAAATGCCTGCAAGAGAAAAAGACAGCCGCAGAGAAGCCGTATTCCTGAAAATATAAGAAAAATGCTGTTTTTTAGGGGTTCTGGACATGCTACAGATCTGAAACTTGACAGGTACACTTTTGTGACCCCCCAGACACTAAATACAAAAAATGACATGCCTGCCTAAAAAAATGCCCGATAAATGCCTGCAAGAGAAAAAGACAGCCGCAGAGAAGCCGTATTCCTGAAAATATAAGAAAAATGCTGTTTTTTAGGGGTTCTGGACATGCTACAGAGCTGAAACTTGACAGGTACACTTTTGTGACCCCCCAGACACTAAATACAAAAAATGACATGCCTGCCTAAAAAAATGCCCGATAAATGCCTGCAAGAGAAAAAGACAGCCGCAGAGAAGCCGTATTCCTGAAAATATAAGAAAAATGCTGTTTTTTAGGGGTTCTGGACATGCTACAGATCTGAAACTTGACAGGTACACTTTTGTGACCCCCCAGACACTAAATACAAAAAATGACATGCCTGCCTAAAAAAATGCCCGATAAATGCCTACAAGAGAAAAAGACAGCCGCAGAGAAGCCGTATTCCTGAAAATATAAGAAAAATGCTGTTTTTTAGGGGTTCTGGACATGCTACAGATCTGAAACTTGACAGGTACACCTTTGTGACCCCCCAGACACTAAATACAAAAAATGACATGCCTGCCTAAAAAAATGCCCGATAAATGCCTGCAAGAGAAAAAGACAGCCGCAGAGAAGCCGTATTCCTGAAAATATAAGAAAAATGCTGTTTTTTAGGGGTTCTGGACATGCTACAGAGCTGAAACTTGACAGGTACACTTTTGTGACCCCCCAGACACTAAATACAAAAAATGACATGCCTGCCTAAAAAAATGCCCGATAAATGCCTGCAAGAGAAAAAGACAGCCGCAGAGAAGCCGTATTCCTGAAAATATAAGAAAAATGCTGTTTTTTAGGGGTTCTGGACATGCTACAGATCTGAAACTTGACAGGTACACTTTTGTGACCCCCCAGACACTAAATACAAAAAATGGCATGCCTGCCTAAAAAAATGCCCGATAAATGCCTGCAAGAGGAAAAGACAGCCGCAGAGAAGCCGTATTCCTGAAAATATAAGAAAAATGCTGTTTTTTAGGGGTTCTGGACATGCTACAGATCTGAAACTTGACAGGTACACTTTTGTGACCCCCCAGACACTAAATACAAAAAATGACATGCCTGCCTAAAAAAATGCCCGATAAATGCCTGCAAGAGAAAAAGACAGCCGCAGAGAAGCCGTATTCCTGAAAATATAAGAAAAATGCTGTTTTTTAGGGGTTCTGGACATGCTACAGAGCTGAAACTTGACAGGTACACTTTTGTGACCCCCCAGACACTAAATACAAAAAATGACATGCCTGCCTAAAAAAATGCCCGATAAATGCCTGCAAGAGAAAAAGACAGCCGCAGAGAAGCCGTATTCCTGAAAATATAAGAAAAATGCTGTTTTTTAGGGGTTCTGGACATGCTACAGATCTGAAACTTGACAGGTACACTTTTGTGACCCCCCAGACACTAAATACAAAAAATGGCATGCCTGCCTAAAAAAATGCCCGATAAATGCCTGCAAGAGAAAAAGACAGCCGCAGAGAAGCCGTATTCCTGAAAATATAAGAAAAATGCTGTTTTTTAGGGGTTCTGGACATGCTACAGAGCTGAAACTTGACAGGTACACTTTTGTGACCCCCCAGACACTAAATACAAAAAATGACATGCCTGCCTAAAAAAATGCCCGATAAATGCCTGCAAGAGAAAAAGACAGCCGCAGAGAAGCCGTATTCCTGAAAATATAAGAAAAATGCTGTTTTTTAGGGGTTCTGGACATGCTACAGAGCTGAAACTTGACAGGTACACTTTTGTGACCCCCCAGACACTAAATACAAAAAATGACATGCCTGCCTAAAAAAATGCCCGATAAATGCCTGCAAGAGAAAAAGACAGCCGCAGAGAAGCCGTATTCCTGAAAATATAAGAAAAATGCTGTTTTTTAGGGGTTCTGGACATGCTACAGATCTGAAACTTGACAGGTACACTTTTGTGACCCCCCAGACACTAAATACAAAAAATGACATGCCTGCCTAAAAAAATGCCCGATAAATGCCTACAAGAGAAAAAGACAGCCGCAGAGAAGCCGTATTCCTGAAAATATAAGAAAAATGCTGTTTTTTAGGGGTTCTGGACATGCTACAGAGCTGAAACTTGACAGGTACACTTTTGTGACCCCCCAGACACTAAATACAAAAAATGACATGCCTGCCTAAAAAAATGCCCGATAAATGCCTGCAAGAGAAAAAGACAGCCGCAGAGAAGCCGTATTCCTGAAAATATAAGAAAAATGCTGTTTTTTAGGGGTTCTGGACATGCTACAGATCTGAAACTTGACAGGTACACTTTTGTGACCCCCCAGACACTAAATACAAAAAATGGCATGCCTGCCTAAAAAAATGCCCGATAAATGCCTGCAAGAGAAAAAGACAGCCGCAGAGAAGCCGTATTCCTGAAAATATAAGAAAAATGCTGTTTTTTAGGGGTTCTGGACATGCTACAGAGCTGAAACTTGACAGGTACACTTTTGTGACCCCCCAGACACTAAATACAAAAAATGACATGCCTGCCTAAAAAAATGCCCGATAAATGCCTGCAAGAGAAAAAGCCAGCCGCAGAGAAGCCGTATTCCTGAAAATATAAGAAAAATGCTGTTTTTTAGGGGTTCTGGACATGCTACAGAGCTGAAACTTGACAGGTACACTTTTTAGACCCCCCAGACACTAAATACAAAAAATTACATGCCTGCCTAAAAAAATGCCCGATAAATGCCTGCAAGAGAAAAAGCCAGCCGCAGAGAAGCCGTATTCCTGAAAATATAAGAAAAATGCTGTTTTTTAGGGGTTCTGGACATGCTACAGAGCTGAAACTTGACAGGTACACTTTTTAGACCCCCCAGACACTAAATACAAAAAATGACATGCCTGCCTAAAAAAATGCCCGCTAAATGCCTGCAAGAGAAAAAGCCAGCCGCAGAGAAGCCATATTCCTGAAAATATAAGAAAAATGCTGTTTTTTAGGGGTTCTGGACATGCTACAGAGCTGAAACTTGACAGGTACACTTTTGTGACCCCCCAGACACTAAATACAAAAAATGACATGCCTGCCTAAAAAAATGCCCGCTAAATGCCTGCAAGAGAAAAAGCCAGCCGCAGAGAAGCCATATTCCTGAAAATATAAGAAAAATGCTGTTTTTTAGGGGTTCTGGACATGCTACAGAGCTGAAAATTGACAGGTACACTTTTTAGACCCCCCAGACACTAAATACAAAAAATGACATGCCTGCCTAAAAAAATGCCCGCTAAATGCCTGCAAGAGTAAAAGCCAGCCGCAGAGAAGCCATATTCCTGAAAATATAAGAAAAATGCTGTTTTTTAGGGGTTCTGGACATGCTACAGAGCTGAAACTTGACAGGTACACTTTTTAGACCCCCCAGATGCTAAATCCAAAGACATTTTTTATTTTTATTTTTTTTTAATTTTTCCAATAATTGGCTCTCTATCAAAAAATTATAATTTTTAAGAACTTTTTTTTGCGTGATCCCTCTCCGGCATGCCACAGTCCAGGTGTTAGTCCCCTTGAAACAACTTTTCCATCACTATTGTGGCCAGAAAGAGTCCCTGTGTGTTTTAAAATTCGCCTGCCTATTGAAGTCTATGGCGGTTCGCCCGGTTCGCCGGTTCGCGAACATTTGCCGATGTTCGCGTTCGCCGTTCGCGAACCGCGAATTTTAGGTTCGCGACATCACTAGCTAGTGCTATGAGTAGCGTTGTTATAGGCGAATTCCGCCAGCGGGAGGAGATCTGCCCAATCGTCCTGTAGATACGAAGTATAGCAACGCAGGTACTGTTCAATGCACTGGTTAACTCTCTCTTGTCTGTCCGTTGGTCTGAGGGTGGTAGGGAGAAGTAAGGTTACGCTCTATTCGCAGTATCTGACATAGAGCTAGCCAAAACTTTGAGATGAATTGTGAACCACGGTCAGACAGCAGTGTTTTTGGAATACCATGTAACTTAAAGACATGTTTCACAAGTAATTCCGCTGTTTGTTTGGATGAAGGTAGTTTTCAGATAGGAGTGAAATGTGCCATCTTGGTCAGATGGTCCACTGACACCAAGATGGTGTTGAATCCTTTGGAAGGTGGTAGTTCCACTATGAAGTCTAAGGATACCACTTCCCACGGAAACTGGGGTATCGGTAAACTACAAAGTAACCCTGATGGTTTAGTGTTGTCAATTTTAGACCTTGCACAGATATCACAAGATGAAACGAACTTTTTTACGGTTGTCTTCATGTCTGGCCACCAAAATTGCCTAGTGAGTAGATTGAGAGTTTTAGTCATACCCATATGTCCTGCCATAGGTACATCATGCGACAATTCTAAGATCTTGGTTCGCATAGTATGGGGTATGTATAATTTATCGTTGTAGTAGAGGAAGCCTTCTGCGTCAGTAGTTAGTTGTGGTGGAGGTGAATCCAACCCTATGCTGTGCAAAATCTCCTCCTTCAGGGAGCGAACGACTCCGATAATACGCTCAAGTGGTATTATAGGAACTGAGGGAACGTCAGTGCAATCTTTCTCGGCTAGTCGTGAGAGTGCATCCGCTTTTTTATTTTTGTCTGCGGGGGTGTAAGTTACTAAAAAATTAAATCTCAGAAAGAATAACGACCACCGTACCTGCCGGTGGGAAAGAGTTCTATTAGTCTGAAGGTATTGAAGGTTTTTGTGATCAGTATATATCAGAATTGGCAATTGAGTGCCCTCAAGTAGATGTCGCCAATTCTCTAATGCCAGTTTTATGGCTAATAACTCCTTCTCACCTACTGGGTAGTTCACCTCTGGGCTACTTAATGACTTTGAAAAGAAAGCAACTGGGTGAAGAGGTGAGGTGTTTGTTGGTCGTTGTGAGAGAACTGCTCCTACTGCCATATTAGACGCATCTACCTCCAAGATGTATTGAAGGGATGGGTCTGGATGGCATAGTATGGGGGCAGTAGTAAAGCTTGATTTCAGCAGAGAGAATGCTCCATTTGCTTCTTTTGTCCAATTAAATGGTTTCTTCGTGCTTGTAAGTTGTGTGAGAGGTTTCACAATCGCAGAGAAGTTTTTAATGAATTTCCTGTAGTAATTAGAGAATCCTAGGAACCTTTGTAATGCTTTGCGAGTGGTTGGCACAGGCCAATCCAGAATGCAGGATATTTTGCTCATGTCCATTTTGATTCCACTTTTAGATATAATATATCCTAGGAATAGTACTTCCTCTTTATGAAACAAACATTTCTTTGATTTGACATATAAGTTATGTGCAAGTAGTCTTGACAACACAAGTCTCACATGTTTTATGTGCTCAGGTAAGGAATGAGAATAGATAAGTATATCGTCCAAATATACTACCACACAACCATCAAGCAAGTCTCGGAATATCTCATTTATAAACCGTTGGAAGGCTGCGGGAGCATTACATAGCCCAAATGGCATTACAAGGTACTCAAACAGTCCGTATCTGGTTCTGAATGCCGTCTTCCATTCATCCCCTTTACGGATTCGAATTAAATTGTATGCCCCTTTTAGGTCCAATTTTGAAAAGAAAGAAGCCCCACGCACCTGTTCGATAAGTTCAGGAATAAGAGGTAAAGGATAACGATCCTTTATTGTGATGGCATTTAATTGTCTGAAATCAATGATAGGCCTAAGGCTAGAGTCCTTATTGCGGACGAAGAAGAGCCCAGCAGCAGTGGAGGAAGTAGAAGGTCGGATGAATCCTTTTGCCAAGTTCTCATCCAGATACTCCTTAAGGTGAGAGAGTTCATCCTGTGAGAGAGGATATACATGTCCGTAAGGCAACTTGCTATTAGGGAGCAGATCGATACAACAATCATAGTCCCTATGGGGAGGTAGCATTTGAGCGTTTTTCTCAAGGAAAACCTCTGATAAATCTTGATAACACTTAGGAATAATGTCATCCGGCAGTACAGACAGGATCCTATCATGTGTGGGGAGGTTACACGTCGTCTCACAATAGTGAGAAGAGAAGGCTAACGTTCTTGTCTTCCAATCGATGATTGGTTGATGTATGTGTAACCAGGGAAGTCCCAAAATGATTGGAAAATGTGGTGAAGTTAATACATCAAAGGTGGTGGTCTCCACATGAGACTCGCCAGCAGTTATAAGAAGTGCCTGTGTCTGACTGGTGATAGGACCAGAGGATAAAGGGGTACCGTTAATAAAACTAACGGAGACAGGTTTGGGTTTTGAAACAATAGGTATTTTATTAAGGGAGACAAAACAAATGTCAATGTAGTTTCCACAAGATCCTGTGTCAATCATAGCCTTGGTGGTGATCCTAGTTTGGTTCCACTGCAATGTTAATTGAACAAAAAGATAAGGATTAGAAAAGGAAGTTGTGAGTCCCCCTAGCAAGACATTTGAACACTCACCCTCTTTTCTGCGGACAAGAGGACAGTCGTTTACCAAATGTTTCGGGGATGCGCAGTACATGCAAAGATGTTCGGTTTTCCTCCTGGCACGTTCAGAAAGGGTCAGAGGTGGACGTATCATTCCTACTTCCATAGGAGTAGGGTCAGCAGGCAACATCCGAGAAGGACTGGAAAATGGTGAGCCCATCTTCTCAGCCTTTCTTTCTCGTAGTCGTCTGTCAATATTGATACTGGTCTGGATCAGTCCCTCTAGAGTGCCAGGTAAATCCGCTCGGGAGAGCTCGTCTTTAACGGCCTCAGATAAGCCGAGTCTAAACTGCGTTCGCAAAGATGTGTCGTTCCACCCTGAATCAGGGGACCATCTTTTAAAATTCGCCACAAAATCTTCAACAGGTCTCCTTCCTTGTTTTAAGGCCCGTAATTGGGTGTCAGCGGTACTCTGCTTGTTGGGGTCTTCATATAAAGTAGCAAGTTGTGCTAGAAATAAGGGATAAAAATTGAGGAGTGGATCATCCTTTTCAAAGAGAGCATCTGCCCAGGCCCGGGGTTCACCCGTTAAATAGGAGATGATGGTACAAACCTTAATTTGGTCAGTGGTGTAGGTTAGAGGTTTTAACAAAAAAAACAATCGACATGCGTTTTTAAATTCACGGAATTTGCTCCGATCACCAGAAAACACTATAGGAGGGTTTATCTTAGGCTCACGGGGCTGAGCAGCAGGAGGCTGTGTGAGACGGCCAAGCTGCTGTCTCAAGGTTTGATTGTCATTTTTTTACCTCTGTAAGCGCAAGGATCAATGCATCTACTTGCTGTTTTAATTGTAGTACATGAGTGGATAATTCTGCTGAATCCATATTTTTTTTAAAGGCTCGTTCAATCTGTAACGTTCATGCGTTTTTGTTTGTGGATGGATTTACAGCTGCAGAATTATTACACTCAGTAGCCTTGTAGAGAATCTGTTGAACAACATATCCAACTCTCAGGACTTCATCACCGTGTACAGCCTGTTATATACTATATATATATATTAATAGATGTTTAATGGAGGGATAGAGTATATGAGGATATATAGATGAGAGACAGGCTATTGTATGGTGAGCACTAGAAGTAGTATTAGGAGAGTTGCAGGTGATGGTAAAGCAGATAGGTTCTGATGTCAAGTATAGTGCAGATGGTAAGAGGACACAGATGGAGTATACTTTAGACAGAGTAACCTAGTGCAAGGATAGTTCAAGGTAGTCCCAAGAGCTAACAGTCTTATGCAGATGATAGTGAATAGATAGATACAGATAGTCTTGGTAATTGCAGTAGATGACAGTAGGAGATTGGATAGCAAGAATCCCCTGCGGGGTACTTATCACTTAGATAGGTTTAGGAATAACAGTGTCCATTGGAGAGGGGTGATCCCGTAGCGAGATACGGATCACCAGCGAGGTTTCCGGCTACAGTTCAGCAAGGGAGGTATGTCAGCAGCTCCGACTCCTCAGGCGTAGGTGCGATGAACATGTGGGTTTGAACGAGCGATGAGTGAGAGCAAACCGGCGATTGAAATAGCCGCTCATAGCGGCGCTCGGCAATGATGTCATCCGGTCTTAAAGGTATATGCGTCCTTTGTTACACAAGATGGGACGCAATTAGGAGAGGAGAAATATGGAGACAAGGGTACCAGAGGTACCGGAACATTACAACATTAACCCCTTTGATCACCCCCCTTTCCCTACCAGTGTCATTTATACAGTAACAGTGCATAATATTTAGCACTGATTACTCGGCAGTGGGGACTCCGATGCACGGGGCAGGCAGCTCCGATTGCCGCCTGCCACCCGCGATCGCTCCCCGCTGAGAAACACAGCTGACCATTCTTCTCTCTGGAATGATCACAGAGCGCCTGTGATCCTGCTATATAAGATCACACGTCTCTGCGATCATTTCACCAGCCCCGCCCCCTTACAGTTAGAATCACTCCCATAGGTTCACATTTAACCCCTTGATCACCCACAGTGTAAACCCCTTCCCTGCCAGTGTCATTATTACAGTGCATAATTTTAGCACTGATTACTGTAGTAATGTCACTGGTCCCCCCAAAAGTGTCAAAAATGTCAGTAAGGGGGTCCGATCTGTCCGCTGCAATGTCGTAGTCCCACTAAAAATCACAGATCACCGCCATTACTAGTAAAAAAATAAAACAATAAAAATGACATAAACCTTTCCCGTAGTTAGTAGACGCGATAACTTTTGCGCAAACCAATCAAACTACGCTTATTGCTTTTTTTTTTTTTACCAAAAATATGTAGCAGAAAACAAATTGGCCTAAGATGTTAAAAAATTTTGATTTTTAATTATTTTTTTTGGGGAATGTTATATAGAAGAAAGTGAAAAAAAACTGAAAATTTCCTATCAAATAATTACCATAATTTTTCTTTCCTGATGGCAGCCTACGTGTGGGTCAGTCCTGCCTCCTCCTACCTCATAGGACCCTGCTGCCATAAATCTGAATCAGAGGCCTTGTTCAATAAATAGCCTACTCCTCCAGCAGATGGGAGGGGACTCCGGCTGCCATGGAGTCCCATCAGGAAAGGAAAATTATGGTAAGAATTTGATATGAAATTTTAAGTTTTCCTGACAGACTCCATGGCAGCCTATGTGTGGGAAATAACTAGCCAAACAAACATGGGTGGGCAACTGCTGTTCAAAAGAAAATTGAATTTGCACCATCAACAAACAGTATTCGCAAACCAAAATTAACAGACGATAAAGAAGCTGGCCCAATACAATAATGGGCCATAAAAGTATGAATCGAAGACCATGAAGCTGCCCTGCATATCACATCAGGAGCAACATGATGAGAAGCCCCCCAGGATGTTGACACTCCTCTAGTAGAATGCGCAGTCACCACTTCTGGAGGCGCCAAGCCCATTGAATGTTCTGAACAATCCATGCTGCGATAGTCCTAGATTAAGCACACAAGCCCTTGTTCTTCCCATAGAAGAGGACGAACAGATGATCCATCTGACGAAGTTGGTTGAAGGAGCTGTGGCTTCCAAATACAGACTCATAATTTCCCACACCCAGGAGATGAGCACCAGAATCAGTGGAATTGAATGTTGGCAGAACGATTTCCTGATTTTCATGGAAGATAGAGGATGCCTTGTGATGCGAAGCCAACATGGGAATTAGAACCACGCGGTCAGGAAAGAATGTTAGTAAAGGCTCCTTGCAACCCAAAGCACCCAGTTCAGAGACCCTTTTAGCCGAAGTAATGGCCACCAGGAAGGCCGCCAGGAGAGAAAGGTCTTTGATGGAAAGTTGATCCGAGCACTCCCTTCGGAATTCTGATAGGAAATCCAGAACAAGTGGAAGGTTCCACTTAGGTAATCTTGGCTTTCTTTGTGGTCTGAAGAAAATTGATGAACAAGAGGATGCTTTGCTCAGGATATCCCCGTGGAGGCTGAAATAACTGACACCTGAACCCGAAGAGAGCTGACTGACAAGGATAAATCTAGGCCAGACTGCAGAAAACTTAGGACATGTTGAATTTTTGGATCATCACACACGTCCACTTGTCCAGATTGTCTCATAGACTCCATTTGTACCTGCTCTTCTAGCGTTCAGAAATGTGGAGATGGCTTTACTTGGGTATCCTAACGCTTCCAGCCTTCCCCTTTCAAAAACCAGGCCATCGGGTGCAGATGGGTTGGGCAAGGATGTAGCAATGCTCCCTGAGACAGAAGGTCTGGCCTGGAGGGCAGTGGAACTGGATCCCGAAAGCTGAGTTGCATTAACATTGGGAACCATGGCCTGTTCGGCCAGTAAGGGGCAACCACTAGAACCTCCACTTCTTCCACCCTGAGTCTTGACAGGAACTGAAGGATGACCGGAACTGGAAGGAAAGGCGTACGCCCTGTAAAACCTCCACTGGTCTGTCAGGGCATCCACTCAGAAGGCTTGGGGACATCGAAACCTCGTATAGTACTTCTCCAGCTTGAAGTTGCACGGGGAAGCGAATAGGTCCACTTCTGAAAAGAATTCCAGAGATTTGAGCCACTGGAAGACATCGTCATGGAGAGTCCCTTCAATGTTGTCCAGGTGGACTTGAAAGGAAGTCTGCCTGAACATTCTGCATCCCTGGAAGATAGACTGCTGTGAGGTTGGTTAAGTGCTTCTGAGCCCAAATCATAATTGGCTCTACCTCCTTCAATAAGGAGGGACTGTGAGTTCCCCCTTGCCATTTTATATATGAAACTGCTGTCCTGTTGTCCAGTCTCAGAAGGACAGAGGTTCCGACTGTAAGGTGGTGGAATGCTTGAAGAGCAATGCTCAGAGCTCTAGGACGTTCAAGACCTCTCTGTGAGATGGAAACTTCCATCTGCCCTGTGCCATCTCTGATAGGCAGTGAGCGCACCAGCCCGTGTTGCTGGCATCAGTGGTGATTGTGACCCAAGAGATGGGAAATGATAGAGTGGCAACTGAGATTTTCCCGTTGTAGCCACCACAGAAGGCTCTGCCGCATTAAAGATTAAATCCATATGAGATGATTCATGTCGCCTGGGCTCCATTGTTGAAGGAAACCTATCTGAAAAGCACGCTTTCTCCACTGTGCCCATTTCACCATGGGTGTTGTGGCCACCATGGTGCCAATTATCTTCAGAAACTGAGAGGCTCGGAGATAAGATGATGACATGGACAGACGTATCCTGTCCCTGATGACCGGGATCTTCTCCAGAGGCAAGGAGATGGTGCCCTTGAACGTGTCGAATTGCGCCCCGAGAAATATCAGTGACTGTGTGAGCTCCAGATGGCTTTTTTTCTACATTCAGTAGCTAGCCGAACTCGAGAAGAGTAGCAATGACTTGGTCTCTGTGTACTAGGAGCTGCTCTCGGTCTTGAGACAGTTAAAGCAGATCGTCAAGATAATGGTGAAGATTAATTCCTTTGGTCCTGATCAGGGCTACAACAGCCAATAAAAGCTTTGAAAACACATGAGGTGATGTTGTAAGTCCAAATGGGAGACACGTAAACTGGAGGTGGATTTGGTCTACTGCAAATCAAAGATATTTCTGGAAGTCTGCTGCTATCGGGACGTGGAAGTATGTGTCCTTCAGGTCTATGGACACAAGCCAATCTCTTGGCTTTACTGCTTGGTGGATTGTAAACAGCGTCTCCATTTTGAATCTTCCCTTTTTGATAAAGGTGTTCAGATGAGTAGGGTCTATGACCGGTCTCCAAGAACCGTTCTTCTTCAGGATCAAGAAGACTGGGGAATAGAGGCCCTGAAATTTTTTGTCGACCGGTACAGGAACTACTGTGCCCTGAACCACCAGAGAATTCACATAAGCCAGAAGAACATGTCTTTGTTCTTCGGAACGTGGTAGGGATGTGGGAACGAACCTGAGAGTGGAAGGGCTGTAGAATGTCTAAGCGTGACCTGAAAAAATTGTCTTGACGACCCAGAAATCTTTGATCGAGGCTACCCAGACGTGTTGAAAACGAAGAAGACGAGCACCGACTTGATCTGCCTGGGCAGACCCAATATCAAAAGGATTTAGCAGCTTCCCGACTACCGGAAGACGCTCCTTTGGACACTTTTTGTCTTGTAGACTGATTTCTTCTCCATGTCTTGTAAACTCATGGCCAGGCCTGTAACATCGAGCGTCCTTTGCCCCATTCAGAAGACTGCCTGGGCTGAGCTCTCCTTTGGCCAGCGATGATCCTGGGGAAAGAACCGTGACTTGCCACCTGTAGCGCGAGAAATGGCACTCTCCAATTTGTTTCCGAAAAGAGAGGACCCTTCAAATAGAATCCGACACCATGCCTGCTTAGAAGCAGGATCGGCTAACCAGCGGCACAGCCACAAAGTGCGCTTAGCCATAACGGAAGAGAGCATGACCTGCGCCACAAGGCATATGATGTCAAGGGAAGCCTCCCCCAGAAAAGAAGCCGCCAGCCTGAGTTAATTTACTGCTGAAGTCCTGGCCACCTCTTCAGAAATGGATCTTAACTCTGAGTCCACATCCTCTGTCCAGGTCTCCATTGCTTTAGATAGAGCCGCAATGGCTAGAGCTGGTTTATAGGCCATACCTGCAGGGATATAAATTTTCTTGAGATCAGTGTCGATTCTTCTCTCAAGACCATCTTTGAAAGATACTGTGTCTTCCAGTGGGAGAGTGACATGTCTCACTAATCTCATTAGGGCAGCATCAACAAGAGGCGCTGACTCCAGATGTTTACATCATCACTTTTGAAAGGGTACATCTTGGCTACCTTAGACACCAAGGAATTTTTCCTCTCGGCGCAGCCCCATTCTTCTGAAATAATTTCACCAAGTTCACCCAAAAAGGGGAAATTTGGGCGCTCCTTCTTGAGGTGTTTGAAATACCTTCTTTGCTTGGAAGGTGACTCCACTGGTTATTCCCACTTCACTGCCTTAACCAGAGTGGGGATTAGCGCAAAATCGAAGCCCGTGCCAGGGTTATCTGACTCTGCCTCACTATCTGAGGAATTGAACACAGAATGGCTCTGCTGAGAAGGACCAGGAGCACAGGGATTATCCCCAACAGGGGTCCTCATCATGCCAACAGAAGGGCTGCGGGTACGGTCAGTTTCCAGGTTTTTCAATGATTCCTGGAGCACCCGTCTAACCAGGGACTCTACCTGCTGGCTACCACCCTCTCTTTCCTTTGAGGCTTGGGCAAAACAAGGTTCGCAAAGTGATTTGCCATCAGGAACCTGTGCTCCACATCCACAGCAGGATCTTCTATCAGAGCGGCGGTTTCCTGACGCAGCTCAAGAGTCTTCTCTATGATGCCTAGAAGAGGACCTATTACGTCCAGAACCCCAAAGAAGTGTGATGATGTTGTGACCTGGGAAGGTCCTTATCTTTTCCTGCTGTAAGAAGTCTATCAGACCTAGAAGGGCTAAAGAGAGAGGGAAGGGTTAACATGACAACGCAAACACCCAAACCATACAGGGGGAGGTTAAAGAAAACCACTCTTACCTGCAGTGTAAGGGTTGGCCACTGGGGGGCGGTGACACGTCCATGCTACTTTTAGGGAAAACTGCAATAAATACAAAAAACATTAGGAAGGGCAAACTAGAGGACACTGCCTCACGGACCCAGAGGACACAGTACTCACCTACAGCTAGGAAAAGCCATGCAGCGGGAAGCCACCGCATAAGACCGCTCACGTGCATGCGCAAAAACGACGCTAAATCATCCACTGCGCCTGTGCCGACCAAGCCTTGCCTCAGTAATACCAGAAGCGGCGCAGAGGAAACAGGAGGGACCGGGAGCCGCAAAATGGAACGCAGAAGCGTTCCAAGCACCCCCAGCCGCACTAAACCCCAAGGAAAGAAAGTCAAAGAAACAGACAAAAATAAACTGCTGTGAAAAGAAATAGGGTGCGCTAACCATACAATTGTGTAGCAGCACTGAAAATGGGGAAAATAAATGTGATAAAATATATAGTGGGCTCAACACAATCATAAATTGTAAACATGTAACATCTGGGTTGTCCCAAATACTATAGTGATCATCATACAGTGTTAAAAATCATATGTGAAAGTTCTTTATGGAAAAAAAAAAAACATATAATCTTTAACAGTTGTGAAAGAATATAAAGTCCTCCAATTGATCCAGATAATCTCAAATAGCAAAAGACCAAGCTTCCATCAATTGTGGATCTTCAATCTTGCTAATCTTAGACCAATATGTGAGGGTGAAATAGAAGAAATAGCCTCTTACCAGATAACACTAAAAATTAGCCTTATTGGTGAATAGGTACTTTCCACTCGTGAACAAATAAAATCAAGTGAGGTGACACCTCGGTGGTATTGCAAACTTCTTACCAGAAGTATGTAGAGGGTAGGCATCAGTGGCGGCCCGTGCATAGGGGGCGCCAGGGCGCCGCCCCCCCACCCCTAAAAAAAAGAAAAAAAAAAAAGAAAAAAAAAATTACAAAAACGTACAAATAAAGTTGTACAAAAAAAAAAATTGGGTTCGCCGGCCTCGCCGAAGAACTGGTGGCTAGGGGGGGGGGTGGGGTTACGTCCCAGAAGAGGCGCCGATTGGCTGCCTTCTGAAGTTCTGGGGCGTAACCTGGTCGCAAGTGTATGCGATTGGACACCCCCACTTTTGGATATCCTGGCTGTGATTGGTCCAGTCTACAGCCTGGACCAATCATCATCCAGGACATCCCATGGCCCCATACTGACCCTGCTGACGTCACGTCGCCTGCGTCAGTCACGAGTCGGGTGCCTAGTGGACGGACACGGCGGAAGAGATCGCGGAGAGGACCGGCGGAGAGGAGACCCGACCGTCATCGATCCGGGACCAGACCACCACCGGTAAGTAAGCACTGTGAGTCCAGGACACCCCGGCCCGTCTACTAACCATTTGCATAGTTTTCCCTGCTCCCCACACATCCCCCCCTCCCAGTTGTGTTTTAAACTGGCCCTGGATGGACTTAGGCCATAGAATACGCGACTTTCCTTGTTAGTGGTCCAGTATGAGTTACCCCCTCCTGTGCTCCTCCTGCTGTGTGTCTCCCAGGGATGATCTCTGCAGCTTTCTCATAAAACCAAGCAGCTGTTTGATTTCATTTTCAAAAGTGGCGATCACCGGATTCTTCTGGTCTACATTTCCATAAAATGTGGCCGGTAAGGGCTCCATATTGATCGCCTCTCTCAGTTTGCAGCGCGCACGGCGGTCAGGTGTACACTAAAGGCGCTGCTAGGATACGGTCTCCATAGCAACCGCTACACTGTCAGCCGCAGAACTGGGAGGTGTAGTGTGCGCACGCGGCGGGTGACGTCACCGGATGTACTCCAACTTCTACATCATTTGGATACTGAGAGTTCGATGTGTGGGATGCGACAAGGTGTTCGATATGTTTAACCGCTTCCAGTCTCACAATTCTTTTATAATCAGCTATTAGAGGGGGGATTCCTAAGAATTAAACTGCTGTGCATGGCAATCAGTCAGCTTTTAGCGTGATGAATCCTCAATCTGTACACCAAGTTTAATTACTTAGGGGGGTACCATCATCTTAGTGATATTTGAAAGAAAACCCATGTAAACCCTCAGTGGAAGCAATGATGGACTATCACAGTACCCAATTATTGGACAATTAACTTATAAAAAAATAGCTTTTATTTATGCAAATGATTTAAAAGGAAATAAATTCATATTTTTAGATAAATACAACAATTCATGGTAGCATCATCAGAAAACACATTATACAATCAATTCTGACTGGTATCATACTCTCCTCAACATACGCTAAGGACATAGAACCCATTTCTTGATGTACTGTATATCTTACACGTTTCCCAGTGTAGCCATTTCTTCAGGAAGAATTTATAATATAAAGTAAAACAGATAAATGACATTATAGCAGTATACAAAAATTATCATCAGGAGAAAGTGGTCACTGTCAGTGGCAGCTGGTGTATTGGGGGCACAGGGGCGCCGCCCCCCCCCCCCCCCCCCATCCATGCCTCTGGCCCCCTTTTCTTTTTTCATAGATTCCAATGGGGTTTTTTTTTTTGTTTTTTTTGAAGCACCTGATTAGATCCAGCCCAATTGTGTGACAAATAGCGAATTAATATTCACTATTATCACACTGATTCTCCTCCCAGCCAATCAGGAAGCGGGTCCTGAGACCCGTTTCTCGATTGGCCGAAAGGAGAGGCCATGCTATTGGCCAAGTAGGAGGAGGAGGGAGGAAACGCAAAGGAAGCCTCTGCCGCCGCTGCTGGGGGAAGCCGCTGCCACTGCCTGCCCTCCACGTCTGTCCAGGTGAGTGAGCCAGTGGGGGTGGAATGGTGTGCGAGCTAGTGTGGTCCGGGGGGTGTATGGTGTGGTCCATCTGCCCCCCCCAGCCTATGGAGCACCAGCCACCACTGGTAGGCATGAACCACTGTTGTTTATATAGATGCACAGGTATAGGTATCCAATGGCGGCTTCAATATGTGGGCTGAATGTTTCTCCACTCCACCATATCCAACTCACCGATGTGGCTGGCAATACTGTACTCTAATGTAGCTCCCCCATAACAAAAGATATAAAGTGCCAATAGTGCATTATCCTTTTAAAAAACATTATTAAAAAAGAAACACACTTACATGGCAAGAGGAAGGAACTGAGCATTAACAGTCCCAGCTAAAGCCTGATAAGGAGAAACACGTCAGGGGGAGCAGCCACGCTGTCACCCCACGCCACGTTTTCCGCACTGCAGGCGGTCACGTTCGGTACACTTGGAACCATTGTTTATGCTCAGTTCCTTCCACTTGAGATGTAAGTGTGTTTCTTTTTTAATAAAGTTCTGAGTAGAACATGTCCTGTTAAACCACTGTATGGCTTTGGCCACCGTGCTGCAGCTCAGTTTCAGGGTCTTGGCAATCTTCTTATAGCCTAGCCCTGGGACATCTTTATGTAGAGCAACAATTATTTTTTTTAGATTCTCAAAAGAGTTGAGTTCTTGGCCATGATGTGCCATGTTGAACTTCCAGTGACCAGTATGAGAGAGTGAGAGCGATTGTGACAGTACTCCCCGTCACCGGGAGTGAAAGACAGATACTTAATGGTTTGGATTGCTTCAAATGAGTTCTGTGTTTACACTTATGATAATGTGTATTGAACTTCAAAGTCAGAGACAGGCTCTCCCTATTGTTTTTGTGTATTCAGGTGGGATGTGTATTCTGTTAAGCCTGTCTGTCCCATTGTTAATTCTTAATGAACTCACATATTGTTTCTGTCCAGGCGGCTAGATAATTAGTTCAGGTTAATTCTATTTCTGTATACAATTTCATCTGCATATGATAATGTAATCAGGCCACCCCTGACCTGTGTGTGTGGTAATCTGATCAGGAGGGGGATGTCCATTCTGTATATAAACTGTGTACGTTGTTCAATAAAAAAGAAGGTTCCAAAACTTATACAAGCTAAGATGTCAGCTAGCTTTATATGGGGGCGGCTGGAATATTTGATATTTATGTTCAAGACTGAAGGAAGCCGTATACTGATGGAAGTTCACAAGCACAGTGTGGGTTGCGGTTCTGTTACATTGGTGGAAAGGGGTGTGATGCTTCCTGTAGTCTGGGACATCCAAACCTCCACCAGGATCCAAGGTCCGGATAGCAGAAGAGGAGAGGTACATATATCAGCCATGGAAGAGGAATTCGGAAGGAGGTTGCGACACCTGCTCCCCAATTACACCTGAGACCTTGTAACACTAACGAGTCACATGACACCAGGGAGGGAAAATGACTAATTGGGCATAATGTGGACATTTTTACTTAGGGGTGTACTGACTTTTGTTGCCAGCGGTTTAGACATTAATGGCTGTGTGTTGAGTTTTTTTGAGGAGGACAGCAAATTTACACTGTTATACAAGCTGTACATTCACTACTTTATATTGTAGAAAATTGTCATTTCTTCAGTGTTGTCACATGAAAAGATATTATAAAATATTTACAAAAATGTGAGGGGTGTACTCACTTTTGTAAGATACTGTATATGAATGGGAGTGGAATGGCATTTTTGGTTTGTGGTGCTCAGATGCAGTGCAGTTCCACTTTAAGTCAGCTTTCCAAGCTTGTACTTCATGCAATACCACAGTTTTCCTGATGGTAGAGCCAATGCTCCTAACAATAGATATAAAAGACAAATTCATTTCAAACAGTAAAGCAGAATATACAGGAATCAAGTTTCAATCAGTGTGTGGCCTTCACTGCTTGACAGAAGTCAATCGCTTGATTGACTTCCATAAAAGGGGCAGACTGGAAAACTTTTATTGATTTCTAAGAACATAGCTAATGTGGTGAGATTTAACCTTGCAAAGAATACCCAATCATGTGCAAGGAAAAAAAATAAACCTGGATTTTTGACTTACCGTAAAATCCTTTTCCCTGAAGTTCATTGACAGACGCAGCTCCATATTCTTCTTAACCATTGGGTTATGCTGCCCCCTACAAGAGTAGGACACTAGGCAGGAACATTTTTTACCACACCTATGGGGCAGTCCCTGGGGGTATACACCCACTCACTCTGCTATTGGCATTCAGTTTTGTTGCAAGCAGTGTCAGAAGAAGATAACCCCAATCCAACTCATTAACCACTTGCCGACCGCTCACTGAGCTGGTACTGCGGCAAAGTGGCTCGTTATCATCCAACGACGTAGACCTACATCGCTGGACTCCTCCCCTCGCTCCCACTGTATTCAGACACAGCGGGAGTCGGGCCAGGGGAGGAAAGGCGGTTATCACCGCCGCTCTTCCCCGATCACTGGGGATCAAGTGAGGAAATCCGCCCGCTTGTGTAAACAAAGCGGGCGGATCTCCTATGTGACAGGCAGGGACAGATTACAGGATTCAGCATAGCTGAACCTGCGATCTGTACCTTTGTCACACAATCCCCTCCCCCCACACACGTCATTAAGCATGAGGCATACATTTAACCCCTTGATCACCAATAAAGTTAACCCCTTCCCTGCCAGTATCATTATTACAGTAACAGTGCATATTTATAGCACTGATTACTGTAGTAATGTCACTGGTACCCCCAAAAGTATCAAAAATGTCAGTTAGGGGTCCGATCTGTCCGCCGCAATGTCGTAGTCCCGCAAAAAAATCGCAGATGGCCACCATTACTAGTTAAAAAAAAAGTAGTAGCTGCGATAACTTTTGCGAAAACCAATAAAAATACGCTTATTGCAAATTTTTTTTACCAAACATATGTAGCATTAATGTTAAAAAATTTGGATTTTTACATTTGTTTGGGGGGAATTTCATATAAATTTCATATAAAAAAATGTGAAAAATATTGTTATTTTTTTCAAAATTGTCGCTCCTTTTTTGTTTATAGCGCAAAAGTAGAAAATCGCACAGGTGATCAAATACCACCAAAAGAAAGCTCTATTTGTGGGGGGAAAAAAAGAACAATTTAATTTGGGTACAGCATCGCACGACCGCGCAATTGTCCGTTAAAGTAACGCAGTGCCGAATCACAAAATATAGCCTGGTCAGGAATGGGGTAAAATCTTCCAGTCTTAAAGCGGTTAAAAATATGCTCATTCAGAATTTTTTTGTCAAATATATGTAGCTAAATACATTTTGGCCTAAATATATGACAAAAATTTAATATATTGGATATTTTTTAACTGTCAAAGTAGAAAATGTCAATTTTTCGCAAAATTTTCGATATTCTTTTATTAATATCGCAAAAAATGAAAAGCGCAGAGGTGATCAAATACCACCAAAAGAAAGCTCTGTTTGTGGGGAAAAAAAGGAGGTAAATTTTGTTTGGGTACGGCGTTGCATGACCGCGCAATTGTCAGTTAAAGTTACACAGTGCCAAGTTGCAAAAAGTGGCCTGGACGTAAAGCAGGAAAATCCTCCGGTGGTAAAGTGGTTAATAGAGGGGCGGGTGCTGCATCTGTCAATGAACTTCAGAGAAAAGGATTTTACGGTAAGTCAAAAATCCAGTTTTCTCTATCATTCATTGACAGACGCACCTCCATATTTTTCTTAACCATTGGGACCGTCCCAAAGCAGTATTAGGGGTGGGAAATCAAGCAGAAATCAAGCAGAAAGGAACGTAATTCCCAAAGGATAAACTTAGCCAACTAGGTAACATGGAGCTCAACCAGGAAGAACTGGAGCTCACCTAGAAACAACATACACCCTCAAAGAGACTAAATGCTCTCTTAAACAGCAGCCTGCAAAACCGAGGATGTCAACACATGTACTTTGTAGAATTTTGTGAACGTGTGCACAGACTACCAAGATGCTGCCTTACAAATGGCGAAAAGCCCAAGAAACACTCAGTGCCCTAGTAGGATGCGCCTTGACAGGCAAAGGTGGAACCTGACCCTTAAGTGAATAAGCCTGTACCACCATCTTCCTGATCCATCTGGATATGGTCGCAGCAGACGCAGCCAATCCCTTCCGAGGGTCTTCCGTAAGGACAAAAAGAGAGTCTGATTTCCTGAAAGACTCAGTAGCTGCCAGGTAAACCCTAATTGCCCAAACCACATCCAAAGAATGCAAAGCAATTTCTTTAGGATGCTTGGGCTTAGAACAAAGTGAAGGTAGCTCAATGTATTAATTTAAATGGAAATCAGAGACCACCTTAGGAAGAAAAAACAGATTTGGTCAAAGTACCACCTTATCTCTGTGGACCACCAGATAGGGTGAACGGCAGGACAGCGCCACCAATTCAGACACTCGGCGTGCAGAGGTAATAGCCACCAAAAAGGCTACCTTCTGTGACAGTGTAAGCAGAGGAATCTCCCTAATGTTTTCAAAGTGAGGTTTCTGAAGAACTGACAGTACTGAAGTTAAGATCTCACGGAGGTAACGGGGACCGTATTGGAGAAGCCATATGGCAAACTCCTTGGATAAAGGTGCAAATCAAAGAATGCGTAGCTAAAGGATGTCGAAAAAACACTGCCAAGGCCGACACCTGGCCCTTAATGGTACCCAAGGCCAACCACTGCATAACCCCTCTCTGGAGGAAGGACAATATCCTAGCCACTGAAAAAGAGCGTGGATGCTTCTTAATCGATTCACACCATGCAATATATATTTCCAAGTACGATGATAAATCTTCCTAGAGGTAGATTTCCTAGCCTTCAACAGTGTAGGAATCACTGAGTTAGAAAGACCCCTATCCTTCAATACCTGGCTTTCAACAGCCACGCTGTTAAAGACAGCGACTGTAAAGTAGGATGGAAGTTCGGCCCTTGAGACAGCAGATCTTACCTGAGAGGAATACTCCAAGGAACATCGGCAACCAACCTTACCAGATCGGTGTAACAAGACCGGTGAGGCCAGTCTGTAGCCACCAGAATGACTGGAATCCCATCCACCTCTATTCTGCGCAGAAGCCTTGGCAGAAGTTTTAGCAGAGGAAACGCATAGATCAGCCGATACTGACCCCAAGGAGCCACCAGTGTGTCTGTGGCGTTGGCCAGAGGTTCCCGAGTCCTGGCCACAAACATCTGTACCTTCTTGTTGAGCCGAGAGGCTAACAGGTCCACATCGAGAGTCCCCCACCAGACACACAGCAGGTGAAAGACCTCTGGGTGAAGGGACCATTCCCCCTGATCCAACACCTGACGACTCAAGAAATCTGCTTGCCAATTTTCCACTCCGGGGATATGCACGTCTGGAACAAAGGGCTGGAACAAAGTTTTAATTTTAGGATCTTGGCCTCCTCCCAGGCCGCCAGGACACTCTTGTTGCACCCTTGATGATTGACGCAAGTCACTGCCGTGGCATTGTCTGAATCTGAACCTGACAGCCTTGCAGACGATATGTCCAGTGACTCAAGCAAAGCTTTATTGCTCTGAGTTCCAGAATATTGATCGGTAGTCTGGATTCTTGCAGAGTCTAGGTCCCCTGAACACACATCTTTCCAAGCACTCCACACCAACCAGACAGGCTGGCATCCGTGGTTACCATGGTCCAATAGAAGGGAAGGCAGGACTTGCCCTGACGCAGAGCCAAGGAACGGAGCCACCACAGTAGAGCACTTCTTGTGTTTTGACTCAGCCGAATCAAATTGTCCAAAGATTTTGGATCCTTGTTTCACTTGACAAGAATTTCTCTTTGCAGAAGTCTCGTGTGGAACCGAGCAAACTGAACTGCCTCGAAGGTAGACACCGTCAGGCCTAGCACTCGCATGCAAGTCCGCAGAGAGGACAGATGGCTGGATAACAGAAACGAATCGCCCTCTGCAACTTTTGCAGCTTTTCCAGAGGGAGAAACACCCTCCCTGAGTCCAGAGTCAGTCCCAGGTAATCCAGTTTGCAAAATGGGACCAGAGCAGATTTTTTTGAAATTGATGTTCCAACCGAACTCTTACAGATTCGTTTTAGAAAAGCTCAGATCAAGATAGAGATATTCAGCACAGGTACCACCGTCCCAATATTTGAATATAGAAAAGTGGACTTTAAAAAGGTACCATCATGGACAAATAGTATACATGAATACAGTAATTAGTAAAATATCAAAAGTTTATTAAACAAAACCACAATAATATAAAATTGTCCATAACATAGACATTATGAGCAACCAATTACACAATAGGTCAGTAATACCAGCAATATTCATATGATTGGTGCATCAACTACAATGGATGGGGCAGATGTTGAAATTGCCCTAAACTGACCGCCACGGCCAGACATGAGAAGTAGCTGGAGTGCTCATATGCCCGACATGTTTTGCGTGTTGCGCTTCTTCAGGGGCGAGCAAAAAGTATACAGTTGATATAACAGACAAATGGCTACATGCAAGAGAAAGGACAAAATCAATATCACAGTTAGACAAAAATAAAAAACATCATCATATCAGTGTCAGGGTTACCTCTTGCAGGTATCCCTCAAGGGTGATTAGGTCAGCTGGTTGCACTAAGGAATCAGGACACAAACGAATAAGGTGCAAATACATTTAATAAGCAAGTGACATATTCCAATAGCAACACCAGTGGACAAAAACAAGTAACCAAAATATAAATGTAACAGCAAACCCCAATAGTGACCTAACAAACTAGCTAACTAAGCTCCTAACTAACAAGGAGCAAACAATAGCAAGACAGGACTGGAACAGGAGACAAGGAAAGCGGGGAGTTAAGTACAGGAAACAGAGTACAGGGAACAGAGCTCAGGATAAGGGTACAGGTTACAGGATACAGGTATAGGATACAGGTTCAGGATCCGACTCAGACAGGGATACGGCTAGCAGAGAAGGGTTCAGGATAAGGCTCAGACAGGGATACAGCTAGCAGAGAAGGGTTCAGGATAAGGTTTCAGGAACAAGTTCAAACAGGGACAAGGCTAGCAAAGAAGGGTTCAGGAACAAGCTCAAACAGGGACAAGGCTAGCAAAGAAGGGTTCAGGAACAAGCTCAAACAGGGACAAGGCTAGCAAAGAATGCTGAAGCCCTGAACCTTAGTGAAGGGCGGGCTTATATTCCCACAGCAGTTCTCCTCAGGTGCAGCCTAATTAAAGGTACAGACCAGCTGCAGGGAGACACCTGCTGGTGGGCCCTGGAACTTAGCCCTTCAGTTACCGGAACAGCAGAGCCACCAGCAGGTGACCCACGTAATAACACAGATACTGACAATAAGTTACTATAGGTTTAAGGGCACGTCTGATACATCTCCCAAGGCAGAGCCAAACCCACCTCATCCGAGAGCGACCCGCAAGCCCAGCAATGTGGAAGCGGGCAGGTGTAGGTCTCCCCCCCAGGGTGAGCACGTAGACTGCAGTATATACACAGACCAGAAGGTAATGGTTAGGAATTAAGTATGTATTTAGCACTCTAAAATCAAGGATATATGTAATGGATAGTGTTCCTATAGTAATTTAGCTAGGAGTACATAGAGCTCCCACCTGGCTGCTTCCACATTGCTGGGCTTGCGGGCCGCTCTCGGATGAGGTGGGTTTGGCTCTGCCTTGGGAGATGTATCATGCGGGTATCAGACGTGCCCTTAAAGCTATAGTAACTGATATGATGATGTTTTTTCTTTGTCTAACTGTGATATTGATTTTGTCCTTTCTTTTACATGTAGCCATTTGTCTGTTATATCAATTGTATACTTTTTTGCTCGTCTCTGAAGAAGCGCAACACACGAAACATGTCGGGCGTATGAGCACTCCAGCTACTTCACTTGTCTGGCCGTGGCGGTCAGTTTAGGGCATTTTCAACATCTGCCCCATCCATTGTAGTTGATGTACCAATCATATAAATATTGCTGGTATTACTGACCTATTGTGTAATTGGTTGCTCATAATGTCTATGTTATGGACAATTTTATATTATTATTGTGGTTTTGTCAAATAAACTTTTGATATTTTACTAACTACTGTGTTCATGACGGTACCTTTAAAGTCCACTTAGCCCCTCTCATACAGCGAAGCACAGAAAATACTGGTGTCCAGGGCCGGATTAAGAGCATCATGGTCTTGGTGCTGAGGATTTTGAAGGGCCTTAAGGGCCGTGCCTTGGCATGCACCCAGAGGAGGAAGGGTGCAGCCATGCATGCCTAATTCAACATGGGATGCTGTCTCTGAAGCCCATAAACACATCCATGCATCGGCAACTGTCCCTCCTTGTCAGGCCTTCGCGCTGTGTGGGGAGGTTCTGAGGGTGCTGCCTGGGGAAGCGAGCATAGAAGCCAGACTTCTGTGTTTACAAGTGACAGAAGAGCGGTCACAGTGAATATGGCCAACCCGGGGCCTATATAAAAGGTAGGGGCCTGGAGCTGCAGCTCCAATAGCCCCTACGTTAATCTGGCCCTGCTGGTGTCCAGCGTAAATAGGGATGTGTATATATATATATATATATATATATACACACGTCCTTGATATCGATAGAGGCCAAAAAGTCCCCTTGGTGTAGGGACGCCACTACCGGGCGAATGGACTCCATTTGAAACTTCTGTACCCGCTCAAAGCAGTTTAGTGCCTTGAGGTCCATTCTTGGACGCACTTTGCCTTCTTTCCTGGGAACAGTGAACAGGTTTGAATAGAGCCCCTGAAAGTGTTCTCCAGAGGGAACCGGCACAATCACCCCTTGCAATAGCAGATCTAGTACTGCCTCTCGTGGATCACTTTGCCAATCTGGAGAGAGGTGTAGAAAGAATCTGTCCGCAGGTCGAGACCTGAATTTGATCTTGTAACCCTATTGGATCAGTTCATGGACCCATTTGTCCTCAATCAAGGAGGTCCATGGTTCCGCAAAAAAACGAAGACGTCCCCCCACCTCTGTTATGGGAGAGGGCGCCCCTTTAGCCAGAAGGGGACTTGTCTGCAGATCTGGAGGTGCCTGCTCTCGGCTTACCCGATCACGTCTTCTTGGAACCCCCAGATGATCTAAATGGCTTAGATGCCTTCTCCTGGGTGTCGGAGGCAGGAAAGGGCTGTCCGTGTGCTGAAAAATAAGGGCCCCGTCTGTGACGTGGAGACTTGCCTTTAGCAGACTGAGGAAGAAAAGTACTCTTCCCACCTTTAAGCCCTTTGATAAGTTCATCTAACGCAGAACCAAATAGGCAGTCCCCTGTAAAGGGGAGATCTGACAGGGCCTTTTTAGAAGCCTGGTCCACAGACCAGCTTTTTATCCACACCATGCGTCTCATGGTCACCCCTATTGCAGAAATTCTAGCCGCAAGGGGGGCCGCATCACATATAAACAGTAAGTCTTAGACCATTTGATTTGTTATCTCTGCAAGGCCCGGGGGAAGCTGTTCTGCTTCCAAATCACTTTTTAGTA
Organism: Pelophylax lessonae; assembly: GCF_965119305.1. Taxonomy (NCBI): domain Eukaryota; kingdom Metazoa; phylum Chordata; class Amphibia; order Anura; family Ranidae; genus Pelophylax; species Pelophylax lessonae. The sequence continues at coordinate 96,182,987 of NC_138776.1, forward strand.
ACTTTGCCCATTCCGTTATGGTCTGGGATACCAAAGTGATAGCAAAGACCGGTCTAAGTATTGAACCCGCTATCACATGTAAGTGGCGGGACAGAGTCTCAATCCTTCCTTCAACAGGGTCTTTAAAGACTGAAGACTCCTCCACCAGGACCACAGTAGATTTGTTCAGTCTGGAGACCGGATGGTCCATCTTCAGTGGAACGGTCCATTTATCGACTACAGCGTCCGCAAAGGGGTAGCACCTCTTTAAGCGCTTCAGCACCACTAACGTGTTTAAAGCGCCCCCACTGTTCAGTGACAATTTTGTCAAAAAGTTCTGGACAAGGGAAAACCTTGCCTGACTTCTGGGATTTGCGTGTGCCAAAGGACACCTGCGTCCCTGACGCTGTAGAGTCATCCGACATTTTTAGAGTTTCCCGCATTGACACTATAAGTGCCTCCACTAGCGTGTTTTTCCCGCGTAGCTGCAGATGAGGATATGTCATCCTCGCCATCAGAGTGCGATGACGCAGATTTCTCAGGGTGACCCGCGTCTGTGGTGGCCATACCTCAACCTCAGAATCTAAGGATACAGATGAGACAGGTGAAGGCAGTGGGCGCTTTTTACTAGTCCTCTTTTTTTAGGACCAAATCAACTTTTGACACCAGGGTTTCCAAAACGTCCGTTAAAGCAGACAAGGGTTTGCAACCTGGAGTTCCCCGCAACACCAAAAAGGGGATCAGTAGGTGAGACTTGCTCCTGTGCAACTGCATGTTATCTCGGCGACAGCGCAGTGTCACTTTAAGAATACTGCAGAAAACGGCCCCACACCACTGCACCAGCGGTACTACCAGTCCCAGCACACTAAACTGCAATATAGCAGAGTGGGAGGGTGACCTACAGGGACCCCAATCGACTCACCACTACCCAAAATCAGGGAAATTAGAGCCGGCCGGAAATTTGCAGAAAAATGATCTTCACAGGAAGAGGAAGTACCTGGGTCAGCACTAGATTTAAAGCCTCGCCACTCACTGCTGTACATCGTTATTGGACTACGAAAAAATGGCTGCCCAATGCATTTCAATGGGGAGGCCACAACAAAATGGCTGCCCAATGCATTTTAATGGGAAACTACTAAAAGATGGCTGCCATGTCGACTACTGCTGATCTACTGGAAAATGGCGGTGACCATGGCACACAATGCGGTCCAGCGATCATCAGGCATAGGGGGGCCCGGGCAGGGACCCTCACCAGCATTAACCCCCCCCCAGCGGATTGTGCGATCAGCGGCATCGGCGCGCCATCCCAGAGGACCCCCATCGCCTGCTACAGCCCCTGCACCATACACGACTAAGGTAGGGACCCCCTATGAAATAGTGGGAAGGATGGCCTGAGGGGGGAGCCTTTGATGGTCGATGGGGGATGTTCCCTAGGGACCCCACATACAAGGGGGGACATGGGGGATAGGAGGTAACCCGAGGGTCCGACCGCCCAAGGGAGCGTGTCCCACGTCCACCCCGAGACCGCAAGAGATATGGGGGAACACTACACACCATACCAACGATATTCAGGTGGGCGCCACTCCGGACAGACCACCTCTTCACCCGGGGTGGAGGTGCTGACGGCCAAGGGGTATGCTGTGACTCATGACAAACCAGGTCGTGTGCGTCCCAGGGAGGTGTTTCACTCGTGGGCCAGCCCCTGCCCAGTGGTGCTATGTCATGGCGAGGCATAGCGCGGAGCTGCGACCAGCGCTCGCTGGCCAGACTGGGAGGCCATAGGAATCAAGAATATCCAGTCCGACGCCCAGTCCGGCTGTTGATTGTAGTTCTGTCAGGAACATAACTAGCTAAAAAAATAAAATCCCAGCAGGGAACTAGGTCCTACTCCCGAACCAGGCAGAAAAAAATCGAATGCCTATAGCAGAGTGAGTGGGTGTATACATTCAGGGACTGCCCCATAGCTACTCCTCTATGGGGCAGCATAACCCAATGCTTAAGAAGAATATGGAGCTGCGTCTGTCAATGATAGATAGAGAAAACAGCATTTTTGCTTGCACATGATTGGATGATGGAAGTTAGTAGAGCTTCACCTCATTCACTACGTTTTGGGGATAATTTCTTTGTGAAGTGCAACTTCCTTTGCATAGTAAACAGTCTCCATCTTGTCCACCGAAGCAAACTGCTGTCCATGTTCCTCATCCTCCTCCTTGGAGGTTTCAGGAGCTAAACTGGAGTCAGTATCAGTGAGCTCAGGCATTGCTGGATCCATGTATTGGCCAAACAGTGAGCTCTTTGACAGTTTCTGTTCTGCAGTGTATGGCACATGCAGGACACCAGATCCAGGCTCCTTCCTTATGCTGCTCACAGCCTTGAGGATCCTCTGTGGCTTTGCAACAGCACAATCTCTTGGGGTCCTCCTGCTGGGAATCCCTGGCAAAGTTTTGTTCAATTTTCTCCTGCTCAGAGCCACCTGTTCCTTCACTGACTCCTGCCACACAGAGCTGCCTGTCAGATCCTGTCCACTTTTGTCCCACACAGAGCCTTCAGTTTGCATGGAGAATGTAGCTGCCTGGCCTGCATCATGGGCATTAGTAGCTCCAGTGCCTAGGACTTTTTCCATGCAGGCCTCAGCCAAATTGTCTTCCTCCTCCTTATCGGCTGTTAGCATGTGCAGATCCCCTCAGAGCTTCAGCTTAGCGTCAGGGAGCATAAGAGTTTGCTGAATACTTGGGAACACTGAGGACGGTTACCTAATGTATATACAGGCTTTCCACAACTGTGGCAGCAATCTTATTTTAAACAGGCATCCTTAGTACTGTATGTCCAAAAGCATGACAGGAATGGCAGCACTTTAGCTGTGTGAGATAATAAAAAAACCAGGTAGCTTCTGTCACCTCAGTTTGTGGTGCCATTTTGGATCTGCCTTTTTCTTCAGACTCAGACAAAGTTAGATGCACCCTATGTAGCTTAAATAGCAGCACAGGAGGCAATTGCAACATTGGGACCTCTGGACTCCTGGGGGCACTAGGAGGCCATGCTCCCCCCGTGGATCCAGAACCTGAGTAGCATGCTTTTAGAGGGCACAGAACATATGGTGGATCTAAGTCAAGGGGGATTGGTGCCTAAAGGCCGTTGTCAGAAAATGCATGCAGGCTCTTCCTTGCAGAAGAGACATGCAATGTTTCCTCTGCAATAAAATATTTTACTTACCTGCTCGCAGTTTGCTTTGGAATATACACGGCGTTGCACGAGCACAGTTCAGTTTACATTCCGAAACAGTACCTATATGTCGGGACAACTGCACTCCTATGCATGCCCAGGAATGACGTCATCCCGCTCCAGCTGTTTAAGACTGCAAGAAGCCAGGTGGAAGATGCCAGTGCTAGCAAGGGACATGTGACCGTTTGAAATGAGTAGTGGGGAGTTTAGCTCTGCTTTTACCTCCACAAAACTGTTAGGGACAGTTTTCCTTCATCCTAACTTCCTTTTACCTTTACTAAATAACTGCCTATGCAGGTAAGGGACATCTGTAGATAAAAGCAATCTGTGCAGCTTTGATGGATAGATTGCCCTTGCTTTAAATGTAAGCACCTCCTGAAGTCTAGCTGAAAAAACGTTCAGAGATGGAATCCCGCTGTCCAGCCTCTTTGCTAGGATGCTGTTAAGACATTCCCAACATCACAGGATTGAGCTCCCACACTCCTGCACATGCTTGGTTCACTATGTCCTCCATTGCAGCATTGCTGTGCTCAGAGCTACTGTGATAGAGAAAAGAAAGCTCATGTGTCATGTACAGGGGTTAAAATCAGTGAAAGAGCTTGCAGCTGTGATTGTGTGGTGAGCAGTGACAACTTGGAGTTATTTAATAATGTTCTAGCAATAAGGTAGAACAGGGGGATACCATCTCTAGAAGTTTTTTTGGCAGGCTTCAGGAGGTACATACGTAAATGGCCTACACCTATAGCAAGGGCATTCAACTTTGTAAAAAGATGCACAATTTTTGTCTTTATCTACAGGTATCCCCTACCTGCATAGGCAATTTTTTGGTAAACATAAACTAACCCTTTAAATGGCTGGGCCCAAAAACGGGGCACCATTCCCAAAGCACTGGCATCACTCTTCCACCCCCTTTCTGCTAAGGAGGGATTGCTGGCAAGAGGTGACTTTTGTGCCACATACCTGCATCCCTTCCTAGTGAAGTGGTTTTAGGGGTCCTTTGGAACACATTAAACAAATGTGTTGCTAATTCTATTAGTTCTTAGCTTTTTACGGTGGAGATTAACTGTCCCTCGCACTGCCATGAGAAGAAAGGTGGAGCAGCTCCCTTGTACTCACTTGTCTACAACCAGTTGAGAAATGAAGGGGAAACGGATGCGACACTTCACTATGACAGTCTTTATTTGAAAACAAATATGAACAACTACAATATTGCATAACCTTAAAAAAGTAACTTCGTCATCTTGACTATGTGATCTTGCTCATGCCTCTTTAAAGTTCATTCCAATTGAACTTATACTTACTTTTATAGAGCTCCGCTGCTGCTCTTTTCTCTATCACCACTGTTGCAAAAGAACAATATTAGAGCTGATCATATTTACCCACGAGGTCCAAGCACTGAATCGTTGAAGGTGGTCACTTGCTCCTCCATTTCCAAAAACACATGGTATTTTGCAGTGGATGGTTTAAAAGAAAGAGCATTGGGAGGCACAGTGAAGGTAAGTATAACCCGGTTGGGGGGTAACATTTAAAGAGACCCTGTCAATTTGCACTGAATGGTCAAGGTAACAAGGTCCCCTAATGCATTTTCCTATTAACACACAGGATAAAAAGACAGCGTGAATGAGACTTTGTTTTTCCTTTATTGTTTATACCTTTAAATAAAATTCTAGAATTTTTTATTTTTTATGAAATGACAAAGTTTGTCCTTTGGTGGACCAGCCTTTATCATCAAGCAAGGTCAGATTAACAAAAGAACAAGACTGCATTTGTAGAAGGAACATTCCCTTCTAACATGCTTTGTACAACAAGTTCTGTCTTTCATCCTCGATAAACGGAGAGTTTTATCATTGCACTAACTTTAAAGATAACATAATTACATATATGGAGTTTCCAGTTCTATTTTAGTCTTAGATAGAAATTGCTAATTTTCATTTATAGGCACTTCCTTTAGCATTTTTTAGGTGACTTTAAAATCGACTTAAAGCAAAACGAAATGCTCCCAAACAACATGAACTTTTTTTGATCCATATGCTACTATTATTAGTAAATAGATAGCACAGTGTATTATATTTAATTGTTTTGAATTTTTTTTTATTTCTTAAGTTGCATTCTGGCGCAGCTGTGATGCCTTATGGCATGGGTGCTCAACCTGTGGCCCTTCAGCTGTTGCAGAACTACAAGTTCAATGAGGCATTGCAAAGCTGACAATTACAAGCATGACTCCTAAAGGCAGAGGCATGATGGGACTTTATGTAGTTCCGCAACAGCTGGAGGGCCACAGGTTGAGCACCTATGCCTCACGGCATGTGTGGAAACCGATTACCTAACACTCAAGGCATATTCTAACTCCATGCAGATAGGGTTCTTGGTCAGAATTAATTCTAGGACCCCAGTTCTACAAGGCAAGATTGCTAATTACTACCACTGTGCTGTCTTTCTTTTGGCCACCCCATGTAAACCTTCAGCTTCTGCCTATATGAGCAGTTAATGACTGGGGCATAGGATTGTCTCTCTTCTCTCAGATGTTGTCCAATCAGCAGTCCCTTATATTTGGAGAACTGTGATCAGCACTCGAAAGTATTCGGCCCCCTTGAACTTTTCGACCTTTTGCCACATTTCAGGCTTCAAACATAAAGATATAAAACTGTAATTTTTTGTGAAGAATCAACAACAAGTGGGACACAATCATGAAGTGGAATGAAATTTATTGGATATTTCAAACTTTGTTAACAAATAAAAAACTAAAAAATTGGCCGTGCAAAATTATTTAGCCCCTTTACTTTCAGTGCAGCAAACTCTCTCCAGAAGCTCAGTGAGGATCTCTGAATGATCCAATGTTGACCTAAATGACTAATGATGATAAATAGAATCCACCTGTGTGTAATCAAGTCTCCGTATAAATGCACCTGCACTGGGATAGTCTCAGAGGTCCGTTTAAAGTGCAGAGAACATCATGAAGAACAAGGAACAAACCAGGCAGGTCCGAGATACTGTTGTGGAGAAGTTTAAAGCCGGATTTGGATACAAAAAGATTTCCCAAGCTTTAAACATCCCAAGGAGCACTGTGCAAGCAATAATATTGAAATGGAAGGAGTATCAGACCATTGCAAATCTACGAAGACCTGGTCGTCCCTCTAAACTTTCAGCTCATACAAGGAGAAGACTGATCAGAGATGCAGCCAAGAGGCCCATGATCACTCTGGATGAACTGCAGAGATCTACAGCTGAGGTGGGAGACTCTGTCCATAGGACAACAATCAGTCGTATACTGCACAAATCTGGCCTTTATGGAAGAGTGGCAAGAAGAAAGCCATTTCTTAAAGATATCCATAAAAAGTGTTGTTTAAAGTTTGCCACAAGCCACCTGGGAGACACACCAAACATGTGGAAGAAGGTGCTCTGGTCAGATGAAACCAAAATCGAACTTTTTGGCAACAATGCAAAACGTTATGTTTGGAGTAAAAGCAACACAGCTCATCAGCCTGAACACACCATCCCCACTGTCAAACATGGTGGTGGCAGCATCATGGTTTGGGCCTGCTTTTCTTCAGCAGGGACAGGGAAGATGGTTAAAATTGATGGGAAGATGGATAGAGCCAAATACAGGACCATTCTGGAAGAAAACCTGATGGAGTCTGCAAAAGACCTGATACTGGGATGGAGATTTGTCTTCCAACAAGACAATGATCCAAAACATAAAGCAAAATCTACAATGGAATGGTTCACAAATAAACATATCCAGGTGTTAGAATGGCCAAGTCAAAGTCCACACCTGAATCCAATCGAGAATATGTGGAAAGAACTGAAAACTGCTGTTCACAAACGCTCTCCATCCAACCTCACTGAGCTCGAGCTGTTTTGCAAGGAGGAATGGGCAAAAATTTCAGTCTCTCGATGTGCAAAACTGATAGAGACATACCCCAAGCGACTTACAGCTGTAATCGCAGCAAAAGGTGGCGCTGCAAAGTATTAACTTAAGGAGGCTGAATAATTTTGCATGCCCAGTTTTTCAGTTTTTTATTTGTTAAGTTTAGTTTGAAATATCCAATACATTTCGTTCCACTTCATGATTGTGTCCCACTTGTTGTTGATTCTTCACAAAAAATTACAGTTTTATATCTTTATGTTTGAAGCCTGAAATGTGGCAAAAGGTTGAAAATTTCAAGGAGGCCGAATACTTTCGCAAGGCACTGTAAATGGTGATATAATGCTGCATGTATGTGAGAAGATCTAGTGAAAGATGGGTGAACAGAAAGACGAGTGAGAGTTCCACAGCACAGTTCTATACTACAGGACATCACTGAAACATTTAAATACATTAAGGATATGTATATTGGTTCAGGAGGGCAGTATTTTCAATATTAAGCGAAGATCAAGAACATGGAGGCATGACCTCAAACTAGCGGGATGAAAGTACAAAACAAACCTTAAAAGTATTATACTACTGAAAGAATAGTTGATGTGTGGAACATATTACCAAGGTAGCGTGTCAGTCAACAGTAAGTGGATTTAAACATGCTTGGGACAAACCCAGATCTATACTAAAAAAAAAAAAATACACACAAATATATATATATATATGTATATTTAAAAGGGGCAGACTCGATGAACTACTTGTCTTTTTCTGTCCTCACTCTTCTATGGTTCTATGTAAAGCTAAATTTGAAGCTGGCACGTGATTCCATTGTGCCATGGTTTTATAAATGATACTAATCATCATAATATACTTCACACAATTACATAAAAATCTACAGTGGGTTACATCAAAAGTGACATTTGCATCAAACTGCATTTCAGTACTACAATCTGTGACTCCTTCATTTTAAATAACTCTACCCATTTCCTTCACAGACTCATTAGGGAGCTTGAAGAGGTGGAATTTAGCAGAGACAAACTTAACTAAAACACAGAAATAAGACAGAACAGGTCACATAACAAAATGGAAAATGCTCACATTTTTTTTTATGTAGCACTGCCCCCGTAGAGACTGCTTGATATTCACTCTGTAGATTTCCCCTGGTTACCAGCACCCAGCCATAAGTAAAGACAAGTCCTTGATTCTCCTTGGCTCACACTCCAATAATCAATCCAGGGGTATATGGTTGTGTTGTGGTTTATTGTAAAATGGGGATAGGAGAAGGAAATAGTGGGATACTCCAACTTTAACTATTCACAGTGATTGAGGACTCCTATCTTCTCTGCTTTACAATAGATTTGGAACAGCCAGGCTGTTGATTCATCCTGCCACTTTGGATGAATGTGGATTAAGCCTCTTATCCTTAAGATGACTTGATGAACAACTAGTGATCTTCAGGACACTCTCCCTAGTATCCTCTCTCTCTTCCTCTGCTGACACCTGTCCACTGACTGTCCTACTAGCAGGGGTGGCCCCCCTCAAGTCAGGCCCCTTGACACGAGTCTCTGTACTCACGATACTGTAGTCCCAGGGTCTCCAGTGTCTCCCCTCTCAGTCAGCTCTCCTGGACCTCTGGGTTCAGCTCCTCTCAACCGCTCTTCTGACTTCCTGCGACCGCATGGCACTTCTACAGAGCCGCCCCCTCCCTCCGGGACCCTGCTCTCCAGCCAAAGACCCTGCAGCACATGTGCACCTGGCTTTTATACAGTATCCCAGAATGCACCAAGGCGACCTGTCCTCTGCCAATCATCAGGACTGTATCAATAGCCTATGCACCCATTCGTCCGGTTTCCTCCCACTGTCCAACATGCCTCCCTATTGGTCCAGCGTGAAACACTCTACAGACTGAATGAATCTCATACTGAGCAAAATGAGCAGACCTCACAAACAGATCCTGCTCCCTGGTAGGCAGAGAGCAATATAGATTTACCTGTAGCTCCTCTGGTAAGCAGACAGAAAGCTCAAAATATACTCTCTCACTAGCACCTACCTAGGATTGTGCTACACTCATTTCATCATATTAAATCTTTGGTACTAAAAGGCAATAGAGTTTGGTCGCAGTAAGCTGGCTGCAGATGAGGGAAGGCAGACATGGACAATCCTTCCTTCTTCTCAAGCAGAAGAGAGAAGGAAGGTGATGACCACATGTGTACAATAGTCTGTAGGCTGAGTGACACAGAAAACATCAACTGGCTGCAGCACTACAGTTGATGTGCAGATATATTCCTGTCTCTTATTCTTAGGCCCAGTGATGGCGATTCTTGGCACCCCAGATGTTTTGAAACTACATTTCACATGATGCTCAACTACACTGCAGAGTGCAAGAGCATCATGGGAAATGTAGTTCAAAAACATCTGGGGTTCCAAGGTTCGCCATCACTGGGCTAGCCTATTCCACCTGCTCAGTATTGCTTGTTTTGAGGTGGGACTGGAATAGATTGGTTCTAAAGCAAACTCGGTTTTATAGACCTTTTAAGGCCCCTTTCACACCCCCTTTGGACTCTGTAATGCACATCCGCATGCTCAGCAGAAAATCTCTCTGCTAATCCCCGCTGAGCAGGCTGATGACAGGTTTGTGTCTGCTCCGATATGCAGAGCAGACATGGACACAGCCCTGCTGTTCTCCATGGGGTGGTCATTTCCATCCGACTGTCATCCGATCCGATGGACGGATAGGAAATGGATCACCCATTCATCTGTTTTTGGCGGACATGATTGGATCGATTGCCCACGGTGTGTCAGCAGACACATGACCGCTGACATCCGCTGCTCCATAGAGAAAAACGGCTGGTCCAATCACGTCTGCCTGAAAAACTGACAGGCTGATCTGAGTGGGCCACCCTTGTGAAAGCTAGTTATAGCAACACCTAGCCCTTGAATCACAGGAGGCCCAGGCTAGTTCCTACAATATTTTGTTCAGCTTGATGTCATCCCGCTATATTTTAAATCAGTAGCTTCTCAGCCAACCAAGCCAGTCTGTTGCTTTCCATAATACCAGCATTGGATTTGATTTACTAAAACTGGAGAGTGCAAAATCTGGTGCAGCTCTGCATAGAAACCAATCAGCTTCCAGGTTTTTTTTTTTATGGCAAAGCTTACCTGCTTCAATACTGGGCACTTTCACCCCCTTCCTGTCCAGGCGAATTTTCAGCTTTTAGCACTTTCGCACTTTGAATGACTATTGTGCAGTCATACAACACTGTAACCAAATTACATTTTTATCATTTTTTCACACAAATAGAGCTTTCTTATGGTGGTATTTAATTACTACTGGGTTTTTTATTGTTTGCTAAAAAAATAAAAAAAAAAAAGGCTAAAGATTTTGAAAAAAAAAAAAAAGAAAAAATTTGTAAATGAGTAATTTTTCTCCTTTACTGATGTGCGCTGATAAGGTGCCGTTGATAAGGCTCCGAAGGGCACTGATGAGGAGCAACTAATATGAAGCACTGATGGGCACTGAAAGGCGGCACTGATATGCAGCACTGATTGACACTGGTCACTGATGGCCACTGTTGGGGCTGCACTGATAATCAGGGCACTGATGATTAGTGCTCTGGTGCCGTGATTATCTGTGGAGATCTCCCCTGTGAGGATATGCCATCGATCGGCTCTCCTCTCGCCACACTCTGCCAGTGTGAGAGAGGAAAGCCGATAACCGGCATTTTAGATACAAAACAAAGAAAGGGCGCACCAGCCTAGCGCATTATCCTCAGCGAGTTTATTAATAATAAAAGGATAAAAAAATCAGCTACTCACAAACATGCGTGAAAGTCAAGCATTTCAATTCCATAAAGCAGCATCTTTACAGGAGTCCAATATCTCATAAAAGCAGAGGGCTGACGCGTTTCGAGGCCATGCATCTTCCTCAGAGCCTGGAGGCCATAACCAAGTCCATGGCTTAAATATGGTAGACTAGGCATTTCCCTGTTTACATGTGATCAGCTGTGACACAGCTGATCACATGGTAAAAAGCTGCATCGTCGGCTCTTTACTGAGATCAGGGACGCGTTGTGACACAGTACGCCAACCATCGTTGCGCTGCACGCCCCCCGCAGGCGGGCAAGCGAGTCAAGGATGGGATGACGTTATCCCAGAGCAAGAAAGCACACCGCCCGCTGTCATTTGTCTATATTGTGGGCAAGAGGTGGTTAATTGAAAAAGCTAAAGTTAGAAGCTGATTGGCTACCATGCACAGCTGCACCAGATTTTGCACTCTCCAGATTTAAGAAATCAACCTAATTGTGTGCATGACCTTGCATGATAAAAACACAAATATTTGGAATAGAAAATATTTTTATGTCCAAATCCCCCCCCAAAAAAATTTACTTAATTTTGTAACGATTCTCTATTTCAAGGTTGGGGACTGTTTATTTCAAGAAAGCAATCGCTTTTTTTCTCTCATCACCTACAAGTCAGATAACACATCAAGGTCTCTGGCTGTAGAGCAAGCTGGAAGATTCCAGCAGGACAATTAAATAAACAGGATCAATTCAAATCAATCTTCAGTTAATCTTTGAAATTGAAGATGTAAAAGGTTAGCATTTGAACATTTAAAGCAGTAGCAGACAGGGACATCACTATGATTAGGCTTCTGATCATGGTATATGGATATTTCCAAAGGATTCTCACAAACCCTTACTGAGATGAGAAGTGTACCTAGTCTCCATGAGTCAATTACCCAAAAAACACTTCTAAGCCCGATCATTCTCTATGCATCCTAATGTTTTACCATAGCCATCATTATTGAAGTGTTTCACCATTGGTAACATACAGTATAAAAAATATTTACAAAAATGTGAGGGGTGTACTCACTTTTGTGAGATACTGTACACTATATTTTCAAAAGTATTTCGGCCCCTGCCTAATGCCTAATGGTATCTCAGTCTTAGTCCATAGGGCTCAATATTGAGTTGACCCACCCTTTGCAGCTATACCAGCTTCAATTCTTCTTGGAAGGATGTCCACAAGGTTTAGGAGTGTGTCTATGGGAATGTTTGACCTTTCTTCCAGAAGCGCATTTGTGAAGTCAGGCACTGATGTTGGACGAGAAGGCCTGGCTTCCAGTCTCTGCTCTAGTTCATCCCAAAGGTGTTCTATCGGGTTGAGGTCAGGACTCTGTGCAGGCCAGACAAGTTCCTCCACCTCAAGCTCGCTCAACTCTGTTTTTATGGACCTTGTTTTGTGGAACCTGGAACAATGGTTAAACATTCCCATAAACAAACTTCTAAACCTTGTGGACAGCCTTACCAAAAGAGTTGAAGTTGTTATAGCTGCAAAGGGTGAGCCAACTCAATATTGAACCCTATAGACTAAGACTGGAATGCCACTAAGGTTCATGTGTGTGTAAAGGCAGGTGTCCCAATACTTAAGACAATATAGTGTATCTCCACCAGAAATCCTACCTCTTTCCAACTGCCACTGCCTTTACAAAAGCTGATGATGGTGGGGGTCTTCTATAATATAAAATAATCAGATGGCAGGAAGAACCAGCTGATAGTGATACTGTTGTCATTGCTAAGAGTATTGAATAGACACACAGAGCAGTGGTTTGAGAGCGAGCCTGCTTGGGTGCCCCCAAAGCAAGCTGTTTGCTCTGGAGACCCTTGGCAGGAAGAAATGACCAGGAGCGCTGGTGGGGGACCCGAGAAGATGAGGATAGGGGCTGCTTTGGGCAAAACCACTCCACAGAACAGGTAAGTATGACATGTTTGTTATTTAAAAAAAAAAAAAAAAAAACTTCCCTTAATATCACTTTATGCCCCTGTCTTTTTTTTTTTTTTTTTGCTTCCCATGTGCCCTTTCTGTTCTGTAGACATAAGAAGAGGGAGGAAACCTCTACAACAGGGATCCTCAAACTACGACCCTCCAGCTGTTGCAGGACTACACATACCATGAGGCAGTGTAAAACTCTGACATTCACAGACATGACTAGGCATGATGGGAATTGTAGTTCCTGAACAGCTGGAGGGCCATAGTTTGAAGACCCCTGCTCTACAAAGTAAGGGGAAGCTCTTTTAGACAGTTGTCACTGTTCCCACCTGGAGATTTCCTCTCACTTCCTGTTCTGTTGGCGACTTTCAAAGTTGGAGTTTCCCACTTTTTCAATCCTGGAGACAATGGTCAACGGGACAAATAAAGTTAAATTTCCTCAGTGGGGAAAAGAAAACAATAAAAACCTGAAAAGGATTGTAATCCTAACCTACTCTATTCAAAACTAAAACAAAAAGTATTGTTTTTATATATACTTTCATTAGTTACTACAACATGCACCTTGATACCCAGGTTATAAAGCACTGCACGCTTGTTAGCAGCCTTTGTATAACCAGCTAAGTTGGGCTGTCTCCTTCTGGCTTAGAGAAATGCACGGAATGTTTCCCCTATTCCTATTTGTCATTCAGCAGTGTGCATACTCTGGGCTCTCCTGCCATTCAGGAGTATTTCATATAAACTACTAAGTGGGGCTAGAGCCTATAAAAAATATAGTTCTGCTTACAAGTGGTAAACATGAAATAATATTTCACATTTAATTAAAAAATATATATATATTTTGCAGCCATAAAAATAAATGTTCCAATTCAAGGAATGAAAAAGCAAAGCCAGTGAATGGCAGACATTTGCAGATAATGCTGAAGGACAACATACAACAGTAATGTGATAACAGCGGAGACTGGGTGAAACTCCTCCATCTAATAAAGAATGTACAGTACATTTATAACTATTTGTTTTATTGCAACTGGATACAGAAAAACAGAAGTCTCCCACTAGTGTCAGCCTTTGAGCCCCTATAAGATACTGTATAACAACAGGAGAAAAGCCAATACATGGGTCAATACCTTACAGTCAGTTCCTCAGACTCAAGAGAAACTGCACTAAAACCTCCAAATTCCAGAAAGAAGCTAATGCCTTAACAGAAAGACTAATAAACAGAGGATACTCCAAGACATGCCTTAGAAAGGCATTAAACCGAGTCAACAAATTGGACAGACACGAGATTCTGTATAAACAGACCAAAAAAGACACAAAAACAGACGTACCCCCTTCAAGAATCATTATGCGTTTCTCAAATGAACACAAAAAAATAAGGAACATAATACAAAAGAATTGGCCCATTCTCACTGAGGACCCTACACTCAAAGAATTGGTACCTGCACATCCCCTCATTACCTACAGAAAATCACGATCGGTACATCAAACTCTAGTAAGGAGCGAAATGAAATCCCAAAGAGACCCATGCAAAACCGTGGGAACATTTCCATGTGGCTCTTGCGCCCAATGTCCAGTGATACGTAAATCCACACGTCTACTTCTCCCCAACGGTGAAACCTTTATCCCACGCCATTTTGCTAATTGCAAAACCAGGGGGGTAGTATATATTATGAACTGTGAATGTGGATCATTCTATATCGGGAAAACACGTCAAGAATTTGGACTGAGAGTCAATAAACACATTCAAAGCATGACCATCGGTAATTTTCACCTTCCACTAGGCCGTCATATAACCCAACATCACAAATATAAGATGCCAAAAGTCTCCTTTTCCGTACTAGACCGCATCCATATTCCAGCCAGAGGAGGGGACTGGAACAAGTCCCTCCTACAGAAAGAGATGCGCTGGATAAAAAAACTCAAGGCAACAACACCTCCCGGATTAAATGAAAGTGAGAGCTACCGTCCTTTCCTAGAAGGCTTTTCTTCAGGCAAAACTGACTGACAATACATATTACCTGGCATCATGGCCAAAATTATAATAAACACCTCCAGGCCATCCCACCGACCACACCTCAGACAGCTCTTTCCAACCAAATCATTTCCAAACCCCCCCCTTATACCATAATTTCATCATGGGTATGACTTGTATGCTGTCATTTGGTTCCACCCTTCCATGCCCACCGGTCACCCTATTCAAATGGATAGTCCCTCATTTTTTCCTTTAGAATTATCATTGCTGTTAATATTATTCATTATTTTTAATGTATAATTATTTCCTTTATTTATTCTTATTTACCATTTTTTTCTTATATGTTATACATGCTTTATACTGTGACCAGGATAGGTCTAATTACCCAGGATTGTGATATTCCCTCCATGCCTTCCCAAACCCACCCGGCACGGGTAGCCCCAGAGTTCCCTTCTCTGGGGAATGACAAAGACCTTGGGGATCGCATCCCCTTAGATCCATGTCTCATCTCCGTGTCGGCGGCTATGGAACATCTTGAACTATGCCCATAACGTCACAGGTAAGGTGCGCGCGCAGTCCATCGGCGCACGTATCATAACCTCACGCCGGCCCTGGGCCGGATCAGTCCTGAGAAGTGCGCGCGCAACTCCACCAGCGCGCGCATCACTCCCTCACGCTGACCCGATCCCGGGATCGGCGTCCTGACGCACGGCCGCGCCAGTGCGCATGCGCCGAGGAGCATAAATAGCCGGGGATTTACAACAGGGCGCCACTTCCCTCCAGCTGAGGGACGGTGCGGACGCCCCAGGATATGCTGCATTTGGACTCTGACTACATCAATCCAGCCCTACTAACTGTAAGTTCACCATCCAATCAATGCTTTATTTTGCATTGTTGGATGTACTTTCCTCACAAGTGCCCTAAATGCCTTCTTTCAAGGCTGACCAGCACTAACTCTTTCACCAGGGAATTACCAGGATCCATGACCAGGGCTCCCCCTGCTGTTTTGAATCCGGAACTCCCCTCAATGTAAGTTCCTAACATATCTTCATACTAATATTAAAATCATTATACCTGTACCCACACAAACTACAATCTGCTCCATTACACAGGCTTAATGTAAAGCAAGAACACACTCTTCACAGGCCTCCTTACTAACAATTGGATCACAATCAAGACCTTAACTGTAAGTGATTAGCACTAATTACCATAGTGCCTTCTAAATAAAATAAATACATTTTCAAACCAATTACCTTGATCCTATATGTTATACTTTTAGGCCATTGAGAAGGACTTTCTCCCTCCTCCCATACATCTAGTGATCTTTACGCCATGTAAGTCTGCTCAATATATATCTCCTCTTGTACTCATACCAAGTTGGCAATATCATCACTGCCTCAATCATATCTTTACAGACAGCCATTCCTCTATAAATCCTGTGTGAATAGTTTGGGAAAAGCAATGGGAATACCAAAGCCTGGGACCTGACCGCTTAGTCACATGTATGTGCTTACCTTATTATTCACTATTTTTTCAAATAGTGTTATACCATATATTTTAATATATATTCACTATATATTTTCCAGATATGGTGAACTCTCCCCGCTTCCTTGATAAAGGCAATATACTAATAATGCCGAAACGCGTCGGAAGTTCGACAAGACACTCTCTTTCAACAAGCTCACACTTCTGAGCCCAAAAAGACAGAGTTTCAAAAAAGTCACCATTTTCACTTTGTCACCTTTCGTTCCATCTTCACTTCTTCACATGGGTCTATAGCCCATTGGCACCTATTGAGTTATTGTGTTTGTATTATAATTTTTGCATACAGCAAACCTATACATGTTTAATAAACATACTATTTTACTGAGCCCTTAAAGTCCCATTTCCTTTGACCTGAGGCACCAAAAACTCTTTCAAAATACATGGGTCAATTAACTATATTGTCATTATTAAAGCTATATAAACCAAAAAAAAAGGTATATATTGCAGCTAGTCAGTTCTTCGATGTGGTGATTGCGAGGAGCACAGGGGCACAGCACACAGCTGCATTGTGAGTCTTGGAGGAGGGGAATGTTAGATGTACTAGCAGATTTAGATACACTAAAAAATTGAAGCCAACTCCAGCTTACACCGCAAGTTCACAATAGCAACCATTTTCTTTTCTTTTGGCATAAAAGTTTTACATGAATAAAAGCTGATCAGCATAAGCATCCCTGTCAGTGGTAAATGGTTTGCCTCAACCCTGTAACTGCTACATCTTCAGGACAGCTTGTTTTGTTAAAAACAGACATACTGGTCAGATTACCAGGTGAAAATAAAGGAAAGAAAACCTAAAAAGAAAACAAATGCAATTGCCACATCTAAGAAATGGTAAGCTGCAATATAAAAATATATTATAACATTGATTATCCTGTTACAATGTCATCTGATATTGGGTGGGATATAGAAGGCAGCAAGTACACATGTTGTCCATGAAGTTGATGTGTTGAAAGCAGGAAAAAAGAGAGGAGAAGAAAAGAGGAGGATCCAGGCTGCTCTGTGCAAAACCACTACACAGAGCTGGTAAGGCCCCGTTCACACTAGGGCGACGCTACTTTGCCGGGCAACCTCGGAGCGGCCGGCACGGACTTCATAACATTGAAGTCTATGCAGGTCGCTCCGGGTCGCCCCAAAGAAGCTCCGGACCCTTTTTCTAAGTCGGAGCGACTTGTGTCGCTCCTATTAGAACAGGTCCGCAGCTTCTCTATGGAAGGCGACCTACGGCGACCTGTCAGGCGACCAGGTCGCCTGACAGGTCGCCCCAGTGTGAACGGGGGCTTAGTATACCATGTTTGTTATTAAAAAAACAAAAAAAACAAAAAAAAAACGAGACTTTACAATCACATTTAAGGTTCTGCTACTGACGGCTTGATGCTAGATACCACAACATACCTTCAGAGGTCTAGTGGCATCCATACTTCAATGGGTCAGGGCTGTTTTGTCAACAAAAGGGGAACCTACTCAATATTAGGTGAGTACACCCCTCACATTTTGTAAATATTTTATTATATCTTTTCATGTGATAACACTGAAGAAATGACACTTTGCTACAATGTAAAGTAGTGAGCGTACAACTTGTATAACAGTGTAAATTTGCTGTCCCCTCAAAATAACTTAGCCATTAATGTCTAAACCGCTGGCAACAAAAGTGAGTACTCCCCTAAGTGAAAATGTCAAAATTGGGCACAATTAGCCATTTTCCCTCCCCAGTGTCATGTGACCTGTTAGTGTTACAAGGTCTCAGGTGTGAATGGGGAGCAGGAGTGTTACATTTGGTATTATCGCTCTCACTCTCTCATACTAGTCACTGGAAGTTCAACATGGCACCTCATGGCAAAGAACTCTCTGGGGATCTGAAAAAAATAATTGTTGCTCTACATAAAGATAGCCTAGGCAATAAGAAGATTGCCAAGACCCTGAAACTGAGCTGCAGCACGGTGGCCAAAACCATATAGCAGTTTAACAGGACACGTTCCACTCAGAACAGGCCTTGCCTTGGTCGACCAAAGAAGTTGAGTGCACATGCTCAGCATCATATCCAGAGGTTGTCTTTTGGAAATAGACGTATGAGTGCTGCCAGCATTGCTGCAGAGGTTGAAGGGGTGGGGGGTCAGCTTGTCAATGCTCAGACCATACGCCGAACACTGCATCAAATTCGTCTGCATAGCTGTCTTCCCAGAAGGAAGCCTTTTCTGAAGATGATGCACAAGAAAGCCTGCAAACAGTTTGCTGAAGACAAGCAGACTAAGGACATGGATTACTGAACCATGTCCTGTGGTCTGATGAGACCAAGATAAACTTATTTGGTTCAGATGGTGTCAAGCGTGTGTGGCGGCAACCAGGTGAGGAGTACAAAGACAGGTGTGTCTTGCCTACAGTCAAGCATGGTGGTTGGAGTGTCATGGACTGGGGCTGCATGAGTGCAGTCGGCACTGGGGAGCAACAGTTCATTGAGGGAACCATGAATGCCAACATGTCTTGTGACATACTAAAGCAGAGCATGATCCCCTCCCTTCGGAGACTGGGCCGCAGGGAAGTATTCCAAAATGATAACGACCCCAAACACACCTCCAAGACGACCACTGCCTTGCTAAAGAAGTGGAGGGTAAAGGTGATGGACTGGCCAAGCATGTCTCCAGACCTAAACCTTATTGAGGATCTGTGGGGCATCCTCAAATGGAAGGTGGAGGAGCGCAAGGTCTCTAACATCCACCAGCTCCTTGATGTCATCATGGAGCAGTGGAAGAGGACTCCAGGGGCAACCTGTGAAGCTCTGGTGAACTCCATACCCAAGAGGGTTAAGGTGGTGCTGGAAAATAATGGTTGCCACACAAAATATTGACACTTTGGGTCTATTTTTGGACATTTTCACTTATAGGAGTACTCACTTTTGTTGCCAGCGGTTTAGACATTAATGGCTGTGTGTTGAGTTATTTTGAGGGGACAGAAAATTTACACTGTTATACAAGCTGTACACTCACTACTTTACATTGTAGCAAAGTGTCATTTCATCAGTGTTGTCATATGAAAAGATATAATAAAATATTTACAAAAATGTGAGGGGTGTACTCACTTTTGTGAGACTGAATAACTATTTTAATACAATAAAGCTTAGATTACTTTACTATAAATGTTATACTTTCTTATTTGCCTAGATATCAAGTCATGCTTGTTCGCAATATAGGTTTATTGTTGGCAAGAAATAAAATACATTTTTATATTTTATTGTTTTTAATTTATTTTTTCATACTGTATTTTTTTTTTATAGAACTTTATTGCTATCAGAAGAGAGGAACATCATCCTATGTCATAGCATGGGCAGTAACAGGTCTTTTTTTCTGGAGGGATCTGGGGTCTATTAGACCCAATATTTCTCCTCTGCCCCCCAACGCAGCTGATCAAACTGAGAACAGTTTGATTGGCTGCTTTACAAGCTGATAATGGCTCGTAAACAAACAGAACCGGAAGTGACAAAATCCTTGTTGCTTCTGGTTTCTGGGATCATAGAAGAGGGGAAGGAACTTCCATACCTTCAACTCTTTGCAGTGCATCTGTAGCAACCAGGCTCCCCAATGGAACAGGGGAGGCCAGAAAAGGTGGCAGGCTGTGGCAGGAGGGAGGAACCCACTTCTGATGCCTGTAAACGTGATCTGGGCACAGTTTTAACTTGTGCAAAAACTCCTGCTGAAAGAAATGATATTAGGATATCACCATTCCCATCCAGGCATGTATTTGTATGTCCAAGGGAGGGGACGTTGTTGTAAACAGTAGTGTGCTGTTACACCAATATGTAAGATATAATATAATGCATAGTTGTGGTAATGTCATTATAATTGGTTTATACTGCCACCTTGTGTTTATTTTGGTTGTTGCACTTTCCTTTCCCTTCTGTGTTCCCTCCCACCTGTAATGTACTTCCTCTTCCTGCTTCTTTATGCTTGTAGGAATAGAGATGGGCACATCTGTCTAGGCCTTTATACAATCTGCTCGCATCCGGGTACACATTACCATGTTTTGAACTGCAGATACCATCCTTCAACCATCTGCCACATTTTGCTGTCTGCTATACCTACTGCTTGCAATGAAACCTACGTGGATAGAAAGAAACGGTGTCTGGTGAGTTAATTTATCTGATGCCGATTGTCCGCGGTGATTGCATCGGCTTATACAGGGGAGGAATAGGTCTCAGCAAGGGATAAGTCACTATTACAACAATTGGAGTCAGAATAAGTAATATGATATATAATATGATGAGTGATATGCAAGGAGACACGTAGATCATATTAGATAATTACATCTATAAATAAGGTTACTTACCTCTCTGTGTAAAAGGTCCTAGCATAGGATTTTTTAGATTATTACTTCCATCTATAGTTGATCAGGGGAGGACACTTCTATAAACAGCAAACAAGACACATACATGGTGGCACCGTTTAATTCCTGAAATTAGATGTAAACCTAGTTACTAAAATCTCATATAATCGTTAATATGTTAACATCATTTCAAAAGTCATTTATGATCTTTTTAAATCTGCAGCATTCATTTATATATTGCCAGTGATCCTGACATTAGGTCCCAATTGTCCTCCTGCGTTGTCATCCTGTCATATGCTCTTCTTCTTATGGAGACTATAAGCAACAATACATTACGCAGACATGGCCCATCGTCAACATCGAAAAACGTATCTTAAAGTAAAGTTTATTTTATGTACATTAGCTATTTTCCTCCGGGACATTTAAATCATTTTCTACTTTGTGGGCTTAACTTGGAATCCCCAAAATATACTTCTACCTTGACCTTCAACTCCACCGTTGCAGCCCAATTTAGGTTGCAGAATGTTCACCTTAACCCCTCTGAGCTTGAAACTGCGCTGATAGAAGACAACCATTTTAAGTTGAAGTCTCAGTATTATTCTTTACTGTTATACTCTACACCTCGCATGGATAAACTTAAGACTCAATGGCAAGCAGATATTCCTGCATTATAGGACGAATTTTGGGCGGAAGCGGTAACGAGTCAATTATCTGGGGTCATCGCAGCTGGGAATAAGGTTATTCAACTAAAATACCCACATAGGATCTATTATACCCCATTTAGATTGTATAAGATGGGCAGGTTAGACTCTCTGGGGTGTTAGAGATGTCATGCAGCTACTGTTGACTTTTTTTTATATGATATGGGCTTGTCCCAGTGTGGGACGTTTCTGGACCTCTATCACTACTTTTAAAAAAGAGAAATTAGCTATACCTAACATTTGTACCCCAGATATATGTCTTCTAGGAGACTTTGAAGATGAAACTCTTTAAGAATCCCAAAAATCCAGCCTGTTCCATGTTTTCCTTTGTATGTGTTTTTTTAAATTTAATAAAATTACCTTTAAAAAAAAACTAAAAAAATATTTGCTCTAAAGTTTATTGACAGATGCAGCTTCATATCTTCTTGACCATTGGGTTATGCTGCCTCCTACAGGAGTAGGACACTAGGCAGGAAAAAACTTCATCATGCCTATGGGGCAGTCCCTGCAGGCATAACCACACACACTCTGCTACAGCCCTCAGTTTCGTTGCAAGCAGTGTCAGAAGACAACAACCCCATTCCACTCATAATTAGAGGGGCAGGTGCTGCATCTGTCAATTAACTTCAGAGAAAAGGATTTTACAGTAAGTCAAAAATCCAGTTTTCTCTATCGTTCATTGACAGACGCAGCTTCATATCTTCTTTACCATTGGAATGTCCCAAAGCAGTATTTGCATGAGGGGTGGCAAAAAACAATGCAATGAAGAATGTAATTCCCCAAGGCTAAATGTAGCCAACCATGTAACAAGGAGCTCAACCAGGAACAACTGGAGCTCAGAGAGACACCCTCAAAGAGAAGCAAGTTCTCTTTTAGACAGCAGCCTGCAAAACCTTGCGGCCAAAAGAGGCTTTCGAAGATCTACACCCGAAACATCTACTTTTCAAAAGTTGTCGCCTTGCAAACTTGCATCACTGACGCCTGATGGCGAAAAGCCCAAGAGGCACTCACCGCTCGATTAAAATGCGCCTTCACCGGGAAAGGAGGAACAGGACCCTTTAGTGGATAAGCCTGGACCACCGTCTGCCTGATCCATCTGGATTTGGTCGCAGCAGACGCAGCCAATCCTTTACGAGGTCCTTCGGTAAGGAAAAAAAGAGAGTCCGATTTCCTGAAAGAATCAGTAGCCACCAGGTAAACTCTAATTGCCTGAACCACATCCAAAGAATGCAAAGCAATTTCCTTGGGATGCTTGGGCTTAGGACAGAATGAAGGCAGCACAATGTCTTCATTCAAATGGAAATCAGAAACCACCTTAGGAAGAAATGACTGATTAGGTCGAATTACCACCTTATCTCTGTGGACCACCAGATAAGGGGAATGGCAGGACAACACCGCCAATTCAAAACCCTGCGAGCGGAAGTGATAGCCACCAAAAAGGCAACCTTCTGAGAAAAAGTAAGCAGAGGAATCTCCGTAATGTTCTCAAAAGGAGGTTTTTGAAGAACAGAGAATACCAAATTCAGATCCCACGGAGGCAGAGGGGATCGCCCCGGAGGAGCCATATGACGCACCCCCTGAATAAAAGTGCGAATCAGGGCATGCGTAGCTAAAGGACATTGGAAAAAATAGCCAAAGTTGACAGTTGGCCTTTAATAGTGCCTGAAGCCAAACGCTGTTCAACCCCATTTTGAAGAAAAGTCAAAACCCTAGCTACCGAGAACAAGCGAGGGTGCACTTTCAGCGATTCACAACGTGAAATGTATGATTTCCACGTACGATGATAGATCTCCCTGGAAGTAGACTTCCTGGCCTTCAACAGTGTAGGAATCACAGATTCAGAAAGGCCCCTATCCTTTTAATACCTGGCTTTCAACAGCCACACCATTAAAGTCAGCGACTGCAAAGCAGGATGGAAGATTGGCCCTTGAGACAGCAAATCTTCCCTGAGAGGAAGTTTTCAAGGAGCATCGGCGACCAACTTTACCAGGTCCGCGTACCAAGCCCTGTGAGGCCAGTCTGGGGCCACCAGAATGACCAGAATCCCTTCCGCCTCTATTCTGTGCAGAAGCCACTGTAGGAGTTTTAGTGGAGGGAACGCATAGATCAGCCGATACTGACCCCAAGGAGCCACCAGTGCGCCTGTGGCATTGGCCAGAGGATCCCTTGACCTGGCTACAAACCTCTGTACCTTCTTGTTGAGTTGAGAAGAAAACAGGTCGACATTGGGCGTCCCCCACCGGACACAAAGCAGGTGAAACACCTACGGGTGCAGGGACCATTCCCCCTGTTCCAACACCTGACGACTCAGGTAATCCGCCTACCAGTTGTCCACACCCGGGATGTGCAAAGCAGAGAGAGCTGGAACAAACTTCTCCGCCCAATCCGGAATTTCGGCCACCTCTGGGGCCGCCAAGACACTCTTGGTGCCCCCTTGGTGATTGATGTACGCCACGGCCGTGGCATTGTCCAATTGAATCCGGACCGGACAACCTTGTAGACGAGTTGTCCAATGACTCAGGCAAAGATTTATCGCTCTGAGCGCCAAGATATATATCGACAGCTTGAATTCCATTGTCCAGGATCCCTGGGCGCAGAGCCTCCCCAGCACTCCTCCCCAGCCTGATAGGCTGGCGTCCGTGGTTACCACCATCCAATACAACGGAAGGAAGGTCTTGCCTGTGCGTAGTGCTGACGAGTGAAGCCACCATAAAAGAGCAGACTTTGTCTTGCGACTCAACTGAATCAAGGTGTCCAAGGATTTTGGATCCTCGTTCCACTTTACAAGAATCTCCCTTTGTAAGGGTCTCGTGTGGAATTGAGCAAACGGAACCGCCTCAAAGGTTGATACTATCAGACCCAAAGACCGCATGCAAGTCCGCAGAGGACAGATTGTTTTCTAACAGCACCCGGATCTTCCCCTGCAACTTGTGCGGGGGAATAAAAAAACCCTTGCCAAAGCGGAATCCAGAGTCAGGCCCAGATAATCCAATCTCATTGAAGGTATCAGGGCGGATTTTTTTAAATTGATGTTCCAACCAAACTCTCGCAGTGTTCAGACAGTGATCATCAAGTCGCCCAACAGGGCTGAATGAGAGTCAGCCCTCAATAGGAGATCCTCCAGGTACCCCAGTACCGAAATCCCCCGTTGGTGCAATAATGCCAACATCGGGGCCACCTTGGTAAAGACACTGGGGGCGGAAGCGAGACCAAAGGGTAACGCCGCAAATTCATAATGCTCCTCTCCTGTAGCGAAGCAAAGAAATGCTGGTGTCCAGTGTAGATATGCGTCCTTGATATCTATGAATTCCAAAGTCTCCCTGGTGTAGGGACGCCACTACCATGCGAATGGACTCTATTTGAAACTTCTGTACCAGCACAAAGCAGTTTAGAGTCGTGAGTTCCAGGATTGGACGCACTTTGCCTTCCTTCCTGGGCACAGTAAACAGGTTTGAATAAAACCATTGAAAGCGTTCCTGAGAGAGAACCGGCACAATCACCCCTTGCGACTTGTGACAGCAGATCTTGTACCGCCTCTCGTAGATCCCCTAACTGGTCTGGAGATAGGTGCAGATTGGACGGGAAGAACCTGTCTGACGGTCGAGACCGGAACTCAATCTTGTACCCTGATCAGATCAGTTCATGAACCCATTTGTCCTGAAACAAGGAAGCCCAATATTCCAGAAAGAAGCAAAGACATCCCCCCACCCCAGAAACGGGGGAGGGCGCCTCTTCATGCAGACGAGGATTTGTCTGCAGACTCGGATTGGTTGTCTTCGGATTACCTGACCATGTCTTCTTGGGGCCCCCAGAAGACCTGAAAAGCTTGCCTTTTTCCTGCGACCCAGAGGCATGAAAAAGCCACCTATGAGCAGTAAAAGAAGGCCCCCATCTAGGATGTGGTGCCTTGCCCTTAGAGGATTGAGGGAGAAGAGTACTCTTCCCACCCATAAGGCCTTTGATCAACTCATCCAGGGAGGATCCAAACAACCTCACCCCCCGTAAAGGGAAGTTTAGAAAGAGCCTTTTTGGAAGCCTGGTCTGCAGACCAGCTCTTTAACCACACCATGCATATAATAGCAATCCCCCTGCAGAAACTCTGGCCACCATTACATATATACAGCAGGGCTTGAGCCATTTGATCCATAAGCTCAATCAGCCCCAGAGAAAGCTGTTCCATTTCCCAGTGACCTTTTACTAACTTCACCCAGTCAGTGATGGTCTGGGACACCAGAGTGGTCACAAATATTGGTTTCAAAATTGAGCCCGCTAACACATGTAAATGGCAGGACAGAGACTCAATCCGCCTATCAGCGGGGTCTGTAAAGGCCAGGGATTCTTCCACCAGGACCACAGTAGACTTATTCAGTCTGGAAACCGGATGATCCACCTTTGGTGGAACGGTCCACCGAGTGGAAATTGCATCTGTGAAGGGATAGCGGCGTTTGAAACGCTTGGGCACCACTAGCATGTGCTTAATGTGCTCCCAATGTTCATTGACAATATTGTCAAAAAGTTCCGGGCAAGGAAACACCTTGCCTTATTTTTGGGATATGCGGGTGCCAAAAGACACCTGCGTCCCTGACACTAAAGACTCATTAATCGTTTTTCAAGTTTCTCACACCGAAACTATAAGTGCTTCAACCAATGCGCTTTCCTGCGCAGCGGCAGAGGAGAAATGTCCTCTTCGCCATCAGAATGCGATGACACAGAGCCACCAAGGTTGGATGCATCTATGCTGGTAATCTATGCTGCTTTCAAAATCTTAATTATGGAAAAAGTTTCTCCTCTGAGTGGGATTTTGTGGGCAATAAGAATGAAAAAAATATAGTAATCTAAAATCCATCAATTTTATTAAACAAATTTACAAAAAAAAACACGTTAAAAATGATGGAGCAACAAAGCTCCTGACATTGGCAGTAATCAACACATATCATAAAGCAAAAACCCCTTAGTAGAGGGAAAATCCAACACATATCATAGTGCAAAAACCCCTTAGTCGAGGGAAGATCCAACGTGTTTCAAATATGATCTGAACTTGTAGTTCTATTCTTCGTCAGGGACTGTTCCCAACTCTACAAATAGAGAGATGACAATGGTTACATGAATCATGTGTCTACATATAGACATGTGAGGTAACAGTATACACACATACAGGTGTTGTACTTCTACTGACCACAGGGGAGAAAATCCAAGTAAAATCCTTCCTCCATGAAAACCATATATAAATGTTTAACCAGAAAGCAAGTGTCTACAAAGAAAACTCAAGGTCATCATTAGCCGGATTTATCCCATATATTCCTGTAGGGCCATGGGATACAGAAAATAGAATCCCAAAAAGAAGGGCGGTGACCACTATATGAAAAAAATACATATATATACTGTAAGTATATATGCCCCAGATGTGTCAGGAGAACCCTGCAAACACCTCATAATGGGGTGTACATACCACCATTCAAAGAAATTTGAAAACAGAAATTACTGTCAGCAAAGGGATAATGATGGCAAATGGTATTGGCTCCCCCATCCATAGGATAGAGAGCAAACATATATGAAAAATAAAAATATTAATAAGGGGCTCTGGTATATTGGAGGGTCACATCAGTGATATGATCCACAGAGAGGCTATACAGACATACATGACCCATAAATGGGACTGATACTTACAGTCCTTCCTTCCCAATAAAAAATGTCCAGAGTAATGGGTGAAGCCCAAGGTAACAGGTATGGATAATGCAGCAAAGCCAGGGAGGTTTAATGACCAAACAGCAAAAAACAACAAAGAACTCCAGTTGTCAGAGGAAGCGTCCTCTCTCCATGAAGGTTCCCAGGAAGTGGCGCCGATCATGGACCTTGGCGTCCTCAAAAGGGCGCCGGCGCGGGAATCCACGCAAGACACTCCCCCCTCCATCCGGATGTGACGTCATGGTAAGACGCCAAACCGGAAGGAGCGGCCGGAAGTACAGGACAGAGCGGGCTTCCCAAGAATGAGACTTCCGCCGATCGATATACAGCGGCTGGAAGAGGACCAATGGCCGCCAGCGCAGATGACTGCCCTGAATCGGGAGAAATAGATACTTTAACCCGAAAAACCAGGGCAAAGTGACCACCTCCAACCACAAGGAGTGGGAGGAGGGGGGGACACCAGCCACCCGCGCCGAACAGGAAGAATATGGGATCATCCCATACAGAGGCAACGATGACCAAGAGGAGACAAAAGCAAACAGCAAACATAAATACAAAATTACAGATATATTTGTATCATAGAGATCAGTGTTGGGGGTAACTAGTTACAAAGTAACTGATTACAGTAACTACATTACTTTTTTTGTAACTAAGTAAAGTAACTAGTTACAATACTAATATTGGTAACTACACTACTTTACTAGGCTATAGGAGGTAACTACACTACTTTACTAGACTATAGGAACGCGCTTTCCTGCGTTACCCAAGCCGTGCGATACAATCGTTATTTCGAAAAATAGAGAGGGATGAAGTTTATGACTTTTTGTTGCACTTTATGTTTTATTCTGTTTTTTCAGGTTTTGTTCTCATGTTTCCCAAAGCCTGTGTTTATACAATAAACTCTATGCAGAAAGAGTGTCATGTATCTTCTTCTACACGGTCAATTAAGAAAGAGGACAGTAAAATAATAAGTAGTGAAGTTACTTTTCAAATGCAGTAACTAGTAAAGTAATCTCGTTACAATTTACAGAAGTAACTAGTAACTAGTTACATTTTTTGAGTAACTACCCCAACACCGATAGAGATACAGCAAGGAGGAAATCAGTTGACAAAAAAAACTAAAAATGGTAATAATAGTAAAAATAACCACTGAATGGTCAAATGACATGAAATACATAACCATAATGTATAAATATATTGGTCTGAGGTGGTAACAAGAGGACTATCTGGATCCCACATGTCATGCAGGCACAAACTGTGCAACAATGGTCATATAACAGCAATATATAAGCAATAAATATAACTGCATATATGCAATAAAGCTTATGCTAAAAACAAACAAAAATGCATAAATATATAAATATAAAGCTACGCATCCGACAGGATCAGGTGTGGGGTGGCACCAAACATCCTCCCAATAGGGGAAGACGAGAAACAGGTGGTCAACACACATCGGGAACCAATACCGTGCGAGCACAATAAATGTGCATAACACACTATCCAAAGTAATAATACCTAGTATTCATAGACAATAAAAGGCATATTCAAAGGACAAAAAACAAATTAAATAATACAATGTAATATATAACCCTGCTTATTCAAGAGAAAGACAAACATTTGTATAAAAAAAAAAAAAAAATAATTATTAAAATTATTAAACGGGACTAATTGGATCTTACGTCAGTCTTGCCTGAACTAAAGCCAAAGAGGAAGGGTCTACCGTGGCATTGAGGGCCCTGATCCAACGAGCCTCTTTCTGCAAAAGTGTCTTATTCCAGTCGCCACCCCTTGATGGAATGTGAGTGCGGTCCAATACCGTGAAGTTCAAGTTGGGCATGTGGTAGCCATGAGTGCCAGCAACATGCCTGCCCAAGGGCAAGTACAGGTTGCTGATCCTCATGCTCACCAAGTGTTTACCAACACGGGCATGGAATTCCTGTTTGGTTTTGTCCACGTAGAAAGAACCACACTCACACTCCATCAAGTAGACAACGGCCCTGGTTTTACAGTTACAGTTTTTTAGGCATAGAAAAGAACGCTGGGGGAAGCAGAGCACCCAAAAAGGGATAGTTCCCTATATGACCAAAAATCCTAAAATGACACCTCAATCATAACCTCTAATCTCAATATCATCAATTTGTCTTCTCACGTTTTGACTTCAGAAGAGAGGGAAGTATTATCTTTAGGTTTGTCTTTTTGCCCCACACGTACAGTTGATAGGTTCGAGTCCCCGGCCCTGCCATCTTAAAGTTGTTATAAATTCAGAAGTTTTTATCTTAATGCATTCTATGCATTAAGATAGAAAACCTTCTGGGTGTAGCAGCCTCCCCACCATCCCCTAATATCTGAGCCCCATCTCTGTCTAGTGATGTACATGAGTCCCTCGGCCATCAAGGAATCTACCTCCTGATTGGCTGAGATACATTTGCTCCCGCGGCTGTTATTCAATGTTAGTTAGCCACTCAGGAGAGAGAGGGTGATATTGAATAGACACATGGAGCTGCAGCTCGGCTCGGGTACACTGATAACAAGCTTCTTGCTGTGGGGGCACTCAATAGGAGGGAGGGGCCAGGAGCAGGAAAGAGGGACCTTTTTTTGTTTTGTTCTTTTTTTAAAACGACTTTACAATCCTTTTAAGTGTGGGAAGCCAGCTGTGACATCATGCGGCTTCACAGCCGGCTCCCCACTGCACATGCTTGAGTCGCATTGCACTTTCTAAATGGATCCACAGCCTCCTGGGATGTGGCTTATATGCAAGTAATTGGGCATACAATTGTTATGGGGGTCCGGGTACTGCCCCGGGGGGAACATGTATCAATAATAAAAAAAAAAAATGGCGTGTAAAAACAACATTTTTAAATGAGCAGTGATTTACTGATGCATAAAGTGAAAGCATAAGTGAAAACATAAAAATTAGAAATAAAAATGAAAAATTCCCTTCAATATAGTGCCTGGGGGGGTCCCCCCTAGTCTGCTTATTTAGTGGCACATCTGTACCTTGTATAGAGGCTGCTGCAGCAATAATGACATTTATAAAGTAAAAAAAACGGCATTTTCCAGGCAAGCTTTATTTATTTTTTAAATAACAGTTTGGGGAGCCAGTCTGTATGATGAGGCCACAATGTAGTGCACTGAGAACAAGGTTAGAGATTTTTTTTTGATAAATTTGGGTGTCTCTTTCTCAAACTTTGGATAGAAGTGACAGCTGCATAAAAAAAAAAAATGGATTTTTGTAAGAACTTACCATAAAATCCTTTTCTCTGAAGTCAATTGAAAGCTGCAGCTCTAATGCTTCTTCACTATTGGGTTATGCGTCATCTACAGGAGTAGACTAGGCAGTGAAAAGTTTTCACTCAACACGCCTATAGGGGCTGTCCCTCATGACATAACCCCAGACACACTGTGCTCTCAAATCAGTTTCGTAGCAAGCAGTGAAAAGAAGACATAACCATCCCCAAAATAGAGGGGCAGGTGCTGCAGCTGTCAATGGACTTCAGAGAAAAGGATTTTACGGTAAGTTCTTACAAAAATCCATTTTTTTCTATCGTCTATTGACAGCCACAGCTCTAATGCTTCTTCACTATTGGGATGTCCCAAAGCAGTATATGCATGAGGGGTGGGAAGAACGCAACCAGAACTGTTAATGTATTTCCAAGGCTAAAAATGTAGCCAACTGGGTAACAAAAAGCTCAACCCATACCAACAGGAGCTTACTCCCAAAACAAAAATTCAACCCCGTAAAGAGAAAAAAAACAAGTCTCTTAGTAAACAGCAGCTTGCAAAACCTTGCGGCCAAAGGAGGCATCCGAGGATGCCATCAAATCAACTTTGTATAATTTTGTAAAAGTATGTACAGACGACCAAGTCGCCGCTTTACACACTTGAGCAACAGATGCCTGGTGGAAAAAAGCCCAAGAGGCACTCAGCGCTCTACTAGAATGCCCTTTAATCGTACCTAAAGCCAAATGTTGCTCAACTCCTTTCTGCAAGAAAGCCAAGACTCTCGCCACCGAAAACGAGCGAGGATGCAAGTTTTGCAAATCACACCAGGCAAAATACATCTTCCAAGTACGATAATAAATCTTCCAAGGGTAGGAATCACAGAATCAGAGAGACCCCTGCCATGGCATGTACTGCATTTAAACTCTTCTACTGTCTGGAATATATCTGCTGAACTTATATGCTGATAGGGATTACCTGTTCATTACTACCCCCATGAACTATTATCCAGGAGAGTGACTCTCTAGTTTATTCATATTATTAATTTCAGTGTTTCATGTCGAGTGGATTGACTGGGTTTATTTTTTATAGGACTGCAGACTGCATTCTATAAGAGTTCTAATAGACTCTTCCACTGCTTGGTATACATCTGCTGAACATGTACACTGAAAAGGGGTCACCTGTTCATCATTACCTCCATGAACCATTGTCTAGGAGAGTGACTCTTTATTATATTTTTTTCATGTATTTCAGTTGTCAACGAGTCTGTGGTAGTGAGCCCTTATAGATCCCCAGCTCAGGATTACCCAGCCTGCTTCTTCACCAGGGCCCCTGATGGTGGGGATGGACTTGCAGCAGACTGGAACCAGGTCGCGGCCCCCAGGTAGGCCCAGCTGAGGATGTGGAGACCGCTGGCATGTGCAGGGTAAACAGGAGACTATAAGGAGATCCAGGAGACAAGCCGAGGTCAGGACAGGCAGCAGACGAACATAGACGGAGAAACGAACCCGGGTCGGTACAAAGGAGATCAGATACAATAGCCAAGGGATACACGGATGGGAGCTCAGAGAACAGCGATGTTGCTCAAGCAAGGAGCAGTGCACTGAGCATGTGTATATATAGGGAAGCATACAGGGAGGTGACCCAGGAAGTAATTGACAGGAACAGGATATAACCCACAGTGGAGCAGGCGATGCCCATAGAAGCCCAAACACCACATGTGAAGGGAGGCAAGACAGAAGCACTGCAGCAAGGAGGTAAGAATATACAGACAAAACTATAGGCTAACTTGTGACATCTGTGTTTTGATGTCTTGCTCTGCTTTTGAGTTAATTTCAGTTTAGTTTACATGCCATTGGTCCCCTTGTGCACTCTCCCTACTGGCCGATCCAATTGGTGGCCAATTCTGAGTTTTATGAGGTACCATCTGGCATATTCATACATATTTTTGCCCTAGTCTACTATAAGTTCATCCAGCTAGATAGAGAGTTGAATTGGTGTCTTTATTTGATGCGGGTGATTATTCCACTCGCTTCTCTCCCCCCCCCCTCTGGCTTATGTCTCCCTACATGTGAGGTTGCTGGTATCTGAGGAATTGGAGATACTTATCCTGTGGCGCTTTATTTTTAGTGCCCAGGTTTGGCATTTAATTATTGTTATTATTTTTTCATTGCCAAATTTCATTTTTTCTTGTTATTTCTTCCATTCCATTAGTGCCATCTACCTCTACATGTTTGGTTTTGCTCCTGGCTCGGTATGTTTGCAGCTACCCATGGGTCGAACACTTATTTTTATTTTTGTTTGACGCAGGGTGGCTGCCTTCAGCCGAGCTGTTGCCCCTATGTGGGTTCTTTTTGATTTTGAACCGCCAATGATGTCATATTTTTTGTGAGCATTCACATGGTGTGATCATTTGGATTGCTTTTCAGGTGACTGCAACTCACCCGGGTGTCGACCCCTCTAGTTGGACTGACACTGGGTGGTTGATTTTGGCTGAACCTCTACCCTTATTTGGGTCCATTTGGTCTTTATTGCTAATTTTGCTACTTACCTGTGATGTATTACCATATGTGACTATTTGGATTGTTCTTCAGGTGTCTGCAGTTCACCTACATCATGTGTGTTTGTCTTGTTTTTAACTACCACGTGATCTATTTTAGTGGTGAGGTGGAAGGTTATGTTCTTTAAGTTATTATAAAACTGCCTATTGTATTTTGTACATTCAATAAAAATTTGCGTTTTTCATTTGGAATTGGTTTAGTTGGTTTTGTTCCTTTTGCAGACCCAAATGTATTTACTACACCCCTGTTACTTGAACTAATGGCTCTTTTTTTGGGCAACACCTCTTTTCTAGTTGTCCCATTCCCTTTTTTCATATGCTGCTTTTCTGCCATTTGAGTTCCGCTCTCATTTGAGCGAGTGGGTATTCTGTATTTATATTTATTTTTGTTGATTGGATTTTTATCTATGAGTCAATATTTTATATACCTTTTCCTTTTTTCGTTTGTTGTCAAGGTCTTCTTAGAAGCCTGGTCCACTGACCAGCTCTTCAGCCACACAATGCGGTGCATGGCAATCCCCACCGCAGACACTTTGGCAACCAGAGGAGCCACGTCCACGGCCACATCACACAGGTACACCATGGCCTGGGCCATCTGGTCTGTGAGATCAATTAGAGTTGGGGAAACCGTCTCAGGGTTCAAGTTACCCCTAAGTACCTTAACCCATTCAGTAACCATCTGAGAAAGCAGGACGGACGCGAATACGGGTTTAAGAATCGAACAATAAATGTAGGTGGCGTGAAAGGGATTCCACCCGTCTGTCCACCGGGTCCGTAAACACCGGGGAGTCTTCCACAGGCACCACAGTAGATTTGTTCTGGAAACAGGGTGATCCACCTTATTGGAGAATAAGTCAGCAAAGGGATAACGGCGTTTAAAGCGCTTTTGCACCACTAGCACGTGCTCAGTGCGCCATTGCTCATTCACCATATTGTGAAAGTCTTCGGGACAAGGGAACACCTGACCCAACTTTTAGGCTTTGCGGGATCCAAAAACTACTGCTGTCCTGACTGTGTGGGCTCATCATCCATTTGCAATGTTTCCCTTACTGAAAGATTCAGTGCTTCCACTTTAGCACGTTCCTGCACTGCAGCCAAGGAGGACATATCCTCCTGACCATCTGACTGCGAGGACAGGGATCCCTCAGGGATGGATTGTCTGTGGCGGCCATATCAGACTCTGAATCAGAGGATTGAGAAGGCAGTGGCCGTTTCTGGGTAGCGACTTGCTTTATCACAAAGTTCATCTTTGACGCCAGATTTTTCAAAGCTGCAGACAGAGACATGAGAGACTGTGATCTGGATAGTCAGGCATGTGCACTAATAAAGTCTGAGGGGGAATTTTTACCTTGGGACTCCATTTGCAAGTTTTAAAAAAAAAAGAGTGCACTGCCCCTTTAAATCGCAATTGCGGTCCGCACTGCTATACCGCGCTGCATCCGGAGTCCCCCTTAAGGCTGGCAGGAGCAAAAGTGTGCCTGAGGAATGCCCAAAGGAACAAAACCCCTTACTTCATCACCTCTGAGAAGTAGCAGCTCTGTAGTGTAATCTCCAGCATGAAAACGTCTGACAGGAAGTGACATATCATCACTAGAGGCCGCACACCGCCTGTGTAGCCTCAGGGTACAATAAAATGGTGCCAATAGTAAAGTATAGAAAGTTAAGGTAAAATGGCGGCTGCCCATACACAGAGAGAGCCTATGCCCACACTTAAAATGGCGGCCGCCAGCGCTGCCATGCGGTCAGGACCTAGGCATGAGGCCACCACGGGAATCCAACTAAAATAACCCCCCAGGACAAGGTAACATTTATTAAAACCCCCCCCCCCAGGCATCAGACGCCGATTATAGCGCCCCCAGCGGGAGCAGGGAGGGCAGGGCCTGTCCCGATAGGCCTGGAAGATCTTTCAGGGAAACACAGCTCTTTTATCCCCAGGAGTGGGCCCACATCTCCCCCTCAGAGGTCTGCTTCAGGGACACGGGGAGGGGGGGGGGGTTGTTGCATCACTCACAATACCATGGACCGGATGGGCTCTGCTCTGAAAAAGTGGGGGTGCTGCCAGCCAAAAGAGGTACGCTGCGACTCAGGGCATTCCAGCGATGCATCTGCTTGCAGGCTCACCCCATCCACCGGGGCTCCGTCGTTGCGAGGCCTGGGCGGACCACAACCTGCTCACCCTCGTTGGACAGGCTGGGAGACTGTAGGGATCTACATTATCTAGTGCGAAACCGCAGCCGGCTGTCGCTTGTAGATCACCAGGAGGATCCCCCTGACATTAGCTAGGGATAGTGAGTAAAGAAAAATAAAAATAAACATTCTGAAAAGAATATAAAAACTGAGACCGTAGTCCCAGCAGGAAACCTAGGTCCTACTCCTTCACTAAGCAGCAAGAAACTGACTTGAGAGCACGGTGTGCCTGGGGTTATGTCGTGAAGGACAGCCCCTATAGGCGTGTCGAGTGATAACTTTTCACTGCCTAGTCTACTCCTGTAGATGGTGCATAACCCAATAGCGAAGAAGCATTAGCACTGCGGCTATCAATGGACGATAGAGAAATTGGTCTTTGGGTGTTGCTGGTGCCTTCACACCATAACCCTATAGAGTTATATTGATGAATCAAGTAATAGCTCTGCATTGGCAATGAGCAAGTGGCTGACGCTGTGTTCAAATAACTCATCTGACTACTCCATGCCTGATGACTGGAATAGCTGTGGACAAGAAGACAGAATAAGCCACTCTGGCAGCTGCAGTGGAATGTGCACAAGTCTCTGCTTGGGTGATAGATGAGGATGGTTTAGTAGTCAGTCCACCACCTCCTCTGCATGCTGTGGCTGGATAGCACAGGCAACATCACTAAACAGAGGAAATGATGCCCTGCCTGAGGACTGACCATTTCCACCTTTGCTTGTGGACACATACACTGGTGGTCCCCTCACAGTGCCATGGGAACATCTGCCTCTCTTTGTTGACCCCCCCCCCCCCCCCCCAGACATGATGGTGGCTCATATTAACAAAATGTAATAAAGACAAGGAAATGTGTATGTGGATGAACTTTAATCAATGGAAAGTGAGGTTTGCTACACTTAAACCTGAGTACTCACTACAAAGACACTCTCCACTGAAACCCAAAAATATACTGCAGTAAAACTGATTGCTGATGTTGAAACATGTTACATGTTCCACCCTTAAAAGGGGTGAAACAGGTAGCATGTGCCAAAGGAGAACTTATCCTTTAATGCACCCCCCCCCCTTCCCTTAAAACACTTACCTGAGCTCTCCCTCAATTTAGCGCTGTGCCCATCTGCAGCAGAGCTGCTCCTGTTTCCTGGTCCCAGAGGACACAGAGGCAGCGTGTGTAATTGTGCCATTGTGTGTAAAAAGCTGCAATGATTGCACAAAAAACAAGCCAATCACATGCCCTGCTGTGGCCAATAGTAGTGTAGCTAAATGTACTTTCAGTTGCAATGAAAGGGGTAGGCCTTGTATGCTGCCTGGGAGCGAGGGGAAGCCTGAAACTGATACCAAGGCCCAACGGTTGAATTGATTTCACTGCTAGTGACCACCAACGTGCTGGTAATGGTGGTGGTGGTGAGGGGGGGGGGGGGTGTTTTTAATGCTGACACTAATTCTGGGGGTTATTTTTGCATACACTGACAACAATATCAAGGGCTAGTACTGCATCCATTGACACCACTGTCTGTAAACGGTTATTTTTGCATCTACTGACATCATTGTTAAGGGTTTATTATTGCATCCATTGCCACCAATGTCAGGGTTAATATTATTATCACTGACACTAATGCTGGGGTTTATTACTGTGGTCAAGGACACCAATGACAGGGCTAATATTATGTATACTGACATTATTGTCAAGGGCAATTATTGCATATTATTTGTATTGGTATCAGTAGAAGCAATAATTGCCTCTGACATAAATGTCAGTGTACGCAATAATAACCTCCAGCATTGGTGTAATTGACAGTAATAATAACCCTTGACGTTGGTGGCTGTGGATGCAATAATAAACCCCCAACATTGGTGTCAGTGGACACAATATTAGCTCTCTACATTGGTGTCAGTGGACACAATAATAACCCTTGACATTGGTGTTAGTGAATGCAATAATAGCCATTGACAAAGGTGTCAGCGGGTGCAATAATTGCCCTTGACAATAATGTCAGTATACATAATATTAGCCCTGTCATTGGTGTTCTTGACCACAGTAATAAACCCCAGCATTAGTGTCAGTGATAATAATATTAACCCTGACATTGGTGGCAATGGATGCAATAATAAACCCTTAACAAGGATGTCAGTAGATGCAAAAATAACCGTTTACAGGCAGTGGTGTCAATGGATGCAGTACTAGCTCTTGATATTGTTGTCAGTGTTTGCAAAAATAACCCCCAGAATTAGTGTCAGCATTAAAAACACCCCCCCCCCCTCACCACCACCACCATTACCAGCACGTTGGTGGTCACTAGCAGTGAAATCAATTCAACCATTGGGCCTTGGTATCAGTTTCGGGCTCCCCCTCGCTCCCAGGCTGCATACAAGGCCTACTCCTTCCATTGCAACTGTAAGTACATTTAGCTACACTACTATTGGCCACAGCAGGGCATGTGATTGGCTTGTTTTCTGCGCAATCAATGCAGCTTTTTACACACAATGGCCACACTCTGGAAAAGTGCTGCAGTGTCATACTAATAAGAAGATCCAGATATTCAACTGACTACTGCATGTTTGCAGTTCGCCATCCCCTGCAACACTTCACAGCTATACTGTCCTCCCTGTTTGTCACCAGCAGTGGATTCCCAGCACACTGGGAGTACATCATTTTCACTGACAAGTTGTTGTGGCCACATGGGGGAACTGCAAGCAGCCAATGGCTCCCGTCACTGCCTCTGTGTCCTCTGAGACCAGGAAACAGGAGCAGCTCTGCTGCAGATGGGCACAGCGCTGAATTGAGGGAGAGCTCAGGTAAGTGTTTTAAGGGGGGGGGGGGGTGCATTAAAGGATAAGTTCTCCTTTGGCACATGCTACCTGTTCCACCCCTTTTAAGGATGGAACATGTAACATGTTTCAACATCAGCAACCGCTCCTCCCCTCCGTGATAACAGGCAAAGGATCTCCCCATATCCACTGCCACAATTTTAAAACAGTGCAGGCGTGCGGGGCTTCACCCACGCAGCTGTGTCAATCATTTACAGTTTCCTGTGAATAAATGCCTACAAGTACCATCAACCATTGCGGCTGATGACATGTAGTTCTCAATGAACTACAAGTGCGTTGGCAAGCACTCTTGAAGCCCATTAACCGCTTGCTGACCTCCCCACACAAATATACTGTGGCAGGGTGGCTCGGCTGCGCAATATCACATAGATCGCAGATTTTGTGCACGCAGACACAGCGGGAGGCCTCCTGCAATCATTAGAGAAACTGACAAAAGACCCACCTGCTTATGTAAACAAAGCAGGCGAGTCTTCTGCCACACAGACAGGGAGAGATCAGGAGTTTCAGCAAAGCTGGAACCCCGATCTCTCTGTGCCTGTCATAGAACCTCCCCCCAGTTAGGCATACATTAACCCCTTTGATCACCCCCAGTGTTAACCCCTTCCCTGCCAGTGTCATTTATACAGTAACAGTGCATATTATTTAGCACTGATTACTGTATTAGTGTCACTGGTCCCCAAAAAGTGTAAAAAATGTCAGTTAGGGGTCCGATCTGCCCGCCGCAATGTCGCAGTCCCGCTAAAAATCGCTGATCGCCACCATTACTAATAAAAAAAAAAGTCAAAAAATCTATCCCGTAGTTTGTAAACGCTATAACTTTTGCGCAGACCAATTAAAATATGCCTTTGGATTTTTTTTTACCAAAAATATGTAGCAGAATACAAATTGGCCTAAACTGATAAAAAAAATTAGATTTTTTAAATTTTTTTATTGAGAAAGTTTTATAGCAGAAATACCAAAGTTTATTAAAGTATAAAATGCGACATCATATATTGATAGCACATAACAATGTCATAAAAGTAAACATGGTTGCACTAAAGAATACTGATAAAGATGGATTTTTGTTTATAACACAATATCTAAAAACCGCAGAGGTGATCAAATGCCACCAAAAGAAAGCTATATTTGTGAGGAAAAAAGGACACCAATTGTATTTGGTTAAAGCGTCGCACAACCGCACAATTTTTCGTTAAAGTAACGCAGTGCCGAATCGCAAAAAATGGCCTGGTCATTAAGGGGGTAAAACCTTCTGCAGCTGAAGTGGTTAATCTTCCTGCTCTCAAGTAACTGTCTACCCGTATGGGGTACAGGCAGACAGCTATGCTGAGTCTGCAGGGGCCTGACATTGCACTCCCAATTAGAAAAAAAAAAATTCTAAATGCACATTTCTTTACCTGAAAAAAATGCACATTTATTGTTATTTTTTTTCAAATAGTGAACTTAGCCTTTAAGGTAAAAAGCCTTTAATATCCAAAATCCCTCTTTGGATATTCATTTTTGCTTATTGTTGGACTATTTGCCCTTTTATCTTACAGAGAACGTTCTAGCACCCCTACACCCTGTTGCCACTCCCAAATATAAGTGGTGTCCCATAGCTCACGGGCCACGTATTGGGCATCAGGGTAGTAAATATTTCATAGGTATACACATCTCTAAAACTATGTTACATAGCAGGTTGAAAAAAGACACAAGTCCATCTGGCTCAACAAATTAAAAACAAAAAAGAACACACAACCATACAATCCGATATACAGAATCCTACACCCACAGTTGAGGAAGGTGTAAAACCCCAACAAAGCATTATCCAATTTGCTACAGCAGGGGAAAAAATCCCTTTCTGATCCCCCGAGAGGCAATCGGATATTCTCTGGATCAACTTTACCTATAAATATATTAATACCCAGCTATATCATGTGCACATAAAAGAGAATCCAGGTCTTTTTTAAAGCAACCTACTGAGCTGGCCAGAACCACCTCTGAGGGAGTCTATTCCACATTTTCACAGCTCTTACTGTGAAAAAAACTTTCCTCTAGACGTAAAGAGTGCCCCCTTGTCCTCTGTGATGACCTTACAGTGAATAACTCAACACTAAGTCCACTATATGGACCCCTTATGTATTTATACATGTTGATCATATCCCTCCTTTGTCTCCTCTTCTCAAGAGAGAATAAATTCAGTTCTTCTAATCTTTCCTCATAGCTGAGCTCCTCCATGCCTCTTATCAGTTTGTTTGCTCTTCTCTGCACTTTCTCCAGTTCCCTGATATCTTTTTTTGAGAACTGGTGCCCAAAACTGAACTGCATATTCCAGATGAGGTCTTACTAATGATTTGTACAGGGGCAAAATTATATCTCTCTCTCAGGAGTCCCAACCTCTTTTAACCACTGCTGGACCGGAAGGTTTTACCCCCTTTATGACCAGGCCATTTTTTGCGATACGGCAGTGCGTTACTTTAACTGACAATTACGCGGACGTGCGACGCTGTACCCAAATAAAATTGATGTCCTTTTTTCCCACAAATATAGCTTTCTTTTGGTGGTATTTGATTTTTATTTTTTGCGCTATAAACAAAAAAAGAGCGACAATTCTGAAAAAGAAAATAAAAATACAATATTTTTTATTTTCTGCTTTAAAACATTCCCAAAAAAATTAAAAAATCTATTCTTTTCATCATTTTAGGCCAATATGTATTCTGCTACATATTTTTGGTAAAAAAATCCCCATAAGTGTTGATTGGTTTGCGCAAAAATTAGGGCATCTAGGGGAAAGATTTATGTAATTTTTATTTATCTATTTATTGTTTTACTAGTAATGGCGGCGATCAGCGATTTTTGCAGGACTGCGACATTGCGGCCGACAGATCGGACACCTAACTGGCATTTTTTACACTTTTGGGGGGACCAGTGACATTACTAAAGTAATCACTGCAGAAAATATGCACTGTTACTGTACTAATGACACTTGCAGGGAAGGAATTAACAACAGGGGCTATCAAAGGGTAAATGTGTCCCTAGGGGTACTTTCTAACTGTGCGGGAGTTGGGCTTGCTGAAAGAACACAGAGACCTGTGTTCCTAAATAAGATTAACACAGGATCTCTGTGTTCATTACTGACAGAACACTGTAAATACGGCAGACCACTGTTCTGTCTCCACGGGGAGGGATCGCGGTGCCCGGCGGACATCATGGCTGCCGGGTACACTGATTATCTCCCCCTCCCAAGTATATATATGTGATCCTAACTTCTGCCTGCAGATGGCGCACGCATGTCGCTGGGGGGTTGCTTCTGCTGAGATAATTCACAGCAGAAGCGGATCTGCAGGTGCCGGGCACTCGATGTCCACTGGCACCCGCCAATCATCAAGCGGAGACTCAGAACGAAGCTCTGTCTATGTAAATAAGGCAGATCTCTTTTCTAAAAGGGGTGAAGGGATGCATTTTGTTTTCATGCAAAGCATGGAATAAAATCCATCTCTTCCCCTAGAAAAAGCAGCACATACAGTACACAAAAATACTGGCTAGGCACACAGTTAACACTTTGATTGCGCTAGATGTTTAACCCCCTTCCCAGCCAGTTTTATTAGTACAGTGACGGTACATATTTTTAGCACTGATCACTGTATTAGTGTCACTGGTTCCCACAAAGTGTCAAAAGTGTCAGTTAGTGTCTGATTGTCTGCCACAATCTTGCAGCCCTGCTTTAAGTCGCTGATCACTGCCATTACTAGTATAGGCAAGTACATTCAATAAATATATTCCATAGTTTGTAGACACTATAATGTTTGCATAAACCAATCAATATTTGCTTATTGGGATTTCTTTTTACAAAAATCATATTGGCCTAAATATATTAAGAAATTTGATTTTTTTAAAAACATTTTGGGATATTTTTAATAGGAGAAAGTAAAAAATATTGTTTTTTTCAACTTTTTTGGTCTTTTGTTGTTTGTATCAAAAATGATGATAATCAGCGCAATCCAAAAAGCAAAACCTTAAATAGTGATAATCAGATAGCCGCTTACTTTCAGTGCTTTCACTACACCCAAATAATATCAAATAAGTAAAATGCAGCGCCAATGATGAAGTATCAATCAACAATCATAAATAAATAAGTAAATAAAAAAAAAATAGTGAATAAAGTGCATGAAGTGAAAAGGTGCAGTAGTATTCCTGGATTTGGAAATTTTTAAAGAAAAAGGGAGGTTATTGACCAGTAACCATTTTAAACCCACTGACAGGAAATTGTACCATTGGATAGCTGCCACCACAAAACATGGTTATGTAATATTGCAAAAGGCCAATTTACCTGGATCAGAAGGAACTGCTCCAAGGATTCAGACTATATGATGCAATCGGAAATCCTTGGAAACAGATTGCTAGAAAAAGGCTATACTAAACAAAATATAGACCAGGTGAAAAGTGAGGTATGTGCATAATGAAAATAAAAAAGTAGTGCAGATTTTTAATACAAATTTATTATGGACTATAATGTCCAGCATAAACAGGTGGAAACAATCATTAATGAACATTGAGATCTCCTGAAGACGGATAAAGTATTGGGTCCAGTTTTATCAGCAAAACTAAAATTTATTTATGAGAGAGCACCTACTCTTAAGGATAAATTAGCTCCAGGTGTCATGGACTTTTTTCATTTATTGCAGGTTTTCATGCTTGTGATAAATGTTCAGCATGTCGGCATACAGTAATAAACACCAAGAAAAAGAAGGAATTTGTATCTAGGAGTACA
This sequence comes from Pelophylax lessonae, assembly GCF_965119305.1. NCBI lineage: Eukaryota > Metazoa > Chordata > Amphibia > Anura > Ranidae > Pelophylax > Pelophylax lessonae. The sequence goes on from NC_138776.1 coordinate 96,225,563, forward strand.
GATAGAAAGTATGTAATTGGGGATCTTATCACCAGTGCCACTACGGGTGTTATCTATATGCTAGAATGTGGCTGAGGGCTACAATATACAGGACGGAAATTAAGGAGTTTGAGCGTCAGGGTAGGGGAACACGTTAAGAACATTAAAAAGGGTACCATTACACATAATGTATCCAAACTTTTCAAAATGGTTCATAACAAAGACCCCAGTTCACTAAGGTTTTGGGGTATAGAGATAGTAACCAGACAGGAGAGGGGGCTATTTTATCAGAAAATTTAGTAAAAGGGAATCATATTGGATTTATGAGGCCAAAGTTTTAGCGCCTAGATGTTTGAATATTGACTTTGATTTAAATTGTTTTATTAGCGATAAATACATTTATATTTTTTTAGCATTGTTTTTATATCTGCAATTATACCATTTTATTTAATCAATCAATGTATTTTTATTCAATATATTTTATGGGGTAATTAATTGAGTTTTATTTTAATTCTTTGACATATATATTATTGTATTGTATTGGCATATGCAATCAACTGGGAAAAGTGGCAGAAGTGGGCAGTCTCTGATTTGTATTTTTATTACACTGTAAGGAATGGCATTGTTTAATTAGCTCTGGGGTCCCCCGAGCTGTGATTGGTATGTATGTCCCCATACAGCATTTGGTGCTGTGAGTACTGGCAGCCGTTCCTATGTGAGAACGAAGGAGGCGTCGAGGGGCGGGAACATTCCTTGGTATGCTAATATATTGACTTAGTCTTTTTACTGGTGTGATGTAAAGCGTACGGAGGCGGAGCCTGTGCACGGAAGCCGCATCCCAGCTGAGTCTAATGAGACCCTTGCAGCCCGCACTGCTCAAGTGCTTATCGAGTGAGTTTTATTTTATGTGTCCTGGTATTTAATAAATTATACAGAGAGCACTAGAAGTATCCTTCCCTTTTTTTTGAATACACCACCGTTGATCGTGTCCTGCTCCCTTGAGCTCCTAAGAGGAAGGTGGAGGAAACTGAGTGTGATTACTAACAGTTCCAGGTGGATATTCTGTCTGAGATCCTGCATCCCTAAGGGCTCTTTCACACAGGCGGACCGTTCAGATCCGCCAAAAAAATTGACAGGTCCCCCCATGCATCCCTATGGGGCATCGGATGTCAGCAGAGACATGTCCGCTGACATCCGGTCCGTCAAATCTGGACGGATGGAAATCCTATTTTCAATCCGTCCAGCGGATCGGATGGGATCGGATGAGAACGTACCGACGGTCCGTTCCCATCCGATTCCCCCATAGAGATGCATGGGGAACTGACAGCTCTCCGCATACAGAGTGGAGAACAGCTGTCATCTTCCTGCTCAGCATTGGATCGGCGGATCGATCCCCCGCTGAGATAAACATAGTCCGCCTGAGTGTGTGAAAGGGGCCTAAAGCCCCGTACACACGTACCGATTGTCGGCCGTAAATATTCGGCCGACGACCGATCTGCCGATTGTAGGCTTGTTAGTATGATGCTTCCGACAGCCGACAGCGCAAAAGAATCTGTCGTGTAGACATTAAAATTTTTGTTGGCCAACACCAGAACGGCCGATTGTTCGCCAGTCAGTACAGAATTCAGCCGACAATCAGCAGATTTGCAAGACTGGGCATGCTCAGAAAAGAAAAAACACACGGAAAGTTAACCATCACATGACATCACTTCTGCAGTCGGCTGTTGTTGGCCGACAAAATTCGTGTGCAGTCTTTTGCAGTTTTCAACAGACACGACAGCCCTGGACAAAAGACGGCCGATCGTTCGGCCGACGATCGGTACGTGTGTACGGGGCTTAAGCCTTGAAGGAGGAAGGTAGAAGAGGCTGTATGGCAATATTGATTGCTAAAGCTTGTCTGACTCATTGAGATATATGGGTCAGACATTAAAGTGAGCTGCTACTGAGCACAGTATCACACTGATCACCAGGGTGTGGAGTAAACACCAGCACTTTATATTTATTTAGCACTGAAGATGTATTTATTTATTCATTTCTGATATCCATTATAGACTTTTTAATATCTTTCTATTCAATTCATTGTGCAATATGTGAGCATCTTTTCACTTCATGCACTTTATTTATTCACTATTTATTTATTTATGATTGTTGATTGATACTTCATCATTGGCGCTGCATTTTACTTATTTGATTTTCTTGTTTGTAGTACAAAAAATTAAAAACGCAGTGGTGATCAAATACCACCAAAAGAAAGCTCTATTTGTGGGAAAAAAATGACATGAAATGTATTTGAGTACAGAGTTGCATGACTGCACAATTGTCAGAGTAACGCAGTGCTGCATAGCAAAAAATAGACTGGTAATTAAAGGGGGGCTAAATCATCCGGAGATCAATTGGTTAAAAAATGATGAAATAAAAACGGATAGGAATGAAAATATCTGACCTGTAGGAAAGCTTTATATGAAAAGATAAGACTCAATTCACAGTGCTAACGAAGAAATAAAGATCGTTATTTAAGCCATGGGACTGTAAAGTTTAAATATTAATCAAAATAACTGTCACTTCAATTAAAACAAAATAATCTTTTGGTATGTGAGATCTGTATAGTGAGCCTAGAGGCTGAATTCACAGAAAAAGAAAGGTTACATTAAAAAAAAAAAAAAAGTCAGTTATTCTTGGCTGAGTTCCAGGAGATTAAAAAAAAAAAAAAAAACAGAAAAACAAGGTCACATGACCATTTTCTGCTGTGAGGTCATCAGCTGCCCCTATATAAGGAGGCTGTCCGTTGGAACCGGTCAGTCCCAGAGCGGTCAGGATACGGTTCAGACGTGTTGTTTTTCTCTGGTGATATTTTGCTTGCGATTTCATCCTAGCAATTTTATATAATTCAATTGTTTTGTAATTTCATTCTTGAACACTTCAAGCATGCTTGGATTATTCTTCAGAATGAGATTTTTTCAGTGTAAAAAGGCTGTTTATTACATTAACACCAAAGATAAACAGACCACTAGAATACCAACTATGGAAGGTAATGGTATCATTGCACAGCCTGCAGATACCCCAACCAAGAAGCCCACAAAAATGAAGAGGGCTCGAGATTTTCTCCGCAGATGCTTTAGAGCCGCCACTGGATGCTTTGGTGTCGGCTGTAAAGTCTATGGCTCACACCACAAGACAGACTGGAATGGTAAATATTGTTAATATTGATAGATTTATTTTCTACTTTTCCCCATTAACCACCTGCCTACTGGGCAATTTTACCCCCTTCCCGCCCAGGCCAATTTTCAGCTTTCAGCGCTCTCACGCTTTGAATGACAATTGCGCGGTCATGCTATACTGTACCCATTTGAAATTTTTATAATTTTTTTCACACAAATAGAGCTTTCTTTTGGTGGTATTTAATCACCTCTGGGTTTTTTATTTCTTACAAAAAAAAAAAGAAAAAAGACAGAAAATTTTGAAAAAAAAAAGTTTTTCTTATCTTCTGTGAGTAAATTTGAAAATAAAAATACAATATTTTTTATTTTCTGCTTTAAAACATTCCTAAAAAAATTAAAAAATCTATTCTTTTCATCATTTTAGGCCAATATGTATTCTGCTACATATTTTTGGTAAAAAAATCCCCATAAGTGTTGATTGGTTTGCGCAAAAATTAGGGCATCTAGGGGAAAGATTTATGTAATTTTTATTTATCTATTTATTGTTTTACTAGTAATGGCGGCGATCAGCGATTTTTGCAGGACTGCGACATTGCGGCCGACAGATCGGACACCTAACTGACATTTTTTACACTTTTGGGGGGACCAGTGACATTACTAAAGTAATCACTGCAGAAAATATGCACTGTTACTGTACTAATGACACTTGCAGGGAAGGAATTAACAACAGGGGCTATCAAAGGGTAAATGTGTCCCTAGGGGTACTTTCTAACTGTGCGGGAGTTGGGCTTGCTGAAAGAACACAGAGACCTGTGTTCCTAAATAAGATTAACAAAGGATCTCTGTGTTCATTACTGACAGAACACTGTAAATACGGCAGACCACTGTTCTGTCTCCACGGGGAGGGATCGCGGTGCCCGGCGGACATCATGGCTGCCGGGTACACTGATTATCTCCCCCTCCCAAGTATATATATGTGATCCTAACTTCTGCCTGCAGATGGCGCACGCATGTCGCTGGGGGGTTGCTTCTGCTGAGATAATTCACAGCAGAAGCGGATCTGCAGGTGCCGGGCACTCGATGTCCACTGGCACCCGCCAATCATCAAGCGGAGACTCAGAACGAAGCTCTGTCTATGTAAATAAGGCAGATCTCTTTTCTAAAAGGGGTGAAGGGATGCATTTTGTTTTCATGCAAAGCATGGAATAAAATCCATCTCTTCCCCTAGAAAAAGCAGCACATACAGTACACAAAAATACTGGCTAGGCACACAGTTAACACTTTGATTGCGCTAGATGTTTAACCCCCTTCCCAGCCAGTTTTATTAGTACAGTGACGGTACATATTTTTTAGCACTGATCACTGTATTAGTGTCACTGGTTCCCACAAAGTGTCAAAAGTGTCAGTTAGTGTCCGATTGTCTGCCACAATCTTGCAGCCCTGCTTTAAGTCGCTGATCACTGAAAACTAGTATAGGCAAGTAAATTCAATAAATATATTCCATAGTTTGTAGACACTATAATGTTTGCATAAACCAATCAATATTTGCTTATTGGGATTTCTTTTTACAAAAATCATATTGGCCTAAATATATTAAGAAATTTGATTTTTTTAAAAACATTTTGGGATATTTTTAATAGGAGAAAGTAAAAAATATTGTTTTTTTCAACTTTTTTGGTCTTTTGTTGTTTGTATCAAAAATGATAATAATCAGCGCAATCCAAAAAGCAAAACCTTAAATAGTGATAATCAGATAGCCGCTTACTTTCAGTGCTTTCACTACACCCAAATAATATCAAATAAGTAAAATGCAGCGCCAATGATGAAGTATCAATCAACAATCATAAATAAATAAATAAATAAAAAAAAAAATAGTGAATAAAGTGCATGAAGTGAAAAGGTGCAGTAGTATTCCTGGATTTGGAAATTTTTAAAGAAAAAGGGAGGTTATTGACCAGTAACCATTTTAAACCCACTGACAGGAAATTGTACCATTGGATAGCTGCCACCACAAAACATGGTTATGTAATATTGCAAAAGGCCAATTTACCTGGATCAGAAGGAACTGCTCCAAGGATTCAGACTATATGATGCAATCGGAAATCCTTGGAAACAGATTGCTAGAAAAAGGCTATACTAAACAAAATATAGACCAGGTGAAAAGTGAGGTATGTGCATAATGAAAATAAAAAAGTAGTGCAGATTTTAATACAAATTTATTATGGACTATAATGTTCAGCATAAACAGGTGGAAACAATCATTAATGAACATTGAGATCTCCTGAAGACGGATAAAGTATTGGGTCCAGTTTTATCAGCAAAACTAAAATTTATTTATGAGAGAGCACCTACTCTTAAGGATAAATTAGCTCCAGGTGTCATGGACTTTTTTCATTTATTGCAGGTTTTCATGCTTGTGATAAATGTTCAGCATGTCGGCATACAGTAATAAACACCAAGAAAAAGAAGGAATTTGTATCTAGGAGTACAGATAGAAAGTATGTAATTGAGGATCTTATCACCAGTGCCACTACGGGTGTTATCTATATGCTAGAATGTGGCTGAGGGCTACAATATACAGGACGGAAATTAAGGAGTTTGAGCGTCAGGGTAGGGGAACACGTTAAGAACATTAAAAAGGGTACCATTACACATAATGTATCCAAACTTTTCAAAATGGTTCATAACAAAGACCCCAGTTCACTAAGGTTTTGGGGTATAGAGATAGTAACCAGACAGGAGAGGGGGCTATTTTATCAGAAAATTTAGTAAAAGGGAATCATATTGGATTTATGAGGCCAAAGTTTTAGCGCCTAGATGTTTGAATATTGACTTTGATTTAAATTGTTTTATTAGCGATAAATACATTTATATTTTTTTAGCATTGTTTTTATATCTGCAATTATACCATTTTATTTAATCAATCAATGTATTTTTATTCAATATATTTTATGGGGTAATTAATTGAATTTTATTTTAATTCTTTGACATATATATTATTGTATTGTATTGGCATATGCAATCAACTGGGAAAAGTGGCAGAAGTGGGCAGTCTCTGATTTGTATTTTTATTACACTGTAAGGAATGGCATTGTTTAATTAGCTCTGGGGTCCCCCGAGCTGTGATGGGTATGTATGTCCCCATACAGCATTTGGTGCTGTGAGTACTGGCAGCCGTTCCTATGTGAGAACGAAGGAGGCGTCGAGGGGCAGGAACATTCCTTGGTATGCTAATATATTGACTTAGTCTTTTTACTGGTGTGATGTAAAGCGTACGGAGGCGGAGCCTGTGCACGGAAGCCGCATCCCAGCTGAGTCTAATGAGACCCTTGCAGCCCGCACTGCTCAAGTGCTTATCGAGTGAGTTTTATTTTATGTGTCCTGGTATTTAATAAATTATACAGAGAGCACTAGAAGTATCCTTCCCTTTTTTTTTAATACACCACCGTTGATCGTGTCCTGCTCCCTTGAGCTCCTAAGAGGAAGGTGGAGGAAACTGAGTGTGATTACTAACAGTTCCAGGTGGATATTCTGTCTGAGATCCTGCATCCCTAAGGGCTCTTTCACACAGGCGGACCGTTCAGATCCGCCAAAAAAATTGACAGGTCCCCCCATGCATCCCTATGGGGCATCGGATGTCAGCAGAGACATGTCCGCTGACATCCGGTCCATCAAATCTGGACGGATGGAAATCCTATTTTCAATCCGTCCAGCGGATCGGATGGGATCGGATGAGAACGTACCGACGGTCCGTTCCCTATCCGATTCCCCCATAGAGATGCATGGGGAACTGACAGCTCTCCGCATACAGAGTGGAGAACAGCTGTCATCTTCCTGCTCAGCATTGGATCGGCGGATCGATCCCCCGCTGAGATAAACATAGTCCGCCTGAGTGTGTGAAAGGGGCCTAAAGCCCCGTACACACGTACCGATTGTCGGCCGTAAATATTCGGCCGACGACCGATCTGCCGATTGTAGGATTGTTAGTATGATGCTTCCGACAGCCGACAGCGCACTTTCGGCCGAAAAGAATCTGTCGTGTAGACATTAAAATTTTTGTTGGCCAACACCAGAACGGCCGATTGTTCGCCAGTCAGTACAGAATTCAGCCGACAATCAGCAGATTTGCAAGACTGGGCATGCTCAGAAAAGAAAAAACACACGGAAAGTTAACCATCACATGACATCACTTCTGCAGTCGGCTGTTGTTGGCCGACAAAATTTGTGTGCAGTCTTTTGCAGTTTTCAACAGACACGACAGCCCTGGACAAAAGACGGCCGATCGTTCGGCCGACGATCGGTACGTGTGTACGGGGCTTAAGCCTTGAAGGAGGAAGGTAGAAGAGGCTGTATGGCAATATTGATTGCTAAAGCTTGTCTGACTCATTGAGATATATGGGTCAGACATTAAAGTGAGCTGCTACTGAGCACAGTATCACACTGATCACCAGGGTGTGGAGTAAACACCAGCACTTTATATTTATTCAGCACTGAAGATGTATTTATTTATTCATTTCTGATATCCATTATAGACTTTTTAATATCTTTCTATTCAATTCATTGTGCAATATGTGAGCATCTTTTCACTTCATGCACTTTATTTATTCACTATTTATTTATTTATGATTGTTGATTGATACTTCATCATTGGCGCTGCATTTTACTTATTTGATTTTCTTGTTTGTAGTACAAAAAATTAAAAACGCAGTGGTGATCAAATACCACCAAAAGAAAGCTCAATTTGTGGGAAAAAAATGACATGAAATGTATTTGAGTACAGAGTTGCATGACTGCACAATTGTCAGAGTAACGCAGTGCTGCATAGCAAAAAATAGACTGGTAATTAAAGGGGGGCTAAATCATCCGGAGATCAATTGGTTAAAAAATGATGAAATAAAAACGGATAGGAATGAAAATATCTGACCTGTAGGAAAGCTTTATATGAAAAGATAAGACTCAATTCACAGTGCTAACGAAGAAATAAAGATCGTTATTTAAGCCATGGGACTGTAAAGTTTAAATCTTAATCAAAATAACTGTCACTTCAATTAAAACAAAATAATCTTTTGGTATGTGAGATCTGTATAGTGAGCCTAGAGGCTGAATTCACAGAAAAAGAAAGGTTACATTAAAAAAAAAAAAAAAAGTCAGTTATTCTTGGCTGAGTTCCAGGAGATTAAAAAAAAAAAAAAAACAGAAAAACAAGGTCACATGACCATTTTCTGCTGTGAGGTCATCAGCTGCCCCTATATAAGGAGGCTGTCCGTTGGAACCGGTCAGTCCCAGAGCGGTCAGGATACGGTTCAGACGTGTTGTTTTTCTCTGGTGATATTTTGCTTGCGATTTCATCCTAGCAATTTTATATAATTCAATTGTTTTGTAATTTCATTCTTGAACACTTCAAGCGTGCTTGGATTATTCTTCAGAATGAGATTTTTTCAGTGTAAAAAGGCTGTTTATCACATTAACACCAAAGATAAACAGACCACTAGAATACCAACTATGGAAGGTAATGGTATCATTGCACAGCCTGCAGATACCCCAACCAAGAAGCCCACAAAAATGAAGAGGGCTCGAGATTTTCTCCGCAGATGCTTTAGAGCCGCCACTGGATGCTTTGGTGTCGGCTGTAAAGTCTATGGCTCACACCACAAGACAGACTGGAATGGTAAATATTGTTAATATTGATAGATTTATTTTCTACTTTTCCCCATTAACCACCTGCCTACTGGGCAATTTTACCCCCTTCCCGCCCAGGCCAATTTTCAGCTTTCAGCGCTCTCACGCTTTGAATGACAATTGCGCGGTCATGCTATACTGTACCCATTTGAAATTTTTATAATTGTTTTCACACAAATAGAGCTTTCTTTTGGTGGTATTTAATCACCTCTGGGTTTTTTATTTCTTACAAAAAAAAAAAGAAAAAACAGAAAATTTTGAAAAAAAAAAGTTTTTCTTATTTTCTGTGAGTAAATTTGAAAATAAAAATACAATATTTTTTATTTTCTGCTTTAAAACATTCCCAAAAAAAATTAAAAAATCTATTCTTTTCATCATTTTAGGCCAATATGTATTCTGCTACATATTTTTGGTAAAAAAATCCCCATAAGTGTTGATTGGTTTGCGCAAAAATTAGGGCATCTAGGGGAAAGATTTATGTAATTTTTATTTATCTATTTATTGTTTTACTAGTAATGGCGGCGATCAGCGATTTTTGCAGGACTGCGACATTGCGGCCGACAGATCGGACACCTAACTGACATTTTTTACACTTTTGGGGGGACCAGTGACATTACTAAAGTAATCACTGCAGAAAATATGCACTGTTACTGTACTAATGACACTTGCAGGGAAGGAATTAACAACAGGGGCTATCAAAGGGTAAATGTGTCCCTAGGGGTACTTTCTAACTGTGCGGGAGTTGGGCTTGCTGAAAGAACACAGAGACCTGTGTTCCTAAATAAGATTAACAAAGGATCTCTGTGTTCATTACTGACAGAACACTGTAAATACGGCAGACCACTGTTCTGTCTCCACGGGGAGGGATCGCGGTGCCTGGCGGACATCATGGCTGCCGGGTACACTGATTATCTCCCCCTCCCAAGTATATATATGTGATCCTAACTTCTGCCTGCAGATGGCGCACGCATGTCGCTGGGGGGTTGCTTCTGCTGAGATAATTCACAGCAGAAGCGGATCTGCAGGTGCCGGGCACTCGATGTCCACTGGCACCCGCCAATCATCAAGCGGAGACTCAGAACGAAGCTCTGTCTATGTAAATAAGGCAGATCTCTTTTCTAAAAGGGGTGAAGGGATGCATTTTGTTTTCATGCAAAGCATGGAATAAAATCCATCTCTTCCCCTAGAAAAAGCAGCACATACAGTACACAAAAATACTGGCTAGGCACACAGTTAACACTTTGATTGCGCTAGATGTTTAAACCCCTTCCCAGCCAGTTTTATTAGTACAGTGACGGTACATATTTTTTAGCACTGATCACTGTATTAGTGTCACTGGTTCCCACAAAGTGTCAAAAGTGTCAGTTAGTGTCCGATTGTCTGCCACAATCTTGCAGCCCTGCTTTAAGTCGCTGATCACTGAAAACTAGTATAGGCAAGTAAATTCAATAAATATATTCCATAGTTTGTAGACACTATAATGTTTGCATAAACCAATCAATATTTGCTTATTGGGATTTCTTTTTACAAAAATCATATTGGCCTAAATATATTAAGAAATTTGATTTTTTTAAAAACATTTTGGGATATTTTTAATAGGAGAAAGTAAAAAATATTGTTTTTTTCAACTTTTTTGGTCTTTTGTTGTTTGTATCAAAAATGATAATAATCAGCGCAATCCAAAAAGCAAAACCTTAAATAGTGATAATCAGATAGCCGCTTACTTTCAGTGCTTTCACTACACCCAAATAATATCAAATAAGTAAAATGCAGCGCCAATGATGAAGTATCAATCAACAATCATAAATAAATAAATAAATAAAAAAAAAAATAGTGAATAAAGCGCATGAAGTGAAAAGGTGCAGTAGTATTCCTGGATTTGGAAATTTTTAAAGAAAAAGGGAGGTTATTGACCAGTAACCATTTTAAACCCACTGACAGGAAATTGTACCATTGGATAGCTGCCACCACAAAACATGGTTATGTAATATTGCAAAAGGCCAATTTACCTGGATCAGAAGGAACTGCTCCAAGGATTCAGACTATATGATGCAATCGGAAATCCTTGGAAACAGATTGCTAGAAAAAGGCTATACTAAACAAAATATAGACCAGGTGAAAAGTGAGGTATGTGCATAATGAAAATAAAAAAGTAGTGCAGATTTTTAATACAAATTTATTATGGACTATAATGTCCAGCATAAACAGGTGGAAACAATCATTAATGAACATTGAGATCTCCTGAAGACGGATAAAGTATTGGGTCCAGTTTTATCAGCAAAACTAAAATTTATTTATGAGAGAGCACCTACTCTTAAGGATAAATTAGCTCCAGGTGTCATGGACTTTTTTCATTTATTGCAGGTTTTCATGCTTGTGATAAATGTTCAGCATGTCGGCATACAGTAATAAACACCAAGAAAAAGAAGGAATTTGTATCTAGGAGTACAGATAGAAAGTATGTAATTGAGGATCTTATCACCAGTGCCACTACGGGTGTTATCTATATGCTAGAATGTGGCTGAGGGCTACAATATACAGGACGGAAATTAAGGAGTTTGAGCGTCAGGGTAGGGGAACACGTTAAGAACATTAAAAAGGGTACCATTACACATAATGTATCCAAACTTTTCAAAATGGTTCATAACAAAGACCCCAGTTCACTAAGGTTTTGGGGTATAGAGATAGTAACCAGACAGGAGAGGGGGCTATTTTATCAGAAAATTTAGTAAAAGGGAATCATATTGGATTTATGAGGCCAAAGTTTTAGCGCCTAGATGTTTGAATATTGACTTTGATTTAAATTGTTTTATTAGCGATAAATACATTTATATTTTTTTAGCATTGTTTTTATATCTGCAATTATACCATTTTATTTAATCAATCAATGTATTTTTATTCAATATATTTTATGGGGTAATTAATTGAATTTTATTTTAATTCTTTGACATATATATTATTGTATTGTATTGGCATATGCAATCAACTGGGAAAAGTGGCAGAAGTGGGCAGTCTCTGATTTGTATTTTTATTACACTGTAAGGAATGGCATTGTTTAATTAGCTCTGGGGTCCCCCGAGCTGTGATTGGTATGTATGTCCCCATACAGCATTTGGTGCTGTGAGTACTGGCAGCCGTTCCTATGTGAGAACGAAGGAGGCGTCGAGGGGCGGGAACATTCCTTGGTATGCTAATATATTGACTTAGTCTTTTTACTGGTGTGATGTAAAGCGTACGGAGGCGGAGCCTGTGCACGGAAGCCGCATCCCAGCTGAGTCTAATGAGACCCTTGCAGCCCGCACTGCTCAAGTGCTTATCGAGTGAGTTTTATTTTATGTGTCCTGGTATTTAATAAATTATACAGAGAGCACTAGAAGTATCCTTCCCTTTTTTTTGAATACACCACCATTGATCGTGTCCTGCTCCCTTGAGCTCCTAAGAGGAAGGTGGAGGAAACTGAGTGTGATTACTAACAGTTCCAGGTGGATATTCTGTCTGAGATCCTGCATCCCTAAGGGCTCTTTCACACATGCGGACCGTTCAGATCCGCCAAAAAAATTGACAGGTCCCCCCATGCATCCCTATGGGGCATCGGATGTCAGCAGAGACATGTCCGCTGACATCCGGTCCGTCAAATCTGGACGGATGGAAATCCTATTTTCAATCCGTCCAGCGGATCGGATGGGATCGGATGAGAACGTACCGACGGTCCGTTCCCATCCGATTCCCCCATAGAGATGCATGGGGAACTGACAGCTCTCCGCATACAGAGTGGAGAACAGCTGTCATCTTCCTGCTCAGCATTGGATCGGCGGATCGATCCCCCGCTGAGATAAACATAGTCCGCCTGAGTGTGTGAAAGGGGCCTAAAGCCCCGTACACACGTACCGATTGTCGGCCGTAAATATTCGGCCGACGACCGATCTGCCGATTGTAGGCTTGTTAGTATGATGCTTCCGACAGCCGACAGCGCACTTTCGGCCGATAAGAATCTGTCGTGTAGACATTAAAATTTTTGTTGGCCAACACCAGAACGGCCGATTGTTCGCCAGTCAGTACAGAATTCAGCCGACAATCAGCAGATTTGCAAGACTGGGCATGCTCAGAAAAGAAAAAACACACGGAAAGTTAACCATCACATGACATCACTTCTGCAGTCGGCTGTTGTTGGCCGACAAAATTCGTGTGCAGTCTTTTGCAGTTTTCAACAGACACGACAGCCCTGGACAAAAGACGGCCGATCGTTCGGCCGACGATCGGTACGTGTGTACGGGGCTTAAGCCTTGAAGGAGGAAGGTAGAAGAGGCTGTATGGCAATATTGATTGCTAAAGCTTGTCTGACTCATTGAGATATATGGGTCAGACATTAAAGTGAGCTGCTACTGAGCACAGTATCACACTGATCACCAGGGTGTGGAGTAAACACCAGCACTTTATATTTATTCAGCACTGAAGATGTATTTATTTATTCATTTCTGATATCCATTATAGACTTTTTAATATCTTTCTATTCAATTCATTGTGCAATATGTGAGCATCTTTTCACTTCATGCACTTTATTTATTCACTATTTATTTATTTATGATTGTTGATTGATACTTCATCATTGGCGCTGCATTTTACTTATTTGATTTTCTTGTTTGTAGTACAAAAAATTAAAAACGCAGTGGTGATCAAATACCACCAAAAGAAAGCTCTATTTGTGGGAAAAAAATGACATGAAATGTATTTGAGTACAGAGTTGCATGACTGCACAATTGTCAGAGTAACGCAGTGCTGCATAGCAAAAAATAGACTGGTAATTAAAGGGGGGCTAAATCATCCGGAGATCAATTGGTTAAAAAATGATGAAATAAAAACGGATAGGAATGAAAATATCTGACCTGTAGGAAAGCTTTATATGAAAAGATAAGACTCAATTCACAGTGCTAACGAAGAAATAAAGATCGTTATTTAAGCCATGGGACTGTAAAGTTTAAATATTAATCAAAATAACTGTCACTTCAATTAAAACAAAATAATCTTTTGGTATGTGAGATCTGTATAGTGAGCCTAGAGGCTGAATTCACAGAAAAAGAAAGGTTACATTAAAAAAAAAAAAAAAAGTCAGTTATTCTTGGCTGAGTTCCAGGAGATTAAAAAAAAAAAAAAAAAAAACAAGGTCACATGACCATTTTCTGCTGTGAGGTCATCAGCTGCCCCTATATAAGGAGGCTGTCCGTTGGAACCGGTCAGTCCCAGAGCGGTCAGGATACGGTTCAGACGTGTTGTTTTTCTCTGGTGATATTTTGCTTGCGATTTCATCCTAGCAATTTTATATAATTCAATTGTTTTGTAATTTCATTCTTGAACACTTCAAGCGTGCTTGGATTATTCTTCAGAATGAGATTTTTTCAGTGTAAAAAGGCTGTTTATCACATTAACACCAAAGATAAACAGACCACTAGAATACCAACTATGGAAGGTAATGGTATCATTGCACAGCCTGCAGATACCCCAACCAAGAAGCCCACAAAAATGAAGAGGGCTCGAGATTTTCTCCGCAGATGCTTTAGAGCCGCCACTGGATGCTTTGGTGTCGGCTGTAAAGTCTATGGCTCACACCACAAGACAGACTGGAATGGTAAATATTGTTAATATTGATAGATTTATTTTCTACTTTTCCCCATTAACCACCTGCCTACTGGGCAATTTTACCCCCTTCCCGCCCAGGCCAATTTTCAGCTTTCAGCGCTCTCACGCTTTGAATGACAATTGCGCGGTCATGCTATACTGTACCCATTTTAAACCCACTGACAGGAAATTGTACCATTGGATAGCTGCCACCACAAAACATGGTTATGTAATATTGCAAAAGGCCAATTTACCTGGATCAGAAGGAACTGCTCCAAGGATTCAGACTATATGATGCAATCGGAAATCCTTGGAAACAGATTGCTAGAAAAAGGCTATACTAAACAAAATATAGACCAGGTGAAAAGTGAGGTATGTGCATAATGAAAATAAAAAAGTAGTGCAGATTTTTAATACAAATTTATTATGGACTATAATGTCCAGCATAAACAGGTGGAAACAATCATTAATGAACATTGAGATCTCCTCAACACGGATAAAGTATTGGGTCCAGTTTTATCAGCAAAACTAAAATTTATTTATGAGAGAGCACCTACTCTTAAGGATAAATTAGCTCCAGGTGTCATGGACTTTTTTCATTTATTGCAGGTTTTCATGCTTGTGATAAATGTTCAGCATGTCGGCATACAGTAATAAACACCAAGAAAAAGAAGGAATTTGTATCTAGGAGTACAGATAGAAAGTATGTAATTGAGGATCTTATCACCAGTGCCACTACGGGTGTTATCTATATGCTAGAATGTGGCTGAGGGCTACAATATACAGGACGGAAATTAAGGAGTTTGAGCGTCAGGGTAGGGGAACACGTTAAGAACATTAAAAAGGGTACCATTACACATAATGTATCCAAACTTTTCAAAATGGTTCATAACAAAGACCCCAGTTCACTAAGGTTTTGGGGTATAGAGATAGTAACCAGACAGGAGAGGGGGCTATTTTATCAGAAAATTTAGTAAAAGGGAATCATATTGGATTTATGAGGCCAAAGTTTTAGCGCCTAGATGTTTGAATATTGACTTTGATTTAAATTGTTTTATTAGCGATAAATACATTTATATTTTTTTAGCATTGTTTTTATATCTGCAATTATACCATTTTATTTAATCAATCAATGTATTTTTATTCAATATATTTTATGGGGTAATTAATTGAATTTTATTTTAATTCTTTGACATATATATTATTGTATTGTATTGGCATATGCAATCAACTGGGAAAAGTGGCAGAAGTGGGCAGTCTCTGATTTGTATTTTTATTACACTGTAAGGAATGGCATTGTTTAATTAGCTCTGGGGTCCCCCGAGCTGTGATTGGTATGTATGTCCCCATACAGCATTTGGTGCTGTGAGTACTGGCAGCCGTTCCTATGTGAGAACGAAGGAGGCGTCGAGGGGCGGGAACATTCCTTGGTATGCTAATATATTGACTTAGTCTTTTTACTGGTGTGATGTAAAGCGTACGGAGGCGGAGCCTGTGCACGGAAGCCGCATCCCAGCTGAGTCTAATGAGACCCTTGCAGCCCGCACTGCTCAAGTGCTTATCGAGTGAGTTTTATTTTATGTGTCCTGGTATTTAATAAATTATACAGAGAGCACTAGAAGTATCCTTCCCTTTTTTTTGAATACACCACCGTTGATCGTGTCCTGCTCCCTTGAGCTCCTAAGAGGAAGGTGGAGGAAACTGAGTGTGATTACTAACAGTTCCAGGTGGATATTCTGTCTGAGATCCTGCATCCCTAAGGGCTCTTTCACACAGGCGGACCGTTCAGATCCGCCAAAAAAATTGACAGGTCCCCCCATGCATCCCTATGGGGCATCGGATGTCAGCAGAGACATGTCCGCTGACATCCGGTCCGTCAAATCTGGACGGATGGAAATCCTATTTTCAATCCGTCCAGTGGATCGGATGGGATCGGATGAGAACGTACCGACGGTCCGTTCCCATCCGATTCCCCCATAGAGATGCATGGGGAACGGACAGCTCTCCGCATACAGAGTGGAGAACAGCTGTCATCTTCCTGCTCAGCATTGGATCGGCGGATCGATCCCCCGCTGAGATAAACATAGTCCGCCTGAGTGTGTGAAAGGGGCCTAAAGCCCCGTACACACGTACCGATTGTCGGCCGTAATTTTTCGTGTGCAGTCTTTTGCAGTTTTCAACAGACACGACAGCCCTGGACAAAAGACGGCCGATCGTTCGGCCGACGATCGGTACGTGTGTACGGGGCTTAAGCCTTGAAGGAGGAAGGTAGAAGAGGCTGTATGGCAATATTGATTGCTAAAGCTTGTCTGACTCATTGAGATATATGGGTCAGACATTAAAGTGAGCTGCTACTGAGCACAGTATCACACTGATCACCAGGGTGTGGAGTAAACACCAGCACTTTATATTTATTCAGCACTGAAGATGTATTTATTTATTCATTTCTGATATCCATTATAGACTTTTTAATATCTTTCTATTCAATTCATTGTGCAATATGTGAGCATCTTTTCACTTCATGCACTTTATTTATTCACTATTTATTTATTTATGATTGTTGATTGATACTTCATCATTGGCGCTGCATTTTACTTATTTGATTTTCTTGTTTGTAGTACAAAAAATTAAAAACGCAGTGGTGATCAAATACCACCAAAAGAAAGCTCTATTTGTGGGAAAAAAATGACATGAAATGTATTTGAGTACAGAGTTGCATGACTGCACAATTGTCAGAGTAACGCAGTGCTGCATAGCAAAAAATAGACTGGTAATTAAAGGGGGGCTAAATCATCCGGAGATCAATTGGTTAAAAAATGATGAAATAAAAACGGATAGGAATGAAAATATCTGACCTGTAGGAAAGCTTTATATGAAAAGATAAGACTCAATTCACAGTGCTAACGAAGAAATAAAGATCGTTATTTAAGCCATGGGACTGTAAAGTTTAAATATTAATCAAAATAACTGTCACTTCAATTAAAACAAAATAATCTTTTGGTATGTGAGATCTGTATAGTGAGCCTAGAGGCTGAATTCACAGAAAAAGAAAGGTTACATTAAAAAAAAAAAAAAAGTCAGTTATTCTTGGCTGAGTTCCAGGAGATTAAAAAAAAAAAAAAAAAAAACAAGGTCACATGACCATTTTCTGCTGTGAGGTCATCAGCTGCCCCTATATAAGGAGGCTGTCCGTTGGAACCGGTCAGTCCCAGAGCGGTCAGGATACGGTTCAGACGTGTTGATTTTCTCTGGTGATATTTTGCTTGCGATTTCATCCTAGCAATTTTATATAATTCAATTGTTTTGTAATTTCATTCTTGAACACTTCAAGCGTGCTTGGATTATTCTTCAGAATGAGATTTTTTCAGTGTAAAAAGGCTGTTTATCACATTAACACCAAAGATAAACAGACCACTAGAATACCAACTATGGAAGGTAATGGTATCATTGCACAGCCTGCAGATACCCCAACCAAGAAGCCCACAAAAATGAAGAGGGCTCGAGATTTTCTCCGTAGATGCTTTAGAGCCGCCACTGGATGCTTTGGTGTCGGCTGTAAAGTCTATGGCTCACACCACAAGACAGACTGGAATGGTAAATATTGTTAATATTGATAGATTTATTTTCTACTTTTCCCCATTAACCACCTGCCTACTGGGCAATTTTACCCCCTTCCCGCCCAGGCCAATTTTCAGCTTTCAGCGCTCTCACGCTTTGAATGACAATTGCGCGGTCATGCTATACTGTACCCATTTTAAACCCACTGACAGGAAATTGTACCATTGGATAGCTGCCACCACAAAACATGGTTATGTAATATTGCAAAAGGCCAATTTACCTGGATCAGAAGGAACTGCTCCAAGGATTCAGACTATATGATGCAATCGGAAATCCTTGGAAACAGATTGCTAGAAAAAGGCTATACTAAACAAAATATAGACCAGGTGAAAAGTGAGGTATGTGCATAATGAAAATAAAAAAGTAGTGCAGATTTTAATACAAATTTATTATGGACTATAATGTTCAGCATAAACAGGTGGAAACAATCATTAATGAACATTGAGATCTCCTGAAGACGGATAAAGTATTGGGTCCAGTTTTATCAGCAAAACTAAAATTTATTTATGAGAGAGCACCTACTCTTAAGGATAAATTAGCTCCAGGTGTCATGGACTTTTTTCATTTATTGCAGGTTTTCATGCTTGTGATAAATGTTCAGCATGTCGGCATACAGTAATAAACACCAAGAAAAAGAAGGAATTTGTATCTAGGAGTACAGATAGAAAGTATGTAATTGAGGATCTTATCACCAGTGCCACTACGGGTGTTATCTATATGCTAGAATGTGGCTGAGGGCTACAATATACAGGACGGAAATTAAGGAGTTTGAGCGTCAGGGTAGGGGAACACGTTAAGAACATTAAAAAGGGTACCATTACACATAATGTATCCAAACTTTTCAAAATGGTTCATAACAAAGACCCCAGTTCACTAAGGTTTTGGGGTATAGAGATAGTAACCAGACAGGAGAGGGGGCTATTTTATCAGAAAATTTAGTAAAAGGGAATCATATTGGATTTATGAGGCCAAAGTTTTAGCGCCTAGATGTTTGAATATTGACTTTGATTTAAATTGTTTTATTAGCGATAAATACATTTATATTTTTTTAGCATTGTTTTTATATCTGCAATTATACCATTTTATTTAATCAATCAATGTATTTTTATTCAATATATTTTATGGGGTAATTAATTGAATTTTATTTTAATTCTTTGACATATATATTATTGTATTGTATTGGCATATGCAATCAACTGGGAAAAGTGGCAGAAGTGGGCAGTCTCTGATTTGTATTTTTATTACACTGTAAGGAATGGCATTGTTTAATTAGCTCTGGGGTCCCCCGAGCTGTGATGGGTATGTATGTCCCCATACAGCATTTGGTGCTGTGAGTACTGGCAGCCGTTCCTATGTGAGAACGAAGGAGGCGTCGAGGGGCAGGAACATTCCTTGGTATGCTAATATATTGACTTAGTCTTTTTACTGGTGTGATGTAAAGCGTACGGAGGCGGAGCCTGTGCACGGAAGCCGCATCCCAGCTGAGTCTAATGAGACCCTTGCAGCCCGCACTGCTCAAGTGCTTATCGAGTGAGTTTTATTTTATGTGTCCTGGTATTTAATAAATTATACAGAGAGCACTAGAAGTATCCTTCCCTTTTTTTTGAATACACCACCGTTGATCGTGTCCTGCTCCCTTGAGCTCCTAAGAGGAAGGTGGAGGAAACTGAGTGTGATTACTAACAGTTCCAGGTGGATATTCTGTCTGAGATCCTGCATCCCTAAGGGCTCTTTCACACAGGCGGACCGTTCAGATCCGCCAAAAAAATTGACAGGTCCCCCCATGCATCCCTATGGGGCATCGGATGTCAGCAGAGACATGTCCGCTGACATCCGGTCCATCAAATCTGGACGGATGGAAATCCTATTTTCAATCCGTCCAGCGGATCGGATGGGATCGGATGAGAACGTACCGACGGTCCGTTCCCTATCCGATTCCCCCATAGAGATGCATGGGGAACTGACAGCTCTCCGCATACAGAGTGGAGAACAGCTGTCATCTTCCTGCTCAGCATTGGATCGGCGGATCGATCCCCCGCTGAGATAAACATAGTCCGCCTGAGTGTGTGAAAGGGGCCTAAAGCCCCGTACACACGTACCGATTGTCGGCCGTAAATATTTGGCCGACGACCGATCTGCCGATTGTAGGATTGTTAGTATGATGCTTCCGACAGCCGACAGCGCACTTTCGGCCGAAAAGAATCTGTCGTGTAGACATTAAAATTTTTGTTGGCCAACACCAGAACGGCCGATTGTTCGCCAGTCAGTACAGAATTCAGCCGACAATCAGCAGATTTGCAAGACTGGGCATGCTCAGAAAAGAAAAAACACACGGAAAGTTAACCATCACATGACATCACTTCTGCAGTCGGCTGTTGTTGGCCGACAAAATTTGTGTGCAGTCTTTTGCAGTTTTCAACAGACACGACAGCCCTGGACAAAAGACGGCCGATCGTTCGGCCGACGATCGGTACGTGTGTACGGGGCTTAAGCCTTGAAGGAGGAAGGTAGAAGAGGCTGTATGGCAATATTGATTGCTAAAGCTTGTCTGACTCATTGAGATATATGGGTCAGACATTAAAGTGAGCTGCTACTGAGCACAGTATCACACTGATCACCAGGGTGTGGAGTAAACACCAGCACTTTATATTTATTCAGCACTGAAGATGTATTTATTTATTCATTTCTGATATCCATTATAGACTTTTTAATATCTTTCTATTCAATTCATTGTGCAATATGTGAGCATCTTTTCACTTCATGCACTTTATTTATTCACTATTTATTTATTTATGATTGTTGATTGATACTTCATCATTGGCGCTGCATTTTACTTATTTGATTTTCTTGTTTGTAGTACAAAAAATTAAAAACGCAGTGGTGATCAAATACCACCAAAAGAAAGCTCAATTTGTGGGAAAAAAATGACATGAAATGTATTTGAGTACAGAGTTGCATGACTGCACAATTGTCAGAGTAACGCAGTGCTGCATAGCAAAAAATAGACTGGTAATTAAAGGGGGGCTAAATCATCCGGAGATCAATTGGTTAAAAAATGATGAAATAAAAACGGATAGGAATGAAAATATCTGACCTGTAGGAAAGCTTTATATGAAAAGATAAGACTCAATTCACAGTGCTAACGAAGAAATAAAGATCGTTATTTAAGCCATGGGACTGTAAAGTTTAAATCTTAATCAAAATAACTGTCACTTCAATTAAAACAAAATAATCTTTTGGTATGTGAGATCTGTATAGTGAGCCTAGAGGCTGAATTCACAGAAAAAGAAAGGTTACATTAAAAAAAAAAAAAAAAGTCAGTTATTCTTGGCTGAGTTCCAGGAGATTAAAAAAAAAAAAAAAACAGAAAAACAAGGTCACATGACCATTTTCTGCTGTGAGGTCATCAGCTGCCCCTATATAAGGAGGCTGTCCGTTGGAACCGGTCAGTCCCAGAGCGGTCAGGATACGGTTCAGACGTGTTGTTTTTCTCTGGTGATATTTTGCTTGCGATTTCCTCCTAGCAATTTTATATAATTCAATTGTTTTGTAATTTCATTCTTGAACACTTCAAGCGTGCTTGGATTATTCTTCAGAATGAGATTTTTTCAGTGTAAAAAGGCTGTTTATCACATTAACACCAAAGATAAACAGACCACTAGAATACCAACTATGGAAGGTAATGGTATCATTGCACAGCCTGCAGATACCCCAACCAAGAAGCCCACAAAAATGAAGAGGGCTCGAGATTTTCTCCGCAGATGCTTTAGAGCCGCCACTGGATGCTTTGGTGTCGGCTGTAAAGTCTATGGCTCACACCACAAGACAGACTGGAATGGTAAATATTGTTAATATTGATAGATTTATTTTCTACTTTTCCCCATTAACCACCTGCCTACTGGGCAATTTTACCCCCTTCCCGCCCAGGCCAATTTTCAGCTTTCAGCGCTCTCACGCTTTGAATGACAATTGCGCGGTCATGCTATACTGTACCCATTTGAAATTTTTATAATTGTTTTCACACAAATAGAGCTTTCTTTTGGTGGTATTTAATCACCTCTGGGTTTTTTATTTCTTACAAAAAAAAAAAGAAAAAACAGAAAATTTTGAAAAAAAAAAGTTTTTCTTATTTTCTGTGAGTAAATTTGAAAATAAAAATACAATATTTTTTATTTTCTGCTTTAAAACATTCCCAAAAAAAATTAA
This sequence comes from Pelophylax lessonae, assembly GCF_965119305.1. NCBI lineage: Eukaryota > Metazoa > Chordata > Amphibia > Anura > Ranidae > Pelophylax > Pelophylax lessonae. The sequence goes on from NC_138776.1 coordinate 96,247,816, forward strand.
AAAATCTATTCTTTTCATCATTTTAGGCCAATATGTATTCTGCTACATATTTTTGGTAAAAAAATCCCCATAAGTGTTGATTGGTTTGCGCAAAAATTAGGGCATCTAGGGGAAAGATTTATGTAATTTTTATTTATCTATTTATTGTTTTACTAGTAATGGCGGCGATCAGCGATTTTTGCAGGACTGCGACATTGCGGCCGACAGATCGGACACCTAACTGACATTTTTTACACTTTTGGGGGGACCAGTGACATTACTAAAGTAATCACTGCAGAAAATATGCACTGTTACTGTACTAATGACACTTGCAGGGAAGGAATTAACAACAGGGGCTATCAAAGGGTAAATGTGTCCCTAGGGGTACTTTCTAACTGTGCGGGAGTTGGGCTTGCTGAAAGAACACAGAGACCTGTGTTCCTAAATAAGATTAACAAAGGATCTCTGTGTTCATTACTGACAGAACACTGTAAATACGGCAGACCACTGTTCTGTCTCCACGGGGAGGGATCGCGGTGCCTGGCGGACATCATGGCTGCCGGGTACACTGATTATCTCCCCCTCCCAAGTATATATATGTGATCCTAACTTCTGCCTGCAGATGGCGCACGCATGTCGCTGGGGGGTTGCTTCTGCTGAGATAATTCACAGCAGAAGCGGATCTGCAGGTGCCGGGCACTCGATGTCCACTGGCACCCGCCAATCATCAAGCGGAGACTCAGAACGAAGCTCTGTCTATGTAAATAAGGCAGATCTCTTTTCTAAAAGGGGTGAAGGGATGCATTTTGTTTTCATGCAAAGCATGGAATAAAATCCATCTCTTCCCCTAGAAAAAGCAGCACATACAGTACACAAAAATACTGGCTAGGCACACAGTTAACACTTTGATTGCGCTAGATGTTTAAACCCCTTCCCAGCCAGTTTTATTAGTACAGTGACGGTACATATTTTTTAGCACTGATCACTGTATTAGTGTCACTGGTTCCCACAAAGTGTCAAAAGTGTCAGTTAGTGTCCGATTGTCTGCCACAATCTTGCAGCCCTGCTTTAAGTCGCTGATCACTGAAAACTAGTATAGGCAAGTAAATTCAATAAATATATTCCATAGTTTGTAGACACTATAATGTTTGCATAAACCAATCAATATTTGCTTATTGGGATTTCTTTTTACAAAAATCATATTGGCCTAAATATATTAAGAAATTTGATTTTTTTAAAAACATTTTGGGATATTTTTAATAGGAGAAAGTAAAAAATATTGTTTTTTTCAACTTTTTTGGTCTTTTGTTGTTTGTATCAAAAATGATAATAATCAGCGCAATCCAAAAAGCAAAACCTTAAATAGTGATAATCAGATAGCCGCTTACTTTCAGTGCTTTCACTACACCCAAATAATATCAAATAAGTAAAATGCAGCGCCAATGATGAAGTATCAATCAACAATCATAAATAAATAAATAAATAAAAAAAAAAATAGTGAATAAAGCGCATGAAGTGAAAAGGTGCAGTAGTATTCCTGGATTTGGAAATTTTTAAAGAAAAAGGGAGGTTATTGACCAGTAACCATTTTAAACCCACTGACAGGAAATTGTACCATTGGATAGCTGCCACCACAAAACATGGTTATGTAATATTGCAAAAGGCCAATTTACCTGGATCAGAAGGAACTGCTCCAAGGATTCAGACTATATGATGCAATCGGAAATCCTTGGAAACAGATTGCTAGAAAAAGGCTATACTAAACAAAATATAGACCAGGTGAAAAGTGAGGTATGTGCATAATGAAAATAAAAAAGTAGTGCAGATTTTTAATACAAATTTATTATGGACTATAATGTCCAGCATAAACAGGTGGAAACAATCATTAATGAACATTGAGATCTCCTGAAGACGGATAAAGTATTGGGTCCAGTTTTATCAGCAAAACTAAAATTTATTTATGAGAGAGCACCTACTCTTAAGGATAAATTAGCTCCAGGTGTCATGGACTTTTTTCATTTATTGCAGGTTTTCATGCTTGTGATAAATGTTCAGCATGTCGGCATACAGTAATAAACACCAAGAAAAAGAAGGAATTTGTATCTAGGAGTACAGATAGAAAGTATGTAATTGAGGATCTTATCACCAGTGCCACTACGGGTGTTATCTATATGCTAGAATGTGGCTGAGGGCTACAATATACAGGACGGAAATTAAGGAGTTTGAGCGTCAGGGTAGGGGAACACGTTAAGAACATTAAAAAGGGTACCATTACACATAATGTATCCAAACTTTTCAAAATGGTTCATAACAAAGACCCCAGTTCACTAAGGTTTTGGGGTATAGAGATAGTAACCAGACAGGAGAGGGGGCTATTTTATCAGAAAATTTAGTAAAAGGGAATCATATTGGATTTATGAGGCCAAAGTTTTAGCGCCTAGATGTTTGAATATTGACTTTGATTTAAATTGTTTTATTAGCGATAAATACATTTATATTTTTTTAGCATTGTTTTTATATCTGCAATTATACCATTTTATTTAATCAATCAATGTATTTTTATTCAATATATTTTATGGGGTAATTAATTGAATTTTATTTTAATTCTTTGACATATATATTATTGTATTGTATTGGCATATGCAATCAACTGGGAAAAGTGGCAGAAGTGGGCAGTCTCTGATTTGTATTTTTATTACACTGTAAGGAATGGCATTGTTTAATTAGCTCTGGGGTCCCCCGAGCTGTGATTGGTATGTATGTCCCCATACAGCATTTGGTGCTGTGAGTACTGGCAGCCGTTCCTATGTGAGAACGAAGGAGGCGTCGAGGGGCGGGAACATTCCTTGGTATGCTAATATATTGACTTAGTCTTTTTACTGGTGTGATGTAAAGCGTACGGAGGCGGAGCCTGTGCACGGAAGCCGCATCCCAGCTGAGTCTAATGAGACCCTTGCAGCCCGCACTGCTCAAGTGCTTATCGAGTGAGTTTTATTTTATGTGTCCTGGTATTTAATAAATTATACAGAGAGCACTAGAAGTATCCTTCCCTTTTTTTTGAATACACCACCATTGATCGTGTCCTGCTCCCTTGAGCTCCTAAGAGGAAGGTGGAGGAAACTGAGTGTGATTACTAACAGTTCCAGGTGGATATTCTGTCTGAGATCCTGCATCCCTAAGGGCTCTTTCACACATGCGGACCGTTCAGATCCGCCAAAAAAATTGACAGGTCCCCCCATGCATCCCTATGGGGCATCGGATGTCAGCAGAGACATGTCCGCTGACATCCGGTCCGTCAAATCTGGACGGATGGAAATCCTATTTTCAATCCGTCCAGCGGATCGGATGGGATCGGATGAGAACGTACCGACGGTCCGTTCCCATCCGATTCCCCCATAGAGATGCATGGGGAACTGACAGCTCTCCGCATACAGAGTGGAGAACAGCTGTCATCTTCCTGCTCAGCATTGGATCGGCGGATCGATCCCCCGCTGAGATAAACATAGTCCGCCTGAGTGTGTGAAAGGGGCCTAAAGCCCCGTACACACGTACCGATTGTCGGCCGTAAATATTCGGCCGACGACCGATCTGCCGATTGTAGGCTTGTTAGTATGATGCTTCCGACAGCCGACAGCGCACTTTCGGCCGATAAGAATCTGTCGTGTAGACATTAAAATTTTTGTTGGCCAACACCAGAACGGCCGATTGTTCGCCAGTCAGTACAGAATTCAGCCGACAATCAGCAGATTTGCAAGACTGGGCATGCTCAGAAAAGAAAAAACACACGGAAAGTTAACCATCACATGACATCACTTCTGCAGTCGGCTGTTGTTGGCCGACAAAATTCGTGTGCAGTCTTTTGCAGTTTTCAACAGACACGACAGCCCTGGACAAAAGACGGCCGATCGTTCGGCCGACGATCGGTACGTGTGTACGGGGCTTAAGCCTTGAAGGAGGAAGGTAGAAGAGGCTGTATGGCAATATTGATTGCTAAAGCTTGTCTGACTCATTGAGATATATGGGTCAGACATTAAAGTGAGCTGCTACTGAGCACAGTATCACACTGATCACCAGGGTGTGGAGTAAACACCAGCACTTTATATTTATTCAGCACTGAAGATGTATTTATTTATTCATTTCTGATATCCATTATAGACTTTTTAACCACTTGCCGACCGCCGCACGACTATCTACGTCGGCGGTCAGCCCCTCACAGGCAAACTAACGTAGGGCTACGTTGCTTGCTTGTGAGGGTCTAGGGAGCGAGCGCGCGCCCCCGGAGGCGCGCTCCCGCTCCCGCGTGGTCACGGACCCCCCCGCGCGTGTGACCAGCGGACCCGATGTCCGCCGGCCACTCGGCGATCGGCGGGGGAGAGGGAGAATGTCAGGCAGCTTGTGTAAACAAACTGCCTGTCATTCTCCTCGCTGCAAAGACACTGATAAAACGGATCTAGTATGTAGATCCGTTGATCAGTGTCCTTACAGCTAGAGCCACAGCCAATCACAGTAGAAACCACGCCCCTAGGGACACACACAGCCCCTCCCTTCCAAATAAAGTTAACCCCTTCACTACCAGTGTATTTTTACAGTAACAGTGCATATGTATAGCACTGATTACTGTAGAAATGTCACTGGTAACCCCAAAAGTGTCAAAAATGTCAGTCAAGGGTCCGATCTGTCCGCCGCAATGTCGCAGTACCGCAAAAAAATCGCAGATCGCCGCCATTACGCATTAAAAAAAAACAACAAAAATGACAAAAATCTTTCCCTTTGTTAGTAAACGCGATAACTTTTGCGCAAACCAATCAAAATACGCTTTTTGCGATTTTTTTTACCAAACATAGGTAGCATAAAACAAATTGGCTGAAAATTTTTAAAAATTTTGATTTTTACATTTTTTTGGGGGGGAATTTCATATAAAAAAATGTGAAAAATATTGCTATTTTTGCAAAATTGACGCTCTTTTTTTGTTTATAGCGCGTGATCAAAAAAATCGCACAGGTGATCAAATACCACCAAAAGAAAGCTCTGTTTGTGGGAAAAAAAGGACGTCAAATTCGTTTAGGTACAGCGTCGCACGACCGCGCAATTGTGCGTTAAATTCACGCAGTGCCGAATCGCAAAATACCCCCTGGTCGGAATGGGGGTAAAATCTTCCGGGGCTTAAGTGGTTAATATCTTTCTATTCAATTCATTGTGCAATATGTGAGCATCTTTTCACTTCATGCACTTTATTTATTCACTATTTATTTATTTATGATTGTTGATTGATACTTCATCATTGGCGCTGCATTTTACTTATTTGATTTTCTTGTTTGTAGTACAAAAAATTAAAAACGCAGTGGTGATCAAATACCACCAAAAGAAAGCTCTATTTGTGGGAAAAAAATGACATGAAATGTATTTGAGTACAGAGTTGCATGACTGCACAATTGTCAGAGTAACGCAGTGCTGCATAGCAAAAAATAGACTGGTAATTAAAGGGGGGCTAAATCATCCGGAGATCAATTGGTTAAAAAATGATGAAATAAAAACGGATAGGAATGAAAATATCTGACCTGTAGGAAAGCTTTATATGAAAAGATAAGACTCAATTCACAGTGCTAACGAAGAAATAAAGATCGTTATTTAAGCCATGGGACTGTAAAGTTTAAATATTAATCAAAATAACTGTCACTTCAATTAAAACAAAATAATCTTTTGGTATGTGAGATCTGTATAGTGAGCCTAGAGGCTGAATTCACAGAAAAAGAAAGGTTACATTAAAAAAAAAAAAAGTCAGTTATTCTTGGCTGAGTTCCAGGAGATTAAAAAAAAAAAACAGAAAAACAAGGTCACATGACCATTTTCTGCTGTGAGGTCATCAGCTGCCCCTATATAAGGAGGCTGTCCGTTGGAACCGGTCAGTCCCAGAGCGGTCAGGATACGGTTCAGACGTGTTGTTTTTCTCTGGTGATATTTTGCTTGCGATTTCATCCTAGCAATTTTATATAATTCAATTGTTTTGTAATTTCATTCTTGAACACTTCAAGCGTGCTTGGATTATTCTTCAGAATGAGATTTTTTCAGTGTAAAAAGGCTGTTTATCACATTAACACCAAAGATAAACAGACCACTAGAATACCAACTATGGAAGGTAATGGTATCATTGCACAGCCTGCAGATACCCCAACCAAGAAGCCCACAAAAATGAAGAGGGCTCGAGATTTTCTCCGCAGATGCTTTAGAGCCGCCACTGGATGCTTTGGTGTCGGCTGTAAAGTCTATGGCTCACACCACAAGACAGACTGGAATGGTAAATATTGTTAATATTGATAGATTTATTTTCTACTTTTCCCCATTAACCACCTGCCTACTGGGCAATTTTCCCCCCTTCCCGCCCAGGCCAATTTTCAGCTTTCAGCGCTCTCACGCTTTGAATGACAATTGCGCGGTCATGCTATACTGTACCCATTTGAAATTTTTATAATTTTTTTCACACAAATAGAGCTTTCTTTTGGTGGTATTTAATCACCTCTGGGTTTTTTATTTCTTACAAAAAAAAAAGAAAAAAGACAGAAAATTTTGAAAAAAAAAAGTTTTTCTTATTTTCTGTGAGTAAATTTGAAAATAAATACATTTTTCTCCTTCACTGATGTGCGCTGATGAGGCGGCACTGATGGGCACTGATGAGGTGGCACTTATGGGCACTGATGAGGTGGCACTTATGGGCACTGATGAGGTGGCACTGATGAGGAGGTACTAATATGCCGCACTGATAGGTGGCACTGATAGGCGGCACTAATGAGCACCGATAGGCGGCATTGATGAGCACTGATAGGTGGCACTGCTGGGCACTGAGGCGGCACTGATGGGCACTGAGAGGCGACACTGATGGACACTGATAAGTGGCACTGATGGGTGGCACTGATGCGCACTGATGGGCAGCACCATCAGTGCCCACACTCGGTGCCCATAGTGCTGCTAGTCAGTGCCCATCAGTGCCTAGATGAGCAGGCACTGATGGGTACTGACTAGCAACACTATTGGGACTGAATGTGGGCACTGATGGCGGGCACTGTGGGCACTTTTTTCCCCTCTTGTGTAATCAGGGCACTGGTGATCAGTGCCCTGATTACATTTCTCTGTGTCCCCTTACCGCCGATCATCTCTCCTCTTCCTCACACTGCAGTCTCTGTGTGAGGAAGGAGAGCTGGCGATGAGAGATGATCTCATGTTTACATATGAGATCATCTCTCATTGCACGGTCCGATCATGTGGTAAATGGCCGCTGTGATTGGCCATTCACCACGATCTGTGATTGGCTGTGTCCAAGGGACACGGCCGACACTGATTTTCCCTGATGCACACTCGCGGGAGTGCGCGGGGAGCCTGTAACTTTAAAGACGGCCTCCCGGAAATTAGAGCCCACGCTGTAGCCGTCTTTCAGCTATAGCGTGGGCCGGAAGAAGTTAATGACCGGTGACATTCCCATATGTACATATGTATAGGGATGGCCATGGACAGGGCACAGTGTCTGGCACACATGGTCCTGGATAGACATACATTAAAACAAGCAGTGTGGGCAGTAAATCACATAGTGGATGGGAAGAAGACAAGCCTGGTCCACATTAGAATTGCTGGATTGTGTTTTGCAAACACCAATCTGCAGATTTTTATTTTACTCAAGAAAAGCAAATAGTAAACCTTACAAAACACAACCTTGTAGTCTGATCCCTACACATCCCTTTTCATTTAGACAGGATTAGAACTGCTAGCACCCCACCCCATGCACTGCATATCCCTCCATACACAACATCTCACCCCCATACACTGCATATCTCTCCATACACTGCATACCCCTCCATGCACTGCATATCCCTCCATACACTGCATCTCACCCTCCATACACTGCATCTCGCCCCCATACACTGCATCTCGCCCCCATACACTGCATATCCCTTCCATACACTGCATCTCACCCCCCATACACTGCATATCCCTCCATACACTGCATATCCCTCCACACACTGCATTTCACCCCCATACACTGCATATCCCTGCATACACTGCATCTCACCCCCATACACTGCATATCCCCTCCATACACTGCATTTCACCACTATACACTGCATCTCCCCCCATACACGGCATATCCCCCCATACACGGCATATCCCCCCATACACGGCATATCCCCCCATACAAGGCATATCCCCCCATACACGGCATATCCCCCCATACACGGCATATCCCCCCATACACTGCATATTTCTCCATACACTGCATATCCCGCCATACTCTGCATATCTCTCCATACACGGCATATCCTTCCATACACTGCATTTCACCACTATACACTGCATCTCACCCCTATACACTGCATATCCCTCCATACACTGCATATCCCCCCATACACTGCATATCCCCCCATACATTGCATATCTCTCCATACACGGCATATCTCTCCATACACAGCATATCCCTCCATACACAGCATATCCCTCCATACACTGCATATCTCTCCATACACTGCATATCTCTCCATACACTGCATATCTCTCCATACACTGCATATCCCCCCATTGCTGGATTGTGTTTTGTAAACACCAATCTGCAGATTTTTATTTTAATCAAGAAAAGCAAATAGTAAACCTTACAAAACACAACCTTGTAGTCTGATCCCTACAGATCCCTTTTCATTTAGACAGGATTAGAACTGCTAGCACCCCACACTGCATATCCCTCCATACACTGCATATCCCATACACAGCATACCCCCCCATACACTGCATATCCCCCCATACACTGCATATCCCCCCATACACGGCATACCCCCCCATACACTGCATATCCCCCCATACACTGCATATCCCTCCATACACGGCATATCCCTCCATACACGGCATATCCCTCCATATACTACATATCACCCTATACACTGCATACAGTATCCCTCCATACACAGCATCTGCATCAGTGATATGTTCCCGCTCTCTCCTCTCCTACCAGCGCCCCCCCTTTGCATTCACAGGAGACATCGGGTATAAATCGGGTATAAATGCACGCTGACAGTACTCACTGTCAGTGCATATGAAAAACAACATTTAGCAGATATACATTTGCCACAATGTTGATTTGTGCTGGAAGACAAACTTTGCTCTAACTAATACATTTTCAGGGCAGCTTATTCTGTTGAAAAACAATAGACTTACTGGCAGGATCACCAGATAAACATAAGGAAAGAAAGTCTAAAAAAGAAAACTAATGCAACTAGAACATTGGTAAGCTGCAATATAACAAATGTTTGCTTTTGGGTTAAATACTACATAGATCAATAAAAGAGACAGTATGAATATCTATAAATTAATAATAGGAAAACAATTTCTCCCTGCCAAACAAACATGTCAAAGGAGTGTCAGGCTGGTGTAAGAACCCCATAGTGGGTGACCCGTCTCCTGTCTGATCTCAGGGATGACATATGACACACGTTATGAGAAATATCGCCAGTTAACAAAGCCTTTTTCTTTTTTCTTCTCAAATATCTTTGTCAATTTTCTTAGCTGGCCTGATAATTTACCTAGGGCCGATGCCAGGAAAGGGCTGCTTAGGCAGCTGTCTTAGGGTGCCAGGATGGGGGGGGGGGGGGCAGTAAAATCAATATCTCCAGTTCTGCATGCGGCACACCATCACTTTACGGGCACAACGTGAAGGAGGTACCAGCATGGCTGTAGACAGTGAGGGGATGTGGGGAGTAAATAAACCAGCCCCTCATTACACACTGTTCAGAGGCAGTTTGATTAAAGTTTTAAATTCCGCATTATGTCCTTCGGGTTGCAACCCATCACATATTGGCCCTAGATTTACTAACCCCTGCCCTAATGCACTGCTAGGCAAGTGACACTGCTACTTCCTGTTGCAGCTTTGCAACTTCCTTTGTGACCCGCTCATTTATTTAACCCCTTAGAGTCGGTGCCTACCGGCCCTTTATTGGGTTTAGAAGGGAGGCGAGGCTTATGGTAACGTGACCACCGTGATAGGCTGTCATAGCGGCCACATGATCGGAAAGCTCCAGATTGCAAGAAGCAAACGGGAGCCTTCTGTTAGCTGCCAGTAACCGTGTCAGGAGCACGCACGCTCTCGGCACAGCTCTATTGCACACAAATATGCAGCCACTCAAAGCCCAGCCACTGAGAGCCCGCATGTTTGCGCCAACAGGTTAAAGTCCATCATCACACCACGGAAAATACTTGTTGCTGGCTTCTTAAATCACTGACTTGTAGAAAGGATCACATCCAGTGGGTCTGGATAAGTGCCAGGCAACCAGCATTTTTTTTTATAAATAGTTTTTTATTAATTTCAATACACAAATAACAACAATACTAAAAAGCACCCTCTACTGGGCGAACAATACATACATTCAACCAAAACAGGGGAGAGGGAGAAAAAAAAAAACCCAAATATTAACTAGTTAGCTTGTTACTCGATCATATGGGCCATTTGGTCCTATACATAATAATGTAGTCCACGCATTTAACTCTTGTAAAAATAAAAGGAAACCTAAACTTTCTAAATCATCAGGCTATAACCCCACACTCCTCATGCATCAAAAAGAAAAACCGAGCTACATACAGTATATAGATTCCCTTTACTCCCCAGGGGGTCCATATAGCCCAGCCAGCTCCATCTTTAAGGTCAGCTGTGGATATATTATCAACCCCATACCTTATTGAACTTGGCCGGTGTTCCCCTGTTCATGTACGTAGCTTTGTACAACTAGAGTGTCTTATTTATAATTGCTTTCCAAGCCTGTACTGTAGACGGTCTAGATTATTTACATGAGAGTATTATTATTTTCCTTGCATAATACAGTAAAAGCGTAAAGAGTACAGGTGGCATTTTTATGGGCAAATCCATCCACTAATCCTAGGAGACATACTTCCACCACTGGCTGTATTGAAATAGCTGTCACCTCAGCTATGCATTCCATAACTCCCCTCCAAAAAGCCTGAATCTCGACACATCCCCAAAAAATATGATCAAAATCTGCATGGGCGGAATTGCACCACCAACAATTCGGGGACTGTCCATGCTACAGCTTCGCTAACTTGGCCAGGGTATAATAGATCCTGTTCAAAAATTTGTATTGGATGAGATGGTCTATGGAAGATAACAATCTGGAGAAATTTATATCCAATAGATCATCCCAGTCATCTCTATCCAATTGTGGAAACACAGTCTCCCACACTGCGTGGCAGCGTGCAAGGTGTTCCAAACTATCCTTGAATAAATGTTTGTAGATAGTGGATAATGGTTTTACCAAGGGGTCTTTCCTAAGAAGGGATGCCATCTCACCCAGCCGGACCTGAAAACTCGCTATATCAAATTGAGCCTGGAAAGCATGTCCAAGCTGGAAATAGCAAAAAAAAAAAAAAAATTTGCATTGGGAAGGTTAAATCTGTCCTTTAGGATCTCAAATTGGAGAAGCCCCCCCTTGTCAGCAATATCACCCAACATCTTGATATTATATCACGTCCACATACCCGGATCAAAGTTGGTAAAAAAAACTGTGGCAAACGAGGGCTCCTCCATAATGGTATATGGGGTGGGATTGCTCCCCCCACCCCCTTCTCCTTGGCCCTACCTACCGCTACCCATGCTTGTACCACTGCTCTCATGGAGATAGTAAAATTATATGGTGCCCTAGGAAAGTTCCAGATTGCAAGCAGCGAATGGGAGCTTTCTGTTAGCTGCCGGTAACTGTGTCAAAAGCGCGCATGCTCTCAGCACAGCTCTATTGCACGCAAATATGCAGCCGCTCAGCACCAAAGCCCAGCCACCAAGAGCCCGCATGTTTGCGCCAACAGTTTAAGGTCCATCATCACACCATGGAAAATGCTTGTTGCTGGCTTCTTGACTCACTGACTTGTAGAAAGGATCATATCCAGTGGGTCGGCATAAGTGCCAGGCAACCAGCATTTTTAAAAGAATACTAACAATAGTCATCCCTGTCATGGCTGATTTATTTATTGTCCCTGGCACTGGAGTTTTAAACTTGTCTTTCTATAATTCGATGTTCTACAAAGAAAACTGTATCAAATGTAGGTGAAGGTGCTAAATCTGATTTCTTTTTCTTGTTGCAGATGTATACGGTATTTACCGTAGACACAGCTCACACGGCAGGCCTGCCCCAGGGAGTGAAACTGAACATGAAGTCCACACTGAGACTACACCAACATGTGAGGTTCACATTGAGATATCGCCAAAATGTGGCCATTGGTCCCCCAGCACTAGGGAGGTCATCCCAATGACCTTGGATGGCTTCAGATTCCATCGCCTTCTTGGAGAGGGGACTTTCGGAAAGGTAAGTGGTCAAATCTTTTCTCGGATTTAAAATGTTCAGGTAGAGTGGGGGAAGATTAAAACCCCTGTCTGGCATTATTACTATCCAGGACTACATCAGAGAGATTTCCCTTTACTTCCTGTTCCTGTCCTGCGTACACAGACAGACCTATGCTACTAAGTATTTTTGTTTCGGTCTGTGTTGCTGTTGCAGAGCTGATCATACACCTAAAAGCTCAAATCTTTCCATTTCATTAAGATAAATCCATTCAAAGTGCATTAGCACAAACGGTTTTTATAGTTATTTTTCCTTTAGCAGCTAATGCCAAAGGAGAAAAGCCTGTTCCTTGCCAGTCTGCCTGGCACTTGCTCTCTGTTGGGAAGCAGTGGTCTCTCTACAGTGTTTTTACATGCCCCCTGTCAGAGCTAGAGCTCTCCAATCAGCAAAGCGCATTGTTCATGCTGATGGGGGAGCTCTGGGCTCTGATTCAAAAAGTGACCTGTCAAACCTCTGTAGAAATACCACTGCTTAAGGGGAAAAGGGGAGATGGGGGCAGAGGAAGGTCCTCAATTTAGGTTGTTGCAGCTTTTTCATGAAAACAAACTATAAGACTTATATTGTACAAATTTGATTTTGATGCATCTGCAATGTAGCTAATTTTAATTCAATGTTCAAAGGGGCATCTAACTTTATATAACATTGAAAGAATCAGGGTGGTGAAGAACAACAGCTTCTCCATAGAGGAATCAGTAATAAAATGAGATGATCTCACCTTTCTTGGGGTATTCTTCATTGACTTCTAATTAGTGCACCAGGATTAGTGAGACTCTAGCCAGTAGTGGAAGAAGGTCCCGTCATTTCAACTGTTTCACCAATGTAGACCCTGTGATGAATAAAATGCCATTATGGTGATTCTACCATATTTAGTGACCCATAAAGTATTAACCTCCCTGGCGGTCTGATTATGTCAGGATTTCTGTGCTAAAAGCGGTACATTGTTTTGCATGGAAATCTGTTGTTTTATATTTTAAAACTCACCTTCCCCTGCCATTCCCTGCCATCCTCCCGCTGTGTGCTCAGCCAATGCCGGCACCTGTCTTTCGGTTCCCTTCCCTGCAAGCGTTGCGACGCAGGGGGGTGGAACCGGAGGCAATTTCAAAAATGTAAATAAACCAAATGACATGATACAAAGTTGTGATCCTAACGGATTACACTGTATCCTGCCATTTCACCACAGGATTTCACCTGGTGGCTTTTCCAGTGCCCTGCCTGTGCTTTTCCAATTCTTTGTGCCTGGAAAATTGTGAACAACCATGGCGTCCAAAAAGCGTTCTTTTTGCGCAAAAACGCTTTTAGACGAACTGGAAAACAGCGACAGCGAAACTGAGCTACTTGAAGAAGTGAGCGATAGTGATTTGTGGGAAAATTCGTCATCAGGTACGTAAAGTGACGACAGCGACAATTCGGATGTCTCTTTCTGGCACATAGCTCTGTTGGAAATTCTGAAGAATCATTTGATATACTTCCAAAATTTAACAAGCTATGTGCCAGAAAGAGACATCAGAATCGTCGCTGTTGTCACTTTCCGTACCTGATGACGAATTTTCCCACGAATCGCTATCGCTCAGTTCTTCAAGTAACTCCGTGTCACTGTCGCTGTTTTCCAGTTTGTCTAAAAGTGCTTTTGCGCAAAAAGAACGCTTTTTGGACGCCATGGTCATTCTCAATTTTCCAGGCACAAAGAACTGGAAAAGCACAGGCAGGGCATTGGAAATGTCACCAGGTGAAATCCTGTGGTGAAATGGCATGATACAGTGTAATCCATTAGGACCACAGCTTTGTATCATGCCATTTAGTGTATTTACATTTTTGAATTTGCCGCCGGTTCCACCCCCCTGCGTCGCAACACTTGCAGGGAAGGGAACCGGAAGGCAAGTGCCGATATCTGCAGAGCGGGGAGAGAGTGTGAGGATAGCTGCAGGACGGCGGGGGAGGGTGGCGGGGATCGCATTGAAGGGGAGTGTGATTCTGGGGTAATCCTGAGTGTGGCTCGGGGTTACCGCTTTTGGTACTGAAAAATTAACCCCATGCCACACTCAGGAATACCGCTAGGGAGGTTCAATGTAAATGAATTTCTCCGATTGTCAACTATAATTTTCTCTCACTCTGTTCCCCCCAGGTGCTTTTGGTATCACACACTGCCAGTGATGAGCCGTTAGCTCTCAAAATTGTGACCAAGGACAACAAATACTACAATGAGGTCCTCAACGAGAGCCACATCCTGAAGGAAGCTTGTACCAGCCTATTCTGCACTTATGCATATGGTGCCTTCCAGACAAAGGTAAGTGACTCCACTATCTACTTATTTTTTTACCTCTCAGAATACCGCTGTGACACCTACCTTTCCCACAACCTACCCAAAGCTGCAAAGGGATTCAAAGAGTGCATAATTTCTAAACCCTGTATCTTTCTTTCTTCTTCACAGGATCTTGCATTCTTCGTCATGGAATACCTGAGTGGTGGAGACCTGGAGAACTTCTTAAAGAAGAGGGCACCAGTAGATATTGTGACGACAAGGTAAGCCAATGGAGTACTATGATAACATGGGGGTAGGATATAGTACTGTACATAGATCACATCAACATGTAGGCTTTTCTTAGATACAAGACAGGAGATACAATAGGGCATCATGATAATAGGGATGGAGGTTGAACATAGTACTGTACATAGATCACATCAAAGTGTAGACATCTCAGGCACTGGACATATCTTAGCAAACTTCTAGTGAGACTGATTCCAGACAAACTAATTTCCCCCGAGAATGATTTGTCACAATGCATCTACAGATGCAGTGTGTCCATATACATACTGTTATAATCCAACCATTACTGGTCAGTTCATCATCCAGCAGAAGCCTCGTCCTTGTATAATGTAATTTTTGATAAAGTTTGTTTGTAAATGTAAAATTTTTTTTTGTAGTTTTAGATGGAGAGGGGAACCTTTTTTTTTTTTTTTTTTTATTGATTTCTGTTTTGGTCTTAAATACACTTTAGGAGAGACTATACATTCACATTCAATCAAATTTGTCAGAATTTGCTGATGAATTAGTAATAAATACACTTTGCACTTTCAAATATCCATATACATCAAAACACTTCTATGTATTGTGCTTAATTCTGCTGTTACTGATAATATTTTATTCAATGAGTTTTAGTTATTGCAAGCATACATGACAGTGCCTAAAAATTGCAGCATTGGGATCAATGTTTTGCTATTTTGTGGCTTAGATTGTCATACAAACTGCTTTATATAATATATTAATCTCATATATCATCATTTCTCTCTATCAGATTTCTCACTGCGGAGATCCTTTGTGGACTGCAGTTCCTTCATAATCGGGGGATTGTACACCGGGATCTCAAACCAGACAACATTCTTCTGGATAGCGTCGGACATGTGAAAATCGCTGACTTTGGCTTATCAGCAAAAGAGGTGCACACATCCCGAGTCCTGACATCCAAAGCTTGCGCTTTAAAATACAGGGCACCAGAAGTGAGTATTGGATCAATTTAGTTTACCTGTCTTCTTGTCAGGAAAGCAATCAGTACTGACCATTCTACTCTTTTTGATATTTCCACAGATCTATTTGGATGAACCATATGGATTTCCCGTTGACTATTTCTCCCTGGGAGTTATAGTCTATGAGATGGCGACTGGAAATAATCCATTTGAAAAGTCAAATACCGACTTAGATACTGATTCAGACACTGATTCTGATTCAGACGCCAACTCACACACCGACCCAGGCACTGATTCAGACATCAACTCAGAGAATGATTCGGACTCTGCCTCAGACACTGATTCAGGCAGCAATTCAGACACTGACTCAGACAATGATTCGGATGCTGCCTCAAGCAGCAATTCAGACACTGACTCAGACAATGATTCGGATGCTGATTCAGGCATTGCTTCAAATGCCGATCCAGGCACTGATTCAGACACCAACTCAGACAATGATTCGGATTCTGGTTCAGGCAGTGATTCAGACACTGACTCAGACAATGATTCGGACACTGATTCAGGCACTGCTTCAAATGCCGATCCAGGCACGGATTCAGACACAAACTCAGACAATGATTCGGATGCTGATTCAGGCAGTGATTCAGACACTGACTCAGACAATGATTCGGACACTGATTCAGGCACTGCTTCAAATGCCGATCCAGGCACTGATTCAGACACAAACTCAGACAATGATTTGGATGCTGCCTCAGGCAGCGATTCAGACACAGATTCAGACTACGAGGAGGAGTTCAGAGACTTGATCTGCAACCATCAACCAAGTTTCTCAGAGGATTTCAATACAGATCTCAAGGACCTCGTAGAGAAAGTAAGTAACTACCATCTGTAGGCAGCAAACAACTGGCTATGTTATTAATAATTAAAGTAGAATTGCATAGTTAATAAAATTGTACCATGGATAACCTTAATTTTTATTTTTACAGCTCCTATGCAGATGTCCAGAAACAAGAGAGATTCTTGTTAAAGATCTGAAAAGCCACCCATTTTTTAAGAGCGTAGACTGGAAGGAACTGGAAGCTGGAGAAGTAGACCCACCATTTAAAATGAGAACAGTAAGTATATGAACCACACATGGGCTCATAGCAGTGCATTGTCCAATGTTCTGCATTCTTTATTCTCCCAGCACCTAAGTGTGTATACCCATTTCTAATAGAAAGACCATCATTGTACATAATCTTCACTAATAATGTCTCTTCTCTTTACAGTACCCACCAGATCTGACGACAGAGATGCCAATGAAGAAAATAATAGATCCTGCCAAACTAGATCTGAAGACTGAATTATCAGAAGAGGACCAGAAGCTTTATTGTGGGTTCTCTTTCACCAGCAGCAGATGGGGAGCAATACGAAGGCAATAGGTGCCATCACCTCCCCCTATAAAAGTTGAGGGGCCATAGATATTTATTTTCCACACTACAGAATTGAATCAAGGCATATGACCAGCCTGAAACCAAGGACATCATGGGGTTTTTACCCAGCTACCCCCTTTTCTACACCGCTGGTGTGTTGGATCAGCAATAGGGGGAGGTTGGAGGCCAGTAATTGTTTTTAGGCATGTGTTAGATCATCTAAAAAGAGAGGTTGGAGGCTGGTAATCTTTAGGCCTGTGTTGGACTGGCTACAGGGGAGGTTAAAGGTCAGTGTTTTTTTTTTTAGGTGTGTGTTGGACGAGCTAAAGGTGGTACTGTTTTTCAGGCGTCCGATGAACTGGCTATAGAGGAGGTTGGAGGCCAGTTTTTGTATTTTAGGCATCTGTTAGATTTGCTAAAAAGAGTGGTTGGAGGCTAGTACTTCTTTTTGGGCATGTGTCGGAATGACTATAGGGGTGGCTGGAGGCCAGTATTTATTTTTTTAGTCATGTGTGTTTTATCAGCTAAAAAGAGATGTTGGAGGCTGGTATTGTTTTATTGTTTGTTGTGTGTTGGACCAGCTTTAGTGGGGGTTGGAGGCTAATACTTTTTTATGCTCGTGTTGGACTGGCTAAAAGGGGAGGTTGGAGGTCAATATTTTTCTTTTTAGGTGTGTTTCAGATAAGCTAAATGAAGAGGTTGGAGGCTGGTACTCGTTTTCAGGCATTTGTTGGAGCAGCTATAAGGGGAGGCTAGAGGCTGGTACTTGTATTAGGCGTGTGTTGGACTGGCTATAGGGGAGGTTGGAGGCCAGTATTTTTTTTTAGGTTAGTGTTGGACTGGCTTATAGGGAACGTTGGACGCCGGTATTTCTTTTTTTTAACCAAAAGACAAAAGAACACTGCGCTAGAGTGACAAAAACAAAGTTGCCAGCACTAAGAGCAAACATACATACTCCAAATATTATACGAACAAGAAAAGTGCAGCGCTAAACAATAAATAAACTGGTAATATGAACTAATTCTAAAAGTCCAAAAAATGTGTAAAGACACCAATCCACAGAAGTAGTCACAGCAGGAAAAGCACCACCAGTGATGACCAGTGTTGGTCATGTCACTTAAAAAAAGTAATTAGTTATAGCTACTAGTTACTTCTCCCAAAAAGTAACTGAGTTAGTAACTGAGTTACATCAGTAAAAAAGTACTAATTACCAGGGAAAGTAACTCTTGCGTTACTTTAAAAAATTATCAAATATGTCAAATAACTTGTATGAGTGGTATTTGCTGAGTGGTACTGGCTGGCTGCGTGGTACACTGGTACCTGTGTCGTACACTGCCAATTTATAGGGTGGGTGGGTAGGTGTATACAGGGGTCAGTGGGTGTATAGGGTGGATAGGTAGGTGTATATAGGGGTCAGTGGGTGTATAGGGTGGGTAGGTTGGTGTATATAGGGGTCAGTGAGTGTATAGGATGGGTAGGTAGGTGTATATAGGGGTCAGTGGATGTATAGGGTGGGTAGGTAGGTGTATATAGGGGTCAGTGGGTGTATAGGGTGGGTGGGTAGGTAGGTGTATATGGGGTCAGTGGGTGTAAAGGGTGGATATGTAGGTTTATAGGGGTCAGTGGGTGTATAGGGTGGGTAGGTAGGTGTATATAGGGGTCAGTGGGTGTATAGGGTGGGTAGGTAGGTGTATATAGGGGTCAGTGGGTGTATAGGGTGGGTAGGTAAGTGTATATAGGGGTCAGTGGGTTTATAGGGTGGGTAGGTAGTATATAAGGTGGGTAGGTAGATGTATATGGGGGGTTGGTGGATTTACAGGTACAGTGCAGGGCTCTCACGGTTCTCCTTCGCTGGTCTGCTCTTCCTCTCCACTCTCCTACATGTCACACATGCCAGTACTGCAGACAGTGACGGCAGGGTCATAGAGGAGTGAGGAGGAATTACACTACTGTCATCTAGTGGTGGTAGATGTAATTGCGGTAACGCTGCTTAAGTAATGGGAACGGCGTTACCGTGGGGGAGGGGGGAAGTAATAAATTAGATTACTAGTTACCCGCAAAAATAATGGCGTTAAGTAACGCAGTTTACTTTAACGCCGTTATTCCCATCACTGGTGATGACAGATAAAAGCATTCAGGCAAGATAAAGGGTGACTCAGAATGGTAGCTTCACACCCAAGGCGAGTGATAAAATCTGCTTACCCGATTGTAAGACCACTAAGTTATAGGTGGTCAATTGAATCATATATCAGTAGGTCTCTCATGGAATGGGAAGTCCGTTGAGCAGGCACAAACAAATCCCTTGGAGTGTAGAAACCGCATGGAGACAGGAAACCAGAGCCCTACTCTGGCTTTGGCTTCATGTCTCCATGCACTTTTCGTGTTCGTATTTGTTTTTTTAGGTTTGTGTTGGACTAGCTATAAAGGTGGTTAGAGGCTGGTACTTTTATTAGGCGCTTGTTGGACTTGCTATAGGGCAGGCTGGTGGCCAGTATTTTATTTTAGGACATGTGTTAGATCTGCTAAAAAGGGAGGTTGGATGCTGGTACTTTTTTCAGGTGTGTATTGGACTGGCTGTAGGGGAGTTTGGAGGCCAGCATTTTTCTTTTTAGGTATGTGTTGGATCAGCTAAAAGAAGAGGTTGGAGGCTGGTACTTTTTTAGGCATGTAATGGACTGGATATAGGGGAGGTTGGAGGCCAGTATTTTTCTTTTTGGGTTTAGGCTGGTATTTTTTCAGGTGTTGGACAAGCTATAGCGGGAGGTTGGAGGCTGGTCCTTGTTTTTAGGCATTTGTTGGACGAGCTATAGGGGAAAGTTGGAGGCTGGTACATTTTTAAGCATGTGTTGGACTGGCTATAGGCGAGGTTGAAAGCCAGTATTTTTCTTTTTAGGTGTGTGTTGGATCAGCTGAAAGAAGAGGTTGGAGGCTGGTACTTTTTTAGGCGTGTGTTGAACTATCTATAGGGGAGGTTGGAGGCCAGAATTTTATTTTTAGATGAGTGTTGGATCAGCTATAGCGTGGCTGGAGGCTGGTACTTGTTTTTAGGCATTTGTTGGATGAGCTATAGGGGGAGGTTTAAGGTTAGTACTTTTATGAGGCGTGTGTGTTGGACTGGCTATAGGGGACTTTGGAGGCCAGTATTTCCATATTTTAGGTGTGTGTTGGACCAGCTATAGGGGGATTGGAGGCTGGAACCTTTTTTAGGTGTGTGTTGGACTGGCTATAGGGGAGGTTGGAGGCCAGTATTTTCTTATTTTAGGTGTGTGTTGGACCAGCTATAGGGGGATTGGAGACTGGAACCTTTTTTAGGTGTGTGTTGGACTGGCTATAGGGGAGGTTGGAGGCCAGTATTTTCTTATTTTAGGTGTGTGTTGGACCAGCTATAGGGGGATTGGAGACTGGAACCTTTTTTAGGTGTGTGTTGGACTGGCTATAGGGGAGGTAGGAGGCCAGTATTTTTTTAGGTGTGTTTTGGCCCAACTTTAGGGTGGATGGAGGCTGGAACCTTTTTTCAGACATGTGTTGGACTGGCTATAGGGGAGGTTGGAGGCCAGTATTGTTTTTTTTTTCTTTTAAGCATTTGTTAAATCAGCTAAAAAATTCGGTTGAAGGCTGGTATTTCTTCAGGCATGTGTTGGAGTGGCTATTATGGGGGGGTTCTAGGCCAGTATTTTTTTAGGCATGTGTTAGATCAGCTCAAAACGGGGTTGGAGGCTGGTATTACTTCAGGCACATGTTGGACTGGCTGTAAGGGGAGGTTGGTACTTTTTTCCAGGTGTGTGTTGGCCCTGAAAGGCTACACAAACATGGCCACCGTGCATTGAGCACACAGTCTACAACAAAATGGCGGCCCCTCCCAGCACCACGAGGCTCCCAGGGACTCAGGAGGGATCCCTAGGCCTCAAGGACAGGCCCATGCAGGACTGGGGGCCCTGGCAGGAGCCCCCACCAGGTACCATCCCCCCCACTCAGCCGACGGTGCCCTTGCTGCCGGCGCACCCCCTCCACCCCCATCACCAGCATAGTGCCCTGCCCCCACCCCAGGAGGTGTACCAGAACACCCACACAGTCCCAGCATAAGTGGAGGGGGGTAGGATGGGGGAACAGAGGAAGGAAGGTGCCTGGCAGGAAGAAGTGGAACCCTGGGGTCTGACTGTCCCAAGAGGGGCCCATGTTCACCCTTGAAACCCTCCAGGTGAAGAGCTGCTACTCACCATACCAGGAACCAGACGGGCACCGCTCCAGACAGAACCCCATGCCATCAAAATGGGGGGGCTGTCAGTCACGAGGAATGCTGTGACTTTGACCTTGCGAAGCGTTTAACTCACAGGCCAGCCCCTGTCCAGTGGGGCTATGTCGCGACTGACCTAGCCTGGAGCTGAGGTCTACGCGTGCCCGCTGGCCAGACTGGAGTGACCACTGGATCTAAATTATCCAGCCCGTTGCCCAGTCCGGCAGTTGATTGTAGATCTCACAGGAAAAAAACAGGAGAAACATTTTCTAGAGATCCCAGCAAGAAACTAGGTTCTTACTCCTGACGAGGCAGAAAAAAACTGAGTACCTATAGCAGAGAGAGGGAGTATATCCCCTGGGACTGCCCATAGGCGTAGCCAGACTTTTTTCTGCCTAGTGTCCTACTCCTGTAGGGGGCAGTATAACCCAGTGGTTAAGAATATCAGGAGCTGTGACGGTCAATGAACTAGAGAGAAATATTTTTTTGAAGGGACACAGGAACCTTGATCACGTGAGGTGTCACTGTGACCAAATGCAATAGACCATTATATGATGGCAGCATTTCCCCAGCTGGGAGATCTTTGGGGCGTCGCATACGATTGCAAATATATGCAACAAAAACTTCTAACATTTTCTAACTAGTTTAGGTGCTCAGTTTATTTATTGCTATATATGTCTCAATTTGAAAATTACGTTGGAGTAGAGTTAGGGACTGCACTTTGCTGAGGGGCCTTGACGTGGCAGTGCAGCTTCACATAGGTTTACATTGTATATACTGTATATATGCAAATATAATATACATTTTCGAAACATTTTAGAATTGTTTTTTTATGTGACCAGCTGATAAGTGTGCTGGGGAATTTTGTTTTGTATTGTTCTGTGAACTGTCTCCCTTAAAAAGGATCATTGGTCTGGAAAAAAAATTCAGTAGCTAAAAATATTTTAGCTGCTGACTTTTAATAAACAAGCTGTCACGTACCTGGAGATGGAGCCTGGCGTGGAGAGGAAGGCGATCTCTTACACCTCCGGCCTAGTACCCCTGATAATGCAAACAGGAGACACAGAAGCCTGGAGTGGCACGAGTGCCTAGAAGTTCAGATGGTGAAGGCTGCAGATGTGAGGTCCGTGCGTACTTGGATGCAGACTGGATCGTGATGCAGACAGCAGGTACTTGGCAGACTGACTGGTCACAGGCAGCAGATGCTTAGCAGGCTGGCAGATCACAGGCAGCAGAGTAGTCAGGTTCAGGCAGGAGTTGGCAGCAGCAGACAGCAGGATAAAGCGGAGACGTTGTTGAAGAGCAAGCCAGGGGTCGGTTCAGGCAGAGTTCAATCGTGGTCAGACGGATCAGGACAGCAACAGAGTAAAACACCAGGAACAGGAAGCAGGAAGCTGTAGACCATAAGGCAAGGTCCTAGTGCAGCAGAGGTGTTTATATAGGCCATTTGGCGCTACTTAGTGGCAGGTGTGGAAAGTGAACAGGAATCCAAAGTCCATAGGTTTGGCTAAATAGGCTTTCTCCGTTGGTTAACAAACACTCTCCGTCTGCACATAACTATGTGCCTGCGCTTACTTCTTCTTCCCTGACACAAGCACTTACCAATCCAGGAATCCAGCATTGTCCTCACCAGGGCCAGTTCTGTATCGCTTTTGGGTCCCCGGCCCTGCCATCTTAACAACTTGCCGACCGCCGCACGACTATACACTGCGGCGGTCAGCACCTCCTGGGCAAAGTGACGTACCGGTACATCGCTCGCCCATGAGCCTCTAGGAGGTGAGCGCATGCCGCCGGAGGCGTGCTCCCGCCCACACTCGTTCCCTGACATCCCCCCGTGAGTGACCAGCGGCTCCGATGTCTGACGGCCACTCGCGATCTCCCGCTGGAGAGGGAGAAAGGCAGGCGGCTGATGTAAACACAGCCGTCTGTCATTCTCCCTGATGTAACTGCAGAGACTATACGATTCTGCTATGTAGGATCGTATGTCTCTGTGGTTACATCACAAGCCACGTCCCTTGACAGTTAGAATCACGCCCCTAGGGATACACTTAACCCCTTGATCACTAATAAAGTTAACCCCTTCCCTGCCAGTGTCATTTTTACAGTAACAGTGCATATTTATAGCACTGATTACTGTGGTAATGTTACTGGTACCCCCAAAAATGTCAGTCAGGGGTCAGATCTGACCACCGCAATGTCGCAGTCCTGCAAAAAAAAAAATCGCAGATCGCCGCCATAACTAGATAAAAAAAAAAAAAACAATAAAAATGACATCTTTCCCGTAGTTAGTAAACGCAATAACTTTTGCACAAACCAATCAAAATACGCTTATTGCAATTTTTTTTACCAAAAATATGTAGCAGAAAACAAATTGGCCTAGAGTGTTAAAACATTTTGATTTTTAAATGTATTTTTTTGAGAATTTCATATAAAAAAATGTGAAAAATATTGGTATCAAATACCACCAAAAGAAGCTCTGTTTGTGGGAAAAAAAGGACGTCAATTTTATTTGGGTACAGCGTCGCACGACCGGGCAATTGTCTGTTAAAGTCACGCAGTGCCGAATGGCAAAATAGGCCCTGGTCTTTAAGCAGCCAAATCCTCTGGGGCTTAAATGGTTAAAGGAGTTATAAATTAAGAAGTTTTTTATCTTAATGCATTCTATGCATTAAGATAGAAAACCTGGGTGTAGCAGCCTCCCCAGCACCCCCTAATACTTATCTGAGCCTCATCTCTGTCTAGCGATATACATGAGTCCCTTGGCCATCAAGGAATCTACTTCCTCCCGTGGCTGTCATTCACCGTTAGTTAGCCAATCAGGAGAGAGAGGGTGGAGCTGAATGGCAGCTTCGTGTCTGAATAGACACATGGAGCTGCAGCTCGGGTGCACCCATAGAAAGATTCTTGCTGTCTGGGCACTCGATAGGAGGGAGGGGCCATGAGCAGGAACGAGGGACCTTTTTTTTTTGTTTTGTTTTTTTTTTAAACGACTTTACAATACTTTTAAGTGTGGGAAGCCAGCTGTGACTTCATGTGGCTTCACAACCGGCTCCCCACTGAACTCAATTGTTATGGGGGTCCGGGTACTGCCCGGGGGGGGGGGGGCAGGGTGACATGTATCAATAAAAAAAAAAAAGTGTGTAAAAACATTTTTTTTTTAAATGAGCAGTGATTTACTGATGCTTAAAGTGAAAGCATAAAAATTTGAAATAAAAATAAAAAATTGCCTTCAATATAGTGCCTGGGGCGGGGGTCCCCCCTAGTCTGCTTGTAAAGTGGCACATCTGTACCTTGTATAGAGGCTGCTGCAGCAATAATGACATTTATAAAGCCAAAAAAAAGGCATTTTCCAGGAAAGCTTTATTTATTTTGTAAATAATAGTTTGAGTATTCAGTCTGTATGATGAGGCCACAATGTAGTGCACTGGGAACAAGGTTAGAGATTTGTTTTTTATAAATTCTCTCTCTTTCTTAAACTTTGTATAGAAGTAACAGGTGCAGAATAGGGATGATCGAACGGTTCGGGTCGACCATCGGTTCGACCCGAACATTGGATGTTCGATATTCGGCCGAATACCGAACTTTTTGCGGTAAAAGTTCGGTATTCGGCCACCAGAACCGCCCAAAATGCACTGGGACAGGAACTGGGCTTTAAAAGCCCGTGATTGGCCCAGAAACGTCTGCAAAAGCCAATGAGGGGGCAGGAGTCTCCTAGGAACGTGATTGGAGTGACTACGGGGACCAGAGGCCAATCAGGAGTGAATACGCCCCACACTATATAAGATGGCCCCGCCTAACCCCTAGCACAGTGATCCAGAGCCTGTTGAAGAGAGTTGAAGCAGTTCTCTGACTCCTGCTTTGCTACACTACATTTTCTACATATCGAGTGGTTCTAAAGCTCCATATAGCATAATTGTATTTAGCTTACAGCCAGTGTAGTTAGATACAGCGATTGTGCTGGTTCTTAGAGTTACAAAAAAAAAAAAAACTTAAGGGACAGTGTCAGTCTTCTGCTGTATGGAGCTTTCTATTTAGTGGAAAGGGATATCTAGTGTAGTTAGGGAACTTTGTACTACATTAGTTATATTTAATAATTGAGTTTCTGTAGGGAAAGTGAAAGCGTGAGGGTTCAGTTTAGTGATCACGTTGCACAGTGCTGCTGTATCACAGCAGGTATACGTGCTTGCTAGGCAGCAAAATACAGTGACAACTTAACGCCTGTTGTTCAAAGCGTTAGGTGCACTTTACAAAAGCCTTTGCAACTGTGCGTGACACGCATCTGCTGTGCTGTATCCAGCGACAACTGTGGGTCGCATAGCAGTGTGCGTTTTTCACCGCACACAGTTGCCAACGCATCAGTGACAACCTAACGCCTGTTGTTCAAAGCGTTAGGTCCACTGTGCAAAAGCCTTTGCAACTGTGCATGACACGCATCTGCTGTGCTGTATCCAGCGACAACTGTGGGTCGCATAGCAGTGTGCGTTTTTCACCGCACACAGTTGCCAACGCATCAGTGACAACCTAATGCCTGTTGTTCAAAGCGTTAGGTCCACTGTGCAAAAGCCTTTGCAACTGTGCGTGACACGCATCTGCTGTGCTGTATCCAGCGACAACTGTGGGTCGCATAGCAGTGTGCGTTTTTCACCGCACACTGTTGCCAACGCATCAGTGACAACCTAACGCCTGTTGTTCAAAGCGTTAGGTCCCCTGTGCAAAAGGCTTTGCTACTGTGCGTGACACGCATCTGCTGTGCTGTATCCAGCGACAACTGTGGGTCGCATAGCAGTGTGCGTTTTTCACCGCACACAGTTGCCAACGCATCAGTGACAACTGAACGCCTGTTGTTCAAAGCGTTAGGTCCACTGTGCAAAAGGCTTTGCTACTGTGCGTGACACGCATCTGCTGTGCTGTATCCAGCGACAACTGTGGGTCGCATAGCAGTGTGCGTTTTTCACCGCCCACAGTTGCCAACGCATCAGTGACAACTTAACACCTGTTGTTCAAAGCGTTAGGTCCACTGTGTAAAAGCCTTTGCAACTGTGCATGACACGCATCTGCTGTGCTGTATCCAGCGACAACTGTGGGTCGCATAGCAGTGTGCGTTTTTCACCGCACACAGTTGCCAATGCATCAGTGACAAATATGCCTGGTAGACCAAGAAAAGGCATATGTGGCCCTGCTGCGGAAAGGGGCACAGCTTCTAGGGTGTCTAGAGGCAGGGGTGGACGTGGTGGTCAGTCCTCAGCCAGGCCACCATTTGGATTGTTCTCCGGCAGTGGCCAAGCTATACGTCCACAGTATGTACAGGAGGTGGTGGACTATATGACCAAACCCTCATCATCGGCATCATCTGCAACTACAGTGACCCAGGCAGAGAAAAGTGGTCAGTCTTCTGCAGTTGTCAGAACAAATACAGATGAGTCCATGTCCACCTCATGTCCTCCCTTAGACCCAACTTCAGACATGACAGAGGAGTCAGCTGAGCTGTTTGACCACAGTGTCGGCCATCTACTCCAGCCTGATGCTCAGTCCTTTATGGAGTCTGATGTTGGGTCTGAGTTTGAGGAGGAGGCAGAGCAAACAAGAGGGGAGAGCAGACGGCCCGCTCCATCTAAGGCCGCACCTGTTGTCTCCCGGGCCAGGCCTGATGCTCAGTCTTTGATGGAGTCAGATGTTGGGTCTGAGGTTGAGGAGGAGGCAGAGAAAGCAAGAGGGGAGAGCAGACGGCCCGCTCCATCTAAGGCCGCACCTGTTGTCTCCCGGGCCAGGCCTGATGCTCAGTCTTTGATGGAGTCAGATGTTGGGTCTGAGGTTGAGGAGGAGGCAGAGCAAGCAAGAGGGGAGAGCAGACGGCCCGCTCCATCTAAGGCCGCACCTGTTGTCTCCCGGGCCAGGCCTGATGCTCAGTCTTTGATGGAGTCAGATGTTGGGTCTGAGGTTGAGGAGGAGGCAGAGCAAGCAAGAGGGGAGAGCAGACGGCCCGCTCCATCTAAGGCCGCACCTGTTGTCTCCCAGGCCAGGCCTGATGCTCAGTCTTTGATGGAGTCAGATGTTGGGTCTGAGGTTGAGGAGGAGGCAGAGCAAGCAAGAGGGGAGAGCAGACGGCCCGCTCCATCTAAGGCCGCACCTGTTGTCTCCCGGCCACTATACACACCTCATCTTGCTGGGACTTTTTTGAGACATCCCATGCAGACAAAACAGTTGCGATCTGCAAGATTTGTAAGAAGGGTATAAAATGTGGCAGAAATGTCAACCACCTGGGTACAAGCTGCTTAAACAGGCATTTGACAACCCACCACTTGGCCCGTTGGCAGGAGCATTTAAAGAACCCACAAAAGGGCCAAAGATCGGTCAGTCGGACTCCTAGTCCTCCTCGCGCTCCTCCTCATGCTCCACCTGCACATCAGTCTGTTCCTGGCCCTGCTATAGTCACTCGTCACCTGTTGGCAGCCTCCACTGACAGGGATGATGATATAGCAGGCAGTGTCGCATCTACCTCCAGCACACCACCAGCTGTAACATCTAGACGCCAAATTTCGATTCCACACATGCTGGAACGAAAAAAAATGTATACTCCCCGCCACCCACATGCCCAGCGTCTAAACAGTAGTTTGGCTAAACTACTGGCTCTGCATCTATTACCATTTAACCTGGTAGAGTCTGCTCCCTTCCGTGACTTCGCAAAATGTGCAGTTCCACAGTGGCAGGTGCCAAGTCGGCATTACTTTGCCCGTAAGGCCCTGCCATCCCTATACCAACACGTGGAAGGCAATGTAGTGTTGTCCCTGGCCAAGTCAGTCAGCCGTAAGATACACTTGACGGCTGACACTTGGTCAAGCAAACATGGGCAGGGACGGTACATTTCTGTCACTGCTCACTGGGTGACACTGCTTGCCAGCGGAAGGGATTGTAGCCAGGGCTCGGTGCTGCAGCCAGTGTTGCCCCCACGTCTGCAAACAGCTGGTGGTGTCGCTGATCCGGGTAGATCGATCACTTCTACCCCCTCCTGCTCCTCCTCCTCTACCTCCTCCATGCCCTCCTCTGCAGAATGGTCCTTTGAATATGATGAGGTACCACGTAAACGTTCAAAGGGCTATTCTATGTCTCAGGCCAAAAGGTGTCACGCAGTGCTGCAGCTTGTGTGTCTAGGGGACAGGCAGCACACTGCCCCTCAGATTCTTGGGGCTCTGCAGGCACAGGCCCAGAGGTGGTTGACACCACGCCAGCTGCAGCCAGGGATGGTGGTTACTGATAATGAGTCAAACCTCCTGGCCGCCCTTCGTCAGGGAAAGTTAACCCATGTGCCATGCCTGGCGCATGTCCTGAATCTCGTGGTACAGCGGTTTTTGAACTTGTACCCAGGAATGCAGGATGTGCTAAGGATGGCAAGAAGGGTGTGCAGTCACTTCAGGCGGTCGTACAGTGCTACTGCACGTTTGGCCGAAGTGCAGCGCGAGTTTCACCTGCCGGTACACCGCCTCATCTGTGACATGCCCACCCGCTGGAACTCCACCTTGGCTATGCTGCAGCGCCTGTACACGCAGCAGAGAGCCCTCAATGAATACCTATGCGAGTACGGCACCAGCACTGGCTCTGCGCGCCTGGGCTTCTTTTCACCACGGCAGTGGCTTTTGATTAAGGATGCATGCGCTGTCCTCTCGCCATTTGAGGAGGCCACAAGGATGGTCAGCCGGGACAGCGCATGCATCAGTGACACCCTACCGGTACTGTTTTTGTTAGAGCACACTCTGCGTGGCATTATGGACAGGGCACTGGAGGCAGAGCAGCAGGAGGAAGAGGAGGACTTCCTTGCCTCTCAAGGCCCCCTTTATCCTGAGAATCCTGACCCCATTATGCCTAGCTCCCAGAGGCCCGAGCAGGATCCAGGGGTGGAAGAGGAGGAGGAGGACGATTCTGCGGGAACTTTTGAAGGGTTTGAGGAGGAGGAGGAGGAAGACATGCGGCAATATGCAAGGCCTAGTTTGACTCCCTCGGGACACTTTGGAGTAGTGCATGGCTGGGAGGAGGAGGAGCCCGTTCAAGATAATGTCGTTTTGAGTGACCCCGAGGAGTCAGCTTCTCAGGCCTTCGCTAATTTGCGACGCATGGGAAACATCATGCTTCAGAGCCTGCGAAAGGACCCCAGAATCAAGGCCATTAAACAGACTGACCACTATTGGTTAGCCACCCTACTTGACCCCCGGTACAAGTCTAAAGTCTCTGAGCTTTTCCCATCCACCCAGAGAGTCCACAGGATCAAATCCCTTAAAGACAGTCTCAAGAGGATTCTGGTGAACACGTTCCCCGACTCCCATAGGGTGCAGGGGCGGGGACAACCTACCATGGATTCTACTGGTGGTCACGAGAGGAGCGTTGGAGAAGGCGTGCGGTTGACGGATGCCTTTCGGTCTTTTTTTAGTCCTCACCGCCCAGGCCTCTCAGCTGCCACATCGCATCGATAGCGTCTGCATCACATGGTGGACGATTACGTGAGAGCACAAAGTGACACAGAGGGCACAGAGTCTGCTCCCTTCCGTGACTTCGCAAAATGTGCAGTTCCACAGTGGCAGGTGCCAAGTCGGCATTACTTTGCCCGTAAGGCCCTGCCATCCCTATACCAACACGTGGAAGGCAATGTAGTGTTGTCCCTGGCCAAGTCAGTCAGCCGTAAGATACACTTGACGGCTGACACTTGGTCAAGCAAACATGGGCAGGGACGGTACATTTCTGTCACTGCTCACTGGGTGACACTGCTTGCCAGCGGAAGGGATTGTAGCCAGGGCTCGGTGCTGCAGCCAGTGTTGCCCCCACGTCTGCAAACAGCTGGTGGTGTCGCTGATCCGGGTAGATCGATCACTTCTACCCCCTCCTGCTCCTCCTCCTCTACCTCCTCCATGCCCTCCTCTGCAGAATGGTCCTTTGAATATGATGAGGTACCACGTAAACGTTCAAAGGGCTATTCTATGTCTCAGGCCAAAAGGTGTCACGCAGTGCTGCAGCTTGTGTGTCTAGGGGACAGGCAGCACACTGCCCCTCAGATTCTTGGGGCTCTGCAAAGTGACACAGAGGGCTTTTCATGTGACGATGCCGATCCACTGGCATACTGGGTCTTACGATTAGACCACTGGCCAGAACTGGCCCAGTATGCCATGGAGTTGTTGGCCTGCCCTGCTTCCAGTGTCCTATCGGAACGGGCATTCAGCGCAGCAGGAGGATTCGTCACAGACCATCGAACGAGACTCTCCACCGACTCAGTCGACCGTTTGACATTCATTAAAATTAATCAGTCGTGGATATCAAGCTTTGATGCACCTGATGCAGACCTTGTAGACTAGGCTATCGTTGTGATGTGGCAGCTGAGCCTCAGTTTAAGCCTGGACCATGGTGCCACCCTCAAACCCTCCTCTCATTCTCTTTACGTTCACAGAACCTCATTTTGGTTATAACAAAAACTACCATGTTTGCGCACCTGTTCCACAGGTGCACACCTTTACAATTTTTGGGCCTCCTTCAACACCAGCTCTTTGGGGTTAAGGTGGGGAGGCTATGCTAAACAAAAACTACCATGTTTGCGAACCTGTTCCACAGGTGCACACCTTTACAATTTTTGGTCCTCCTTCAACACCAGCTCTTTGGGGTTACGGTGGGGAGGCTATGCTAAACAAAAACTACCATGTTTGCGAACCTGTTCCACAGGTGCACACCTTTACAATTTTTGGGCCTCCTTCAACACCAGCTCTTTGGGGTTATGGTGGGGAGGCTCCGCCAACACCAAAACTACCATGTTTGCGCACCTGTTCCACAGGTGCACACCTTCATAATTTTTACGCCTTCTTCAACACCAGCTCTTTGGGCTTACAGTGGTATGGCTCCGCCAACACCCAAACTGTAACAATCCTACAGGCTCACCTGAGTCAGAGGACTGCTGGCCGGAGGTATGAGTGGAGCCCAGTGGCAAGGACCGCAGGCCGATAGTAGGTGCAGGGAGTCTGGCAGAGGCTTGGTCAGATAATCCGGGTTGGCTACGGTGGTAGCGGTGCTGGATGCCGGATGGACACCAGGTAGTACTCTGCTGAGGACACGGGTTCACCTGAGGTGCGGAAACTAATTGATAGCTGGTTTTCAGTAGAGCCCCTAATGGTGGGGATAGACTGCGCTGCAAGCTAACACCAGGACGCGGTCCTCAGGATCACCCAGCCAGGCAGAGTGCAGGTTTGGTCCGAAGGCGGAGGAGCAGACAAGGGATAACCAGAGAGAAGTCAGACGAGCCAAAGGTTGGGGCAGGCAGCAGTAAGCGTGGTCAGACAATCCGGATCAGCAACAGAGGTAGCAGTTCAGTAGGTAGGGACAAAGCAGAAGAGTAGTCGGTAGTCAATTCCTGGTCAGCGTTGGATTTGTGGTAGTAGATAGAGCAGCAGATGAGGAGAAGCTTGATCAGGGCTCAGGAGCTCAATAATCAGCAAGCTTGAGTGCACGGGGCTGGACTTATATAGGGAAGTACCAGGTGTCAGGAATCAAGGGTGATGAGCAAGGCTTGGCAAGACTAAGGTTGAATAATAGGCTTCAGGGAAGAATGTTCACAAACAACAATTTTTGCGCACCTGTCACACAGATGCATATCATTGTAATTTTTTTCCTTACAAAGGCAATTCTTGCCTTCATTACCAGCACTTTCATATGGATATGGTGTCAAGGCATCGTCGGCACCACCAAAGGCCCAATTTTTAAGCATCCTTTACTTCTATTCAAAGTCAAGAGACAACAGTATTCATCCAAAACATCTCTAATCTTGTTCACTCTGCACTACATTGTGGCCCCTACCCCTAACCCTAACCCTCAATGTATCCGTGCATATATGTCTGTTTCTTGTGAGAATTCAAGTTAAAGTGCACCAAACACCATTTTACATGAAATAAAGTGCAATTACATACATCTGGGGACTTCGTGAAAACACTTGGTAATAATAGCCCCATTGTGGAAATACACCCGTTAATTATATGCACATTTAAAGAGACAGCACCTTTTTCCAAAAAAAACTCTAATCTTGTTCCCAGTGCACTGCATTATGTCCCCATCATACACATTGGCTGTGCCGTTGATTAGGAGCAAAAGAAAGGTGCGGTTAAGCAAAAAAGTCATTTTTGAAGGTTTGGTATGCTATAATTCTGGTTCTGGACATGCTACAGAGCTGAAACTTCACAGGTACACATTTTAGACCCCCCAGACACTAAATCCAAAGAAATCTCTTTTTTCTTTTTTTTTTCAATAATTGGCTCTCTATCAAAAACGACAATTTTTAAGAACTTTTTTTTGTGTGATTAATAGTCCCTGGGGCATGACCCAGAACCCTAGGCACTTTTTAGGGGCATTTATTGGGTTTTAGGGCTTCAAAATGGTGTTTTTTGATTCCAGAAGTTCGGGTCCCATTGATTTCAATGGGGTTCTGGAATCCAAACCGAACTTTCCTGAAATTTGGGTGTTCTGGTCGAACCGAACTTTTCAAAAGTTCGATCATCCCTAGTGCAGAACAAAAAACTGGATTTTTGTAAGAACTTACCGTAAAATCCTTTTCTCTGAAGTCCATTGACAGCCGCAGCTCTAATGCTTCTTCACTATTGGGTTATGCACCATCTACAGGAGTAGACTAGGCAGTGAAAAGTTTTCACTCGACATGATGACCCCCGTAGATAGCAATGTGTAGATACACATCCTTTATATTGATGGAGGCCAGAAAGTTCCCTTGATGTAAAGATGCTACTACCGACCGAATGGATTCCATCTGAAACTTCTGCACCCGCACAAAGCGGTTCAATGATTTGAGGTCCAGAATTGGATGCACCTTGCCCTCCTTTCTGGGTTTGAACAGGTTTGATTAGAAGCATCGAAACCTTTCCTGCTGAGGAACCGGCATAATCAATCCTGCACCGCCTCCCTGAGATCCTTCAATCGATCCGGAGACAGACGGAGATTTGATGGAAAGAATCTGTCTGCTGGGCGAGACCGAAATTCGATCTTTTACTCTGAACGAATTAGTTTGTGAACCCATTTTTCCTGCATCAGAGATGTCCAGGGTTCTTGAAAGTAACGCAGACGCCCCCCCCCCCCCACCCCCGAATCGGGTTGAATGCGTCCCTTCATGCAGAGGGGGACTTGTCCACCGAACCGGACTGGCTGGTCTTGGGCTTACCCGACCAAGTCTTCTTGTTCCCTCTGGAGGCTCTGAACGGTTTACCTTTTTCTTGCGCCCCTGAGGCACGAAAAAGCTGCCTGTGAGCCGTGAAGGAAGGCCCCCGCTTACTGTGAGGTGCCTTACCTTTTGAGGATTGGGGGAGAAGAGTACTCTTACCCCCCGTTAGGCCCTTGATTAACTCATCCAGAGAGTCCCCAGACGTTCACCCAAAAATGGGAGATCAGGTCCACCGACTAGCTCTTTAGCCACACCATGCGGCGAGTGGCAATCCCCACCGCAGACACTCTGGCAACCAGAGGAGCTGCGTCCAGGGCTGCATCACACAGGTACACCATGGCCGGAGCCATCTGGTCTGTGAGATCAATGAGAGTCGGGCAAACCGTCTCAGGGTTCAAGTTATCCCTAAGTACCTTAACTCC
The DNA here is from genome assembly GCF_965119305.1 of Pelophylax lessonae. NCBI lineage: Eukaryota > Metazoa > Chordata > Amphibia > Anura > Ranidae > Pelophylax > Pelophylax lessonae. The sequence goes on from NC_138776.1 coordinate 96,281,889, forward strand.
TTCAGTAATTGTCTGAGAAACCAGGATGGACGCGAATACGGGTTTAAGAATCGAACCCGCCAATAAATGTAGGTGGCGGGAAAGGGATTCCACCCGTCTGTCCACCGGGTCCATAAACACCGGGGAGTCTTCCACAGGCACCACAGTAGATTTGTTCTGGAAACAGGGTGATCCACCTTATTGGAGACTGAGTCAGCAAAGGGATAACGGCATTTAAAGCGCTTTTGCACCACTAGCATGTGCTCAGTGTGCCATTGCTCATTCACCATATTGTGAAAGTCTTCGGGACAAGGGAACACCTGACCCAACTTCTGAGCTTTGCGGGATCCAAAAAATACCAGCTGTCCTGACTGTGTGGGCATTTGCAATGTTACCCTTTACTGAAAGAATCAGTGCTTCCACTTTAGCGCGTTCCCGCGCTGCAGCCGAGGAGGACATATCCTGCTGACCATCTGATTGCGGGGACAGGGATCCCTCAGGGATGGGATTGTCCGTGGCGACAATATCAGGCTCTGAATCAGAGGATTGAGAAGGCAGTGGCCGTTTCTGGGTAGCGACTTTTATCACAAAGTCCATCTTTGACGCCAGATTTTTCAAAGCTGCAGACTGAGAGACTGCGATCCGGATGGTCCGGCATGTGCACTAATAAAGTCAGGGGGGGACTTTTTATCTTGGGACTTCCTTTGCAAGTTTTAGAAAAAAGCGCACTGCCCCTTTAAATCACGATCGCGGTCTGCACTGCTATACCGCGCTGCATTCGGAGTCCCCCTTAAAGGCTGGCAGGAGCAAAAGTGTGCCAGAGGAATGCCCAAAGGAACAAAACCCCTTACTTTATCACCTCTGAGAAGTAGCAGCTCTGTAGTGTAATCTCCAGCATGAAAACGTCTGACAGGAAGTGACATATCACCACTAGAGGCCGCACACCGCCTGTGTAGCCTCAGGCTACAATAAAATGGTGCCAATAGTAAAGTATAGGAAGCTAAGGGAAAATGGCTGCTGCCCATACACAGAGAGAGAGCCTATGCCCACACTTAAAATGGCGGCCACCAGCACTGCCATGCGGTCAGGACCCAGGCATGAGGCCACCGTGGAAATCCACCTAAAGGGACCACCCAAGACAAGGTAACATTTATTAAACCCCCCCCCCCCCCGGCGTCAGACGCAGACTATAGCACCCCCAGCGGGAGCAGGGAGGGCAGGGCCTGTCCTGATAGCCCTGGGGGATCTTTCAGGGAAACACAGCCCTGTTACCCCAGGAGTGTGCCCACATCTCCCCCCTCAGAGGTCTGCTTCAGGGACACGGGGGGGCATTGCATCACTCACCATGCCATGGAGCGGGCGGGCCCCGCTCTGAAACAGCTCGCCTCCCACTCTGAGTGGGGGTGCTGCCAGCTGCGACTCAGAGCATTCCAGGTCGATGCGTCCCAGTGATGCATCAGTTTGCAGGCTCACCCCATCCACCGGGGCTCTGTCGTTGTGAGGCCTGGGCGGATCACAACCTGCTCACGCTCGTTGGACAGGCTGGGAGACCGTAAGGATCTAGAATATCCAGTGCGAAACCGCAGCTGGCTGTCGCTTGTAGTTCACCAGGAGGATCCCCCTGACACTAGCTAGCGATAGTGAGTAAAGAAAAATAAAAATAAACATTCTGAAAAGAATATAAAAACTGAGACCATAGTCCCAGCAGGAAACCTAGGTCCTACTCCTTCACTAGGCAGTTTTGAGAGCACAGTGTGTCTGGGGTTATGTCGTGAGGGACAGCCCCTATAGGCGTGTCGAGTGAAAACTTTTCACTGCCTAGTCTACTCCTGTAGATGGCGCATAACCCAATAATGAAGAAGCATTAGAGCTGCAGCTGTCAATGGATGATAGAGAAATTGGTCTTTGGGTGTTGCTGGTGCCTTCACACCATAACCCTATAGAGGTATATTGATGAATCAAGTAATAGCTCTGCATTGGCAATGAGCAAGTGGCTGACGCTGTGTTCAAATAACTCATCTGACTCCTCCATGCCTGATGACTGGAACAGCTGTGGACAAGGAGACAGAATAAGCCACTCTGGCAGCTGCAGTGGAATGTGCACAAGTCTCTGCATGGGTGATAGATGAGGATGGTTTAGTGAGCCAGTCCACCACCTCCTCTGCATGCTGTGGCTGGATATCACAGGCAACATCACTAAACAGAGGAAATGATTTCCTGCCTGAGGACTGACCATTTCCACCTTTGCTTGTGGACACATATGCTGGTGGTCCCCTCACAGTGCCATGGGAACATCTTCCTCTCCTTGTTGACCCCCCCCCCCCAGACATGATGGGGGGGGGGGGGGGGTGGTTCTTATTAACAAAATGTAATAAAGACAAGGAAATGTGTATGTGGATGAACTTTAATCAATGGAAAGTGAGGTTTGCTACAATTAAACCTGAGTACTCACCACACAGACACTCTCCACTGAAACACAACAATATACTGCAGTAAAACTGCACTGACACACTGCAATATACACAGAAATACACTGCATTAAATGAGCAGTAACGCACAGAAATATACTGCGTTAAACGTGCACTAACGCACTGAAATATACTGCGTTAAACGTACACTAATGCACTGAACTATACTGCATTAAACCTGCCCTGCCAAAATAAACTGACACTAATGTAAAAATGAATGATCACTACACTCACATTGACTGAACTATCACTAGATTCACACTAAAATGGCACTAAAGTAAAAATAAATGTTTACTACTCTCACACTGACTTAACTATAACTAGATTCACACTAAACTGATATTCTACAGGGACAATAGAATCAGAATAGCACACTATAGCATACTAACTCTCTAGTAGCACTGAACAGAGCCCTGTTCAATCTCTCTCCACGCCAATATCACACTACAAATGGCCACTATTAAAATAATACTTTTATAGTGTGGGGCAGGACAATTAGCCATGACTGGATAGAGTCATCAATACTTTCTCCAATCATGGCTCTGACAGTACTCTGTGCCCTGATTGGGCAAAGCTTTCAATGCTTTAGCCAATCAGGGCTTCCAATGCACTGTGTGCCGGCGCAGTCCATTGTAGTCATTCGGTGGGCCAAACAAAAGGTTGACCGCCGCGATAATTCGATGTGTCTGTTGAAAGGGCAAACAGACAATGTTCAGCCTGAACTCATGCTCGGACCGAACCGTTCGACCATCCCTAGTTATAAATTGATCAGAACAGATGCAACTCCAGTGACTCTTAACTTACACAGGTGTTTCCATAATTGTCATTTTCTCATACTTCTTTTGTTTGCATGTCAATGCCTTTCCCTGTGTGCCACCTGTACAGTTAAAGGGTTAGTCCAGCCAAAAGTAAAATTTCAGTTAAACTGAATCACACATCCATCCACGCACATTAAAGGATATTACCATGAGCGATGCCATCAGCAGTCCGGTAAGTTAGCGAGGTGTTCAGAACGGCGGCAGACACGGCATGGGCGGCGGAGAAGATATGCGTCCAGACGGGCAGGCATCATAGGAGGAAAAGAAAGAGAGAGAGAAAAAATTAGAAAAGTGCAATGCATGGAATGACAACTTCGCAATAACAAATACACAAGGCGAGCCCCGTAAGGCGATTAGCCAATCTTACTCCAAGGGGAGAGAAGCTAAGAGCCGGGCCGAGTGTACCACCCCAGACAGAGCGGCACCCTGGGCCAGGCTGTGGTCCCACAAAAGGGACTAAACCCATTAAGGTATGGCCTACTGGGGGAAACGTGAGCCAACCACTGAGGGGAGAGATAACAACATCAACAGGGAGAAAACAAAAAGGGTAACCCTCCCGCACCCGCCAGTCAGCCAGAGGAAAAAGTTCTTCAGAAACCAGGGTGCAGCAAGGAGCCATCAGGGCTGCAGAGCAGAGTCCAGGACCCCAGACGAGGACCCCCCCATTTGGCAAGTCAGGGCAAAGTTCAAGTGAAGAAGACAAAATGGGGGGGAGTAGCAGTGGAGACAAGAGGCCACAATCAAATGCAGAGCAGTTGGAAAGGTGTAGAGGATAGTCTTAAAGGGTAACTAGGGTCTAGAAGTGGAGGGAGCTGGAAGGGGCTCTTCTGCAGGACGTGTGCGGTTGCGCCTGCGTTGCTTGCTTGAGACAGGTTGCCAGGGTTGAGGGAGCTGCATCGCAGGAAGGTCTGGTAAGTTTCTCCAATTAGGAAAGTTCACTGGTCTTAGGCCCAAGGTAGATAGGAACTCCGGGAGGTCATCTTTAGTGCGAAGAGTGGCTGACGTACCATTCCTGGTAGCTTGCAGATAAAAGGGGAATCCCAAGCGATATGTGAGACCCTTAGCTTGGAGCGACTCAAGAAGAGAGCGGAGAGCTCTTCGTTGCATGAGAGTGGGGCGTGATAAGTTTTAATAGAAAAAAAGACATGCACCATCAAAGTCAAATCAGGGCTTATTCTGCATTTTCCTCATAATACGGTCATTGAGGGTGTATTTGTGGAGCTTGCAAATAATATCACGCCGGTTATCCACATCTTGCGACGGAGGCCGCAAAGCTCTATGAGCCCTATCAATTTCAATAGGGGCAGTAGCTTAGAGTTCCAGGATTTCTATGTAAATGTCTACCAGTGTGGGGATAATATCTCTAGGTGCCGTGGCTTCAGAGAGACAGCGGATGTGTATATTACCCATTCTGCTGCGGTTCTCAAAGTCATCCAGCTGGGACAGCAGAGTTTCTATTCTCCTATCCTGATCCACACAGCGTGCTTGAAGCTGAGAAAGTACAGGGATGGTGTCATCTAGGCGCTGCTCTAGGGTTTCCATGCGTGACCCCAAGTGGGAAGTGTCGGCTTTAAGCTGAGCAATATCCTCTTTAAAGGCTGTTTCAACCCAGGAGATAAATCTATCCAGGTCTGTCTTAGTGGCCAGGGCCAAAATATGCCTCCTCAAGTCTCCATCCCCTAAAACCTCCGCAATATCAGAACCCCCCTCTTGCGACCCTGGGGAGTGAGGGGTGGCAGGGGGTACTGGTGTGGTTACTGACCACTGTGGAGAGAGTCCGGGATCCATGCTCCAGGAGGGGCTCGCCTCATGGTGTGGAGAGGCTGGCGCAATTGGCGCCATCTTGGAGGTCTGGTTGTCCCTGCCGCGGGTCTCCGGAAAGAAGGCTGGCAGGCGGCCCTGCTTAGAGCGATCGGGCCGTGGCAGCTGGGAAGCTGTCCTGCGCCTGTGGGACATCGCTGGAGCTGATTGAGAGCCGGTAGGGGCAGGTGCGGAGCTGAGGCGCCAAGCGTCTTCACCCGTCCATAGCCAGGCCATGCCCCCTCCCCCGTTCCACCCCTTTTAAGGGTGGAACATGTAACATGTTTCAGCCTCAGCAACCGCTCCTCCCCTCCGTGACAGCAGGCAAAGGATCTCCCCATATCCACTGCCACAATTTTAAAAGAGCGCAGGCGTGCGGGGCGTCACCCACGCAGCTGTATTAATCATTTGAAGTTTTCTGTGAATACATGCCTACAAGTACCATCAGCCATTGCGGCTGATGACTTGTAGTTCTCAATGAACTACAAGTTCGTTGGCAAGCACTCTTGAAGCCCATTAATCTTCCTGCTCTCAAGTAACTGCCTACCCGTATGGGATACGGGAAGACAGCTATGCTGAGAGTCTGCAGGGCCTGAAATTGCACTCACGATTAGAAAAAAAACTATAGATACACATTTCTTTACCTGCAAAAAATGCACATTTATTATTATTATTTTTTTTCAAAAAGCAAACTTAGCCTTTAAGGTGAAAAAATGTTTTAATTTTAAAACTACTTTAATATCCAAAATCCCTCTTTGGATATTTATTTTTGCTTATTGTTGGACTATTTGGCCTTTTTTCTCACAGAGAACATTCTAGCACCCCTACACCCTGTTGCCACTCCCAAATATAAGTGGTGTCCCATAGCTCACGGGCCACGTATTGGGCATCAGGGTAGCAAATATTCCATAGGTATACACATCTCTAAAACTATGTTACATAGCAGGTTGAAAAAAGACACAAGTCCATCTAGCTCAACAAATAAACAAAAGAGAACACAACCATACAATCCAATATACACATTCCTATACCCACAGTTGATCCAGAGGAAGGTGAAAAACCCCAGCAAAGCATGATCCAATTTTCTACAGCAGGGGAAAAAAGTTCCTTCCAGTTCCCCCCGAGAGGCAATCGGATATTCCCGGGATCAACTTTACCTATAAATATATTAGTACCCAGTTATATCATGTGCACCTAGGAAAGAATCCAGGCCTTTAAAGCAATCTACTTAGCTGGTCAGAACCACCTCTGAAGGGAGTCTATTCCATATTTTCACAGCTCTTATTGTGAAAAAACCTTTCCGTATTTGGAGACTAAATCTCCTTTCCTCTAGATGTAAAGAGTGCCCCCTTGTCCTCTGTGATGACCTTAAAGTGAATACCTCAACACTAAGTCCACTATATGGACCCCTTATGTATTTATACATGTTGATCATATCCCTCCTTAATCTCCTCTCCTCAAGAGGGAAAATTCAGTTCCTGTAATCTTTCCTCATAGCTGAGCTCATCCATGCCTCTTATCAGTTGTTTTTCTCTTCTCTGCACTTTCTCCAGTTCCCCGATATCTTTTTTTGAGAACTGGTGCCCAAAACTGAACTGCATATTCCAGATGAGGTCTTACTAATGATTTGGGCGGGGGCAAAATGATAGCTCTCACTGGAGTCCATACCTCTCTTAACCACTTCTGGACCGGAAGGTTTTAGCCCCTTAATGACTAGGCCATTTTTTGCGATACGGCAGTGCGTTAGTTTAACTGACAATTGCGCAGTCGTGCGACGCTTTACCCAAATGAAATTGATGTCCTTTTTCCCGCAAATAGAGCTTTCTTTTGGTCGTATTTGATTTTTATTTTTTGCGCTATAAACAAAAAAAGAGCGACAATTCTGAAAACAAAAAACATAATATTTTTTACTTTCTGCTATAAAACATTTCCAATAAAAACATTTTTTTAAATCAAATGTTTTCATCATTTTAGGCCAATATGTATTCTGCTACATATTTTTGGTAAAAAAAAATCTCAATAAGTGTATTTTGATTGGTTTGCGCAAAAGTTATGGCGTGTACAAACTAAGGGGAAAGATTTGTCATTTTTATTTATTTATTTTTTACTAGTAATGGCGGTGATCTTCGATTTTTAGCGGGACTGCGACATTGCGGCGGACAGATCAGACACCTAACTGACATTTTTTACACTTTTGGGGGGACCAGTGACATTACTACAGTAATCAGTGCTAAAAATATGCATTGTAACTGTACTAATGACACTTGCAAGGAAGGGGTTAACATCAGGGGCTATCAAAGGATTAAATGTGTCCCTAGGGGGTACTTTCTAACTGTGCAGGGGTGGGCTTGCTGAATGAATAGAGACCTGTGTTCCTAAATAAAGAGGAACACAGGATCCCTGTGTTCATTACTGACAGAACAGCGGTCTGCCGTGTTTATAACGGGAAGGGATCACGGGTGCCCGGCGGAGATCTGATTGGCTCCCCATGTGGCAATTCAGCGCGTGCTCCCATTAGCTGTCTCGCGAAACGACGTACAGGTACGTTGTTTCGTAGGACAGAGCCGACCTGCCGCAGTATAAGAACGGCAGTTGGCCGGCAAGAGGTTAATACAAGAAAGGATTTTGCTTGCTTTGGAAACCACAGCTTGGCATTGCATTCTATTTTTAAGTTTATGATCTACCAGAACACCCAGATCCTTCTCCACTATGGATTCCCCCAGTTGTACTCCCCCTAGAATGCATGATGCTTAATTTGTAAATAGTAAAAACCTATTGCGACAGTGCTGGGCCCTGCCACAGTATAAAAAGGGGTAAATGACACTCAGGGTTCTCATGGAAGCAGCAGCTCTGAGGGGCTTTGAAATATCAGTGGAGAAACAGTTTTTTCAGTTTTCTTGAGAATTTATAACTCCTGGATTGTGTTCTATAGTCCAGAGGCTTCAAAGAGCTTTGGGAGCGATGAAGCCTCTAACCCTGTGTCCAGGTGTTTACTGGAGACCAGCAGGCTTTGTGTGCAGAAGTGTGCACCCTTTATAACCAAGGGCCTGACAGTAGTTCAGGACTCCACTCAGGTCCCCTGCCTAGAGGCCAGCATATGGGTCCCTTGGACCGGTCCGAGGGACCAGACCAAATGTGGTAGTGTGCGATGCATACTAGCAAATTATGACATTAACTTGAAGCGGGGAGAATTTTTTTTTTTTTTTTTTTTTTACTTATACTTTACTACTGCTTTAAAATAGTATTTTATGTCTGGACTGAACTCACTGGAACACACTCGAGTAAAATCCCAAATTATGACAACACGTATAATAAATAAGGAATAAATATAAAGACAATTACAATAAAAAAAATAATGAAAGTGATCGTGAAAGTAGCCAAAAAATGTGTCCAAAAAATGAAATATGTCTTTATTATACAATAAATACTATTTGTAAATAATGTCTATAGTGCTATCAATGTAAAAAGGAAAAAAAACTGTGCTAAGTAATAAACATACCCTAAAAGCAGCAACTCTGCTGTAAGATGGGCACAGTAAAAAGAAAGGATTGCATATAGAGCTGCGCTAAACATGCATGTGAATAGTGTTAAACTAATGAAAACCAAAAACAATAAATACAAAACATTGCCAAAATAAAATCCCAATAATTAAATTGTCCCAAGAAAGGATAATCTGTCCCTGTGAATAGACACAAATGATTATCACATCACCCGTGAAACCATGTTGAATTATGAAGAAAAAAAAGGGAGAATATTCAAAACTAAATTCTTCGAGTGTTTATGGATATCCAACACCACAATAGAGTGCAACCTCCACCTTATAAATTGCATGCTTACCAGCTGGCACGTTTGTGGCTAATACCCGGCCAGGGCCTCTAAACACTTCAGCTCCGGATGGTTTTAACCCCTTAATGACCAGGCCATTTTGTGCGATACGGCACTGCGTTACTTTAACTGACAATTGCGCGGTCGTGCGATACTGTACCCAAATAAACATGATGTCTTTTTTTCCCACAAATAGAGCTTTCTTTTGGTAGTATTTGATCACTTCTACAGTTTTTATTATTTGCACTATAAACAAAAGAAAGCGACAATTTTGAAAAAAAAATGTATATATTTTACTTTCTACTATAAAACACAGCCAATAAAAATAAATAAAAAAATCACATTTTTTCATCATTTTAGGCCAATATGTTTTCTGCTACATATTTTTGGTAAAAAAAATCCCAAAAAGTGTAACACTAGGGGCGATCAAAGGGTTAAGTGAGTCCCTAGGGGGTGCTTTCTGTGTGGGGGTGGACTCACTGGATGAACATAGAGATCCATGTTCCTAAATAGCAGGAATACAAGATCCCTGTGTTCATCTGTGACAGATTGGCGGTCTGCATGGTCCACATCGGCAGACTGCTGTTCTGTCTCTCTGGGGAGTGATCGCGCGTGGCCGGCAGACATCACATCCGCCGGACCCGCTGATTGGCTCCCCCTGTCCCCCTCACGTAGGCCTCTGCTGGCTATTGTGCGAAATTACGTACGGGTACACTGTTTTACGCAATTGAGCCGACCCGCTGCAGTATATGTACTGCAGCCGGTCAGCAAGTGGTTAATCGTGCGGTTAGGGTGGATGGTATCAACCACATCAGGATTCATAATATGTAGACAAATGTCAGAATATTTATACTGCTCTGAATATAACAGTGTCTATTTATGTCAATAAGCAAAGATCTGTAAGGTAGGAGAATCTCAACTTATTTCCACAAATAAATATGTAGTGAATTCTTTTTAATTGATTAATTTCTTTTTAAAAGCATATACCAATCTTAGTGAGTACAGTCTACAGAATGGAATATATACAAATATTTATTCACAAGACATGTATTCACAATAAATGATCAAACGTTAGATGACACAAAAAGATTTATATAATATATTTTTAATACAATATATATATTTATATTGGAAAATACTGAGTTACCCCAAGACTGCATTTAGTAGCATCTCCAAAGGGGGCAGTATTGTAATGTTCATTAGATTGAGTATTTAGAATAATTACCACTATTATTATCTGATGACCTTTTTGACCTGTCTGGCCAGTGAAAATCCATTAATTACTTACTGTCCTATACCGTCAAGAAAAGAAAAGCGTCTGGCTTGTAGGGTTTATATCACTTAGCCCAGTCCAAAGTAATTCTTATTAACATATATATATATATATATATATATATATATATATATATATATATATATATACATACATATATATATATATATATATATATATATATATATATATATACATACATACAGTGGGTACGGAAAGTATTCAGACCCCCTTAAATTTTTCACTCTTTGTTATATTGCAGCCATTTGCTAAAATCGTTTAAGGTCATTCTTCTTCCTCATGAATGTACACATAGCACCCCATACTGACAGAAAAACACAGGATTGTTGACATTGTTGCAGATTTATTAAAAAAGAAAAACTGAAATATCACATGGTCCTAAGTATTCAGACCCTTTGCTCAGTATTTAGTAGAAGCCCCCTTTTGATCTAATACAGCCAGGAGTCTTTTTGGGAAAGATGCAACAAGTCTTTCACACCTGGATTTGGGGATCCTCTGCCATTCCTCCTTGCAGATCCTCTCCAGTTCTGTCAGGTTGGATGGTAAACGTTGGTGGACAGCCATTTTTAGGTCTCTCCGGAGATGCTCAATTGGGTTTAAGTCAGGGCTCTGGCTGGGCCATTCAAGAACAGTCACGGAGTTGTTGTGAAGCCACTCCTTCGTTATTTTAGCTGTGTGCTTAGGGTCATTGTCTTGTTGGAAGGTAAACCTTCGGCCCAGTCTGAGATCCAGAGCACTCTGGAGAAGGTTTTTGTCCAGGATATCCCTGTACTTGGCCGCATTCATCTTTCCCTCGATTGCAACCAGTCGTCCTGTCCCTGCAGCTGAAAAACACCCCCACAGCATGATGCTGCCACCACCATGCTTCAATGTTGGGACTGTATTGGACAGGTGATGAGCAGTGCCTGGTTTTCTCCACACATACCGCTTAGAATTAAGGCCAAAAAGTTCTATTTTGGTCTCATCAGACCAGAGAATCTTATTTCTCACCATCTTGGAGTCCTTCAGGTGTTTTTTAGCAAACTCCATGCGGGCTTTCATGTGTCTTACACTGAGGAGAGGCTTCCGTCGGGCCACTCTGCCATAAAGCCCCGACTGGTGGAGGGCTGCAGTGATGGTTGACTTTCTACAACTTTCTCCCATCTCCTGACTGCATCTCTGGAGCTCAGCCACAGTGATCTTTGGGTTCTTCTTTACCTCTCTCACCAAGGCTCTTCTCCCCCGATAGCTCAGTTTGGCCGGACGGCCAGCTCTAGGAAGGGTTCTGGTCGTCCCAAACGTCTTCCATTTGAGGATTATGGAGGCCACTGTGCTCTTAGGAACCTTAAGTGCAGCAGAAATCTTTTTGTAATCTTGGCCAGATCTGTGCCTTGCCACAATTCTGTCTCTAAGCTCTTCAGGCAGTTCCTTTGACCTCATGATTCTCATTTGCTCTTACATGCATTGTGATCTGGAAGGTCTTATATAGACAGGTGTGTGGCTTTCCTAATCAAGTCCAATCAGTATAATCAAACACAGCTGGACTCAAATGAAGGTGTAGAACCATCTCAAGGATGATCAGAAGAAATGGAAAGCACCTGAGTTAAATATATGAGTGTCACAGCAAAGGGTCTGAATACTTAGGACCATGTGATATTTCAGTTTTTCTTTTTTAATAAATCTGCAACAATGTCAACAATTCTGTGTTTTTCTGTCAGTATGGGGTGCTATGTGTACATTCATGAGGAAGAAGAATGAACTTAAATGATTTTAGCAAATGACTGCAATATAACAAAGAGTGAAAAATTTAAGGGGGTCTGAATACTTTCCGTACCCACTGTACATACATATATATATATATATACATACATATATATATATATATATAACATTATCTATATTCCACCATATCAATAATAGAATAAGACTTAATTGTTGACATACAGCTTACACACAATATCAGGTATCTTTAAAAATATAGTTTAAATGAACCTAATAGAATACACTGAGCTATTGTCCATTGTTAAATACAGACAGACTGGCACTACCATTATGTCTTATCTGATGAGATGTCCATGTACCACTTATTTACGATTTAAAAGATCTCTGTTGAAATTCTAGACTCTCTTGTAAAAGACATTTTGCAAAAGAACATATATGAACCTTCATTCACCTTCAAACAAGATGGAAGCTGTGCTGTTCAAAATCTATATAAGACTGAATATACATGGCTTCAAAAGCTATATAAGACTGAATATACATGTAGCTTTTAATAATTCAATTTTTTTTCCTTTTATATAATCCCAAATAATCCTGACACAAAGCAAGGACGTTGGTCAGGACCGTCCACAGTGCACTAGGCGAGGATCCTCTCTTAAGCAGAACATTTTACAAGGTTTCCCATAAAGAGATAATATTCACCGTAGTGTAAAACCAAACTAATTTATTAAATTTAAAAAGGATTGCACTTACACCAAATGCATATAACACACATGGAATGAAAAAGCCAGCCGGCTCAAGTAAAGCGCCCGTCCTTCCGGGATCGTCAAAACAGCGTGATGATGTCAGCGCATCGCTCCTCCTACTGACGAGTTTCGTCACAATCTGACTTCGTCCTGTTTGCTATCAATGCTGTCCAAACAATTGTGATCTTCCAATTTGTGGTTGCCAATAACAATCACTGTTTATCCACCACAGATATATTCTTTGCTCTACCAAATCTATGTTAAAGTAGAATTATAGGCAAATTTTTATTTTAGATAGAGCAAGGGAGGGTTATAACCCGTCAGATTTTTTTTGTCATTTTGGAGATTTCCCTTCACTTCCTGTCCCATATGCAAACAGGAAGTGAGAGGAAATCCCTGCAAATTAAGAGAATTCCTTGGGGAAACTCAGCTCACTAGAACTAGTACCCCCATTGGAAGATTTCTCTTCGATTACATTTCTGGGGCCCAAAATTTGGTATTTTCTTTTACTTTTGATGATAATAGTAAACACTACTCATAGATAAGGTGAATCTCCTAAACAGGGGGCACAGGCAGCAATAAAAACTGACGGGTGTTCTACTCCATCTCCACTCTATCCAAAGCTAAAAAAAGGTTTTACTTTTAGTCAGGGCTGGCGCTACCTGTAAGGCGATCCAGGCAGCCGCCCCCGGTCCCGGAATCGGTATGGACCGGCGGGTGCGGGCAGCGCCCCTCATGTTGTGCTGTGCCTGTGCTCACCTGGGTGCTTTTGTGAGCTGAGTGAGTCAGGGGGTTGAGGGCTCCAGCATCGGAAATCTTCATAGAAAAGCATTGAGGTGGTGCCACGTATGCGCATTAGGTTTTCCCCTGCCGACGACGTCAGCCAGCGGGGGGGAGACCTAATGCGCATGCGCGACAAAGAACAGCGGAGTAGTTTGACTCTGCGCCGACACCACCGAGGTAAGTCACTCACTGAAGGGGTTTTAACCCCTTCAGCAACTTGGGATGGGGGGCTGGTTAGCACTGGGAGGGAGAGAGTGGCGCTGACACAAGTTTAAATTAAAACTGCCAATCTGCCACACACCCCCTGTTACATGGTCTGACTGAAACAGACTGAAGTTTAATGCAATATAGCAAAACGTTTTGTGTTGGGGCCATACACTTCCATAACATGATGGTAATGTCACATTACCATCATGTTATGGAAGTGTATGTGTAGTGTACTACACGACATGGTCTAACTGTAACAGACAGAAAGTTTAATGCAATAGTAAAACATTTTGGGCTTATGGAAGTGTATGTGTACTAATGCGCATTGTGCCGCACATTAACATTAAGGTAGCCTGTTCGTTTGAAAGACCCGCATAAAACACCAAAAAAATGTACATTCAGCATTTTAGGCAATGCAAAGCATGTTCATGTTTTTTTTATAAATTCTTTATTTAAAGGCATGCGGTACAAACAGAAAAAAATCAACATGACAAAATAGTAAAATACAAGTGATTGCCACCGGTGGTAAACCTCAAGATATGAATCGGTCTAAGAGTGCATATCATCGCAGCAGATATGGCAAGTGCATAATAGAACGACAACATAAGTAAATACGACCAAGCATGTTTTCCTGCTCTTTGTCATATAGAATAATAAGATAAAGGAGCATCCGGGCATGCTGGGGGGGCTCCAGGAGTGACCTCCACCGGCATCTGTCTTGAGGCCGGTAAACGAGGGCGAAAGAGTTCAGCCCGGGGGCGACCACCAACACACGCACCACAGTGTCATCCCGAATTTAATCATACCCGAGGACCAAAAACATTTTTTCAAATGTCAAGTAACAAGGATAGCACCTATAAGTGTACAGAAACAGAAACGAGCAGAGATAAACAGAGGGAAAGTCATGGTAGAAGAACTGGAGAAGAGAGAAAAAAAAAGGGGGGGGGGGAATGTAGAGAGGACCTGCCGCGAAATGAGTGTCAATTTAGGTGATGAGATTCCTGTACTCCGCAGAGTACACTAATTCATGCCAGTAAAACCACTGATCAAGAAACTGGTCCCTTGTGCCCTTCTCCGTGGCGACAAGATCTTCCCCTTCATTAATGTGGGCAACCTTCTTCAGCCACACGGCCACTGAGGGGGGTTGGGTCTGCTTCCAGAACATGGGGGATACAGCTCCTAGCTGTTGTAATTAATATCTGCAAAATAGATTTCTTGTAGGATGCCCTCGGGAACTGGTGATGATGCAACAGAAAGAGTGCAGGGTCTAAAGTGAGTTTATGGTCAGTGAACTTCTGGGTGAGTTCCAATATCGCGGACCAATACGCCTGCAGGAGGCGGCATGACCAGAAGACGTGAAAGAGAGAACCAGGCTCCTCCCCACATCTCCAGCATAGGTCGGAGCAGAGTGGAAACATTTTATGGATCCTGGCCGGGGCATAGTTCCACCTGGTTAAGAGTTTGTAACCTGCTTCCTGGTATTTAGAGCAAACAGAAGTTTTATAAGAGAAGAACAGGAGCCTCTCCACCTGGAGATCCGTAAAAGACAATCCCAGGTCTCGTTCCCAACGCTCAATGTATGGGGGCCAATACGTAGGCATGGGAGTTGTCAATAAGCATGTTCATGTTCCGATGCACATTGCGTTGCAGATCATATGGGTTTGTGATATCACATCGTGAGCCGAGCATATGGGGGGGTGGCAATTTTTGTTTTGCCTAGTGCGCCAAGAATATTTGCATCGGCCCTGCCTTTAGTTATACTTTAATGCATAGCAACCAATTATTGTCCACCACATACAGTATGTACCCATGCTCTTCAAGTGCTTTCTTGTGCCCTTAGTTTGGATAGACTCTCCATATTCACATGACCTTCTAATACTAAGGTCTTAAACGCTTTGCCCCAAACAGGGCAATTCACACTTATTTCACCCAAAATGTCCTTAGGATTCCAAACTATCAGATCCACATTAATAGATCAGGAATACTGTAGATAAAACAGGAGATTCTCCATAGTGTAAACCATTTCCTTTAACTAAAGGACAAAACGCGTTGATACAACTTCCGGCTACGGGCGAGACGCATCGTCACTTCCTGGTCACACTGTGGAACGCACGCCAATTGCGGCGTCCACGAGCTTGTGATACATGCGATACCTAAGTACTATGTTTGTGAGTATGTTTTTGACTTTTTGATTGGCAATAAATTGTTAAAACATACTTCACTATGTGCGGTCCTTTCATGTTTTAATGGTAGATATGGAGGCGGATCACACCTACCTTTATCCAAGGATATATGAACACACCGAATGATCCCTGAAAGAAGGCTTTTGTGTAGCATATAATTCAAGCGCAAACAATCTGGCATTGTGGTGAGTGGGGAACCAAGAGGGGTCACCTATCACCTTGGAGCACCTTAGAATTATTTTTGCACCTGAGCTCTTTATTTGGATCACTTCACAAGGACTTTTTTATCAATTGATTTATTTATTTTCATTTATATCAATTTATTTATTTATACTATATCACTTGAATTGCTATTGTAGTTTTTTATGCCAGCGCTGCTTAATTTTGGTTTTATATATGTTTCCTTTAACTGATTCCTGTCCAGTGACGTACCGGTACATCCCTGGATAGGAAGGGTGATATCTCGGACATCACTGCTATGGAGTCACTAGATTACTTTTACAGGTGGCTAAATGGGGTCCCATCCCCTTTACTGAGCTCTCCGGGGAGACTGGTAAGGATGTGATCGGCAGCATCCGGTTCCTGGGACACAATAAGAGGATCTGATGTTGTTCCTCCCACTGTGTGACGTCAGAAACCAGAAACTACTGGTTTCAGTCTCATGTAAACAAACCACTACTGGCTTGTGAAAGCATCAGATCAAACCGTTCTTGGTTTGATCAAATGCTTTGGAGGCAAAAGGAGAGATATGGGGCCTAATAGACCCCAGATCTGTCCATAAATAGAAATACTAAAAAGGTGTAATGTATATCAGCGCAACTAAATGCGTATCAAAATGAAGTATCAAAAAATATTGTGGCTGCAATATCAAAGTGGTGAATCACTACACATAAAATCAATAAATATATAAAGTGATATTGCGCTACAATAAAGTGCTAATAACAAAATTTGCTGTTCTATTCGAACAGCAAAAAATGCTGTGCAGTGCAAATAACAAAAGTTGCTGTGCAAAGGTGCAATAATTAAAAGGGTTGAAGAAATTACTGAATATATCAACAAATCAATCAACATAAAATAAACATAAAACATATGTGTCGATATGACTCCTTAGTATGAACACTAAATTAATCGATACGCGTCTAGGGGGCGGAGACACCACGGGCGAGATCCAGCTACAGGAGCTCAATGCCTACCCAACCCGCACAGCTTATGTGCCTACAAATGTGAGTTTTAATATTTGGATTATTTAATAAATACCTTATATACAGAGAGCACTAGATTTGTTTTCCATTTATTCCCATTTTATGACGGAGAATGGGGAAATACAGTGAGGACAGAGCCACCCTAATTATCGGTGCAGCAACCAGGGAGCACTCAGGACCTAATGAGAGGATTGAGTCTACCCATTTGTCTGGGGATACTATAAAGCTGTTTTTGAGCTAGTGGTGAAACACTGGTCAAATTATAAGGTGAGAGGCCATACATCACTGGTGGTGGGATCGTGAGCACCTGAATGATCCATTGCGGCAGCTGCACTTATTTTGGCACTTTAGAGACTGTTTATTCACTTGAAATCACTTTAATGGACTAGCACCTTGCACTTTTTCGATTTATCTTTTCAATTGATGCGATTAAGCTAATTTTGACATGTTATTTTAGTGTTCATACTAAGGAGTCATATCGACACATATGTTTTATGTTGATTGATTTGTTGATATATTCAGTAATTTCTTCAAACCTTTTAATTATTGCACCTTTGCACAGCACAGCAACTTTTGTTATTTGCACTGCACATCATTTTTTGCTGTTCGAATAGAACGGCAATTTTTTGTTATTAGCACTTTATTGTAGCGCGATATCACTTTATATATTTATATTCTCTCCATAAATAGGACCTGTCATGGCCCATGCTATTACAAGGGATGCTACTTCAGAACTTTTCTGATACCTTGGTGGGCTGCCTCACGAACTTCCTGGAAATCAAAACCCCCTCTGCTTCACCTTGGCTGGTTTGAGACACTTTAAATGTTTTTTTTTTCTGCTATGTCTGACACCTCCATGATGGCTGAAGTCACTTGAAATGATGAAAAGAAATGTAACTAGTGTAACCATCACATCAAAGAATTGGTAAGTTGCAATATAAATAAAATGTTTGCTTTGGCTTTATTACCATTCAGTGCCAAGGTGGATGTACATGCATCAGACAGTGGCTCTGCACAGAGGACAGGACCCAGCACTTGTCTGAATGTGCCCTTATATCACTGTCAGCAGAGTTCATCCTTGCACTGTACTCTGCACACTCTGATGTAAACGGGCTCTGGAAATCTTAATTTAAGGTGGAATGCTGATGTAAGGGGGGATGGGGGGGTACTGATGACCAGAGACCCCCTTACATCATATTTCCTTTTTACACCAGAATCTGCAGAGCTCCCTCTTATATCAGTGTCCTCCTCAAACCCCTCTTACTTTGGGGTCCCCCAGTCATACTCCCCTCTTACATCTGTGTCACTTCCATACAGTAATCAATAAAAGACCCAGCGACCAGGAAACTTGTGTACAAAAAATTTTTTTTTTTTTTTTTTTAAATACATAAACAGAGATGCGGCCGTTGATCCATAGCAGGCTATGTGAAAAGTGAAGAAAATATAGTAGGCACAATATCTGTTAAATGAATTGTTAGTGAATTATTAATAATAATTAAATATTATTTTAAATGATGAATAATTCTTAATAATAATTATTTATATAGTATTTTAAATAGTGGATATTCAGTGAATAAAAACTAAAATCTCATGTGCAGCATGAAGTGCCTGTGTTCCAATAAGTTAATATATATCTATAAATAATAAATATTAAATATTCATAAAACCCCCAACAAATATGTGCCAGTGAACAATTGATGTGATGCGGTAAAGCAAATAAATCAGAATCAATATATATATATATATATCCAAAAATACAAAAAAATTTAAAATATTTTTTGTCCACACAAAGTGCAGGTGCAAAAAACAGAAAAAAAAAAGTCAAAAAAATCTTATTAAAGTGCAATGCATAGATAGAAAATATTCACCAGGTTAAATAATGCCATCTTAATTACAAAATTAAAGTTCAATTAAACATAGTCCATGTTGTAATCCTCCCGTGACAAAAGTGCCAATGTGCTGATTAAGACAATTCCAAGGTACTCACAGTGTATCAGTGAAGATCCTTTCACCACAATAATCAATGCGCCTAGGTAAACTCACCAGATATTTTGCTGGTAAAACCAGCAGCCAAGCCTTATTCACATTAAATTACACTCTGGACTCCTCTCTCCTTGATCTCCACAGCTCAGCTCAATCAAATGTAGAATCACATGGAGGAACAAAGAGGAATGCCACACATAGTGTTACACTGTATGACTATAGGTATTTTATTTACAATCTAAGTTCAAAACACTCACACTAGGGATCTGTGCTTGTATATTATGTCCACTGCTCTAATCGTCTGTTAGCAGGGATAAATTGTAGCAGTGCTTCCTTCCAATCAGACGGTGCTGTCTCAGCTTCCTATCGCCACGCCCTACAGGTTTCGTCACCTGACTTCTTCTTCTACTGCCCGAGAAGTAGTCAGGTGACGAAACTGGTAGGGCGTGTCGATAGGAACCTAAGACAGCACCGCCTGATTGAAGGGAAGCACTGCTACAATGTATCCCTGCTAACAGACGGTTAGAGCAGTGGACATAATATACAAGCACAGATCCCTAGTGTCTGGCAGACACCAACTATTGTGAGTGTTTTGAACTTAGATTTTAAATAAAATACCTATAGTCAAACAGTGTAACACTATGTGTGGCATTCCTCTTTGTTCCTCCATGTGATTCTACATTTGATTGAGCTGAGCTGTGGAGATCAAGGAGAGAGGAGTCCAGAGTGTAATTTAATGTGAATAAGGCTTGGCTGCTGGTTTTACCAGCAAAATATCTGGTGAGTTTACCCAGGCGCATTGATTATTGTGGTGAAAGGATCTTCACTGATACACTGTGAGCACCTTGGAATTGTCTTAATCAGCACACTGGCACTTTTGTCACTGGAGGATTACAACATGGACTATGTTTAATTGAACTTTAATTTTGTAATTAAGATTGCATTATGAAACCTGGTGATTTTTTTTTTTTTCATGCATTGCACTTTAATAAGATTTTTTTTCACTTTTTTTTTTTTTCTGTTTTTTGCACCTGCACTTTGTGTGCACAAAAAATATTTTGAATTTTTTTTGTATTTTTGGATATATATATATATATATATGCACAGTGCCTTGCAAAAGTATTCAGGCCCCTTGAACTTTTCGACCTTTTGCCACATTTCAGGCTTCAAACAAAGATATAAAACTGTAATTTTTTGGGAAGAATCAACAACAAGTGGGACACAATCATGAAGTGGAACGAAATTTATTGGATATTTCAAAGTTTTTTAACAAATAAAAAACTGAAAAATTGGGCGTGCAAAATTATTCAGCACCATTAAGTTAATACTTTGCAGTGCCACCTTTTGCTGCGATTACAGCTGTAAGTCGCTTGGGGTATGTCTCTATCAGTTTTGCACATCGAGAGACTGAAATTTTTGCCCATTCCTCCTTGCAAAACAGCTCGAGCTCAGGGAGGTTGGACGGAGAGCGTTTGTGAACAGCAGTTTTCAGTTCTTTCCACAGATTCTCGATTGGATTCAGGTCTGGACTTTGACTTGGCCATTCTAACACCTGGATATGTTTATTTGTGAACCATTCCATTGTAGATTTTGCTTTATGTTTTGGATTATTGTCTTGTTGGAAGACAAATCTCCGTCCCAGTCTCAGGTCTTTTGCAGACTCCATCAGGTTTTCTTCCAGAATGGTCCTGTATTTGGCTCCATCCATCTTCCCATCAATTTTAACCATCTTCCCTGTCCCTGCTGAAGAAAAGCAGGCCCAAACCATGATGCTGCCACCACCATGTTTGACAGTGGGGATGGTGTGTTCAGGGTGATGAGCTGTGTTGCTTTTACGCCAAACATAACGTTTTGCATTGTTGCCAAAAAGGTTGATTTTGCTTTCATCTGACCAGAGCACCTTCTTCCACATGTTTGGTGTGTCTCCCAGGTGGCTTGTGGCAAACTTTAAACGACACTTTTTATGGCTATCTTTAAGAAATGGCTTTCTTCTTGCCACTCTTCTATAAAGACCAGATTTGTGCAGTATACGACTGATTGTTGTCCTATGGACAGAGTCTCCCACCTCAGCTGTAGATCTCTGCAGTTCATCCAGAGTGATCATGGGCCTCTTGGCTGCATCTCTGATCAGTCTTCTCCTTGTATGAGCTGAAAGTTTAGAGGGACAGCCAGGTCTTCGTAGATTTGCAGTAGTCTGATACTCCTTCCATTTCAATATTATCGCTTGCACAGTGCTCCTTGGGATGTTTAAAGCTTGGGAAATCTTTTTGTATCCAAATCCAGGTTTAAACTTCTCCACAACAGTATCTCGGACCTGCCTGGTGTGTTCCTTGTTCTTCATGATGCTCTCTGCGCTTTAAACAGACCTCTGAGACTATCACAGTGCAGGTGCATTTATACGGAGACTTGATTACACACAGGTGGATTCTATTTATCATCATTAGTCATTTAGATCAACATTGGATCATTCAGAGATCCTCACTGAACTTCTGGAAAGAGTTTGCTGCACTGAAAGTAAAGGGGCTGAATAATTTTGCATGGCCAATTTTTCAGTTTTTTATTCGTTAACAAAGTTTGAAATATCCAATAAATTTCGTTCCACTTCATGATTATGTCCCACTTGCTGTTGATTCTTCACAAACAATTACAGATTTATATCTTTATGTTTGAAGGCTGAAATATGGCAAAAGGTCGCAAAGTTCAAGGGGGCCGAATACTTTCGCAAGGCACTGTATATATATATATATTGATTCTGATTTATTTGCTTTACCGCATCACATCAATTGTTCACTGGCACATATTTGTTGGGGGTTTTATGAATATTTAATATTTATTATTTATCATTTATAGATATATATTAACTTATTGGAACACAGGCACTTCATGTTAGCACATACTTGCAATAGCAATTTTTTTCATATGCTGCACATGAGATTTTAGTTTTTATTCACTGAATATCCACTATTTAAAATACTATATAAATAATTATTATTAAGAATTATTCATCATTTAAAATAATATTTAATTATTATTAATAATTCACTAACAATTCATTTAACAGATATTGCGCCTAATATATTTTCTTCTCAATTCCATACAGACTTTAAGGTGCTGTGGGCAGGCTTGGGTGTGCTGCAGGCTGTTGGTCCACTTTCCCCTTACTTCTGGTCTAATTCAAACTAAAGAAAAAAGCAAGCAAGCACCATGATCTCACTGTGCACCTTTCCGGATCCACCCTGCCGCCCTGGCTGGCTCTGCAACTACACATGCACAGTACAGAGCCGCTGGGAAACCAGCAGATTTTAAGGAGCTTTTCTACTGTTCAGGGACATTTATGGACAGGAGAAATGTGCTCTGTTTTTACAAACTGTCCATGAATGTAGTCATTTGGCAACATTGTAAGTCACCTTTATGAAGGATGCAAGTCAGCACAGTAATATGACATGCAATATATAAATGTACTGAATACAGTATACAAATGTCATATTGCAGTTCAGTACTGTAGATCTCCAGACATTCTGGGGCCACAAGTCTACAGCCATAGTACCTAACAGAGTTAGCAACAAAATGGAAAAAAACAGAAACCTCAGCCAAATCGCACAATTCTGTAGGAAATGTGTGACTTGGCATTAGATTTGGAGTAGAGGTCAAATATATGAGCCTGTCTGAAAATTACATTTCATTCTTCAACAGTTTAGATTAGTCAAAACAATGACAGATGACTGTTAACTGGCTGCCAAGAATCACATCATTTTGTCTATTGCTCTTTGACTTTGAAAAAAGTCCCAGCAGTAAATGTGTATAGCCAGATGATGAACGTGGTATGTGGAGTACATATAATAGATCCTTGGATCATGGTGGCAATACCTTGACATCATCATGTGTTTGAAGACCTTGAAAGCTGCAGCTGGATGTAGGAGAGCTAGACAAATCAACAAGCAAGAACAAAACATTAGAAATCTTCAAGGCTTTCTGTACTTGTAAAACTGAAGTGCTCTAGAATTTCCTGGTAGAGGGCTGCGCTGACTTTGGACTTGATAAAACGCACAGGTGTGTCTGGGCACACCCTAATTACCCTGTGAGGTGCAGATTCTGACTGTGAAAACCCCTAGTATTTTACCAAAGCCCCCTAACAGGGCTCCTAAAAAAAATTGTAAAAAAAAAAAAAAAAAATTGTAAAAATGTATAAAAATAAAATAATACAAATAAAAACTACTGACACCATCCACTGCCCCACTGACACCAATCTCTGCCCTACTGACACCGCCAGTATATATACACATGCGCACACACACACACACATATGTGTTTGAGCTTTGAGGTGCACAACCTAATGCGAAAGGCTATGCATACCTAAGGTCATCACTGACTATGGAAACTTCAAACTGGGCCTCATGCAACTTAGATTCTGTGCCTCCCCACTTTTCCAGACTCTGGGACCTTGATTTCCAAATGAAATGCTAAATTTTCCACAGTCCATGATGATTTGGGGAGCCATGTCATCTGCTGGTGTTGGTCGACTGTTTTAACAAGTCTCACATGCCAATTGTAGGCCTATCTATCTACAGTACGCCAAACACCACTGTCCCTGTCCCCATAACCATCTGTACCAGTGCACAAAAAATTATGTCAGTGTCCCATCACATTTGTACCAGTGCACAAAACATCTGTCAGTGTCCCATCACATTTGTACCAGTGCACAAAATATCTGTCAGTGTCCCATCACATCTGTACCAGTGTACAAAATATCTGCAATAGTGTACCATTGTGACATCTTTCAGTGTCCACTGGAGGCCGATCAACATCTGTCAGTGTACAAGTGCACAAAAACCTCTGTCAGCGTACCAGTGTCCCACCAATAAATAAAACATTTCTAAAGCGCCCCTGTCCCACCGTGCAAAGGTGAATGCACAGGTTGGTCCCGTGCACATACATAAACAGCAATAGCACTACACATGAAAGGTGACGCCACGAACGTCAGAGCGAGAGCAATAATTCTAGCCCCAGACCTCCTGTGTAACTCTAAACTGGTAACCAATAAAGGCTTATAAAGCTTTGCATATGAAGATTTTTAAATACTGAAGTTTGACGCCATTTTACAAGCGTGCGCAATTTTAAAGCATGATATGTTTGGTATCTATTTACCCGGAGCGACACCATATTTTATATTGTACCAAAAATGTGGGTATTATATTGTCTCTGTTTGCATTGCAATTCATTAAAATGTATTTATGCGTTAGTGTGTAAAATTGCGTTTGAAAACTGCTGCACAAATACCATGTGATATAAAAATTAGCAAAACCCACCATTTTATTCTCTAGGGCCTACAAAATATATAATGTTTGGGGGGTTCTAAGCAATTTTCTAGCAAAAATACAGATTTTTACTTGTAAACAAAAAGTGTCAGAAGAAGGCCTGGTCTTAACCACTTAAAGAGGAAGTAAACCCTCCTCTGACACTTGTACCTATAGGTAAGCCTATAATAAGGCTTACCTATAGGTACTGTAAATATAGTTACATAGTTACATAGTTAGTGAGGTTGAAAAAAGACATCAGTCCATCCAGTTCAACCTATGATGTGTGTGTTTGCTTTTAACCGTACATTGTATACCCCTGTATGCTGTGGTCTTTAAGGTGCCCATCTAATAGTTTTTTGAAACTATCAATGCTCCCTGCTGATACGACTGCTTGTGGAAGAGAATTCCCAGGGCCAGATTAACGTAGGGGCTATTGGAGCTGCAGCTCCAGGCCCCTACCTTTATATAGGCCCCGGGTTGACCATATTCACTGTTACCGCTCTTCTGTCACTTGTAAACACAGAAGTCTGGCTTCTATGCTCGCTTCCCCAGGCAGCACCCTCAGAACCTCCCCACACAGCACGAAGGCCGGACAAGGAGGGACAGTTGCCGATGCATGGATGTGTTTATGGGCTTCAGAGACAGCATCCCATGTTGAATTAGGCATGCATGGCTGCACCCTTCCTCCTCTGGGTGCATGCCAAGGCACGGCCCTTAAGGCCCTTCAAAATCCTCAGCACCAAGCCCATGATGCTCTTAATCCGGCCCTGAGAATTCCACATCCTTACCGCCCTTACAGTGAAGAACCCCTTACGCATTTTAAGGTTAAACCACCTTTCCTCTAGTTTTAGTGAGTGGCCACGTGTCTTATTGTATTTCCTTACTCTGAATAGTTTGTTCCTTATGCTAGGGTCGCCAGTACAGTATTTGTACATTGATATCAGATCCCCCCTCAAACGTCTCTTCTCTAGAGAGAATAGGTTCAGTGCTTGTAGTCTTTCCTCGTAGCTGATGTCCTCCATTCCCCTAATTATTTTTGTTGCCCTTCTCTGGACTCTTTCCAATTCCAGCACATCCTTCCTGAGAACCGGTGCCCAGAACTGGACAGCATACTCCAGATGTGGCCGGACCAGAGTCTTGTAGAGCGGGAGAATAATCTCTTTATTTCTGGAGTGAATCCCCTTTTTTATACATCCCAGTATTCTGTTGGCTTTGCTTGCAGCTGCTTGGCATTGCATGCCACTGCCAAGCCTGTTGTCAACCAGTACCCCCAAGTCTTTTTCCATCCTAGACTCCCCCAGAGGTTCCCCCCCTAGTGAGTAGCATGCTTTCTGGTTTCTGGCTCCCAAGTACATTACTTTACATTTATCAACATTAAACCTCATCTGCCATGTAGTTGCCCACCCCGTTATTTTGTTCAGGTCCGCTTGTAAGGTTTCCACATCCTGCATAGAAGATATTGGCATGCTTAGTTTAGTATCATCCGCAAATACTGAGATTGTACTAGATATCCCCTCCTCTAGATCATTTATGAATAAATTAAACAGGATTGGTCCCAGGACCGAACCCTGGGGGACCCCACTTTCCACACCCGCCCAATCCGAGTATTCCCCATTAATCATCACCCTCTGGACTCTCCCCTGGAGCCAGTTCTCTATCCAGGTATTCACCTTATGGTCCATACCTACCTTCCTTAGTTTGTACAGTAAGCGTTTGTGGGGAACGGTGTCAAAGGCCTTTGCAAAGTCCAGATACACCACATCCACAGGCTTACCTTTATCTAGGTGGCAGCTCACTTCATCGTAGAAGGTTAATAGATTGGTTTGGCAAGAACGATTTTTCATAAATCCATGCTGATTACTACTAATTATATTGTTTTCATTACTAAAGTCTTGTATGTGGTCCCTTAACATCCCCTCCAAAATCTTGCAGACTACAGATGTTAGGCTGACAGGTCTATAGTTACCCGGGATACACTTCGGCCCCTTTTTAAATATTGGTACTACGTTGGCCTTTTTACAATCTGCTGGCACCATACCCGTCTGTAAACTATCCTTAAAGATCAAGAATAATGGTCTGGCAATCACCTGGCTGAGCTCTTTAAGAACCCTCGGGTGCAAGCCATCCGGTCCTGGTGATTTATTTATGTTAAGTTTCTCAAGTTTAGTTCTAAGTCTATCTTCTGTTAGCCATGGGGGTACTTCCTGAGGTGTGTTGTTTAGTTTGGCCTTACAAGCTGGGTTCGTGTAGCCCCCCGATTCTTTTGTGAAGACTGAAGAGAAGAAATTATTTAACACTTCCGCCTTTTCCCTGTCCTCAGTGGCCATATTCCCTTTGTCATCTTTTATGGGGCCAATGTGTTCTGACCTCGCTTTCTTACTGTTTATATACTTAAAGAACTTCTTGGGGTTCTTTTTACTCTCTTCCGCTATATGTCTCTCGTGTTCTATCTTAGCCGCCCTGATTTCATCTTTACATTTCTTATTACACTCTTTGTAATGCTTGAATGCTGCCAATGACCCCTCAGCCTTGTATTTTTTGAAAGCCTTTCCTTTAGCACTAATATGCATTTTTATGTTGGAGTTTAGCCACCCAGGGTTTAATTTTGCTCTTTTAAATTTCTTTTCCTTTGGAATGCACTGGTCAATACCCTTGTTAAGTATGCTCTTGAAGCACTCCCATTTTTCCTCCGTTGTACCGTTTAGGAGATATTTACCTTAGATGCATCCAGTGACGTCACTGGCGCATGCGCTCTGAAGGAACGGCTGCTGGTGCCGTTCCTTCAGAACTCCGTGCCGTGACCATCCGCTCCCGCGCGTGTGCGCGACATCACTGCGGCTCCGGTCAATCAGATGGCCGGATGCCGCGATCCCGGAAGACATGTCCAGTCGCCCGTCATCCAGCTAAGCGGGCGGCACGGCGGGGGCTCGTTCTAAGGTAAGTATTTCATAATGAGCTAGTATGCGATGCATACTAGCTCATTATGTGTTTCTCTTGCAGGGTGAAAAAGAAAAGAAAAAAAAAAAAAAGGGTTTACAACCTCTTTAAGTCCCGGAAGGTTTTACCCCCTTCCTGACCAGGGCCTATTTTGCGATTCGGCACTGCGTGAATTTAACGGACAATTGCGCGGTCGTGCGATGCTGTACCTAAACTAATTTGACGTCCTTTTTTTCCCACAAACAGAACTTTCTTTTGGTGGCATTTGATCACCTGTGCGATTTTTTGATCATGCGCTATAAACAAAAAAAGAGCGTCAATTTTGCAAAAATAACAATATTTTTCACATTTTTTTATATGAAATTCCCCCCAAAAAATATGTAAAAATCTAATTTTTTTAACATTTTAGGCCAATTTGTTTTATGCTACATATGTTTGGTAAAAAAAAAAATTGCAAAAAGCCTATTTTGATTGGTTTGCGCAAAAGTTATTGTGTTTACTAACTAATGGAAAGATTTTTGTCATTTTTGTTGTTTTTTTTTAACGAGTAATGGCGGCGATCTGCAATTTTTTTTGCGGGACTGCGACATTGCGACGAGACAGATCGAACCCTTGACTGACATCTTTGACACTTTTGGGGGTACCAGTGACATTTCTACAGTAATCAGTGCTATAAAATATGCACTGTTACTGTAAAAATGACACTGGCAGGGAAGGGGTTAATTTTATTGGAGAGGGAGGGGTTAATGTATGCCTGGTGCTTACTAACGTGTGTGGGGGGAGGTGACTGAGTGACACAGGGACAGATCGCATGTTCAGCTATGCTTAACCCTGCAATCTGTCACTGTTTGTCACTTAGGAGATCTCCAGACTCGATTCCCCGACGATCGGGGAAGAGCGGCGGTGATGACCGCCGCTCCTCCCCTGGCCCGACTCCCGCTGTGACTGAAAACAGCGGGAACGAGCATCCGGCGGCGCGTGAGCGCCGCCCACAAGGGGAGGAGTCCAGCGACGTAGGTCTACGTTGCTGGACGGAATCGTGCCACTTTGCTGCAGTACAGTCCCAGTGACTGGCCGGCAAGTGGTTAAAGATACTAATCATCCAATTGCTTGGTACTTTGTCTGATGTGTCTGACAGTACAGCTGACGTAGGGTCGCTGTACACTATTATTAACCATAAGGATGCATTGTCCTCAGTAAAATGGGCATTATCTGGGTCTGATCTCTCTCGTAGGCACTCCAAGTATTTGCTGGAGAGTCTGAATTTCTGCCTAATAAAAAAATATTTTTGGTATAATAGGGACTTCTATTTACAAACCAAGAGAGTCGCCATGGGGGCTCGGTTTGCTCCCAGCCTAGCAAATATTTTTATGGCACACTGGGAGGAGGAGGTTATCTTCACAAACCGACCCCTCAACTCATTTGCTATCGGCGATTCATAGACTACCTTATTTTGATCTGGAAAGGGGACCTTTTGAGCCTCGAACAGTTCATGGGAAGGTTGGATGCCAATAGCAGGAATATCAAATTGACTTGGAATGTTAGCACAGAGAAAACGGTCTTTTTAGACCTTGTAGTTTTCAAGGAAGGTGATAGGCTTAAAGCCCGTACCTTCTTTAAGCCGACCGATCGTAACTCTTATATTTCTAGAAAAAGCTGCCACCATCAGCTGTGGTTGTGCAACATTCCGAGGGCGCAATTGCTCCTCGGATGTTGATTACAAATCACAGTCTCAGATGTTGGTGGCCAGATTTCTTGATAGAGGTTACGATTCCCCCTTTATTAATGAGGAAATAATAAAGGTCGGCTCTATTGAAAGGGAGGAAATCTTAGCTGGGTCCCGTAGGACATCACCAAGCAATGAATTTAGCCTAATATTGGACTTTAATGTCCAGTATAAAACATTTGAAAACATTGTGGCTAAACATTGGTCTATATTGAAGAATGACCGTATTCTGGGTCCTGTTCTCCCAGCACGGCCCAAGTTTATCTACAGGAAGGAAGGCCCCTACATTACGGGACCGTGTAGCACCAGGGGTGGTTGATCCCCCAGTGACTGTAGATAGAAGGTTATTTCCCCTTCTGAAGGGTTTCTTTGCATGCGGCAAGTGTGCTGCATGCAGGAACTCTAAAAATAACCTTAAGAAAAGGAAGGAATTCACAGCCACTGCTACCGGAGAAAAGCACCTGATAAAGCACCTGATAAAAGATTTCATAACTTGCGCCACACAGGGTGTCGTTTACATGCTGCAGTGCGGCTGTGGGCTGCAATATATTTGGAGAACATAGAGGGCCCTTCAGGTGCGAGTAGGGGAGCATATGAGTAAAATAAGACAGGGTAAAATCAAGCATAGTGTCCCCAGGCATTTTAAAAAATGCCATCAGCGTGACCCTTCAGGTTTGCAATTCTGGGGCTTGGAAAAGGTGGAACGCCATTGGAGGGGTGGGAACATTATCCGCAAGCTGAGCCAGAGGGAATCCTATTGGATTTACCGCACACACGTATTATCACCTGGAGGTTTGAATGCCGATTTCGATTTGAACTGCTTTGTTTCTAATAGGTAGAATCTTTCTTTGGGTATAGGTGTCATTATATGTTTTTGTATATGTATTTATTAAGGATCTTTTATTGCTGATTTTAGCTTGATTAATTTATTGTTTTAACATATTTTAATATAGTCCTTGATATTCTTCTCTTCCTCAATTAAATTATGTAAATGGGTGGCCGTGGTTTACGACACACTCAGTGTTATATATAGTGTCACAACACTATTTATTATACATGATTTTATGCATTTTAAGGAGATTTATTTATTGATTATCAGTTAGGATGCCCTGCTTTGGAAAGATGGCATCCGGTGTATCAATTATAATATTTTCCCCTTTTTAGTGTTATATATATTGTATTCAGCAGGCTTTTTTATTTAACATCCGGGGTTAATAACAGAGGGCTGGCCTTTTCACGAGGAGGACGCATTTGTGCTGCCTTCCCGACTTCCTGGTTTGCCGTAGCGTCGCGTTGCTAGGCTATGGCATACTTAACATCTGGGGTAATTAACATAGGGCTGGTCCCATTATGAGGAGGACGCATCCATGCTGCCTTCCCTACTTCCTGGTTTGCCGGAGCGTCGCGTTGCTATGCTACGGCGTATTTAATGAGCGGGGTCATAGAAGCATCTCCAACCCCGCTGACGAAGTCCCGCCCATTGACGTAACGCGTATGGGGGGAGGAGTGTGGCGTCGCCCGCGGCCGTCTATGGAGAAAGAGGCTCCACTGTACATGCCTGCATTAAGCACTGTGTCAGTGCTTTGTTTGTAAGTAAATTTTTAACTCGTTAAATAAAAGTTTAAGGGAGACAGAGAGCACTTAGATTGTATTCTTTCTCCCCTGTATGGATGACATGACCGTATTGAGCCCAGTATCGTTGCAGAGGAATTTTGTCGTTAGTGCTGATCGTTTTTGCCTGCTGACCCCTAGTGGTCAATTGTAGGAGGTGAGAGCGCTGATACTCACTGGTGGAGGTGTTCACTAATTTGGTGTGTTGTTCATCCTCTTTACACTGAAGGCATCTTGATCTTGGCACCCTCATATTTCTCTCTGGACCATTATGGACTTTTTACTATACCATATATTTGTCATCAATTTTAGTGCTGCACTTATATTTGTTTATGTTCTCTTTTGAGGTTTTGTTGGTTTGACCTTACCCTAGTGTCCAGCTGCTTTGTTCTGTTTAGGGTAGTGATTAAGCGCTGAATATTTTTTCTGTTTATTATGTAGTTGCAAGTATGCCAATGCTGGGTGTGAGAAATAACTTGTTAATGTGACATTTTTTGAAAATAATAACAATTTCATTTGGGTACAGTGTTGCATGACCGAGCAATTCTCATTAAAAGTGTGAGAGTGCTGAAAGCTGAAAATTGGCCTGGGTAGGAAGGAGGTGAAAGTGCCCAGCATTGGGGTGGTTAAACAGGTGTCCAGCAGACAGTTGATTATAAAAGGACGTTACTTAAGAAAACCCCTTCCTATTTCATGCTATCAGCAATGGCACCATAGGGAAGAGAAATGTCACAACTTTGAACATGGCATGGTTGTTGGTGCCCGACGGGCTGGTCTGAGTATTTCAAAAACTGCTTATCTACTGGGATTTTCACACACCACCATCTCTAGGGTTTACAGAGAATGGTCCGAAAAAGAGTAAATATCCAGTGAGCGGCAGTTGTGTGGACAAAAATGCCTTGTTGATGTCAGAGGAGAATGGGCAGATGATAGAAAGGCAACAGTAACTCAAATAACCACTCATTACAACCGAGGGATACAGAATACCACCTCTGAATGCACAACACATCAAACCTTGAAGCAGATAGGCTACAGTAGCGGAGGATCACACCAGGTGCCACTCTTGTCAACTAAGAACAGGAAATTGAAGATACAATTTACACAGGTTAACCAAAACTGGACAACAGAACAGGGGCGTACCTAGAGCATTTGGCACCCGGGGCGGATCCTATATCTGGCACCCCCCCCCCCCAGGGAACGAACATTGACGTGTCATGTGTAAAATGTATGGAGACCCCCTTTTACATTACACAGAACCCTTACCCCTGGACCCCTTTACATTACACAGCCCCCGTACCCCTGGACCCCTTTACATTACACAGCCCCTGTACCCCTGGACCCCTTTACATTACACAGCCCCTTTACCCCTGGACCCCTTTACATTACACAGCCCCTGTACCCCTGGACCCCTTTACATTACACAGCCCCTGTACCCCTGGACCCCTTTACATTACACAGCCCCTGTACCCCTGGACCCCTTTACATTACACAGCCCCCTTACCCCTGGACCCCTTTACATTACACAGCCCCTGTACCCCTTTACATTACACAGCCCCCTTACCCCTGGACCCCTTTACATTACACAGCCCCCTTACCTCTGGACCCCTTTACATTACACAGCCCCTGTACATTACACAGCCCCCTTACCCCTGGACCCCTTTACATTACACAGCCCCCTTACCCCTGGACCCCTTTACATTACACAGCCCCTGGACCCCTGGACCCCTTTACATTACACTGCCCCCTTACCCCTGGACCCCTTTACATTACACAGCCCCTGTACCCCTGGACCCCTTTACATTGCACAGCCCCCTTACCCCTGGACCCCTTTACATTACACAGCCCCCTTACCCCTGGACCCCTTTACATTACACAGCCCCTGTACCCCTTTACATTACACTGCCCCCTTACCCCTGGACCCCTTTACATTACACAGCCCCCCATTGGAACCCTTTACATTACACAGCCCCATCCCCCATACAACCCTTTACATTACACAGCCCCCCAATATAACCCCCTTACAATACAAAGCCCCCACCAATAGAACCCCTCTACAATAAATCCCCCCATAGAACCCCTATGCAATACAAAGCCCCCCCCCCCATAGAACCCCTATACAATACAAAGCCCCCCCCATAGAACCCCTATACAATACAAAGCCCCCCCCCCCCATACAACCCCTATACAATACAAAGCCACCCCCCCAAAAAAAGAACCCCTTTACAATACAAAGTCACCCCCCCTCAAAATAACCCCTTTATAATACAAAGCCCCCCCCCCCCCTCAAAATAACCCCTTTACAATACAAAGCCCCCCCCGCCCCCCCTCAAAATAACCCCTTTACAATACAAAGCCCCCCCCCTCAAAATAACCCCTTTACAATACAAAGCCCCCCCGCCCCCCTCAAAATAACCCCTTTACAATACAAAGCCCCCCCCTCAAAATAACCCCTTTACAATACAAAGCCCCCCCGCCCCCCTCAAAATAACCCCTTTACAATACAAAGCCCCCCCGCCCCCCCCCCTCAAAATAACCCCTTTACAATACAAAGCCCCCCGCCCCCTCAAAATAACCCCTTTACAATACAAAGCCCCCCCGCCCCCCCTCAAAATAACCCCTTTACAATACAAAGCCCCCCCGCCCCCCCCCTCAACTAACCCCTTTACAATACAAAGACCCCCCGCCCCCCCCCTACCTTTTTAGGAGGAGAGCAGAGGAGGAGGAACTGTTTAAAGCAGAGAGGATGTGAGAGACTCACTGTCACTCCCGAGCCCTGAATACACAGCGATCGGCACCTCGGCGGGAACTGCAGAAGTTACTATGCTGGTTAATGAGCAGGTGATTGGTTGATAGGCGGTCCTAGCAACCAATCGCCTTCTCATTAACCAGCATAGTAAACTGCGGCAGCGCCGATCGCTGTGTATTCAGGGCTCGGGAGTGACAGTGAGTCTCTCACATCCTCTCTGCTTTAAACAGTTCCTCCTCCTCCACGGTGGAAGCAGTCTGGCGGCCGGCCCCGGGTGTCACCCTGATCTTCCCTGACACACTGACACCCCCCTAATGTGTGGCACCCGGGGCGGACCGCCCCCCGCCCCCCCTATTGGTACGCCACTGCAACAGAAGATTTGAAAAATGTTGCCTGGTCTGATGAGTCTCGATTTCAGCTGAGACATTCAGATGGTAGGGTCAGAATTTGGCATAAACAAAATAAAAGCATGGATCAAACCTGCCTTGTATCAACGGTTCAGGCTGGTAGTGTAATGGTGTGGGGGATATTTTCTTGCCACACTATGGGCCCCTTTGTACCAATTGAGCATCGTTTAAATGCCACGGCCTACCTGAGTATTGTTGCTGACCATGTCCATCCCTTTATGGCTACAGTGTACCCATCTTCTGATGGCTCCTTCCAGCAGGATAATGCGCTATGTCACAATGCTCAAATTATCTCAAACTGGCTCTTGAACATGATAATGAGTTCAATGTACTCCAATGGTCTCGATAATCACCTGATTTCAATCCAATAGAGCACCCTTTGGGATGTGGTAGAACCGGAGATTCGCATCATGGATGTGAAGCCGAAAAATCTGCAGCAACTGCGTGATGCTATCATGTCAATAGGTACCAAAATCTCTGAGGAATGTTTCCAACACCTTTTTGAATCTATGCCACGAAGAATTAAGGCAGTTCTGAAGGCAAAGGGGGTCCAATCCAGTACTAGCTATTAGGTACCATAAGGTGTACCTAATAAAGTGGCCAGTGAGTGTATATACACTATATTGTTAAAAGTATTGGGACACCTGCCTTTACACACACACATGAACTTTAATGGCACCCCAGTCTTAGTCCATAGGGTTCAATATTGAGTTGGCCCAGTCTTTGCAGCTATAACAGCTTCAACTATTCTGGGAAGGCTGTCCACAAAGATTAGGAGTGTGTCTATGGGAATGTTTGACTATTCTTTCAGAAGTGCATTTTTGAGGTCAGGCACTGATGTGGATGAGAAGGCCTGGCTGGCAGTCTCCCAGAATAGTTGAAGCTGTTATAACTACAGAGGGTGGGCCAACTCAATATTGAACCCTACGGATTACTGCTCCACTGACACCATCACAGCCTTTTTGACACTGTCCAACTGACACCGTCCATATTTTAATACATTTTAAAATGTTTGCTTACAATACATACATATTTACACACACACACGTGTGTGTTTGAGCTTTGGGGTGTACACACGCACACGCACACCAATGCATTTTGTGTAATGTGTGTTCACATTAATATTACAATGGGGTGTGGAGGCACATCATTTATCCCAAGCTTCACAAATAAAATACTAATAATGTGAATACTACATTATTAGTAATTCAGCAACATGTCAACTTATTATTCTGCCCAGCCCTGAGTTTCAAGAGAAAGCCCTGTTTACATTTTAAAGAGTGGAAATGCACACTCCTGCTCAATTTTTTTTTGTGTGATTTACACGCATTTTCGCATGTTACTTCAAGAGAAGTAAGGCCCTGTTCACATTTCACAGAGTGTGAGCGCACTCCTGTACACTCCCTAAATAAAAAGGCCAGACAGGACAGCGAAGAAGGCAGACAAGTGGCGCTTCCCCTTTTGGGTGGAGCGCCACTTTAAATTAGTATCTGACTAGGGTTGAGGGAACCCGGACTATTGTTCGGGTTCGTACCGAACTTTTGGGTATTCGGTACCCGGACACGGACCCGAACATTTCACTGTATGTTCGGGTACTGTCCGTTGTTCGATAATGTTATTTGATGTTTTGGCGCGGTTTTAAAGGCGCGGTTTCAACAGGTGCAAGGCAGCCAATCAGCAAGCGTTTAACTAGTGTGCCCTTAGAAGCCCCCACAGCCATGCCTACTAATGGCATGGCTGTGAATGGCCAGTGGAGCATGTGACCCAGACTCTATATAAGCTGAAGTCACATAGCGCCGCGCGTCACTCTGCTCAAACTATACTAGGGAGAGGTTCCTGATACTTTTGCTGAGGGAGAGATAGGTGATTACTGTAGGGTCAGGCTGGAGATTGCTTTGAGGGAAAGAATAAGAAGAATCTTCTTTAATCAGACAGCGATCTACATTGATTGTATTGTTTGGGGGTGCAGTGCATGATCTTTTTGCCTGGAGGGAGAGATAGGAGATTATTGTAGGGTCAGGCTGGAGATTGCTTTGAGGGAAAGAATAGGAAGAATCTTCTTTAATCAGACAGCGATCTACATTGATTGTATTGTGTGGGGGTGCAGTGCATGATCTTTATGCCCTGACCTGAGCCAAGTGAGGAGGAGAATGGAGAAAAAAAAAACTTTTATCAGTCTGTAAGGTGGGCGGCGTGCGGTGCTGCACATTCAATGCAAGCTGAGTGCATATGTGTCTGCTTAATCTGCATTTAAAAAAGAAAAACTGGATTTTTGACTTACCGTAAAATCATTTTCTCTTAAGCTCATTGACAGACACAGAATCCATATCTTGATATCCATAGGGTTATACTGCCCCCTACAGGAGTAGGACACTAGGCAGAAAAAAAGTTCTGGCCACACCAATGGGCAGTCCCAGGGGGTATACCCTCTCTCTCCCTGCTATAGGATGTAAGTTATGTAACAAAGCAGTGTCAGAGACTCATACCAACCCAACTCAAAATAGAGGGGCGGGTACTGCGTCTGTCAATGAGCTTAAGAGAAAAGGATTTTACGGTAAGTCAAATCTTAATCTGCATTTAAAAAAGAAAACCTGGATTTTTGACTTACCGTAAAATCCTTTTCTCTGTCGCTCATTGACAGACGCAGAATCCATATCTTGATATTCATAGGGACGTCCAAAGCAGTGCCATAAATGAGGGGTGGGATAACAGAAAAAAACCCAATCCAGAAGGCCAACAGAGCCAACTAGAAGAACAGAGAACTCATCAAAACAAGAAGATGAGACCCACCTGGAAAAAACAAAACCCCCGAGGTAGACCAAGGTCCCCTCAAACAGCAGCCTGCAAAACCTTGCGGCCAAAAGAGGCATCCGCCGATGCCAGCACATCAACCTTATAAAATTTAGTAAAGGTATGAACCGACGACCAGGTAGCCGCCTTGCAAACCTGAAGCACCGACGCCTGATGGCGGAAGGCCCAGGAAGCACTAAGAGCCGAGTAGAGTGCGCCTTAACAGGGAACGGAGGAACCTGACCCTTAATAGAATAAGCCTGCACCACCGTCTGTCTGATCCATCTGGAGATAGTCGCGGCAGACACAGGCAATCTAGGGCCATCCGTGATCACAAAAAGTAAATCAGCCTTACGAAAAAAGTAGCCAAGTACACCCTAATCGCCGAACCACATCCAAGGAGTGTAACGCAAACTCCCAAGGATGACTGGGCTTAGGACACAGGGAAGGCAACACAATATCCTCATTCAAGTGAAAATCGGAAACCACCTTAGGAAGGAAGGATGGATTCGGACAAAGAACCACCTTATCCTTATGAACCACCAGATAGGGGGAACGACAGGACAACGCAGCCAGTTCTGACACCCTGCGTGCAGAAGTGATAGCCACCAAAAAGGCCACCTTCTGGGATAAGGTAAGCAAGGGAATCTCCCTAATATTTTCAAAGGGAGGTTTCTGGAGAACCGGCGGGAAGGGCGCGCGCACCGGTGGAACCAGGTGCCTCACCCCCTGAATGAAATTCCGCACCAAAGAATGAGTAGCCACTGGCCTCTGGAAGAAGATTGCCAATGCTGAAACCTGACCCTTGATAGTGCTCAAGGCCAGCTTCTGCTCAACCCCCCGTTGCAGGAAGGCCAATATCCGAGCCACCGAGTAAAAACGCGGAGGAACCCCGAGGGACTCACACCAAGCGATACAAGACTTCCATGTGCGATGATAGATCTTTCTGGAAGTCGCTTTCCTCGCTTTAATCAGAGTAGGAATAACTGAAGCAGACAAACCCCTGTCCTTCAGCATCTGGCTCTCAACAGCCAAGCCTTCAAAGCCAGCGACCGTAAAGCAGGATGGAAGATTGGTCCCTGAGACAGCAGATCCTCCCTGAGAGGAAGTCGCCAAGGAGCGTCCGCGACCAGCCTGACCAAGTCGGCGTACCAGGCCCAATGAGGCCAGTCTGGAGCCACAAGGATGACTGGAATTCCCTTCGCCTCTATCCTGCAAAGAAGTTTCGGCAGCAACTTGAGAGGAGGAAAGTCATACAGCAGCTGATACTGCCCCCACGGAGCAACCAGTGCGTCTGTGGCGTCCGCCAGAGGATCGCGGAAGCGGGCTACAAACCTCTTCACCTTCCTGTTGAGCCGAGATGCCAACAGATCCACATCCGGGGTGCCCCAACGAAGGCACAACTGGTGAAACACCTCTGGATGAAGAGACCATTCCCCTTGATCCAAGGTC
The DNA here is from genome assembly GCF_965119305.1 of Pelophylax lessonae. Classification (NCBI taxonomy): domain Eukaryota; kingdom Metazoa; phylum Chordata; class Amphibia; order Anura; family Ranidae; genus Pelophylax; species Pelophylax lessonae. The sequence goes on from NC_138776.1 coordinate 96,319,841, forward strand.
TGACGGCTGAGAAAGTCCACCTGCCAATTTTCCACGCCTGGAATGTGAACTGCGGAGAGAGATGGAACAAACCGTTCCGCCCAACGAAGAATGCCGGCCACTTCCATGGCCGCCAGAACACTCTTGGTGCCCCCCTGGTGATTGACATAAGCCACGGCCGTGGCATTGTCAGACTGAATCCGAACCGGGCAGCCCCGAAGATGCTCGGTCCAGTGAACCAGGCAAAGCCTGATCGCTCTCAGTTCCAACACATTTATCGGTAACCTGGATTCTTCCAGGGACCAGAGCCCCTGAGCAGACAGCCTGCCGAGAACCCCTCCCCACCCGGATAGACTGGCATCCGTGGTGACAATCGTCCAATAGATCGGAAGAAAGGACTTCCCCTGACTGAGCATCGGAGACCGAAGCCACCAAACCAGAGACTCCCTGGTCCGCCCGCTCAGCCGGATCCGATTGTCCATTGAATCTGGATTCCGGTTCCATTTGAGAAGAATCTCCTTTTGGAGCGTCCGCGTATGAAACTGAGCAAAAGGTACTGCCTCGAAAGATGCCACCATCAGTCCCAGAACCCTCATGCAAATCTGAAGGGACAAGCCAGTTGGTGGACAGTAACAACTGAGTCGTCGACTGAATCTTCTGGAGTTTCTCCGCAAGGCGAAACACTTTGGCCAAGGACGCATCCAAAGTCAGGCCCAGATAGTCCAGCCTCCTGGAGGGAACCAGGGATGACTTCTGCAGGTTCACCAGCCACCCAAACTCTTCCAAAGAGGTCATGATGATCTCCAAGTTTGCCAACAAAGCCTGCGGAGACTCCGCACGGAGGAGGAGGTCGTCCAGGTAGCCCAGAACCGTTATGCCCCGCTGCCGCAACAGTGCCAGAACTGGGGCCAAAACCTTTGTGAAGACCCGTGGGAGCAGAGGTGAGACCAAAGGGTAACGCCACAAACTGATAATGGTCCTCTCCCACAGCAAAGCGCAGAAAACGCTGGTGTCCTGCGTAAATGGGAATGTGAAGATAGGCATCCTTGATGTCTATGGACGCAAGAAAATCCCCCTGATGCAGGGAGGCCACCAATGTGCGAATGGACTCCATCTTGAATTTTTTTCCCGGACAAAACAATTGAGCGCCTTTAAGTCCAGAATTGGACGCACCTTGCCCTCTTTCCTGGGCACTGTGAACAGGTTTGAGTAAAAACCCCCGAAAACGTTCTCCACAGGGAACCGGAACCACCACTCCTTGTTGCATCAAGTCCTGCACTGTCCCCAACAGAGCCTTTAGGCGATCTGGGGACAGTCGCATATTGGAAGGGAAGAACCGCATCGGTGGAAGCGATCGAAACTCGATCTTGTATCCCGACCGTATGACCTTGTTAACCCATTTGTCTTGAATCCTGGAGAGCCACGGGTCCGGGAACCGGCGAAGACGCCCCCCCACCCCTGATATGGGTGGGGGCGCACCTTCAGGCTGAAGTGGTCTTATCCTCAGGTCTGGAAGGACCGGATTTTTGCTTACCAGACCAGGGTCTCTTGAAACCCCCTGGGGGGGCTTTGGAGGGCTTCGCCTTGTCACCCGCCCCGGAGGAGCGAAAAAACTTCTTGTGAGCTGAAAAGGAAGGTCCCCATCTGCGACGAGGTTCCTTACTCTTAGTAGCCTGTGGTAGAAAGGTGCTCTTGCCCCCAGTGAGACCCTTGATAATCTCATCCAAGGTAGCACCAAACAGGCGATCCCCCTGAAAAGGGAGATCAGTCAAGACTTTTTTGGAAGCCTGATCCGCCGACCAGCACTTCAACCATAGCATGCGCCGGAGGACCACCGCCGAGATCGACATACACCCCAGCAATGGAGCAGCGTCCAGCGCGGCGTCACAAACTGTAGCCCCTGCACCATCTGCTCCAGCAACTCCGCCACGGCAGGGGGAGACTTCTCCCCTCCAGGTCATGGCGTAACAACTTGGCCTATTCCGTCAACGTCTGCGAAACTAGAGCAATGGTAAACACTGGCCTCAAGGCCGACCCTGCCAGGGAGAATATGGAGCGGGACACAGATTCCGCCCTACGATCAACCGGATCCCTAAAGGACGGGGAATCCTCATACGGGATAACAGTAGCCTTATTTAGTCTGGAAACCGGCGGATCCTCCGAAGGTGGCACAGTCCATTTATTAAGGAGGAACTCTTCAAACGGGTAGCGCCTAGCAATCCGTTTGGGCATTCCAGGGGGTCGTTTTGGACGGACCCACTCCTTTTTAATGATATCGTCAAAGCATTTGGGAAAGGGAAAAACCTTCGCCACCCTGGAGGGCTTGCGAGTGCCAAAGGCAACTTCCGTAACAGCTGCATCCGCAGGTGCAACCTCCAGTTTTAGGGTCTCCCGGACAGACACAATCAGTGCGTCCACCAGCGCCCTGTCTTGCGCTATGGCGGAGGCAGAAAGGTCATCCTCACTATCGGAGGAGACGGGGCGCGAGACAGCAGCCCCAGAGGAGGGACCCGCAGCAGCAGCAACTGGCTCAGAATCAGAATCTGAGGCATCAGACGAGACAGGGTGTCAGGTCACCTGTGGCCAGGTGACAACTGCACCCTGTTGGAGGCAGGGGCGCAGCGCAAGGTAGTGAACCCAATAGCAGACTGCTGGGGATGGACCGGAACGTGAGCCCAAGATTCCCCAGGGCGCGGGAGTCTAAGACCCAGCAGGTGTTCACCAGAGCCTCTAGTGGTGAGGATAGTCTTGGCTGCAGCTGGGCCCAGGTCGCGGCCCCTGGGGTCCCCCAGGTCACGCTCCGTAGGGAGAGAAGGGAAGCAGCCACTCAGGACACACAGAATGGTGATGGGTAAGCCGAGGTCGGGGCTAACAGGCAGACAAGGGTAGTCAAGGGACAGGCCAAAGGTCAGGGTAACAGGCAAACAGGAATAGTCAGAGACAAGCCAAAGTCGGTACACAGAAGAGTAGTTCAAGCACACGGCAAACAGGAAACCGGAAACTAACACTGTTGAACAGCAAAGCAGACCTGCAGTGCACTGGTTAATATAGACTTCCTGTGATCACCTGGGCGGGGCAGGAACAGGAAGGAGAGGTGATAAAAAAGGAACCAGAAGTGCAGTCTGACCTCTAATACAGACATGATGGGACAGGTAAGCTTGCCAAACTATTGCAAGTCCATGACAGTACCCCCCCCTCTTACGAGGCCTCCCCCTACCCCGCCTGGGCCCGGGTTTAGAGGGAAACTTCAGATGAAACCTTTTTAACAGACGAGGTGCAAAGACCTCCGATGCAGGAACCCAAGACCTCTTCTCAGGACCAAAGCCTTTCCAATGAACAAGGTACTGGAGAAAGCCTCTACAGAGTCGGGAATCCAGAACTTGACTGACCTCGTATTCCTTAGGAATGGGCAAAGGCATGAGGAGACCAGCAGGAGGTTGTGTGGAGGATTGAGACTGAGCACAGACATGACAAGCCTTGACATAGTCTTTGACCTCCGAGCGGAGATTAGGCCACCAGTAGTGACGGCTGATGAGTAAGAAGGACCGGAGAAAACCCGCCACCTTGGAATCATGTCCCCAACGGAGAATCTTAGCTCTTAGCTCAGTGGGGACAAAGGTCTTACCAGGAGGAATTTTTGAGTCCAGGGTGGTAGAATGGGCAACAATGCATGAAGTTGGGACGATCGTCTCAGGTTCAGGAGTGGACTCCTTGTCCAAAGTGTCAAAGGACCTGTGGGGAAGAATCACCTCATCTGATTTCTTACAAAACGCATCCCAGTAATCGCTGTATGCAGCGGGAAGGTCAGAAGATACTGATGTGGTAGCAACCGGAAGTCTCTCCTTTGGAGTCATCTTGGAAAGGCATGACAGAGACATGAGGAGCCCCAAGCCAGGATCTGCCCAGAGACCCAGTCCACATGGGGAGAGTGGAGCTTTAGCCAAGGAAGGAGATGACATCGTCCAGACCGACGGGAATGGTTCTTCCCGCTAATTCGTCCTTCACTCGGTCAGAGAGACCCTGCAAAAAGGTAGCGACCAGGGCCTCATTGTTCCAGCTCAATTCAGAACTGGAGAGCATATTGTCCCACTGAACGGGATTCTTGGCGGAGACGTAAAAGAGCACTTGCCGCTGAAGAACCCCGAGCCGGCTCCTCGAAGATGTTACGAAAGAGGTTTAAGAAGTCGGACAGGTTGGAAACTACCTGATCATTCTTCTCCCATAGGGAGGCAGCCCAGGCTAGAGCTTCACCAGAAAGGAGGGAAATAATATAGGCTACCTTTGCCCGATCTGACTGGAAGTTTTGCGGCTGAAGCTCAAAATGGATGGTGCATTGGCTAAGAAACCCCCTTGCAGGCCTTGGAGTCTCCAGAAAAACAGATTGGAGGAGGTAATTGCAGCGAATGCGAATCTGCGACATGGGCGACAGGCCCAACCACTGGTGGCTCTTGGGGTTGCGGATTCGGGGTTCCCAACGAGGTCTGAAGCTGTTCAAAGCGGGAAGCCAGATCCTGTAGGAATCGCATCACCTGATTCTGATTAGCTTCTTGCGTCTCGAGTCTGCGAACTAAGCCCTGTAATGGATCGTCTGGAGGGTGCGGCACGTCGGCCGGGTTCATGGCTGTTCAAACTGTCAGGTCACCTGTGGCCAGGTGACAACTGCACCCTGTTGGAGACAGGGGCGCAGCGCAAGGTAGTGAACCCAATAGCAGACTGCTGCGGATGGACCGGAACCTGAGCCCAAGATTCCCCAGGGCGCGGAGTCTAAGACCCAGCAGGTGTTCACCAGAGCCTCTAGTGGTGAGGCTGGTCTTGGCTGCAGCTGGGCCCAGGTCGCGGCCCCTGGGGTCCCCCAGGTCACGCTCCGTAGGGAGAGAAGGGAAGCAGCCACTCAGGACACACAGAATGGTGATGGGTAAGCCGAGGTCGGGGTAACAGGCAGACAAGGGTAGTCAAGGGACAGGCCAAAGGTCAGGGTAACAGGCAAACAGGAATAGTCAGAGACAAGCCAAAGTCAGTACACAGGAGAGTAGTTCAAGCACACGGCAAACAGGAAACTAACACTGTTGAACAGCAAAGCAGACCTGCAGTGCACTGGTTAATATAGACTTCCTGTGATGACCTGGGTGGGGCAGGAACAGGAAGGAGAGGTGATAAAAAGGAACCAGAAGTGCAGTCTGACCTCTAATACAGACATGATGGGACAGGTAAGCTTGCCAAACTATTGCAAGTCCATGACACAGGGGTAGGCGGGGGTCGCTTTTTAGCCCCCCGTCCCTGACAGGCCACCTCCACCCGGGACACAAATGACTCCAGGACCGCCGAAAGCGCATCAATTGTGAGCGGAGAATCGGAGGGCCCTGCGGCCACCTCGAGGGGATCAGGTGGGGACACATGTGCAGCAGGGTCCATGGCAACACCAGGGGAACCCGTCAGCAAAATATGACAAAATTGAGAAAAAAATTATTTCTTTTTTTTTTGCAAAATGTCACCCAGCGCTACAGCGCCCCTCAGTGGTCAGACAGCGTGCCTCGAGACCCCTGCAGAGAGAGAAGAGAGACCCCCAAAAGGCTCACCACACAATGCACCAGAGTTCAAAAGGATAGCTCTCAGCGCTGTCCACATGAAAAGGAAGTCCTGTGGAGTGATCTTCCCGAAACTAGGGAGGGGCTACGCCCCCTCACACACCCCCAGTAACTCCCACAGCAGCCCAGCTCTGCAAACAAACGAGCTGTACCAAGATGGCCGCCACCATGAGCCACACGAGTGACAAAAACTGACTACCTATCACAGTTTCGGAGGCCCTAAAATTCCAAGATAGCACAAAACCCCCCCAAATGACCCCATTTTGGAAAGTAGACACCCCAAGCTATTTGCTGAGAGGCATGGTGAGTCCATGGAATATTTTATATTTTGCCACAAGTTCCGGGAAATATATATATATATATATATATATTTTTTTTTTTTACACAAAGTTGTCAGTAAATGATATATTGCTCACACATGCCATGGGTATATGTGAACTGACACCCCAAAATACATTCTGCTGCTTCTCCTGAGTATAGGGATACCCCATGTGTGAGACTTTTTTGCAGTCTAGCCGAGTACAGGACCCCGAAAACCAATCATCGCCTTCAGGCTTTCCAAGGGCGTAAATTGTTGATTTCACTCCTGACTACCTATCACAGTTTTGGAGGCCATGAAATGCCAAGACAGCACAACCCCCCCCCCCCCAAATGACCCCTTTTCGGAAAGTAGACACCCTGAGCTATTTGCAGAGAGGCATGTTGAGTGTTTTGCAGATCTCACTTTTTGTCACAAAGTTTTGGAAATTGAAAAAAGAGGAAAAAAAATGCATTTTCCTGTTTTTTCTTCATTTTCCCAAAAAAATTAGAGCTGCAAAATACTCACCATGCCTCTCAGCAAATAGATTGGAGTGTCTACTTTGCAAAATGGGGTCATTTGGGGGGGGTTTGTGCAATCTTGGCTTTTTATGGACTTCAAAAGTGTGATAGGTAGTAAGGAGTGAGATCAACAATTTACGCCCTTAGAAAGCCTAAAGGTGCGCATTGGTTTTCCGGGTCCTGTACGCGGCTAGACTGGCAAAAAGTCTCACACATGGGGTATCATTGTACTCAGGAGAAGCAGCAGAATGTATTTTGGGGTGTCATTTCACATATACCCATGGCCTGTGTGAGCAATATATCATTTACTGACAACTTTGTGTAAAAAAATAAAAAAAAATAAAAAATTTTTTTTCCCTCGAAACTTGTGGCAAAATATAAACTATTCCATGGACTCACCATACTTCTCAGCCAGTAGCTTGGAGTGTCTACTTTGCAAAATGGGGTCATTTGGGGGGGTTTTGTGCCATCTTGAAATTTCAGGGCCTCTGAAACTGTGACAGGTAGTCAGGGGTAAAATCGGCAATTTACGCCATTAGAAAACCTGAAGATGTGGATTGGTTTTCGGGGGCGCGTACACAGCTAGGCTCCCAAAAAGTCTCACACATGTGGTATCCCTGTACTCAGGAGAAGCAAAAGAATGTATTTTGGGGTGTCATTTCACATATTCCCATGGCATGCATGAGCAATATATCATTTAGTGACAACAAAAAAAAAAAAATAATAATTTTACCGAAACTTGTGGCAAAATATAAAATACTCCATGGACTCACCATGCCTCTCAGAAAAAAGCTTTGGGTGTCTACTTTTCAAAAAGGGGTCATTAGGGGGGTGTTTGAACAGTTCCGGCATTTTATACTCAATCTTATCCACACATCACCCACTCTTCTAACCACTTGAAAACCAAGCCTTTTCTGTGCCTTTTTGTTTACATGAAAAAATATTTTTTTTTTACTAGAAAATTACTTTGAACCCCCAAACATTATATATTTTTTTAAAGCAGAGGCCCTATAGAATAAAATGGTGGATGTTGCAAATTTTTTTTGTCACACGGTATTTGCGCACAGATTTTCCAAACGCAATTTTTGCGAAAAAAATACATTTTTTTTAATTTATTGCACAAATACACTATATAATTCCAATTTTTTTGGTAAAATTTAAAAGATGATCTTATGCCGAGTTCATAGACACCTAACATGACATGCTTTAAAAATTGCGCATGCCTGCGCAGCGACAAAAACGTATGTACATTTTTGAAAACCTTTAAAAGTCTCTACAGGTTACCACTTTAGACTTACAGAGGAGGTCTACTGCAAGAATTACTGCACTCGATCTGGCGATCGCGGCGATACCTCACATGCATGCTGCAATTGTGGTTTACATATGACACTAGACCACCGCTTGCGTGCGCCATTGCGCGCAAGCACCGGGGGTAAGGGGGGGGGCTCAATTTTTTTTTTTTTTTTCTTTTGCTTTTTTATGTTATTTTGACACCTTTCCTTTAATTTTTTTTTTTTTTAAATCATTTTTATTGTTATCATAGTGAATTTAAATATCCCCTATGATAGCAATCTGTGGTGACAGGTACTCTTTTTTAAAAAAATTGGGGTCTTTTAGACTCTAGATCTCTCCTCTGACCTTAACGCATCTGACCACACCAAAATTGGTGTGATAAAATACTTTCCCAATTTCCCAATGGCCCTGTTTATTTCTGGCGAAACAGAAGTCATAAAATGCTCGTAGCCTCCGGCATCTTAGGCCATAGAGATGATTGGAGCCATTCTCATCTCCAATTAGCTCTATGGTTAGATAATTAAACCACCGGCTGCACTCTCGGGTTAACCGGTGGGACAGGAGAGCCAGAGAAAAACCATGGAAGGCTGCGGAAGGCGGCGGTGGGGGGGGGAGGCCCCTCCCACTGCATGTAAAAGCAGTCTAGCGGCCAATTACCTGCTAGAATTGCTTTTACATGTAAGCCGACCGCTGGCTGTAAAAAACGATACCAAGATGATGCCTAAATCTGCAGGCATCATCCTGGTATAACCACTCAAAGTCCAGCAACGTACCAGTACATTGCTGGTCCTTGTTTGGCATATAGGTTTTTTTTTTTTCATGCAGCCTGTGGGCTGAACGGAAAAAAAGAGAACCTATCAGAAATCAGCACAGGAATAATGCGTAGTATTACTCATCATTAACCGCCCAAACAACCACCCACTGAATTTAATGATGGGTATACACGACACTATCCACGTATACCAAAATAGGATTTTAACTGCAGTGCTGAAATCAGAAAATCACCACAGCTGCTATCAGCAAAGGTATCCATATATGCTGAGCGCAAACGCTGTTTGTGTCAGAATATATAAAATCAATGCGTGGTAGCCGACAAGGGACCTGCAAGAGAAACAGGTCACAAAAGAATGAAAAAACAAACAAAGGACATTGAAAAAAAGTATAGTAGGAAGGAGTAGAAGGACATATAAAATGACTGACAACAACAGTTTTTGGATCTTCATCATTAACCGCCCAAACAACCACCCACTGAATTTAATGATGGGTATACACGGCGCTATCCACGTATACCAAAATAGGATTTTAACTGCAGTGCTGAAATCAGAAAATCACCACAGCTGCTATCAGCAAAGGTATCCATATATGCTGAGCGCAAACGCTGTTTGTGTCAGAATATATAAAATCAATGCGTGGTAGCCGACGAGGGACCTGCAAGAGAAACAGGTCACAAAAGAATGAAAAAACAAACAAAGGACATTGAAAAAAAGTATAGTAGGAAGGAGTAGAAGGACATATAAAATGACTGACAACAACAGTTTTTGGATCTTCATCATTAACCGCCCAAACAACCACCCACTGAATTTAATGATGGGTATACACGGCGCTATCCACGTATACCAAAATAGGATTTTAACTGCAGTGCTGAAATCAGAAAATCACCACAGCTGCTATCAGCAAAGGTATCCATATATGCTGAGCGCAAACACTGTTTGTGTCAGAATATATAAAATCAATGCGTGGTAGCCGACAAGTACCTGCAAGAGAAACAGGTCACAAAAGAATGAAAAAACAAACAAAGGACATTGAAAAAAGTATAGTAGGAAGGAGTAGAAGGACATATAAAATTACTGACACCACAACAGTTTTTGGATCCTTTTATTTTTCTTTCTAACTGTTCCTTTACTTCTTGATTTGGGAGGGACTGCGATCTTCTGCGATCTTCTCTTCCAGCTTGGGTCTCTCAAAATGTCGATGGACATCCAACATCCTTCGAGACCCTGTGTTTATGTGCCCTACACTGTGTCGTGCTGTACCCTACGCTAATAATCCACTAGTGTATGGTAGCGCTCGAAACATTCCCCGATGCAGAGACCAGGTTGGTCAGGACATTTGGGACAATAATAACGGGTGTCACGCCTAAATCCGCGCTTGCTACAGACACGACATCTTCTTTGGGGCCATCTTTGGGTAGGGGTACTCGGGAGGACATGTGAAAAATGCCTCTCAAGCAGCCGGCTCACTGCATCTGGAAGGGGAAGTTGGGCAGGCATGCCTCCTGGGTACAGGTAGGCAAGGATGATCTCTTCCTGGAATTCCCGGAAAGATCCAGTTCGTCCTGACGCCCTGTATAGGACAAAGGCGTTCAGCATAGCCAATTGGTATAGGTAAACAGACACTTTTTTGTACCAGCGTCTGGCTTTACGGGCAACTAAATACGGCGCCAAAAGCTGGTCGTTAAGGTCCACCCCTCCCATATTAAGGTTATATTCGTGGACACAGAGGGGTTTCTCCATAACGCCAGTTGCCGTAGGAATTTGGATCGTCGTGTCTGGGTGAAGGGAGGACAGAACATAAACATCCCGTGTATCCTTCCACTTCACCGCAAGTAATTTGTCCGTTTTCAAGCAGGCTCTCGCCCCCCGACTAAGACGGGAATCTACAAGCCGTTGGGGGAAGCCCCGGCGATTAGGTCGCACGGTGCCACATGCGCCAATTTGTAAATCGAGAAGGTGACTAAATAGTGGCACGCTTGTATAAAAGTTGTCCACGTACAAATGGTACCCCTTTCCGGATAAGGGTGACACCAAGTCCCAAACGATCTTACCGCTGCTCCCTATGTAGTCTGGGCAGTTGGGGGGCTCCACACAGCTATCTTTTCCCTCATAGACCCGGAAACTAACTGTATAGCCTGTGGCCCTGTCACACAATTTATACAGTTTGACCCCGTACTTGGCACGCTTGCTGGGGAGGTACTGTTTCATAGCAAGGCGGCCAGTAAATTTAATCAGGGACTCGTCAACGCAGACAACTTGTTCGGGGGTAAACAAGGCTGCAAACCGCTGATTGAAGTGGTCTATGAGGGGCCGAATTTTGTGGAGCCGATCGTATGCAGGGTCTCCCCGAGGACGACAGAGTTTATTGTCGCTGAAATGCATAAATCGCAGAATTTGCTCGTATCTCGTCCTGGACATAGAGGCAGAGTACATGCGCATATGGTGAACTGGGCTAGTGGACCAATATAGCCGCAATTCACTCTGTTTAGTTATGCCCATGTGGAGGGAAAGGCCCAGAAAGATCTTAAATTCGGAAACCGTTATAGGTTTCCAGCCGAATTGTCTGGCAAGGTGTGAATTTGGGTTGGCGGCGATGAACTGTTGTGCATATAAATTTGATTGATCCACAATAGATCTGTAAAGATCTTCCGTGAAGAACAGCTCAAAAAAGTTCAGGGGCGTAAAACCAGCTGTCTCCACGTGGATTCCAGGTTGGGCGGTGAATGGGGGAAGTACTGGCGCTGTAGTATCAGTGGGTTGCCAATTAGGAAATGCCAGCGCATCAGGGAGGGCACTATGGGCTCTACGGGCCTGTCTTCGAATACGCGGTGGCTGCGGGCCACTACTTGTGCTAGCCACCGCACCAGCTTCAACTGCACTTAGGGGACTCGCCACGTCACCAGGTCTTACTGCAGTGCTGGTTGTACTAGGTCCAGGTTGTACTAGGCCGCTGGCGCTTGCCAGGTCGCCAGAAGGATGAGCGGCACTAGTACCCACACTCTGCTCCATACGAGCACCCTGCGATTCCTGCATCACAACAACTTCAGAATGGGGTCGGGTACGCCTGGGTCTAACAGGGACCCATCTGTCGTCGGAGCTATCTGTCAGGGAGCCGCTGCCGTCATCAGGTTCATATACTGACACTAATTCGGTCATTGTAGCTTCCCCTTCGCTATCAGATGACTCGGTCAGCATAAAACTGATAAGCTCTTCATCCCTGTACGAACGTTTGGTCATTTTGGTAACTAAATTTACTCGTACAGTGATGCGACTCACAGGTAATAAAAGCACCTGGTTGTCGAAGATTATTTCAAGCGCTACAAAAAAAAAAACTGCTAATGCTAGCAGGGATCAGGCCTGACTCTGCTAACACAGCGGTTTTGTGTCTTGTGTTTTTTTGCAAGTGACAGTAATCTATTGATTACTACACTTGCCTGGGTGAAAGGGTTAAACGCAGGTGCTGGCCGGAATCAGTACTGATCGTGCAAACACCGCGTTTTGGGAACCCTAAACTATGGGGGCGCTAGTATAGTTCTGATCAGATCAGATATTGATCTGTTCAAACACTATACTAGAAATGGAAGTGTAGGTGCGTGCGTGCGTGTGTGGCAATCAAGGGGTTACTTCTAAACTATGCGCTGGGGATCTGGGGGGGTGGCGGGGACCCTAAACCTCCTTTGGGAAAGAAACTAGCTAGCTAGCGCAACCTCAAGTCACAATGACACCAATACAAAATACAGTAAAAACAGTATATTATGTGTGTATTAGTGCTAATGTGACAGAGGGTGTAGGGGTTAACGGGATGTGATCAGGGGGGGATCAGGGGTTTAAATCTTTATTGGAAGGGACTGGCGGGTATCCTAAGGATAAAAGGAACGGTGGCAAGTGCTAAACCTGGTCACAAGTCACACTTATACGGGTATATAGAAAATGCTATATACTGTATACAGTGTGCGTTGTGGCAGGGGGTGTAGGGGTGATCAGGAGGGGATCAGGGGATTAAATCTTTATTGGGCGGGTGGCGGGGACCCTAAACCTCCTTGGGACACAAACTTAGTCGCCTGCGCTAATTCTGATCACAATGACACTAATACAAAAATACAAAAACACAGTATATTACGTTTGTATTAGTGCTGATGTGACAGAGGGTGTAGGGGTTAACTAGCGGTGATCAGGGGGGGATCAGGTGGGATCAGGGGCTTAAATCTTTATTAGGGGGGGGTGGCGGGTAATTCAAGTGGAAAAAGGGGGGTCGCAAGCGCTAGACCTGACCACAAATCACACTTATACGGGTATATAGCAAAATGCTATATACTGTATACGGTGTGTGTTATGGCAGGGGGTGTAGGGGTGATCAGGGGGGGGTCAGGGGCTTAAATCTTTATTGGGCGGGTGGCGGGGACCCTAAACCTTCTTGGGACAGAAACTTAGTCGCCTGCGCTAATTCTGATCACAATGACACTAATACAAAAATACAATAACACCGTATATTGCGTTTGTATTAGTGCTGATGTGACAGAGGGTGTAGGGGTTAACAGCGGTGATCAGGGGGGGGTCAGGGGAGATCAGTGGGTTAAATCTTTATTAGGGGGGGTGGGGGGTAATTTGAGTGGAAAAGGGGGGGTCGCAAGTGCTACACCTGTTCACAAATCACACTTATACAGGTATATAGGTATATGCTATATGCTGTATATAGTGTGTGTTGTGTCAGGTGCTGTTGGGGTTAATTGGGGGGGCGATCGGGGGTGAAATGTGCCTATCTAACTGTGTGTGGGTGTGCTTGGTGCAGTACTCACAGTAAGATGTGCTCTCCTCTCACGCTGGATCCAAAAAGACCGTTGTGGGGGGAGGGCACATCTCCTCTAAGCCTGTGTTTACATTTCACAGGCTTAGAGGATGATCTGATTGGGCAGGACCGATCAACAGGTCCAGACCAAAAATGATTGGCCTGGACCTGATGACTGATCGGTTCTGAACCCAATCGAGTCATCATCGGCGGCGGGGACGCGCGGGAGCGCGCACAGGGCCGGCAAATTGTGCTGACGTAGGCCTACGTCAGTTTGCCTGGCCGGGGCTGAGTGCCGACGTAGATCGTCGTGCGCCGGTCGTAAAGTGGTTAATTGCTTAGTTTTCAGCAGCTTAGTAGATGCTCCTTACTTATGCGTATGCGGTGGTGCAATACATGTTTAAACTTAAATGTGCTATTATTACATGCTCTGGATGGCATTGTGTTGCCGATATAGAAATGGCCAGCAGAGGAGTGTTAATTTTGATGATGTCAATTTTTTATTTAGTTTTAGTTATAGTCTTATGACTAAAATGCCATTTTAGTTTTAGTCGTATTTTAGTCTTAGGACTAAAATGCCATTTTAGTTTTAGTCGTATTTTAGTCATCTGAATTGTTTTAGTTTTAGTCGTATTTTAGTCGACTAAAATTGTGTTAATTTAGTCGACGAAAACGTTTTAGTCGGTTTTAGTCGACGAAATTAACACTGCTCAGAGCTCAGCAAACGTGGACCACGTGCATGTAAAAAATGATACAAAATTCCATAGCGTGACACTGTATGGTTGTTAAAAGTGCATATATCCCTAATGTGCAACCAATGATGAAGTTTGCACTCTTTGCAATCCACTTGATAGAAAATAAAGTGCTGGAGTGAAAAAGAATAACCTCCACCAATACTACAAACTGCTTACCAGACATGCAAATGAGTGTAGCCAAAGGGAGTTACACAAAATAAATGTGTGCCAAACTTCAATCAAAGAAGCGACCATCACCCACATGCACAAGCTGCTTACCAGATGCATACACTAAAGTGCCAGTATAAATTATCACTTTGCTTCAGGGAATAAACCCAGTGGCAGGTGATCCTATGGTGTGCCCAACCTTCAGTCAAGAGCGTGACCACCACCGACATACAAAAGCTCCTTACCAGATGTATACAGTAAAAAGGCAATCTCCGATGCCAGCGCACTCAAGATCATGCCTCCAAACGATATCCCCAGCAGGTATCAAGTCACAGGTTCCGGTCCCTTCATGTTTGTATTAGAGGTCAGACTGCATTCTGGTTCCTTTTTATCACCTCTACTTCCTGTTCCTGCCCCAAATTCTTCACAATACTTAATATTTTGTGTTACGGCACAGATTAACAGTTTAGCGCGGCTTACTTTGATATAAGCTGTGTAACTGTGCTCTGCGACTGATAGCTGTGTAACTGTGAAAAAGTAGGCGCTGGTAATCAGTGTGTGTTCCAGGTGTGTTAGGGGGTATTAGATTGTCTACACCAATCAATTATGTCCAAAAAGATAAACCTAATTTACCAATAAATAGATAGTGGACTTTAAAATGATCTATAATACCATAATGTGAACCATTTGTAATAACAACCTAGTAAAAAGGTGAAATATATATCTCTGTGTCTATATAAAATTGGCGACTTTTAGTGATAATAAAATTGCAATTAGTGACACTTGTGTTATAAAACCTTATGTGACATAAAAACGCATGTAATTAGCAATAAAATCTATAAAATCTGTAATTCATTTGTATTTTTGTGCAATAGTTGGAAGAAAGTCCGTGGTAAATTGCAATTAGTGACACTTGTGTTATAAAACTTTGTGTGACATAAAAACGCATGTAATTAGCAATAAAATCTCTAAAATCTGTAATTCATTTATATTTTTGTGCAATATGTGAAAGAAAGTCCGTGGTGATTAAATAAAATCTTCAAAGTGCTTTTGTGCTCAAATTTGTGCTCTTGATAAAATTCAGCAATATTTGCTTCTTACCAGATGGCTTTAGGCCACAAGGACCCAGATCGCTTTTGATCCCTTTAAGGATAGATCAATCCTCCACCGAGTTCATCCAATCCAGGGATAGGTGGTAAATGTTCCAATCTGGATCTAGACCACAGGATAGGGTCTAAAACCAGGCACCTTCACCATCTATAATCAGCTGTGTAACTGTGCTCTGCGACTGATAGCTGTGTAACTGTGCTCTGCGACTGATAGCTGTGTAACTGTGCTCTGCGACTGATAGCTGTGTAACTGCTCTGCGACTGATAGCTGTGTAACTGTGCTCTGCGACTGATAGCTGTGTAACTGTGCTCTGCGACTGATAGCTGTGTAACTGTGCTCTGCGACTGATAGCTGTGTAACTGTGCTCTGCGACTGATTGCTGTGTAGCTGTGCTCTGCGACTGATTGCTGTGTAACTGTGCTCTGGGCCTGATTGCTGTGTAACTGTGCTCTGAAACGGATTGCTGTGTAACTGTGCTCTCCGACTGATTGCTGTGTAACTGTGCTCTGCGACTGATTGCTGTGTAACTGTGCTCTGTGACTGATAGCAATCTGTGACTGACCGTGCTCTGTGACTGATAGCAATCTGCGATCTGTGACTGACTGACCGTGCTCTGTGACTGATAGCGATCTGTGACTGACCGACCGTGCTCCGAGATCGACAGCGATCTGTGACTGACTGTGCCCCGCAACTGACGGTGCCATGCGACTGACGGTGCCCTACGACCGACCGTGACTGACGGTGCCCTGTGACTGACTGAGCGTGCTCTGTGACTGAGTACCTGGGAAGACTGGTAAGTATATTAGCAACTGGTGAGTATCTTAGCGACTGGTGAGTATCTTAGCGACTGGTGAGTACCCCAGGTTTAGTACCAGGGGAGATAGAGGTAGTGTAGGTAAGGAATAGCAGGTCGTTACCATTATCCCCATAGAGTAGTGGGTAATAATGTCCGACAGGATTGCGGATGCCACTTAGTGCACTTCTTGCTCCATGTATGCGTTCCTTGATGAACCAATCGAGGACGAATACTGCTGTGCAGGATGTGTGCGACTTGTTGCTCTGGAAACCCAGATCCTGGATCTAGAAAACATAGTGGCAACACTGCGTAGCATCAACAACCTGGAAAGGAGCGTGGACATTACCCATCAGGCGCTGGCAGGGGCTGGCATAGAGGAGGGAGGAGTAGAGGAGACGCAGGCATCAGAGGTAGGCAGCTGGGTCACCTTTAGGAAGGGTAGAGGGATGAGGGTCAGGGAGGCCAGTCCTGAGTTGGTACACCCTAACAAATTTGCCAAGTTGCAGGTTGAGGGGGATATCAGCTCAGGAGGGGCAGTGCTGGAGCAGGCGCCCTCCCCCAGCTGCCAGGGGAGTGGCAGCTGCAGGAGGAAGGGGGGCCGAGATTCAGGAAAGGTTAGACAGGTTGTGGTAGTTGGGGACTCAATCATCAAGAGGACAGAGAGGGCAATCTGTCGAAAAGATTGCGGTAGCCGGACAGTATGTTGTTTACCGGGCGCTCAAGTTCGGCACATCGCGGATCGGGTAGACAGATTACTGGGCGGGGCTGGGGATGACCCAGCGGTCATGGTGCATGTGGGCACTAATGACCAAGTAAAAGGAAGGTGGAGGATCCTAAAGAATTATTTCAGGGACTTAGGTAATAGATTGAGGAATAGGACCTCCAAGGTGGTTTTCTCTGAAATACTGCCTCTACCTAGACCCAGACAGGAGAGGCAGAAGGAGCTTAGGGAACTTAACAAGTGGCTGAGGAATTGGTGTAGGAAGGAGGGGTTTGGGTTCCTGGAGAACTGGGCTGACTTCTCAGTCCGCTACCGGCTCTTTAGTAAGGATGGGCTGCACCTTAATGGGGACGGTACAGCTCTTTTGGGAAGAAAGATGGCCAACAAGTTGGAAGGGCTATTAAACTAGGAGACGGGGGGGGGGGAGGGCTCAGAAGTAAAGTTAGTCAGGAGGGAGCAAAGGACAGAAGGCAGTAGTAGAGTCAGCAGTGACAGTAGTTCCATAATGTCAATTGGGGGGTCTGTGCGGGAAAACCTCAGCCCAAACAGGAATAAACATAATCACCATTCACGATCAACTTCCACAAAACTAAGAGGGGTATATGCTAATGCCAGGAGCCTAGCTAATAAAATGGATGAGTTGGAAATGTTAGTACATGAGGAAGACATAGACCTTGTGGGAATAACGGAGACTTGGTTCGACCCCTCACATGACTGGCTGGCCAATATCCAAGGGTATTTAGTGTACCGGTAGGACAGGTTAGGAAAAAGAGGGGGAGGGGTATGTCTCTATGTCAAGAACAATGTAAGGGTGGTAGAGAGGAGTGATATTACGGAAGGGATGAGTATGGAGTTAGAATCCGTGTGGGTAGAACTCCATAGGGAAGAAGAAAAGGGAAAAGTAATTGTTGGGGTTTGCTATAGGCCACCCAACCAAAGGGAGGAGGTAGAGCTGGAATTTTTATCACTGTTGGGTAAAGTGGCAAAATTAGGATCAGTCATCATATTGGGGGACTTCAATTATGCCGACATTGACTGGGAAGAGGGGACTGCACACTCACAGAAGGCCCGTCTATTCACAGAAACCTTACAGGACAACTACATGTCACAGTTGGTGGATTTTCCTACTAGAGAAAATGCAGTCCTGGATCTATTGATCACTAATGACCCAGACCTAATCTTGGAGGTAGGAGTCCAGGACAACCTGGGCTCTAGCGATCACAGGATGATCACATTTAGTGTAAAATAACAATATAACAAGGCAAGTGGGGAACATAAGAACCCTAAACTTCAGAAGGGAAAACTTTCCAAAATTGGGCTCATTGATGGAAAGGGTAAACTGGGACCAAACCCTGGGATCACTGACCACGGAGGAAAAATGGGAATGCTTTAGGAACATATTAAACAAATGCATCTTGCAGTGCATTCTTATGGGAAATAAATTTAGAAGAGACAAAGCCAAACCTGGCTGGCTAAACCGTAACATTAAAAAACTTATTAGGGGAAATAAAATGGCCTTCAAGAAATATAAATCAGAGGGCACAGTATTGGCTTTCGAGCAATACAAGGAGGCAAATAAGAAAAGTAAATATGAAATCAAAATGGCTAAAATCAACTTTGAGAGACAAATAGCGGAGGATAGTAAAAAGAACCCAAAGAAATTCTTTAAATATATCAACAGCAAAAAAACTAGGGCAGAGCATATTGCACACATAATTAACGATGATGGGAGGATGGTTACAGAGGACACTGAAAAATCAACCGTGCTGAAAAGGAGGGGTACACTGACCATGACTGTATAGATTGTAGTAATACACAGGTCTTGCCGCTATGGCTAACAGAGGGTGAAATCAGGGAAAGGCTGGATAAAATTAACACAAACAAATCACCAGGCCCGGATGGCGTACATCCAAGAGTACTCAAGGAACTCAGTAAGATTATATCTAGACCACTGTTCCTGATCTTTGCTGACAGTATTATGACAGGAAATGTACCAGGGGATTGGAGGAAAGCTAACGTGATACCGATATTCAAAAAGGGGCAGAGGCATATCCCGGGAAATTATAGGCCTGTCAGTTTGACATCGATAGTATGTAAACTTCTGGAGGGGATGATAAGGGACTATATCGTAGAGTTTGCTAAAGACAACAACATCATCAGCAGTAATCAGCACGGGTTTACAAATGGGCGTTCTTGTCAAACCAATCTCTTAACATTCTACGAGGAGGTGAGCTGTGAGCTAGATAGGGGCACACCAGTGGATGTGGTGTCCCTGGATTTCGCTAAGGCGTTTGATACAGTTCCCCACAAGCGCTTAATTTATAAAATAAGGTCTGCAGGTATCGACCCCAGGGTTTGCTCTTGGATATGGAACTGGCTAAAAGGGCGTGTCCAAAGGGTGGTAATAAACAGCGCATACTCAGACTGGTCTGAGGTGGTAAGCAGGGTCCCCCAAGGCTCAGTCCTGGGACCAACCTTGTTCAATCTATTCATAAAGAGGACGGGATCAGTAATTTCGATATCAGTTTTTGCAGATGACACAAAATTGGGCAGGGCAATAACTGCACAGCATGAAGCAGATATCCTACAGAATGACCTGGGTAAAATAACAGAGTGGGCAATGACATGGCAAATGAGGTTTAATGTGGAGAAGTGTAAGGTTTTGCACTTGGGGACTAAAAATATAAAAGCACAATACACGTTAGGGGGGAACCCTTGGGGGGAATCAAAAATGGAGAAAGATCTGGGAGTCTTGGTAGATGATAGACTAGGCAATAGCATGCAATGTCAAGCGGCAGCTGCCAAAGCCAGCAGAATATTAGCATGCATAAAGAAAGGGATGTATTCCAGAGATAAGACTATAATCCTTCCACTTTATAAAACTCTGGTCCGACCACATCTGGAGTATTCTGTCCAGTTCTGGTCGCCAGTCCTCAGGAGGGTTGTGTTGGAGCTGGAGAGAGTCCAGAGAAGGGCAACTAAACTGATTAGGGGATTGGAGGACCTTAATTATGAAGAGCGTCTGCAATCACTTAATTTATTCTCCCTGGAGAAGAGACGCCTGAAAGGGGACATGATAGCAATTTATAAATATCTCAATGGTGATCTCGGCATAGAAAAACAGCTATTCAGTCGAAGGGATTGCATGAGGACTCGAGGGCATACAATGCGATTAGAGGAGAAGCATTTTAACCTCAGGCAACGTGGGGGGTTCTTTACTGTTAGGGCTACAAGATTGTGGAATTCTCTACCACAAGAGGTGGTTTCTGCGGGAAGTATGGTGGCTTTCAAAAGACTCTTAGACGTACATCTCAAGGATCAGAACATTCAGGGGTATGTGAGATGATTACAGCCACACACACCTACACAGATTGAACTGGATGGACTATTGTCTTTATTCAACCTCCCCTACTATGTAACTATGTAACTATGTAATAAAAACCCATTTAGGGGGAAAAAAGTTAATTGCGGCCTAGTCTGCATATGTTACAGTGAGATTCACCCATTGCATACTGTTGTATTGGGCATTGCAATAAAAACCCATTTAGGGTAAAAAAAAAGTTAATTGCGGCCTAGTCTGCATATGTTACAGTGAGATACACCCATTGCCTACTGTTGTATTGTGCATTGCAATAAAAACCCATTTAGAGTAAAAAAATAAATAAATTGCAGGCTAGCCTGCATATTTTACTGTGACATACACCCTTTCTATACTGTTGTTCTATTCCGCTATTCAATAAACACCCATTTAGGGGAATAATATTAAATTGTGGCCTAGTCTGTATCTGTACGTGTGAGATACACCCGTTGTATACTGTTGTTCTATTCCGCTATTTAATAAACACCCATTTAGGGGAAAAAAATTAAATTGCGGCCTAGTCTGCATCTGTACGTGTGAGATATATCCTTTTAGATACTGTTGTTCTATTCTGCTATTCAATAAACACCCATTTAGGGGACAGAAAGATATTAAATTGCGGCTTAGTCTGTATCTGTCCATGTGAGATACACCCTTTGGATACTGTTGCTCTATTCTGCTATTCAATAAACATCCATTTAGGGGACAGAAAGATATTAAATTGCGGCTTAGTCTGTACCTGTACGTGTGAGATACACCCTTTGGATACTGTTTTTCTATTCTGCTATTCATTAACCACTCTTGTAGGTCTGACGACGTAGACCTACGTCGCCAGACTCCTCCCCCTGTAGGCGGCGCTCGCGCGTCGCCGGAGGCGCGCTCCCGCTGTTTTCATTCACAGCGGGAGTTGGGCCAGGGGAGGAGCGTCGGGGAATCCAGTTTGGAGATCCGCCCGCCTGTGTAAACAGAGCGGGCGGATCTCCTAAGTGACAGGGAGTGACAGATCGGAGTGTTCAGCATAGCTGAACATCCGATCTGTCCCTGGCTCACTCAGTCACCTCCCCTCCCCACACGTTAGTAAGCACCAGACATACATTAACCCCTCCCTCTCCAATAAAATTAACCCCTTCCCTGCCAGTGTCATTTTTACAGTAACAGTGCATATATATAGCACTGATTACTGCAGTAATGTCACTGGTACCCCCAAAAGTGTCAAAAATGTCAGTCAAGGGTCCGATCTGTCCGCCGCAATGTCGCAGTCCCGCAAAAAAAATCGCAGATCGCCGCCATTACTTGTTAAAAAAAAACACCAAAAATGACATAAATCTTTCCCTTAGTTAGTAAACGCAATAACTTTTGCGCAAACCAATCAAAATACGCTTATTGCGATTTTTTTTACCAAATATGGGTAGCAGAAAACAAATTGGCCAAAAATGTAAAAAAAAATTGGTTTTTACATCTTTTTTGGGGGGAATTTCATATAAAAAAATGTTACAAATATTGTTATTTTTTCAAAATAAACGCTCTTTTTTTGTTTATAGCGCAAAAAGTAAAAATCGCACAGGTGATCAAACACCACCAAAAGAAAGCTCTGTTTGTGGGAAAAAAAGGACGTAAATTTCGTTTGGGTACGGCATCGCATGACCGCGCAATTGTCAGTTAAATTCGCACAGCGCCGAATCGCAAAAAGTGGCCCAGACGTAAGACAGCAAAATGCTCTAGTGGTAAAGTGGATAAACACCCATTTAGGGGAAAATTAATAATTTTGCAGCGTTTGCTGATTATGTTACTGTGGGATATACCCTTTAAATTTGTTTGGCGCATCTCCTTCCACCACCGAGGATTGCAGGGAGCTTCAGTTGGCCTCCTGTTGCTAACTCCACCTACTCCGCTTCCTCATCCTCATCCTCTACCGCCTCCGCATCCGGAGCAGTGATCATTTCCAAGGCTTTCAGGGCAGTCATTCACAAGTGGCTACGAGGGTGGGTTCCTGCACCCACAAACGCCAGGTACACAATTATCCAGCAAGGGCACAGTTCTGGAGGATGACGAGGTGGAGGATGAGGAGGAGGAACCATGTTCACAGCAGGGTGGCACCCAGATAACTGATAACAACAGATACTACACTTGATCTCCGAGGGTAGGTTCCTGCACCCACAAACGCCAGGTACACAATTGTCAAGCAAGGGCACAGTTCTGGAGGATGACGGAAGTGGAGGCTGAGGAGGAGGAGGAGATGGAGGAGGAGGAACCATGTTCACAGCAGGGTGGCACCCAGATAACTGATAACAACAGATACTACACTTGATCTTAGGCAAAAGGTCGAGAAGCGATGCTGGTGGCATTCCCACCTGACAGCGGGGGCACAGTGGAAGCACAAGGCGAAGGCAGAGGAGGAGGTCGCCAACGCATTCAGGGCACCGCCAGCACCTCAGAAGGCAGGGTTAGCATGTATGAAATGTGGAAAAGCTTTGTCGGCACGCCAAAACAACCAGGACCACCAGCTGTTTATTATTTATTTTTTTTAAGCCCCTGGTGTGTGAACACACTCAGACTATCACCCGGTGGGTGCATAAAAAGGTGCACACCAAAAAAGTGAAACACAAAAAGTGCACAGGGTGTACACATGGTCCTTGACCCTGATCCCCTGACAAGGCTCCTGACAAGGACTAGGGTACTTACACTGGCTAAGCTGGCCAAAACCAGGCAGCCCCGTTCTTTAGGAGGTTTGCTGAAACAGACCACCCCAAGTACTAGGTGGGGCTCTCCCGAAGTGAGACCCCATGAGAGAGGGCGAACCAAGCCAGAAGGCCATATCCACCCCCTCCCAAGACTTTCAGGGACAGGCCCAAGGACCTACACCCTACTAATCACGCTGTGCAAAATAAAGTGTACTGCCACAATAAAAAACACAAAACGTGAGACACACAACACATAAAAGTGGGTAAAGGGATAGTGGAGAAATGCAAGGTTAGTGCCACGTTGCAATACTATGGCAGGCCCTTCGGCCAGGAATACAAAATTCCTCTGGTCCTGACTCCTGACCAAAAGGCCCGGCCCTAGAGGCAGGTGTGAAAAATTTGTGTAGGAAGTGCAGTCTCCTTGGTGCCATACTCAGTGTTGCCATCCACCGTGAATTATGGCACCCTTAGACTGCCACTCCAGGGGCACATACACCACAGACTTTTCAGAATCCCGGTCCCTGGCAAGACCAGTGCAGCCCCCGTCCCTACCAGAAGGCCTCAGAACTTAGACAGCTTTGGGAGAGCCCGGCCCACAACCAGGGACACACACCTTTTCCAAGGCCAGACTCAACCCAGAAGGGAGAAAAAGCCCCCGCCGCCATCACCGTTTCTTACCATATACAGTTCCTTACCATTCCTTACGTACTATACACGTACTGAGTGACGGGTCTGCCCCCTTCAACTTCTGGGTCTCCAAATTGGGCACATGGCCTGAGCTTGCCCTTTATGCCTTGGAGGTGCTGGCCTGCCCTGCAGCCAGTGTATTATCTAAACGTGTATTTAGCACGGCTGGGGGCGTTATCACAGACAAGCGCAGCCGCCTGTCCAGAGCCAATGTGGACAAGCTCACGTTCATTAAAATGAACCAGGCATGGATCCCACAGGACTTATCCGTACCTTGTGCAGAATAGACATATATACCGGCCTTACCCAGCCATTGTTGGATTTGATCTTTCTTACTTTTTTGGGGTGTACCCGAATTTACATTTTTTTTTTTTATTAAAAACCAAAACCTGTGTTGGCTACCTCGTCTTCCTCCTCCACTGCCGCCGCCGCTTCCACCTACACCGCCATATCCACCGCCGCCTCAACCTCCGACTCCATATGGGCCTCGTCCTCCTCCTACATGATGCAAGATGATTATTTTTAATTTTTCAGTTTTATATGTTATTTTTAGTTATTTCCCTATCCACATTTGTTTGCAGAGCACTTGTCATGCTCTTAAGATGATTTTGCTGCCATTTGCAGCCCTTTATCCCTTTCCATGTTTGTTTTAGAGCCATTTTAGTGCTCAAAAGTTTGGGTCTCCATTGACTTCAATGGGGTTCGGGATTGGGGTAAAGTTCGGGTTAAGTCCGGTTCACGAACCCGGACTTTTTTTTCAAGTTCGGCCGGACCCGCCGAACCCGGACTTCCAGGTGTTCGCTCAACTCTATATCTGACCCTCTTTCATCCATAGCTACACTGAATGTGATCTTTGTTTCTACAAAATGTATGTATGAGAAACTGTTTTCTCCGGCAGGAGAACTGCATATTTTGCATCTTTGCTCCTTGTTTTTTCTAAAAACTGAATAAAAAGATTTAAATACAAAACCTGAATTCATAATCATTACAATGTATTTAAAACACAGATACTTGCACTAAGCCAGAAAGGAATGACAGGCTGATAGCAGGCACTTCTCCATCCAGCTCCATGTGAGATTACACATTAACAGATGCGCCCGCTGTCAGCCTGTCATTCATTTGTACAAGTTTTCTGGTCGGAGCTGTTTTCCTACCTCATCACCTGTGTGAATGTAGCCTACACAAGAAAATAAATTATGAATTCGATATCTTATTTAACCTCTTCCGGTCTTGCGGCAGGCTGGCCCTCCTGCGCGAACCGACTTAGCCCTACGTCAGTTGAGCGCCTGCAGCTAGGGGGCGAGCGTGCGCTCCCACCCCCACTCGGCAGCGAGGACTCCGATGCACAGGGCAAGTGGCTCTGATTGCTGCCTGCCACCCGCGATCGCTCCCCGCTGAGAGAGATGGACGGTCAGCTATTGTAAACACAGCTGACCAGTCTTCTCTCTGGAATGATCACAGAGCGCCTGTGATCCTTCTATATAGGATCACAGGTCTCTGATCATTTCAAAAGCCCAACCCCCATACAGTTAGAAACACTCCCCTAGGCTTACATTTAACCCCTTGATCACCCACTGTGTTAACCCCTTCCCTGCCAGTGTCATTACAGTAACAGTGTATATTTTTAGCACTGATTACTGTCACTGGTCCCCCCTAAAGTGTCAAAAATGTCAGTTAGGGGTCCGATCTGTCCGCCGCCCCGCTAAAAATAGCAGATCTCCACCATTACTAGTGAAAAAAAACCCAATAAAAATGACATAAATCTTTCCCGTAGTTAGCAGACGCGATAACTTTTGCGCAAACCAATTTTTTTTTACGAAAAATATGGAGCAGAAAACAAATTGGCCTAAAATGTTAAAAAAAATAGAATTTTTGTAAGAACTTACCGTAAAATTATTTTCTCTGAGTCCTCTGACAGTCGCCGCCAATCCATATAAGCCTTCACTATTGGGGTAATGGCGCCCTCTGCAGGAGTAAGCTAGGCAGATAGAAATTTTTCTAAAATTTTTCTCTAAACACAGCTGACCTTTCTTCTCCCTGCAATGATCATAGAGCCCCTGTGATTCTTCTATATAGGATCACATGTCTCTATGGTCATTTCAGAAGCCATGCCCCCGCCCCCCCACAGTTAGAATCACTCCCCTAGGCTCACATTTAACTCCTTGATCACCCATAATGTTAACCCCTTCCCTTCCAGCGTCATTATAACAGTAACAGTGCATATCTTTAGCACTAATTACTGTAGTAATGTCACTGGTCCCCCCAAAAGTGTCAGTCAGAGTCCGATCTTTCACAGTCCCACAAAAAAAAAAATCACAGATCGCCGCCATTACTAGTATAAAAAAAAAAAACCAATAAAAATTACATAAATCTTTCCCGTAGTTAGTAGACGCGATAATTTTTGTGCAAACCAATCAAAATACGCTTCTTGCGATTTTTTTCACCAAAAATATGTAGCAGAAAACAAATTGGCCTAAAAAGTTGAAAAATTTTGATTTTTACATTTTTTTGGAGAATGTCATAGCAGAATGTGAAAAGTAGTTTTTTTTTTTTTTCTTTTCAAAATTGTCGCTCTTTTTTTGTTTATAGCACAAAAAATAAAAATCACACAGGTGATCAAATACCACCAAAAGAAAGCTCTATTTGTGGGAAAAAAAGGACATCAATTTTATTTGGGTGCAGCGCCGCATAACCGCACAACTGTCCGTTACAGTAACGCAGTGCCGAATCGCAAAATAGGGCCTGGTCAGGAAGGGGGCAAATCTTTCCGGTCTTACAGTAGTTAAGGGGGCAAATCATTCCAGTCCAGAAGTGGTTAAGTAACACAAGCTTTTAAATTACCATAACATTTATTATTATTCAGTAAAAACATTTCACAGGCACTAGATAATTTTTTGCCATTTCTATTATATTATGTATCCTTTTATTACAATAAATATTTACCATGTACTTCCTGACGTGTGCGAGTTTTATCTCAACTAATTGCTTCATTGAGTACATTCAGGGTCTTTTGTATCATCTAAATGTGTCAGTGCTTTCCAAGCAATTCTTTATGCTTTTAAAACAACCAGATTTGGTTTGTGTCATTTTTAGTTCTTACTAGACTGTCAGACCAGTTCTCCTGAGTTTAAAGGATAAGTCCACCCTAAAACTAAAATCCATGCATCTATAGATCTCCACGTTCTAACACTAACCTATCTAGCCCTGTAAAGAAGAAATCAGTATACTTACCTTTTTTTTAAGCCAATCCAACCCGATCTCCAGTGGCAGAAGCTCTGCAGAGGACATGGCCGACAACAGCTGTGAAATATATAGGGTGTGACGTCACCCATATACTTACTATGGGGCTTCCGTTGTTGGGTGTGTCCTCTGCATCTGCCTCCACTGCGAAGCTGCGGGCTAAGGTCAGATCGCTTTGGCTTCAAAAAAGGTAAGGTATACTGGTTTCTTCTTTACAGGACTAGATCAGGCATTTCTGGCACTAATAAATCAGAATTTTTTGCTAGAAAATTACTTATAGCCCCCAAACATTATACATTTTTTTTTAGCAGAGACCCTAGGGAATAAAATGGCGATCGTTGCAATATTTTATGTCACACGGTATTTGGGCAGTGGCTTTGCAAACGCAATTTTTTTTTAAAAAAATACACTTTAATAAATGAAAAATAAAACACAGAAGATTTACTCAATTTTTTTGTTTAATGTGAAAGATGATGTTACGCCGAATAAATAGATACCTAACATGTCACGTTTTAATATTGTGCACACACATGAAATGGCGACAAACTACAGTACTTGAAAATCTCCATAGGTGATGCTTTAACCACTTTACCACTAGAGGATTTTGCTGTCTTACGTCTGGGCCACTTTTTGCGATTCGGCACTGTGCGACTTTAACGGACAATTGCGCGGTCGTGCGGCGCTGTACCCAAACGAAATTTACGTCCTTTTTTTCCCACAAACAGAGCTTTCTTTTGGTGGTATTTGATCACCTGTGCGATTTTTTACTTTTGGCGCTATAAACAAAAAAAGAGCGTTTATTTTGAAAAAATAACAATATTTTTCACATTTTTTTTTTATATGAAATTCCCCTCCAAAAAAATGTAAAAATCAAAATTTTTTTAAATTTTTGGCCAATTTGTTTTATGCTACCTAGGTTTGGTAAAAAAAATCACAATAAGCGTATTTTGATTGGTTTGCGCAAAAGTTATTGCGTTTACTAACTAAGGGAAAGATTTCTGTCATTTTTGGTGTTTTTTTTTTTAACGAGTAATGGCGGCGATCTGCGATTTTTTTTGCGGGACTGCGACATTGCGGCGGACAGATCGGACCCTTGACCGACATTTTTGACACTTTTGGGGTTACCAGTGACATTACTGCAGTAATCAGTGCTATATATATGCACTGTTACTGTAAAAATGACACTGGCAGGGAAGGGGTTAATTTTATTGGAGAGGGAGGGGTTAATGTATGCCTGGTGCTTACTAACGTGTGGGGGGGGGGGGAGGTGACTGTGTGACACAAGGACAGATCGAGGGTTCAACTATGCTGAACCCTGCAATCTGACCCTGCCTGTCACTTCAGAGATCCGCCCGCTTGTGTTTACACAGGCAGGCGGATCTCCACACTCGATTCCCCGACGATCGGGGAAGAGCAGCGGCGATCGCCGCTGCTCCTCCCCTGGCCCGACTCCCGCTGTGACTGAATACAGCGGGAGCGAGCCTCCGAGAAAGGGGAGTGTCTGACGACATAGGTCTACGTCGTCAGACGATAACGAACCACTTTGCCGCAGTAGGCTCAACGTAAGCAGACGGCAAGTGGTTAACCAACTCCCACCCGGGCCATAGTACATATACGGCCGGGTGGGAGTCTCGCTCCTTCTGAATGGACGTTCCCGAACGTCCTTCAGAAGGAGGGAGATCGCGCCGCCGCGGGCACGCGCAGTGGCACGATCTCGATGTGCCTGTGTCCCTAGGACACAGGGCAACAAGACTCGGCAGGAGGGCCCTGTGATTGGCCCTCCTGATCACATGACGGCTGTGACCAATCACAGCCGTCATGTATTGTCAATACAGCCGTTGTAACGGCTTCGATCTCTTCTCCTCCTGACAGATCCTGTCAGTGTGAGGAGAAGGAGAGGATCGATTCTACAGCCGGGGTGATCAGTGAGTATTTCTAATTACTCACTGATCACAGGGGGGGTCTGTGTTGGTAATCAGATGATTACCAGTGCAGCCCTGGGGGGAGGGGATGCCACTAGAGCCACCAGGGATGCCCACCCATGACCACCAGGGATGCCTACCATGGCCACCAGGGATGGCAAACAGGGCTCAGAGAGCCTGCCAGTGGTGCCCCCTATCAGTGCTGCCCACCAATGCCATCTATCAGTGGTGCCCACCAGTGCCCGTTATTGCCATCTATCAGTGCCGCCCACCAGTGCCCATTCTTGCCCACCAGTGCTGCCTATCAGTGCCCATAAGTGCCCCCCATCAGTGCCAATCAGTGCCGCCCATCAGTGCCACCCATCAGTGCCGCCTATCAGTGCCGCCGATCAGTGCCCATCAGTGCTGCCTATCAGTGCCCATCAGCGCTGCCTATCAGTGCCCATCAGCGCTGCCTATCAGTGCTATCTATCAGTGCCACATATCAGTGCCCATCAGTGCTGCATATCAGTGCTACCTATCAGTGCCCATCAGTGCTGCATATCAGTGCCACCCCATCAGTGTATCCTCATCAGTGCCTGTCAATGCGGCGTCATCAGTGCTCATCAGTGCAGGAAAAAACATATCTATTTACAAAATTTTATAACCTAAACAAAAACACTTTTTTTTTTTTTTTCAAACTTTTCGGTCTTTTTTTATTTGTGCACCAAAAAAGAAAAAACCTGGCGGTGATCAAATACCACCAAAAGAAAGCTCTATTTGTGGGGGAAAAATTACACAAATTTAGTTTAGGTACAGTGTTGCATGACCGCGCAATTGTCATTCAAAATGCAACAGCGCTAAAAGCTGAAAAATGGTCTGGGAAGGAAGGGGGTTTAAGTGCCCAGTATTGAGGTGGTTAAACACCTCTATAGGTTACTTGTTTAGCATTACAGAGGAGGTCTAGCGCTAGAATTATTAAAACATATTAGTTCACTTCAGCGTGCAAACACAGAGAGATGTGTTCACTTTAAATTTTCTTTTATTATTTTATTTACTTTATATTCTATTTTTACACTGTCCCTTTATTTCATTTTTTATCACTTTCATTCCTTTACAAGAAATGTAAATATCCGTTGTTATAGAAATAAGGATGGCAGGTCCTCTTTATGGAGAGATCTGGGGTAAAAAAAAGACCCCAAAATCTTTTCTTTAGCTTTAACCACTTTCAGACCGGAGGATTTGGCTGCTCAATGACTAGGCCCTATTTTGCGATTCAGCACTGTGTGACTTTAACGGACAATTGCGCGGTCGTGGGACACTGTACCCAAACGAAATTGATGTCCTTTTTTTTTTTCCCACAGAGCTTTCGTTTAGTGGTATTTGATCACCTGTGCGATTTTTATTTTTTGCGCTATAAACAAAAAAATAGTGACAATTTTCAAAAAATGACAATATTTTTCACATTTTTTATATGAAATTCTCAAAAAAAATGTAAAAATCTGATTTTTTTAACATTTTAGGCCAATTTGTTTTCTGCTACATATTTTTGGTAAAAAAATCGCAATAAGCGCATTTTGATTGGTTTGCGCAAAAGTTATTGCGTTTACTAACTATGGGAAACATTGTTTTATTGTTTTTTTTTTTTTTTACTAGTAATGGCGGCGATCTGCAATTTTTTCTTTTGCGGGACTGCGACATTGCGGTGGACGGATCGGACCCCTAACTGACATTTTTGACACTTTTGGGGATACCAGTGACATTAGTACAGTAATCAGTGCTAAAAATATGCACTGTTAGACAGACAGGCAGAGATGTCAGAATTAGTGTCTAAAATATGTACCTTAGAGGCTGCCCACAAACAATCAAGAGCGGAACAAACATTCCGAGAGCTGGCCGAGGCCAGATCCGATCTAAGAGATATTCTAGACACCAAACACAGAAAACGGTTAACTCTTTCTCATAAATTATTTTACGATCAAAGCAATAAATGTGGTAGATTTCTCGCAAGATGTATTCGGACGAGAAAAGCTAACTACAATATCCACTGCATCAAAGATTCCTCAGGCCAATCGTTTGTGTCAACCCCTGACATTGCCAGGCAATTTGAGATCTTCTATTCTGAGCTCTATAACATTCACGATAACTCCCCGACGCTATGCAACTTATCCAAACGTGCCCAACTTATACACTCCTTTCTTGCCCAACACGGCCCGGTCCGATCAACCAAGAGGAGGCGTCCAGACTTGAACTTCTGATCGCGGAAACAGAATTAAGACAGGCCGTAAAACAACTATAGACAGGCGAAAGCCCGGGCCCGATGAGTTCTCGGACACGTACTATAAAACTTTTTTAGACCTCCTTTCCGCTTCTCTGCTTAAGGCTTTTAATTCCCTCTCTTCTCCCCTAACCCACCCAAACAGACTACTTGAAGCTCACATCACTATTATACCCAAAGAAGGGAAAGACAACACCGCAGTATCGAACTATAGGCCGATATCCCTATTGAACGTGGATATAAAAATGTTTGCAAAAATTCTAGCTAATCGAATTCAGCCTTTTCTCTCCTCCCTGATTTCAAAAGACCAAGTGGGGTTTATTCCTGGAAGAGAGGCCAGGGATAATACCCTGAAGGTGATTAATCTACATCACTGGCTCACCTCATCGCAGAAACAAGGCTTCTTTCTCTCATTAGACGCAGAGAAGGCGTTCGACAGGCTGGCCTGGGACTATCTATCGGCTGTACTTCAGCATGTTGGAATACAGCCCACCATGCATGCGTTCATTATGTCCCTTTATGAATCGCCCTCGGCACGAGTGAGGGTTAATAGCCACCTGTTGAACGCCCTAGATGAGCAGGCACTGATGGGCAGCACTGATGGTGCTGCCCATCAGTGTCCATCAGTGCCCCCCATTAGTGCTCATCAGTGCCACCCGTCAGTGTCCATCAGTGCCACCCATCAGTGTCTATCAGTGCCACCTGTCAGTGCCGCCTCTCAGTGCACATCAGTGCCACCTCTCAGTGCCCATCAGTGCTGCCTTTCAGTGCTCATCAGTGCCGCCTACCACTGCCACCTATCAGTGCCCATCAGTGCAGCATATTAGTACCTCCTCATCAGTGCCACCTCATCAGTGCCCATAAGTGCCACCTCATCAGTGCCCATAAGTGCCACCTCATCAGTGCCACCTATCAGTGCCCATCAGTGCCACCTTATCATCACACATCAGTGAAGGAGAAAAGTTATTTATTTTCAAAATTTACTCACAGAAAATAAGAGCTTTTTTTTTCAAAATTTTCTGTTTTTTTTTTGTAAGAAATAAAAAACCCAGCAGTGATTAAATACCACCAAAAGAAAGCTCTATTTGTGTGAACAAAAAGCTAAAAATGTCCTATGGGTACAGTGTAGCATGACCGCGCAATTGTCATTCAAAGCGTGACAGCGCTGAAAGCTGAAAATTGGCCTGGGTAGGAAGGGGGTGAAAGTGCACTGTAGGCAAGTGGTTAAAGGAACAGGATCCATTTTTTTTTTTTTTTAGGGTAACAAACGCTTTAAGTAGACTGGCAGGTCCTGAGGAAGTGGACATATTCCATGAAACGTGTCAAGCCAAAAAAGACCAGCACATGTCTATACTACTACTAAGAAATTATGTTCTGAAACCAATGGTTATATTGTATCATAGATCTATTTTATGATATGATGTATAGTAGAATAGCATGTTTTATATGTATTTTATGGAAAACAACTGTGCCTCAATCATCCAATCCTCCAATGATTAGACAGCGATGATGTCTCACTGTTGCCGACCTGGTCTTTGCTCCAGCTTACCCAATCTCAGGCTGCAGAGGCAACACCCGCCCCTTGCCCATGTGCAGCTGCAGGGGCAGGGAAAGCCTCCCGACTAGCTCAGGCGGGTTTGGGCTCTACTCCGAACACGCCCGAATGCTTCCTATGGATATTGCACGCTTATCACCTCTGGCCCTCCTACCCAATCCAAGGATACTATGTGGGAAGGTGAGAGAGGATTGCCGGCACAAATTAGTTGCCACTGCACCTTCGCTGTGCCACTCTGCACTATAAACTTCTATGCCCTCCCTAACACTCCAGCCCTCCTGACACAACAGCTCCTTCGGATGTCCCAGGACCATGCCCTTTTGACACCACAGTACCATTCCCCTCTGACCCCCCAATACCATACCCTCCTGACACCTCAGCCCTCCCGATCCCCCGAATACCATACCCTCCTGTCCCCCCAGTGTCATGCCCTCTTGAGACCCCAGCCTTCCTAAACCCTCTGTATTGTACACCCTCCATATCTCCAAATACCATACTCTCCTGACCCCCCCGACTCCTACCATACATCCTACTGACCTCTGTACACTGCGCTACATCCTACTGACCTACACTACCCTATCTACTAAAGAACCCTGGACACTGCCCTACATCTTACTGACATCTGTAAACTGCCCAACTTACTACTGAACCTTGGACACTGCCCCACATTCTCCAAAACTCTGTACACTGCCCTACCTACTACTGAACCCTGGACACTGGCCTACATACTACTGACCTCTGCACACTGCCCTACATGCAACTGACCTCTGTACACTGCCCTACAAATTGCTGACCTCTGTAGGCTACCCTACCTACTACTGACCTCTGTACGCTGCCCTACCTACTACTGACCTCTGTATGCTGCCCTACCTCTCCTGACCTCTGTATGCTGTCCTACATCCTACTGCCCTCTGTACACTGTCCTACATCCTACTAACCTCTGTACGCCGCCCTACATACTACTGACCTCTGAATGCCGCTCTAAATATTACTGACCTCTGTACGCCGCCCTACATACTTCTGACCTCTGTACACTGCCCTGCCTACTACTGAACCCAGGATGCTGCTCTACCTTCTACTGACTTCTGTACACTGCCCTACATACTTCTGACCTCTGTACACTGCCCTGCCTACTACTGACCTCTGTACACTGCCCTACCTACTATTGACCTCTGTACATTGCCATACATACTACTGCACTGGCCAGAAATCAGAGTGAGCAGCCAGGCCTGAAACTAGTAAAGAAAATCAACCTGCAGTGCCAGATGTTCTGCTTTTATAATGAACTCTGACATCAGACTTGTGGAGGTAACCAATTACTCCCCGGGCATGAAAAAAATTGTCAATGAAAGTGAATGCTGAAGCTTACTTTTAGGGTAGGCTAAGTTTATATTTTTGCAGTTTTAGCGGATTTAGGTTTGTTCATACTGTCTTTAATTTTCATTGGGGGCTTGCTAGTTAATTAAAAAAAAAAAAGAGGGGGGGGGGCGCTGCACCCCAATGATCTCTTTGATCCCTTCAATGTTGTCCAGGTAGATCTCCATCTCTCAAAGGTTGCCTACGCCTGCTTTACACTGTAGCATAGACTTATTCAATATATAGGGGTGCGGCACAGAAGGTTTTTTACCTTCCTGAATAGAGTGCATGAAGGTAAAAAAAACCTTGTGCCTTTACAACCACTTTAAAGTAATATTTCTTCTTTAATGTTATTGTAGAGGAGATTACCGGAGGCTGATATTACGGGGGAAAAAAATCCACTAGCTGCCTTAAAAAATACAATTAAAAGGAAAGGGTACCAAGGAAATATGGAGGCACCATAATAAACCAGTAATTATGGAATCAACCACAGGTGTGTCCGCTGAGCACCATGGGAAAGAATAGTAAAGCCCCTTTCACAACGAGACTGATCCGATTTTGCTCAGCAGGGGATCTGTCCGCTGATCCCCAGCTGAGTTAATACAGAGTGGATACGGACACTGCCTGTTCTGCTTTATAGGCAGCCAAATGGTAATGAACCAGCTGTCTGTTTACACCCGACTGCCCTCCAATCCAACCCAGACAGACGGAGTGGATTGGATCCCCTATAGTATTTTTTTTTCCAGATGAGATCAGACCCGGAGGTAGCCAGGTGTAAACAGACAAAGTTTACATTTACATCTGACTGCCCAAAGAAGAGAATAGAGGGACGGTCCGATCAGGTCAGGCTGAAAAACAGACAGCCGGACTAGAATGGACCTTTCATGTGAAAGGGGCCTAAAGCAAAAACACTGTGTAGCACTGCAAATGTGGACATGCCTATGTAACAAGCAGATACGACTGCCCTCATGTACATATATCACTATAAATCATACATAAAGAAAGATGTTTTTAAACTATTAACATTTAATAGGATAAGGATAGGATTGTTGATATCAAACTGATTTACACATTTATATTAATATATTTTGAGGACTATACATTCCTTTTAATGGTATATAACAACATCACAAAACTTGAGAAGGAAAAAAAAAGTGTAAAACATATTTTAATTTATTTAGTATACATCTGTGAATGAGTTGCTCCCATTCTTACAAATTAAAATATATGAAAATAAAAGGATACATGTACATAAATAAAACAAACAATTCTAGTAAGATTAATATTATGAAATTGTTCACTGTGGCTGGGTAAATCTACCGTATATAAAAAAAATTGTTAATTCAACAGTCTCATTTTCCTATTACTAAGATTTCAGATATAACTTGGAGAAAAAGGTTTAGGATATAAATATAACCATAAACCCTTGCCTGTTGATAAAATAAACCTGATTGTTGTATAACAGTTCAGATCTGTGCCACTCATTTAAAAAAAACATGAAGGCTGCCTATCCAGACTTTGCTACTTACAATTCTGGTTGTTTGGCTATTATGCTGATGTAATGGCTTCAGTTCTTCCTTAAAGCGGAGTCCCAGGGCATGCCCAGAAGCTGTTTAGCAGGGAATGACGCGCCTGCACCGGAACTGACGAGCGGGGCCGGTGCAGGCGCATTGAGTCCTGGGAGACGTTCAGCTCCCAGGAGTCAATGCAAGTAGGAAGTGACGGCACGGGCCGCGGCAGAAGAGGGAGGAAGTAGAAGGAAGGGAAGTATTCTTTCTTCAAAAACAAGATAAGTAAAGAAAAAAAAAATCGGGAGTATCCATTTGTTTTTTAGGGGATTTACAGCAAGCGGATGGGCCAAAGTTGTTTTTGAGCCCGGAACTCTGCTTTAATCACTAAGCTGGAATAAATATGTGAATATGACCCCTTTCACACTGTCAGAGTCTGCCAGCGAATGTGCCCTCTTAGCTAGTGATCTCTCCACCTATACCCGCTGAGCAAGCTGATGACAGGTCTGTGTCCGCTCCATTTTTGCAGAGTGGATACGGACAAAGAAATGGATATATTCCAAAGGGAAGCTGCCACCGTCCTAGGTGGTTGAATGGAGCACCTAAAAGCCAGATGATTAGAATATGTAGAAACTGTGACAGTGAGAGAGATTATGAGAGCCAGACAGCCACTATTAAAGAGAGATTTCAAGAAAAGGGCTATAAAACTTGTGAAAATCAGAGAAGTATGAAAATTAGAGAGGGACAAAATGCTGGAAAAGAAAGCAAAAAGTACTAGTAGTGAACATGGACTAGCCTTTATGACCAGATTCCGAGGCAGTATAAGGAGGTAGAGAAAATTTTACAAAAATATTGGCCCATACTTAAAAGATCAAATATTGGATACCAATAATTAATATTTATTAATATAATATTAGAGTTAGGCTGCGGGAGCACATTAACTATATCAGAAAGGGCTTTAAGAACCACAGCTTATCCCTGCATTTCAGATTGGCCCACAATCAGGACCCAACGTTACTGAAGTTTTGTGGCATAGACAGAATAATGCCCAATTGGAGGGGAGGCAATATGAAAAAGGATATTTCCCAAAATGAAACTTAGTGGATATATTTATTAAATACAATGAGCCCCAAGGAGTTGAATATAGAACTGGACCTCAATTGCTTCCTTTCCAATTGGTAATTCTTGTTTTTATCTTTATATTTATTTTTATATATTTATTTTTTTAAAAATTTGATTATTCTGACATCAGGAATTTCCACATGATTTTGATAGGTAAATTTATTAAATTTTTCAAAAATTGTTTTTTATATCTTATTTTTGATGATTGGAATATACATATTTGGAGATTGGTTGACATTTAATATTGGTTGACATTTAATATGTATTTTTTTTTTTATCAGTGCACAAGTGTTATATCATTAGTGTCGGTTCACACTACCGCGACTTGTCAGGCGACTTGTCAGCCTGACAAGTCGCGGTCCATTCTGTGCTACAGGAACCGTTCTAATAGTAGTGACTCAAGTCGCTCTGACTTAGAAAATAGTTCCTGTACTACTTCGGGGCGACATCGGAGCGACTTGCATTGACTTACATTATGTGAAGTCCGTGCAAGTCGCGGTACACACGACTTTACAGGTTGCCCCCGAAGTCGTGCCGCGGTAGTGTGAACCGGCACTTATATGGTTCTCGGCTGTATGTCAACAGTGGAATGTAGTTAAGAAGTAGCCTATATGGTAATTGCGGAGTCGAGTACACCTACATGTAGGCAGGAAGTAAGCCATTGTGTTGAATATGAAGCCAAGTACACCCTAATGGATATTCTATTTGGGTCATGTGAACGTAAGGTCTCCCGCATGGCTATTTAGCATGCTGAGCAACCAAGAATCACTTGGAGGAATAGTAGGCAAGATGCACAATGTCCTTATATGCTTAACTACAAGACTCTACAAGCTATTATAAACAAATAGCAGGAAAAGTAGAAGGCTGCCAGTACAGAAATAAATGCAGGTCATAAATGGTTAATGATGGTACAGCGCCAATTTGTATCAAACACAAATGGTAGGCAATTCAGATTAATGTATAAGAAATAAAATATGTAGCGCTAAAACATTATGAACAAAGTCCATAAATAAAGTCCATTTCCACCAGTGATATTGCACGGCACCAATTTGCAGTAAAGTGAAAGGAATCCACCACCAAAAGGAGTGTTTAAAACACGCTTACCAGATAGTTATATGCATTGGGCCTTGAACTATCATAGGCTGGACGCCTACATGCAATAGAGGACATTGGCTGCTACCTTGCTAACCGATTTGGAACCACGCAGGTCGGCGTGTGATTCGCACACTATACCCTTCTCAAATGTGAGTGCTATATATTTTTGCTTTACATCCAATAAAGTTTATGGAAATGACTGCACTATGAGGGGTTTTATTTCCTTCTTTTGAGTGGCTCCCTTAAGGTATACTGTCAAGGTATCAATTCTGGGATTTATCTTTGTGAAGAGGTCCGGTCCAATTCGTCACCGAGTGTGTTGCAGTTCTATGACAGTTCAAGGCCCAATGCATATAACTATCTGGTAAGCGTGTTTTGAACACTCCTTTTGGTGGTGGATTCCTTTCACTTTACTGCAAATTGGTGCCGTGCAATATCACTGGTGGAAATGGACTTTATTTATGGACTTTGTTCATAATGTTTTAGCGCTACATATTTTATTTCTTTTTTGTTATATACATATGCTCAGTGTATGATTTGAGTGTAGCTGCTTTGTTAATTATTTTATTGTGCGTTTAATCGCTTACCTTTTAAGTTTTTTAGCACAACTATACCCATATTTTATTCAGATTAATGTATAGTCCCACAAAAATGCAGATACACTTCAAAGGATGAGATATCAAGAAGTCCAACACCAGGAGATGGGATCAAAGTAGGAGAAGGGGATCACCACGTGCATCAAAAAGTAAAAATGTCCGCTTACCGGAACAAATTGTCCGCTTACCGGAATTCAAATATTCCCTGGAACAGGCAAATCTCCGGAAAGCAATCAAATCAATGCAGGTAGCGGTTCCAATGCTCCACTCAGGTGTTCAGCCTCACATAACCCATATACCTCCAAAGGTAGAGAAGAAACTCCAATGGCATAGTAAACGTCTTTATTGAATATAAAAAGCAGATAAAAAGTGGCAACTCACATGTCAACCAATAAGACAGCCAATCCCTTACGAGATCCTTCGGTATGGATAAAAAAAGCGTCTGATTTTCCAAAAGACTCAGTGGTCTCCAGATAGACCCTGATTGTCCAAACCACATCCAAGGAGTGCAACGCAAATTCCTTAGAATGTTTGGGCTTAGGGTAGAGCGAAGGCAACACAATGTCTTCATTCAGATGAAAATCAGAAACCACCTTAGGAAGAAACGACTGATTAGGTTGAAGTACCACTTTATCTCTGTGTATCACCAGATAAGGTGAGCGGCAGGACAATGCCGCCAGTTCAGATACTTTGTGAGCAGAAGCGATAGTCACCAAGAAGGCAACCTTCTGGGACAACGAGAGCAGAGAAATCTCCCGAATGTTCTCAAAAGGAGGCTTTTGAAGAACAGATAATACCAGATTGAGGTCCCACAGAGGTAGCGGAGTCATTCTCAGAGAAGCCATATGGCGCACTCCCTGGATGAAAGTATGAATCAATGCATGCATAGTCAATGGGCGTTGGAAATATATAGCCAAAGCCGAGACTTGGCCATTGATTGTGCCCAAAGCCAACCGCTGTTCAACTCCTTTCTGCAGAAAGGCCAAAATCCTAGCTATAGAAAACAAGCAAGGATGCCCCTTCAGTGGTTCACATCATGAGAGGTATGACTTCCACGTAGGATGAGAAATCTTCCTGAAAGCCGACTTCCTAGCCTTCAAGAGCATAGGAATCACAGAGTCAGAAAGACCCCTATCCCTCAACACCCGGCTGTCAACAGCCATGCCGTTAAAGCCAGCAACTGTAAAGCAGGATGGAAGATTGGCCTTGAGACAGCAGATCTTGGCTCAGAGGAATCTACAAGGAGGAGGAGTTTCAAGGGAGGAAAGGCATAAATTAGCCGATACTGGCTCCAAGGAGCCACCAGTGAGTCTGGTGTCGGCCAGAGGATCTCAAGACCTGGCTACGAACCTCTGAACCTTCTTTTTGAGGTGAGAAGCAAACATATCGACCTCGGGAGTCCCCCACTGAACATACAGAAGATGAACACCTCCGGGTGCACAGACCACTTCCCTTGATCCAACACCTGATGACTCAGGTAATCCGCCTGCCAGTTTTCCGCACCTGAAATGTGTAGAGCAGAGAAGGCTGGAACAAAGCTTTCCACCCAGGCCAGACTCTCGGCCACCTCCTTGGCTGCCAAGACACTCTTGGTGCCCGCCTGGTGATTGATATAAGCCATAGCCGTGGCGTTGTCTGATTGAATCCGAACCGGTCCCCAAAGCAGCCTCGCCAGCACAGTGTCCCCAATGCAGCCTCGCCAGCGCAGTGTCCCCAAAGCAGCCTCGCCAGCGCAGGGTCCCCAAAGCAGCCTCACCAGCGCAGGGTCCCCAAAGCAGCCTCGCAAGCGCAGGGTCCCCAAAGCAGCCTCGCAAGCGCAGGGTCCCCAATGCAGCCTCGCCAGCGCAGTGTCCCCAAAGCAGCCTCGCCAGCGCAGTGTCCCCAAAGCAGCCTCGCCAGCGCAGTATCCCCACTGCAGCCTCGCCAGCGCAGTGTCCCCAATGCAGCCTAGCCAGCGCAGTGTCCCCAAAGCAGCCTTGCCAGCGCCATTGCAAAATACATATACACGCCATTGCACGGCCAGAGCAGCGATATATTAAAAAAACAAAGCTGGGCAGCGCTGAGGCAGAGGAGGCAGGCCGGGCCAAGGAGAAGGGAGGATGAGCGGCTGCTGTCATCTGACGTCCTGGCGCCTATGATAGATGTCCCACATCCCACGTCCCGGCATTGGGCCACTGTGCTGTCTATCATAGGAGGTGGGACTTCCTATGACAGCAACCGCTTGTCCTTCCTTCTGCTCAGCCCGGCCCGCCCCCCTCCTCTGCTTCTCAGCGCTGCCCGGCTTTTTTATTTTTTTCATATATCGGCGTATAACACGCACTGGTGTTTTGCCCTCCATTTTTAGGAGGAAAAAGTGCGTGTTATACGCTGATAAATACGGTATATAATAATAGCAGAGCAGATGAGGAAAAACCTCAGGAAAACCCAGGAAAAAACATTACCAGACCACAAGAAGCTGCCAGCACAATCAGTGTATGATAGTGACTAAACAGGAAGAAGAAGAGAAAACTCTGCTATTACTATGTGTAAAAAGCCATGCCGAAAACATGTCTAGCCCATGGACCTCAGAATCATACATTCTCAATGGGGAATTATATAAAATGGCTGCCCATACTATCTTAATGGGAACATAGAAATCATGAACCACAGCAAAATGGTGGCCCCCATGGCGCGTCATGCAGTCTCCAGGAGCCCAAAAAGGATCCCAGAACAATAGGCATCTAAAGGTCCCTGACCAGGAACCAACACAGGACCATCCACCCCCCTCAAATAAGAGCCATAACGAACGCGTTATTACCGTCCCCCCCCCCCCCCAAGGTAAAAACTTGCTAGGGGTGGGGGAATGCCGAGGGGAATACCAGACTAGTCCTCTGAGGTGCCAGGGAACCAAGGGAGCCCCTAAGGCCCGACCATTCCAGGGAGGGGCCCACAACCACCCTGAGACCGCCAGGGGTTTTGGAGGGCAACATTTACTCACCATACCATGGTACCAGATGGGCGCCGCTCCGAGACAGATCACCTCCCACCCGGGATGGGGGTGCTGTTAGCCAAGGGGGCGTTCCAGGTCATGTGCGTTCCAGTGTGCGTCCCAGCGAGACCATCCACTCGCAGGCTTGTCCCCATCCATCAAGGCACTGTCGTGGCGAAGCCTAGTTTTGGACTATAACCTGCTCACGCTCGATGGTCCTTAAGACCTTAAGGATCTAGATTATCCAGTTCGAAAACCATAGCTGGCTGTTGTTTGTAGTTCCTCTGGATCTTGGTCCTCAGAAACTAACTAGTGAAAAAAAAAAAAATCCAAAACCTTCCCTGTTACAGCTAAGACCGAAGTCCCAGCAGGGCTAGATCCTATTCCTAACACTAGGCAGAACAAACTGATTAATGATAGCAGAGTGTGAGGGGTTATGCCTGCAGGGACAGCCCCCATAGGTGTGGTTAAGCTTTTTCCCTGCCTAGTGCCTATGTCTGATGGGAGGAGCATAACCCTACTAGTAATGAAGATGGAGCTGCGTCTGTCGATGAACGATAGAGAAAAGCAATAGATTGATTGCGACCGGTAATTGCTAGAAACGGTGGCTAATCATGCACTTACCACAAAAGCCAGGTGAAGTCAGCTAACAGCCACCGTAGAGGCATCTAGGCAGTCATCGCCAGGTGAGCATGGGAACAGATCAATGAGCCACAAAGGGTCTATTTATATATAAATTTAACAATTAGAACAGTGCCCAGAAAGACACTCAAAGGGATAATAGTCTAAAAGAAGTACACATACCAAAATAATTAAAAAATCCAGGTACAGTGCCTTGCGAAAGTATTCGGCCCCCTTGAACTTTGCGACCTTTTGCCACATTTCAGGCTTCAAACATAAAGATATAAAACTGCAATTTTTTGTGAAGAATCAACAACAAGTGGGACACAATCATGAAGTGGAACAAATTTTTTTGGGATATTTCAAACTTTGTTAACAAATAAAAAACTGAAAAATTGGGCGTGGAAAATTATTCAGCCCCTTTCATTTCAGTGCAGCAAACTCTCTCCAGAAGTTCAGTGAGGATCTCTGAATGATCCAATGCTGACCTAAATGACTAATGATGATAAATAGAATCCACCTGTGTGTAATCAAGTCTCCGTATAAATGCACCTGCACTGTGATAGTCTCAGAGGTCCGTTTAAAGCGCAGAGAGCATCATGAAGAACAAGGAACACACCAGGCAGGTCCGAGATACTGTTGTGGAGAAGTTTAAAGCCGGATTTGGATACAAAAAGATTTCCCAAGCTTTAAACATCCCAAGGAGCACTATGCAAGCGATAATATTGAAATGGAAGGAGTATCAGACCACTGCAAATCTACGAAGACCTGGCCGTCCCTCTAAACGTTCAGCTCATACAAGGAGAAGACTGATCAGAGATGCAGCCAAGAGGCCCATGATCACTCTGGATGAACTGCAGAGATCTACAGCTGAGGTGGGAGACTCTGGGACAACAATCAGTCGTATACTGCACAAATCTGATTTGCAGCAGCACTTGGTTTTCTCACGGCCACCAGTGATTATTTTTGGAATTTACATGAACACTGGACTTCATTTGCACATTCATCTATTTAGCTTTTTTCTGGTGGAGTTGTTCACGGAAAACATATAGATTTGCAAGAGAAACCAGAGACTTTGTTCACTCACATTTTCATTTGTTTTAAATTGTTTCAAATTGTTTGTACACTATTTTGTATGCATGATTGACATTGTTCATTTTATTGCACTTTAGTAGCGCACCAGACTTTTTTACACTATTTCATTTATACACCTTTGGTAGCAGCATACTCACATTTATCAGCGCACTTTTTCATTTATATGTGATTGGGTGTTCTTTGCAAAAAAATGTTTTACCTCATTTAGTCTAGCAAAGAGATCCTATTTACCTTTAGTAAATCAACCCCAGTGTTTCTTTTACACATGTAGAAGCTGTGATCTTCGAAAGTGCGTAATAAACACATTTGACTTATGATTAAAAGGAGGAGATAGAATAATTTGAGAAGTACAGGGGTTAATAACCAGTGGGCTCTGATTGGCTGCAGGGGAAAGCCCCCATAATATTTATTTGGCAAGAACACTGAAGTGATCATTTCAAGGTGATTAGGACTCCAGCATGATTGTGTGGCTTGGCTGTGCTTTGCTTCTAGTCTCAGTGCTATTCCTCATCTCTGTCTGGAGAATGGGATTCAGGAGCCATGGAGATGTAAAGTACCCCAAGAGCTTACCATCATTGCCTGTCATTGGGAGTTTACTGCACCTTGGAAATAAGCTGCCTCCACACATACTGTTCTGTAACCTGCAGAAGAAGTATGGCAGCATGTACTCCTTCATGATGGGTTCCCACTATGTGGTTGTAGTGAATAACCATGAAGACGCCAGAGAGGTCTTGCTGAAGAAAGGCAAAACATTTGGTGGGAGACCACGCACAGTGAGTATTACAAAATTTAAGGGGTGTGTAAATCATAGATCATGATGTTAAATAGAATCCAGTTGTTTGTTTTTAGGTTTCGCAATTTATTTAATACTATATACATTCTGTTGGTCTGTGTTTAGTTTCTTAAAGATATAGCATTAAAAATATACCAGACAGAAAACAAAATGTCTAGTCTAATAAAATCCCCAATTTCAAGAGCTATATT
This sequence comes from Pelophylax lessonae, assembly GCF_965119305.1. Taxonomy (NCBI): domain Eukaryota; kingdom Metazoa; phylum Chordata; class Amphibia; order Anura; family Ranidae; genus Pelophylax; species Pelophylax lessonae. The sequence goes on from NC_138776.1 coordinate 96,363,650, forward strand.
CTAAATAACAACCAGCCAGATCTCATCTCTCTTGACTACAGTAAACTGAATGTAGATTGGTTGCCTTACCCTATGTTACCCTATTCTGCACCTCCTAGAATCTAGTAATTCATTTGCACCCGAATATGCTGCAATAATCTGCTTGAACACAGAAAAAATATTGCTTCTGCTTAACCACTTTACCACCGGGGGATTTTGCGGTCTTACGTCTGGGCCACTTTTTGCGATTCGGCACTGTGCAACTTTAACTGACAATTGCGCGTTCATGCGACGCCATACCCAAACGAAATTTACGTCCTTTTTTTCCCACAAACAGAGCTTTCTTTTGGTGGTATTTGATCACCTGTGCGATTTTTATTTTTTGCGCTATAAACAAAAAAAGAGTGTAAATTTTGAAAAAATAACAATATTTTTCACATTTTTTTATATGAAATTCCCCCCCAAAAAAATGTAAAAATCTAATTTTTTTTTAATTTTTGGCCAATTTGTTTTCTGCTACCTATGTTTGGTAAAAAAAATCACAATAAGCGTATTTTAATTGGTTTGCACAAAAGTTATTGCGTTTACTAACTAAGGGAAAGATTTCTGTCATTTTTGGTGTTTTTTTTTTAACGAGTAATGGCGGCGATCTGCGATTTTTTTTGCAGGACTGCGACATTGCGGCGGACAGATCGGACCCTTGACTGACATTTTTGACACTTTTGGGGGTACCAGTGACATTACTGCAGTAATCAGTGCTATATATATGCACTGTTACTGTAAAAATTACACTGGCAGGGAAGGGGTTAATTTTATTGGAGAGGGAGGGGTTAATGTATGCCTGGTGCTTACTAACGTGTGTGGGGGGAGGTGACTGTGTGAAAAAAGGACAGATCGAGGGTTCAGCTATGCTGCAATCTGACCCTGTCTGTCACTTAGGAGATCCGCCCGCTTGTGTTTACACAAGCGGGCGGATCTCCACACTCGATTCCCCGACGATCAGGGAAGAGCAGCGGCGATCGCCGCTGCTCCTCCTCTGGCCCGACTCCCGCTGTGACTGAAGACAGCGGGAGCGAGCCTCCGGCGGCGCGCGCGCGCCGCCGAGAGAGGGGAATGTCTGGTGACGTAGGTCTACGTCGCCAGACGATAACGACCCACTGTGCCGCAGTAGCAGCACAGTGAGCAGTGGGCAAGTGGTTAATTTTTCTTTAACGCAATGCACATTTTGTGTTGTGTTGCGCTGCAGGACTCTGTAGCAAAATGAATGTCACCTCAACACATTGCACTATGCTTCACATGCTACCGTCAATGGCAGTAATTATCACAACCCGATGGTGTGAACAGACCCCAAGGGTAAGATAACATTGCCAGCCCTTGTTTAGCAATGAGCCCCAGTATTCTTTACCTGTCAGCAATAAAACCACCAGGCCCGATAACACTGCTGGGAGAAAGCTATTTCACTAAAATAAGCTATTAGTAACAGTCATTAATAGTAATAATAAGAACCCCTGGAACTAAAATAGGACTGTTTTATTTGAAACCTGAAATGGAAAGTTGTTGAATACAACAATACAGACAGTTCTCCTGAAAGACAAGAAATAAAGACTTATTTTTTTGTGGCTACAATTGTGCCATTACAGTTACATATTACTTAAACTGTTTAATGGATAAGAGTTTTCTCATTTTTTTTATAATGACAACGGATGAGCACATAAAAGATTACCAGCATATATTTGAAGCTGGAGTTTAGGTATGGCAATTTACTACATGGTTACATTGATTTACCTTGGACCAATGTAAGCACTGTATATAAGTGTGAAAACCAGTGGCGTCGCTACAGGGAGGCAATTGCCCTCCTGGATTATGCCTTGCCCCCCCCCCCCCTCCCCAATTAGGCTGCTAGGTAGTACTGTGATGCCGGCAATGATCACGTTTGTACAATGGATCCTACCATTCTCCCCACTCAGGGTCTCTAGGAGCAGCTGGTTACTAAGGCTGTGCACAGAGCCAATAGACAACTTTCTGCACAAAAAAATTGGCGATGGCATACTGTGACTGGCAGCAGCACAAGTCATGGAGAGCGAGGGACAATCTAGAGCTCTGCCCTCATGCGTCTCCATGGATGCAGGAGAGCTAGCAGGCTGGTCACATGGCAGAGAATTTGGCAGGAGTGTCACTGTAGTGGTATATGAGAGAGACATGGAGAGAGGAGTGGGAACCATGTAGGGGTATATGTGAGAGACAGAGGGAGGAGTGGGAGACATGTAGGGATACATGATGAGAGGGATATGGAGGGAGGAGTGGGAGACATGGAAAGGGGGGGTCTGGGAGACATACAGGGGGGAAACTGAGAGACATACGGGGGGGACTGAGATACATGCTGGGGGAAGCTAAGAGACATACAGAGGTGAAGCTAAGAGACAAAAAAAAAAAAGGAGGGAACAGAAACATACAGAAGGGGGGGGGGGGGTGTGCTGAGAAAGACATACAGGGGGAAAACAGAGACATAAGGGGGGAACTAAGAGACATACACAAGGGGGAAACTGATATACACACCGGGGGGGGGGGGGGCTGAGAGACATATGGGGGGAAACAGAGACATGCAAGCAGGAAACAAAACAACATACAGGAGAGGGGGGCCTGAGAAATACAGACATGGGAAAGCTGAGAAACATACGGGGGGGGACAGAGACATACAGGGAGAACTGAGAGACATAAAGGGAGAAACAGAGACATGCAGGGGGGAGGGGGGCTGAGAAGGACATGCAGGGGAAAACAGAGAGACAGGGGGTGGACATGAAGGATTAGGGCCCAGAGGAGGTCCGCTGGTTCTACAAGGGGCCGAAAGACCTAGAAGCAGTTTTTTGGCAAAACGACTCCCTCCAGCCTCCTGCCTATCAGTCCCGCAGAAGAACACTACCGACCATTATTTTTACTGTCTTCTAGCAGTTATTGTAGAGCAATGAGCTACATCCAAAGCTACACAATTGTATAATAGCTGGTCTTTTTAAAAGTATTATTTTATTTATAGATAGTCTGGTGTCTGGAGTCAGCATCTGACTTCTCATATGTCAAAGATATTTCAACACTAAGATCTCCCTGCCACAGTTTCCAACTCTGTTCCTGTCCTCCTGAGAGTTTTGGGTGCCCCTACCCAACTTTGCATTTTTTCTACGAGTATATAGATATATATATATATATATATATACATACACACACACACACATACATACACACTGTATATATATATATACTGTATATATCTATAAAGATATATATACACACACACACACACACACATACACCATTCACATAAAGTAGTAAACCATTTATGAAAATGATACAAGTATTGAGGAGTAAAAGTCAACATAATAATCCATACATAATATGCAGAGTTTGATGAAAAAAAAAAATGGTCCAGTATAAAGCAGAAAGTGAAAAACTTTCAACTTACAAAGATCTACCCACAGCTGGCTGAGTAAGCTCTATTCTATTATCAAATGGAATGGGCAGACAGGAGACCAGCACTGGCTGCATCATAACAACACCCAACAGGTTGAGCTAAGCTCATTTGTTTGGTGTATTGATGAGGGTTTTCAGTGGGCGGTCAGTGTGTAATGTGCCTAATATTTCTTTAATTTTAAGGTGACAACAGATATTTTGACAAGAGATGCCAAGGACATTGCATTTGCTGACTATAGCCCAACCTGGAAGTTTCACCGCAAAATGGTCCATTCAGCACTGTCTATGTTCGGTGAAGGGACTGTTGCCATTGAGCAGATCAGTGAGTATGCAGACATCACTACAGCTAAGTTCAGACACGACTGCCAATATGAACTAATCCAAGCTTTAGTTTCACGATCAAGAAAAATCACTGGAGGAACTCCTTGAGGCAAGGTTCATAAATGGGTGATGAGGAAGCGCACACAAGTTGCCACATTTTTTTTTTTTTTTTTTCCCCCTCATTACTGTGTTTTATGGTAGGGCAGCCATTCATTTCAACAGGCTGCCTAAAGCATCTACATTGCATCAAATAAGTTCATGAGCCTTTTTTTAATTGTGTGGCACCAAAACACAGTACTTTCAATTTACAGGTGGAAGTTGTGTCCAAACATAACGCAGATGACTAAAATGCCTGCATTTGAATTCAGATTAAATACAGTAACGAGTTATTGCTTTGTGAATTCTCTGTTTATCCCAAAGAGAAGCTCAGGTGGAGGAGACTGACTCCCACATTCTAGATTCATCAGAAAAAAGCCAGTAGATAGACATAGGCCCTACAGCCAGGTTATTTCAGCCACGGAACTGTCAAGTGGGGTCATACTTTGGTGTGTATATGTACATACCATATGGTACTAAATGTGGGAATTTTAGTGCTGGATGAAATTAGCCTTTCATTTATTGAAGCACTGTCTTAATCTCAAATCCATAAGAAGAACATACATTTTTTTCTTAATAGTCATCTCACAGATGAGCAAATCTGAATGATCGCCATGTATAGTTTTTTCTGCTCTCTTCCCATATAGAATATGCTATTACAGAGCATGATCTACTGTAAGGTAGGCACGTAGTCTATGAGGGTATTATGCACTTGATACCATACTGAATTTTTATATTAAGTCCTCCCATTTTAATGACAATAGTATGGCATATTCATGACATTTGTTCTATTTTGGTTAAAGAAAACCTTTAATGAGAGCATATTGGGTCTTTCAATGAAGACCTCTCCCTCTGAAGATGCTTTTTAACTGGCTGTCATGTTGCTGCTTTAATATTCTCTGTCCTAGAATAAGAAAACAGATGTAGAGTTTTGACTGCCTGGATATGTATTCTAATTAGTGACCACGAAAGTTCTGAAGCAACTTGTGACCAAGTATTTTTAAAGGTTAACAATGGCAGCCTCCATATTTCATTCAGCACAGTTACTTGAGTACAACTTTTAAAGCGGAACTAAAGCTTCACTGTTGCTCGCTGCAAGCAGGCAAGTTTTTTATTGTCAAATAGACATGTAATGTCTCCACTGCAATAAAATATACTTACCTGCCTGTTTTCAGCATCCCCAGCATGTAAACTTAATTGTGCATGCGCAGCCCAACTTGCAGTGGCTAGCCCAATCTTTGTGTGCTGGAATGGTGGCCTCGTGTGCATGTGCAGGAGTGACATCACCTCTTCGACGCCCAATGAAGCTGGCCAAGTACCAGTACACAAGAGAAGATGCCAGCACCAGTGAGGGACAGGGCCATTGGAGGAAAGATGAGCATAAACTTCCTTTAGTTCCGCTTTAGGTGAAAGGTTCCCATGCTTTACAGTGCTGGGATCCTGGGCTTGTCTCCCAAAAGGGACACCACATTCAGTGTTCTTACTTTTTGGCACAAGTTTTCTTCTACTGCATGAAAAAGTTTTAGATTATTCACCCGATACTGTGTATGTATTTGTGTGTTAGCTAGTAGTAATTAGCCACATACATGACATGGTCTGGGCACACATGCATGCAGTAACACACACATCAATGTGGATAGAGCTCTGCTGACATCTAGTGGTTAAGTTGTTCATGACATACATCGTAAGGGCATCCCAACTGCTACAGATGTTCATATTCACAGTTCAGTCAACAGGTTGTCTTGCAAATATTAAATATATATTTTTATTATTATATCAATACTATATTTACATAATAATAGACAGCCTGTGACTCGGAACCCATTACCTATTGAACAAGTTTTTTCATGTGGACCGGGAGTTTAAAAGGCATTTAAACCCTGACAAAGATTCTGGGTTGCAGTAATTTGTACCTGCTGCTAGCTGGAAATAAAGTTGCACAATGGCCCCCATAGTTATCTGTGCTTTGTTTTTTCTATTTAGATACATGGTATCTTACAGGTGCGGAACCAATGGCAGCATTTTTTCATTTCAGAGTAAAAGCAAGAACTGGTGAACATGGAAAGTGCTTGTTACAAGGATATTTTTTTAATAAGGGTTCTTTCATTCTCCAAAGAATGTTTAGTTTAGTTAATAAATGGCACTCTGTATCTAGTGTAGGACTAAGAGAACAATGGACTCTGGGAGTATTTTTCCATAATTTGATGAAGATTTCCAATTCAAGTCCTGCATCTTAAACCCACAAGCAAATGTTGGGTAATTGTTTTGGTTAACAAAATAATGAACAGTTACAGAAGCAAAAAGGTGATGTTTGACTGGTGTATAGAGTAGTGCTGAGCAAAACATTTTCCATAATTAGTAAATGTCAGACCTGTCATTCCTGGCTTGTTACTGAAAACTCAAGCTCCAGAGTGGACATTGTCTACTTTCTAAATACCTTAAAACTGCATTTTAAAGGCTTTTTATTTTTAATAAGTTGAACAAATGGCGAAAAATATAAACAAAAAAAAAATATTTTGTTTTTTTATAACAGTTTTTAATCAGTCTTTGACCATTCATTTTTTAACTACGCATTTTTTCACTGTGATACTGTAAACACTGTATCTCTTAAACCTGCATGGCACTGTGCCTACTTGTCTGTGCAGTCACTGTGCACAGAGAGAGAGGTACAGTGCCATCTGCAGGTTGGAGAAGTTGTTTTGTAACCAAGCTTTCAGTGATCCCAATGCTTGCTTATTATTGTGGTCACATGACTATCAACCATGTTGAATTGTTCCAGATTGTTGTCAGAGACCTGTTGTTGATAACATTGTCTGAGGACTAGGAGCCTGCACAGTTGTGATTTCTTTAAATGTCAGCATTAACTGACATTAACTGACAGGGAGCTGGGACTGAGAACATTATTTAGCAGAAATCAGATCCAAACAGTTATGTGCTACTTTACCATAGAGTGGGGAACTTGGGGTAAACAGCTATATACCTACCAAAAACAAATATATGTCAACTATTTTACCTGCCAGAAAATGCACTGGAATTGTTCTGGAATTCTGTTCAGCCAGTCACATTAGCAAGGTTTATGATCTTGAGCACATTTCAACATCACAGCTTGGTCAAACATTCACCCCAGCATGCTATCTAGACAATAAAGAAGCAGCAGATACTGATAAGGGCATTTCTGTTCTCCTGTACTTCCCACACAATATAGCACAAGGTATGTGGCAAGGGACATGCCTCTGCCATACCTCCAGAAAATTGGACCATGAGGATTATTGTGCAAAAAATGATTGGTTTAACCCCAATTGTATTAATTTTTTCTTATTTCGATTTTCAAAACAACAGATAAGCTTCCAGAGTTCAGTTCCTCTTTAAGTTGCATACATTAATAAATTATTAAACGTAAATTTAACCACTTTCTGCAAAATCACGTATCTGTACATCATTTTGAGGAAGTGGTTGTACCTGGGTGCTGCCTGCAGCTAGAGGCATCACTCTGGTGCCGTTTTTTTAGAGCAAACAGTCGGCTTTCATGTGGTAACTCAAAGAACCCCTAGTAACCTCTGAAGGAACCCTGGTTGAGAATGGCTGATCTATAACAATAACAGGAAAACAGAGGGCATCTATCCAGCTGTAATGTCTGGAATAGCTGGGTGAACCTTAGAAAAGGAAAGACTAATACAAATACAGTATTTTGTTGGGAAAAACAGCTGCCACATATGCATTAGGGATGATCGAACTTTTCAAAAGTTCGGTTCGGCCAGAACATCCGAACTTCCTGAAAGTTCGGCCGGATTTCAGAACCCCATTGAAATCAATGGGACCCGAACTTCGGTAATCAAAAAACTTAATTTTGAAGCCCTAAAACCCAATAAATGCCCCTAAAAAGTGCCTAGGGTTCTGGGTCATACCCCAGGGACTATTAATCACACAAAAAAACGTTCTTAAAAAGTGTCATTTTTCATAGAGAGCCAATTATTGAAAAAATTTAAAAAATTAAATAAAAAAAATAAAATTCTTTGGATTTAGTATCTGGGGGGTCTAAAAAGTGTACCTGTGAAGTTTCAGCTCTGTAGCATGTCCAGAACCATAAAAAAAAAAAGATTGTTTGTATTTTGTCACTTATAGAACAGGTTAGTGGCTTCTCGCTTTTCACACCTTCCCGGTTTAGTAGCAAGCGTTTTTTTGGGCATTTTTTGGGGTCTTTTCAGGTAGGCAAAACATCTGAACTTGTGTATACAGGTATATATACCACTATACACAAGTTCAGATGTTTTGCCTGCCTCCAAAGAACCCAAAAAAATGCCCAAAAAAAGGCCTGCTATTAACCGGCAAGGTGTGAAAAGCGAGAAGCCACTAACCTGTTCTATAACTGACCTAATACAAACAATCTTTTTTTTTTTTTTTATGGTTCTGGACATGCTACAGAGCTAAAACTTCACAGGTACACCTTTTAGACCCCCCAGACACAAAATCACACAAAAAAAGTTCTTAAAAATTGTCATTTTTGATAGAGAGACAATTTTTGAAAAAAAAAATAAAAAAAATAAAATAAAAAAATAGAAATTCTTTGGATTTAGTATGTGGGGGGTCTAAAAAGTGTACCTGTGAAGTTTCAGCTCTGTAGCATGTCCAGAACCATAAAAAAAAAAGATTGTTTGTATTTTGTCACTTATAGAACAGGTTAGTGGCTTCTCGCTTTTCACACCTTCCCGGTTTAGTAGCAAGCGTTTTTTTGGGCATTTTTTTGGGTTCTTTGGAGACAGGAAAAACATCTGAACTTGTGTATAGTGGGATATATTCCACTATACACAAGTTCAGATGTTTTGCCTGCCTCCAAAGAACCCAAAAAAATGGCCAAAAAAACGCTAGCGTCAAAAAAAAAAAACGCCCAGGTGTGTTGTTGCAGGCATTTTTTGGGGGTTTTTGGAGGCAGGCAAAACATCTGAACTTGTCTATAGTGGTATATATACACACATACTTATATGTATATTACACTTAGACATATATAGGTGTGATAGGAGCGTAACTATATTGGTGTTAATTATTTCATTAGCGCAAGTAGTTTTTTCTGCTCCTTTCACACCTATATATGTCTACGTGTATATATACATACATGGGTGTGTATATATACCCCCTATACACATGTTCAGATGTCATGCCTGACTCCAAACATGTGCTCAAAAGATCCCTATGGACGCCTGCAGCCAAAAAGAATGCTGGCGGCGGTGAAGCCATATTACTGCAGCGAAAGTGACACAAGAGAAACTAGCTTTTCTCTATAGCGGTCACCCTGATATGGAAGGGTTTTGTCACCCTGCCATAGCAGTCACTGTCAGTTAACCCTACACTACCCTACGGGCCCCTTACACTTAACACTTTCCCTACAGAAACTGAATAAATTAAAGCCAACTAAAGTGTAAAAGAGCACCCTAACTACACTAGATATCCCTTTCCTCACACTAAAAATTGCTAAACGACACTTTGTAACAGAAGTAACAGAACAGCATTCCACTCTCTTCCATGTCCCGTATAAGAATGCTAGGAATTTGGCGGGGGCTATCTTATATACTGGGGGGCGTATTCACTAATGATTGGTCTATGGACCCCCTAGTCACTCCAATCACATTCCTAGCATTCTCCTGCCCCCTCAATTGGCTTTTGCTAATGGTTCTGGTCCAATCATGGGCTTTTAAAGCCCATTTCCTGTCCCACTGCATTTTGGTCGGTTCTGGTTGCCGAATTCCGAACTTTTTGGGCAAAAAGTTCTAAATTCGGCCGAACCTCGAACAGCAAATGTTCGGGTCGAACCGATGGTCGACCCGAACCGTTCGATCATCCCTAAAATGCATTTCATCTGTGTATTAAGCTGTTTGCCTGCAGTTCTGCTTTAATTTATATATGATTGACAGACCTAATATTTGAAGGAACTTTCCACCAAAGGAAAAAAAGCTTGAACACAATAACACCCAATGGATTGTAAGAGCAGCGGTGTGGCTTGTTTTACCCTGATTTTAATTGTGGAATTATTTTTCTATCAAAGTTTCCCGTGAAGCTGCTTCGATGTGTCAGACTCTCGCCTCCTTCCAGTCAACCCCTTTGGACATGGCTCCAGAGCTCACCCGAGCCGTCACTAATGTGGTGTGCTCCTTGTGCTTCAACACCAGATACAAGAGAGAGGATGCAGAGTTTGAGACCATGCTGAAGTACAGTAAAGGCATAGTGGACACAGTGGCCAAAGACAGCTTGGTGGACATCTTTCCCTGGCTTCAGGTATGGAAATAATGTGTACATTTACTGTGCTTTACTGTACATGTGTTATATCCATGCAAAAATACTTTTTTCCTTCACTCTCCTGCTGCTCATTTCAGCAGTCAAGAACAAAAAAGTACCCTGTACTTCTGGATATGGACTAGCTTGTGACATGTGACATCTCTGGGCCAGTCACCAAGCACCATTGTTATCACATTTGGAGAGTCCATATCCTTGTAGAAGCTTCTCCTTCTCCCAGAGTGGTGGGGGAGTAAAGTAAAACGGAGTATTTGCTGCTGAAAATAGGGGAAATAAATGTATGGGCAGAGCATATGTTCACTTTAACCACTTCAATATAGGGCACTTTCACCCCCTTCCTGCCCAGGCCAATTTTCAGCTTTTAGCGCTGTTGCATTTTGAATGCAACACTGTACCTAAACCAAATTTATGTAATTTTTTCCTCACAAATAGAGCTTTCTTTTGGTGGTATTTGATCACTGCAAGGTTTTTTCTTTTTTGCTAAACAAATAAAAAAAATGACCGAAAAGTTTGAAAAAAAAAAAAAAAAAGTTTTTTTGTTTATGTTATACAATTTTGTAAATAGATACGTTTTTTCCTGCACTGATGAGCACTGATGAGGCTGCACTGACAGGCACTGATGAGGAGGCACTGATGGGGTGACACTGATGGGGTGGCACTAATATGCGGCACTGATAGGCAGCACTGATGGGCACTGATATGTGGCACTGATAGGTAGCACTGATATGCAGCATTGGTGGGCACTGATAGGCGGCACTGCTGGGCACTGATAAGCGGCATTGATGGGCACTGATCGGCACTAATGGGCACTGATAGGCGGCACTGGTGGGCAATAATGGGCACTGGTGGGCCGCACTGATAGATGGCAATGATGGGCACTGATGGGGAGGGCACTGGCGGGCAGCACTGATGGGGAGGGCACTGGCGGGCTCCCTGATCTGATTACCAGTGCAGACCCCCCCCCCCCCTGTCAGGAGAGCTGCAGATTGGCTCTCCTCTACTCGTGCCTGTCAGGCACTAACTAAGGAAAGCCGATCAATGGCTCTTCCTGTGTACTATGTGACCAGCTGTGATTGGACACAGCTGGTCACATGGTAAAGAGCCTACATCAGTAGGCTCTTTACCGAGATCTGAGATGCGGTGTGTCAGAGTGACACGCTGCATCACCGATCGCCGCTCAGCGCGCCCCCGTCATATGACGTCTGATCAGGATAATGCAACCACTTCAAAGGCTGGGCAGATGTAAACACTGCCATTGCTACGTCTGGGAAGCCAAGACCTTTTTTTTTATCTCAGGTTTTCCAGCCTGGAGGCGAGGCCTGGGGACTTTTAGACCCCAGATCTCGCTGTAAAGAGGACCTGTCATGCTGTATTTCCATAACAAGGGATGTTTACATTCCTTGTAATAGGAATAAAAGTGATAAAAAAATAATAATTTAAAGGGAAAGTGACAAAATAAAAAATAAAAGTAAAAATAAAAATGAAAGCTCCCCGGTCCTCGCGTGCTCACACGCAGAAGCGAATGCTAATGTATGTCGCGCCATCATATGTAGACGGCGTTCAGACCACACATGTAAGGTATCGCCCCGAACGTTAAGAGTTAGAGCAATAATTTTAGCCCAAGTCCTTCTCTGTAACTCTAAAGAGGTGACCTGTAAAAAATGTTAAAACGTCGCTTATGGAGAATTCTGAGTACCGAAATTTGCCACCATTCCACAGTGTGTGCAATTTTAAAGCGTGACATGTTAGGAATTTACTCAGCGTAACATCACTTTTCACATTAACCGGTTGCCGACTGCTTACCGCATATTTACTGGGGCAGTGTGGCTCTCCCAGGCAAACTGAGATGGGCTACGTCTGTCGCTTGGAGGCAGCTAGGGGTCGAGCGAGCGCCGCCAGTGGCGCACGCCCGCCCCCACCCGGCAGCGGGGAAGCCGATGCACGGGTCAGGCGGCTCCGATTGCCGCCTGACACTCGCGATCGTTCCCTGCTGAGTGAGAAGAATGGTCAGCTGTTGTAAACACAGCTGACCGTTCTTCTCCCTGGAATGATCATAGAGCCCCTGTAATCCTTATACACAGTTAGAATCACTCCCCTAGGCTTACATTTAACTCCTTGATCACCCACAATGTTAACCCCTTCCTTGCCAGTGTCATTATTACAGTAACAGTGCATATTTTTATCACTGATTACTGTAGTAATGTCACTGATCCCCTCAAAAGTTTCAAAAATGTCAGTTAGAGGTCCGATCTGTCCACCGCAATGTCGTAGTTCCGCTAAAAATCGCAGATCGCCACCATTACTAGTAAAAAAAAAAATGAAAAACAATAACAATGACATAAATCTTTCCCGTAGTTAGTAGACGCGATAACTTTTGCATAAACCAATCAAAATACGCTTATTGCGATTTTTTTGTTTTACCAAAAATATGTAGCAGAAAAAAAATGTGCCTAAAATGTTAAAAAAATTTGATTTTTATTTTTTTTTTTTCAGAATGTTATATAACAGAATGTGAAAAATATTGTTTTTTTTTTTTCCAGAACTGTCGCTCTTTTTTTCTTTATAGCGCAAAAAAAAAAAATTGCACAGGTGATCAAATACCACCAAAATAAAGCTCTATTTGCGGGGAAAAAAAAGGACATCAATTTTATTTAAGTACAGCATCGCATGACCGCCCAATTGTCCGTTAAAGTAACGCAGTGCTGAATCGCAAAATATGGCCTGCTCTTTAACCACTTCCATATCGCGCCATAATAAAATGACGGCGGCAGGAAGTGTTTCTCAATCCGGGCGGCCGTCATATGACGTCCGCCCGCTCTCTCGGGGGCGTGCAGCGCGGTGATCAGGGATGAGGCTCATCCCTCGGACATAGCCCATCCCTGATCTAGGTAAACAGCCAATGAAAATTGGCTGTTTACCACATGATCGGCTGTGTCAATCATAGCCGATCACATGAGCGCTCGTTCTTTCTGCAATGCACGCCCCCGGGGGCGCACAGAGCAGCGACCGGGGACGAAGCTCGTCCCTCAGACAGAGCCAATCCCCGATCTAGGTAAAGAGCAAATGAAATTGGGTTTTTACCACGTGACCGGCTGTGTCCAATCACAGCCGGTCACAAAGGTCAACAAAGCAGTGGTAACTCACTGTTACCAGGCTCTCCTCCTCACACACCGATCCAGTGTGAGGAGGAGATCTGCAAACAGTGAGTTACCACAGAGTACTGTGAAATTACTGTGCCCTGATTGCCCCCACCAAATAAAGAGGACCTGTCAGCAGAGTACCTGTCACCTGCCCATCTGAGTACCTGTCACCTGCCCATAAGCGTACCCGAGTACTTGTCCCCTACCCATCAGAGTACCCGAGTACCTGTCACCTACCCATCAGAGTACCTGAGTACCTGTCACCTACCCATCAGAGTACCCGAGTACCTGTCACCTACCCATCAGAGTACCCGATTACCTGTCACCTACCCATCAGAGTACCCGAGTACCTGTCACCTACCCATCAGAGTACCCGATTACCTGTCTCCTACCCATCAGAGTACCCAAGTACCTTCCGCCTGAAGTACTTGCCGCCTGATCATCAGTAGCCGAGTACCTATCACCTGCCTGTCACCTGGCCATCAGAGTACCCAAGTACCTGTCACTTGCCCATCGGAGTACCCGAGTACCTTCCATCTGCTCATCAGAGTACCTGCCGCCTGAAGTACCCGAGTACTTGCCGCCTGCTCATCAGTACCCATCACTGCTCATCAGTACCCATTAGTACCTATCACCTATCAGTATCAGTACTGATCATCAGTACCCATCAGTACAGTATCAGTATCACCTATCAGTACTACTCATCAGTACTCATCAGTACCTATCACCTGCCTGTCACCTGGCCATGAGAGTACCCGAGTACCTGCCCCCTGCTCATCAGTACCAGAGTACCTGTCACCTGCCTAGCAAAGTACCCGAGTACCTGTCACCCTTCATACAGCCACCATGTCCAAGTCCAAAAAGGTTTTCACTGCCGAAGAGGCCTGTCAATTATTAACCCTGACGGATGAGAGCAGCGGGGAGCTCTCACTTTCCGATGCCAAAACTAATTCTGAATCTAGTTAGGAATTTGAGCTCTTTGAAGGCTTTACATCGGGAACTGAACTGGAGGAAGAAGAAGTTCGGCCTAAAAGACTCTGCACTGAAAACCAGGCAGACACCAGCAGTGCCAATGGCCAATCGGCAAATGCCAAGGGCGCTGGACCCCAGGATTAAATGTCCAGTACAAGCACTGGAATTTCACACCAGCCCCAAAGAAGCAGAGCCCATATGCAGCTTCCGGATGCCTTGGCAAACCCATTGTGGCTGCCTTCTAGCTCTGGGTCAGCTACAATCCCCCCCCTTCACAGCACAGCCAGGTTTGCAGGTCAACACCCAATATTTTGTTCTGATTGATTTTTTACATTTATTTTTCCCTATGGAGTTCCTTCAAAGCATTGTGGACCAAACAAATATTTTTGCCCAACAGTTCAAAGAGAACAACCCCACCTCATATCATGCCTGTCCTTTTGAATGGAGACCCCTAACAGTAGAAGAGTTAAAAGTGGTTTTGGGCCTTACCATCAGTATGGGGGTTACAAAAAAAAAGCGAGCTGCATTCTTATTGGTCCACCAAACCCATCCACCATATGCCACTTTATTCATCAGTCATGTGCAGGTCCCGCTATGATATTATAATGCGCTTCCTGCATTTTAATGATAATTCGCAGTGCCCTCCCCGAGATGATCCCAGTTTTGATAAACTCTATAAAATTCGCCCCCTAATTGATTTATTTTCTAGACGGTTCCCCGAAGTTTATGTCCCTGACCAAAAGATCGCTGTGGACGAATCATTGGTCCATTTCACAGGCCGGCTGGCATTTAAGCAGTACATTCCCAGCAAGAGGTCTAGGTACGGCTTAAAACTTAACAAGCTCTGCGAAAGCAAAACTGGATATGTGTACTCCTTTCGCGTGTACGAAGGCAGAGACTCCGAGCTCCAGCCCCCTGAGTGCCCAACGTACATGGGAATAAGTGGGGAGATTGTCTGGGACCTAGCCTTCCCACTGTTGCAAAAGGGGTACCACATTTATATGGACAACTACTACACCAGTTTGCCCCTTTTCCACCACCTGTACCTGAAAAAAACCTTGGCCTGCGGTACAGTAAGAAAAAAACGGAAGGGCTTCCCGCAGAGTCTTGTCACCATTCCATTACAAAACGGGGAATCCGCAAGCCTAAGAAACGAAGAAGTAATGGCTTTGAAGTGGAGGGATAGTAAGGACGTTTACATCACATCCACCATTCACAATGACACCTCAGTGGAAATTTGAAGACGACACGGTCCCGTTCGAAATCCTGCTTGTATCCACGAGTACAATAAGTACATGGGGGAGGTGGATTTAAATGATCAAATGCTGCAGCCCTATCTCCCGACACGAAAGACCCTCTTTTGGTACAAAAAAGTTGCAGTTTACTTTTTCCATTTGGCCATGTACAACACATATGTCACCTATAAAAAGTCCACAATAACACCAATCCCCTTCCTCCATTTTATTGACGATATTGCCACTACCCTAATTTACCAGCAAGGATTCCCCCTCAGAAATCATTCCTTCTGATTGTGTCAGCAGACTTCCTGAGCGCCATTTCCCTCTTCATATCCCACCATCAGAAACTGGAAGAAGACGCCAAAAAAAAAGTGCCGGGTGTGTAGCAAAAAACCAATTAGGAAAGACACCAGTTTTCATTGTACCGATTGTCCCTCCCAACCTGGCCTATGCATCGGAGAATGCTTCAAAATCTATCACACTGCCCTAAACTTTTAGCCCAAATTTCAATCAGACTGCCATTTTCCCTTTTTCAATTTTTGTGCTGAATATTTTCCTGCTGCCTCAACCAACCATATCACTGCCTACCTTGTGAACCGACCCTGGCCTGTATATCGACTATGCCTCTGCCTGCCGTCTGCATTGTTTATCCG
The DNA here is from genome assembly GCF_965119305.1 of Pelophylax lessonae. NCBI lineage: Eukaryota > Metazoa > Chordata > Amphibia > Anura > Ranidae > Pelophylax > Pelophylax lessonae. Next base: position 96,379,796 of record NC_138776.1, read on the forward strand.
CCATGTTTCTTCCTTTCACGTGAACTGACCCTGGACTGTTTATCGATTATGCCTTAGCCTACCGTCTATTTCTGCCTTTTACCTGCACTGACCTCGGCCTGTTACGACCATGTTTTTTGCCTGCCACTTAGACTGATCTTTCGCCCTGCTACTGTAGTAGAGGGATTCAAAATAACACAGGGGTCTCACTTTTGTGAGGGGCTTCAGAATATAGTGTTCTGATATGAGAAAAACAGTTTTTGGTTTTCTCTGGGTTTGTAATCTCAGAACAGGGCCTGGAGTCCGGAGGCTTCAAAGCGTTTTGGGTGGGAGAAGCCTCTACCCCTGTCCCCATTCTTTCCGACTGAGGCCCTAAGCTTGATGGTCCTGCCTGCTGCCTGGACCAATACTTTGGCTGTGCTGATCATATCCCTGAATGCACTGACCCAGGACTTTTTATGGAACATGTGCCTGTTGCCTGGACCAATACTTGGGCTGTACTGACCATATCTCTGCCTGCTGCCTGTACTAATTATGGACAGTATTCCTGCCTGCTGCATGGACAATCCTTTTTCTGCTGCTGACCATATCCCTGCCTACTACCTGGACCAATGCTTTGGCTGTGCTGACAATATCTCTGCCTGTACTGACTATGAACAGTATTCCTGCCTGCTGCCTGGTCAATCCTTTCACTGTCGCTGTCTACGTTCCTGCCTGCTGCCTGGACCACTGCACTGCTAAAACCACAGGTAATCTTTTGTTTATCCTTTGCTCAGCAGAATATATTTTGGTATGTATTATGCTATGTGTTAGGGGCCTTCAACAATGTGATAGGTTGTCAGGAATTTATGTGTGTGATTTATGTCCCTAGGACACATGATGGTGCTCCTTGGATGTTGGGCCCCTCTATATGGCTAGGCTGTGAAAAAGTCTCACACATGTGGTATAGCCATACTCAGGAGGAGTGGCAGAATGTATTTTGGGGTGTCATTTTTGCTGTGCACACTATGTGTAAGGAATATCCTATAAATTGACAACTTTGTGTAAAAAAAAAAAAAGGTTTTAATTTTTTTCCCACATTTTCCAAAAACTTGTGGAAAAAAAATGACACGTTCAAAAGACCCATAATGCCTCATAGAATATAGGTTGGAGTGTTTGCTTTCCAAAATGGGGTCATTTTGTGGGCTTTTCCATTGTCTTGGTGCTCTAGGGCCTTCAAAAGTGTGATAGGTAGTAAGAAAGTTTTATGTGTATTTATGCTCCTAGAACACCTGAAGGTGCTACTTGGATGTGGAGTCTCTTTTTGTGGCCAGGCTGTGTAAAAGTCTAACGCATGTGGTATCACCATACTCAGGAGGAGTAGCAGAATGTATTTTGGGGTGTCATTTTTGCTGTGTACATGCTATGTGTTAGAAATAGCTTATAAATTGACAACTTTGTGGGGAAAAAAAGAAAAAAAAAAACATTTTTTTCTTCATTTTCCTAAGAATTGTGGGAAAAAATTATAACTTCAAAAAACTCACCATGCCTCTTACTAAATACCTTGGACTGTCTTCTTTACAAAAAGGGGTCATTTGGGCGGTATTTGTACTGTCCTGACATTTCAGGGCCTCAAGAAAGGAGATAAGCCGTCAGTACATCTGGTGTGATAAATTTTCAGTAATTGGTACTATAGCTTCTAGACTCAATAACTTTCACACAGACTAAATAATATATACTAATTTGGGTTAATTTTACCAGAGATATGTAGCAGTATAGATTTTTGGCCCAAATATATGAAGAAAATTTTATTTTTTTTGCAAAATTTTATAATAGAAACTAAAAAAAAAAGTGGGTTTTTTTCAAAATATTTGCTTTTTTTTTGCTTATATCACGAAAAAAAAAGCCAGTTGTGATCAACCACCAAAAGAAAGCTCTATTTGTGTGAAAAAAATGATAAAAAATTTGTTTGGTTACAGTGTAGCATGACTGAGCAATTGTCATTCAAAGTGTGAGAGTGCTCTGTATGTTTTTGAATCATTTTGAAACATTGCTGCGCAAATACCGTGTGACATGAAAAAATGCAACGACTACCATTTTATTCTCTAGGGTCTCTGATAAAAAACATATATAATGTTTGGGGGTTCTGAGTAATTTTCTAGCAAATAAATTATGCTTTTTACATGTAGGAGAGGAGTGCCAGAAAAGGCTTGGGCTGCAAGTGGCTAAAGTCAAATTTCAGCTATTTGTTAGAGAAAAGGCTCCTCAGAGATTCTGGAAGATATTTTGCTTTTCTAACCCATGTTCTCACTGCAGAGAATTCCATTCCTTTATTCTCAGGGACAGATAGAAAAGAAAAATATTACTTCTGGGGATAGAGACTAGAGATCGACCGATTATCGGCAACACCGATATATCGAGGGCCGATATGCAGTTTCCCCGATATATCGAAATCGGCCTTTGATTTACCGATATTGCCGATATTTTCGTGACGTCATTCCGTATAATGCGCGCACACGTTCTGCCTTCTAACACCGCCTCCCATGCCTGCGCGGCCCGTACGTGACGCTATTTCACCACGCGCACTGCACTTAAGACCGCCTCCCACAGCCTCGCGTTACAGCCAGCTGCAGTCCAGTCCGGTCACGCTGCCAGCCATCCACCCACCCACAGGCCCTGGCCTCAGCCAACCACCACAACAGGGTGCCAGCTAAAGCGAGCAAGCAATCAGCCACCCAGATGACACCAAGCCAGCCACCCGCAGCCACCCGCCACCATGACCAGTGTTCCAGCAATTCTTACATGCCACTTTATTGACAGCAGATGGACAAAAAGGCAATTGGTATTGAATACAAAATTGATGCAAGGATCCCACACAGCTGAGTACAGTAGAGAAATGTTTCTAGGCATGCTTGAAGAATGGGGAATCAACAAAGACCGAGTGATGCTTGCGCAACTTAGAGACAGTGGAGCAAACATGCCTAAAGGAGGGAGGCTTGCTGATACGTCAGACCTCTGTGTGATCATGGCACACAACACCCTCCAACTTTCAAATGATGGTCTTTCATGCCAAAGAGCTTTGCTTGATATATGTTTTGAGAAGCATGAAGAGAATAAACATGTTGTGCTAGCAAGTCTTTTGAATCCTCGATACAAGAACCATGCTTTCTCTTCTGATGATGTATTGGCTAAGGCAAAACAATGGCTGACAGAAGATATGGAGGTGCAGGAGGTTCCTGCCAAAAATAAAAGTCCAGAACACTACTTTTATGAACAGCAGCATGCTGAAAAAACAGACAAATATCCAAAAATACGTCTAGAACAGAAGTGAATTTGCTTCATCGTCGTCGAATTGATCAGGACATTTTCTATGTTTTATTGGGGCATAATGCGGAGGATTCAATTTCTTCTGAATCTGCAACGATGAGCCTGGATGATGAACTTCATCTCTATTTGAAAGAATCCGTAATTGACAGAATAAGTCATCCTCTTCAGTGGTGGAGAGAAAATGATGCACGCTACAAAAGACTTGCTTCCCATGCTAGAAGATACCTCTCTCTCTCCGCTCCTCTGTCCTCCACTCCTGAGCATGTTTACGAAGTTGCAGCATTGTTTCAACAAAACAGAAGACCTTTAACAAGTAACCATGGACATGCTGAAATGTTCCGCTTTCTGCTATATAATATTGTTCTACTTAACTGGGAGTATTGAAAAGAGTAGTGTCCACTCCACTGCACTCCAATCCACTGTCTAGCTGTTGCCTACCTTTTTTTCTAGCAGTTTTGCACTGACTGCTGTAGTTGCAGTGAGTGCCCTACTGCAGAGGTAGTCTACTGACTCCAATCCAATCCACTGTCTAGCTGTTGCCTAGCTTTTTTCTAGCAGTTTTGCACTGACTGAACTGCATTAGTTGCAGACAGTGCTTTACTGCACAGGGTAGTAGTCCTCCACTGACTCCAGTCCAGTCCAATCCACTGTGACATTGTGTAGCTGTTGCCTTGCTCTTTTCTAGCAGTTTTGCACTGACTGCTGTAGTTGCAGTGAGTGCCCTACTGCAGAGGTAGTCCACTAACTCCAATCTAATCCAATGTCTAGCTGTTGCCTAGCTTTTTTCTAGCAGTTTTGCACTGACTGCTGTAGTTGCAGTGAGTGCCCTACCGCAGAGGTAGTCCACTGATTCCAATCCAATTCACTGTCTAGCTGTTGCCTAGCTTTTTTCTAGCAGTTTTGCACTGACTGAACTGCATTAGTTGCAGTCAGTGCCTTACTGCAGAGGTAGTCCTCTTCCACTGACTCCAGTCCATCCAATCCACTGTATGTCTATTTTGTGTAGCTGTTGCCTAGTTATTTTTCTAGCTGTTTTGCACTGACTGCACTGCAGTAACATATTGCAGTGTGTGAGTCCACTATCATAAAAGTACTGAAGTAGTGGACTCTCACACTGCAGTCAGTTTTATGCATTAATGCACAATCAGGATGTGAAATGCAAACCAAATGTCCCTGGAATTGAAGTTTTCATATCAGTTTTTATGCAGTTAAGGTGTGAAGAACGAGCATCTTAATGTTAAAAATGTTAATAAATAAAGATTAACATGTTTATTAAGAGATTTCTGTCGATTTTTGTGTTTTTTGGGTAATTTTTACATGTGTGAAAATATCGGCCGATACCGATATGCGATTGGCAAAATATCGGTATCGGTAACGAAAAACGATATCGGACGATCACTAATAGAGACGACAATAAAAATCCAGACAGAGGTTCAAACGTTTCTCCACTCTTTTCAGAATTAATTGTTTTGGCTCTAATCAAAACGTTGTCATCAAGGAATTTTGCCCCACAAAATTATACAACATATATGCTTCCATCTGCACCAGTATTGTTGTCAACATATGGGCAGGAAATTAAACATCCATTACTTATCTGCAAGAATGCCAACGCTACATACCACCATGTTCCATTCATAACTAATGCAATAAAGACACCAATTTGAAGACACGTTTTGCTGTTCTGTTCTCTTTGTGATCATGGTTCCCCAACCAAAGACTTCATTGTCTATAAAGACACAATTGTAGCACCCTCTTGGTAGGTGCTATTGAGAGAGTATAGTTTTTGGCTGTGTCTGCCAATCAGAGAAGTAGAAGGCAAATCTATATTGCTTTCTGCTTACCAGAGAGAAGGATCTGGGAGTTAGGTCTGCTCAGTGTACTCAGTATGCGATTCATTGGGTCTAGAGAGTGTTTCACACTGGTCCAATAGGGAGGCATGTTGGACAGTGGGAGGAAACCTGACCAATGGATACATAGGCTTTGATACAGTCCTGGTGATTGGTAGAGACAGGTTGTTTCAGTGCATTCTGGGATACTGTATAAAAGCCAGGAGCACATGTGCTGCGGGGTCTTTGGCTGGTGAGCAGAGTCCCGGAGGGAGGGTGGCAGCTGCCTCCTCCTCGGTAGCAGGTGACATCAGGAGGTCGTCCTGAAGGCCAGAGAAATGGAGCTGAACCCAGAGGTCCTGAAGAACAGACTGAGGGGGAGACACTGGAGACCCTGGAAAAATGTTATCGTGAGTACAGGGGATCGTGTCCAGGGGCCTGACCTGAGGGGGGCTACCCTGGAGTAGGCTAGTCAGTGGACAGGTGTCAGCAGTCAAGAAAGGGGATTCTGAGGAGAGTGTCCCGAAGATAAATGTAGTTCACCAAGTCTTCTAGCAAGAGACTTAAATTCAAATCTACCTAAGTGGCAAGGTGGATCAGCAGCCTGGCTGCATAATCAGAGTGTCCCACTATTCCCTTCTGCCATACCCATTTAAAATAAAACACCAAAAACAACTACATACCCCTGGACTGATCATTGACTGAGCCAATTAGTAAAGTGTTGAATTGTGAATGCCAGTGTTAACGGTAACCCAGGGGGACCCGGAAGTGTATTATCCAGCAGTCCTCCATGGGGAAGTGCTACACAATATAAATGGATGTTTTGTCTATTGAGATCACATATTTATATACAGAATACTGCATTACTGTATACTGTAGGCTTCCTAATACATTTTTTTTTTTTTTTGGCAGATATTTCCAAACAAGGATCTAGACATTTTGAGGCAGTCAGTGGCAGCTCGAGACCAACTTCTTCAAAGGAAACTAAAGGAACATAAGGTAGGTATTATAATCGTGAATTCTTAAAAAAAGTGTGAATCTGTGCTGTCAAAGACAAACCAAATTGCGCCATACAGTATACATAATAATATATACTGTATGGCACAACTTATTTTGACCGTATTAGTATAAATATTATTGTATTTTTTTCAATGAACATAAAACAATCTCTGATTAGAAGAGGTGGAGAGAAGTGGCAGATTATGTCACAATCTACATCTAATTAGAGAATGCTGGTATTTGTTGAAATAATATGAGGCATTCTATGAATGGCAGTAGTGCCAAGCAAGTAACCCCCTTTGTCTAGTGTGCAGAGGGGAAGCCACTGAAGCACCACCCAGAAGATCACAGCTATCACTTTATTTAGTGTGGACCACTAGAGTGATTTTCAGTATTCCCATCGGCCCTCTGAATATCAGATATAGGTACTTAAATTGAGACAAGCTGGACCATTGTAAGTTTGTAAAAAAAAAAAATATTTCCAGGCGTTACTCCTTAAACTGGCCATATATTTTAAGGGGCTGATTAAGAGAAATCTAACCGGTTCCTCCAAACAGTGTGTAAGGAGGAATCTTCCCTGCTATCTATTGTATTCTGACAGCCAGCACCCTTGGCTGTCAGAATACCTTAACACCATGTGCATCTGATTGCATTTAGCCACTGTTCAGCTGACAATTTTTCACTTGACTCTGATTTTCAGATAAGGGGATCCAGGACAGGAGGGTACCAACAGGGCCTTCCCACTGCTCGAATTTTGGGATGGTTCATCTTGAACTGGAAGAAATTTGCTCTGTGTATGGCCAGCTTTAGTATAAGAAGACTACTAGTATAAGAAGTATACAAACAGTTATTTGTACTGTTAGTATCAGAAGACACTTGGAGCTTTGCTCGATTGTGCGATTACAATCATACACATTTTATTCCTTCTGTACACCATATAATAAATTATAAGGCACAAAAACAATAACGTTGATTTGTGCTTTCTGCATTCCTTTTACATAACCGCTTTAACTTACTTTGTAGGATGCATTTTGTGGTGAAACTGTCAATGACTTGCTCGATGCTCTTCTGAAAGCCAAACTAAGCATGGAAAACAATAACAGCAACGTATCGCAAGATGTAGGGCTCACAGAGGATCACATTCTCATGACTGTAGGGGATATATTTGGAGCAGGAGTGGAGACCACATCTACAGTTTTGAAATGGGCTGTTGCATATTTACTGCACTATCCAGAGGTGAGTAAAATTAGTAGATTGTATAAAAACAAAGCACAGACATGAGCGATAGCAAAGTTAGAAAAAAGATTTGGCCCTAATTCTAAATCTTTCCAATGAGATAATTGCTGGTCACTTTATGAATATGCTAGTTGCCTGACTCATTCCTTGGCTTTATTGCTTTCTTAGCCATTGTCTGGGAACAGGTATGAAAATCAAAGTCAAGGTAAGTGCCAGAGTCAATGAACTCATTTCGGATATCAGTTTGAGACATGTCTGAGATCATTCAGATATCATTGATAGGTGTACTTGACCTGCTTCAAGCTGTTTTTGTATCCCCATAGACTTGTATAGGTAGAGAAGACCTTCAAGCCTGGTACACATTGGCAGATCGCTGTACCAACACAAGCTGTACCCCCTGGCCACACTGATCAGCGCTCGCAGACATTGGCTACAAGTGCTGATCGGATACTTATTTCCAGCATGTCCGCTCAAAAAAAGCGGGAAGTTAGATTGGCTTCTGTCGGACAGGCAGCTATACACACTGACCAGATGTTGGATTTTCTGCCCGTGTGTACCCAGCAATATTCGTATGTGGTCTTAGCAGTATACATGTTCTGTGTTATTGATTCTCAGGAAACAGAAAAATAAAGTTTTTCTCTGGATAGAACACTTTCTGACTTGATACTTTCAGCTACTGACCCACAAGACATACATATGTAGCCAGTGAAGCCAGGATTTTTAAAATCAATTCTGAATCCATTGGGTCATCACGATAGCTAGCAACTTCAATTTTTAGATAGAGTGGTCAGCAATGGTATCCAGTATATCTTCCTTTGCACATTTCCTTTGATTGCCAATTCATCAAAAGCTGTGATCAGTTTAATGCTTGGTGCCGGCCTAAAGTGCACATCGGTCAGGGACGGACTGGGCCGGGGGGCAGACCCAGGCTGACATGGCCGGGACGGCCAAGCTGCATGTATTTCTGGGGACTAAGGCATCTGGGCTGCTCCTTGGGCCAGCACACCTCACCCGTCCTCTCCATGGCCATCTGGCGGCCGCCTGCCCATTCAGTTTACTGCATGGCTGTCGGAGCCAGGGGACGGGAACTAGATGTCAGCTGACCATGAAGGGGGAGGGGCTGAAGAAGACCCCCATCGGCCTGATGTCAGCACAGGTGACTCTGCACCCGCAGACACCAAGGCCTGGTCCGCAGATAAAGTGAGTTGCACTGTGCCAGACTGCCAATTTTGTTTTTTGTCAAACTAGACAATTGTTTTGTCACACATGGTTTGTTTAATGCTCTGCTTTTGTCTATATACTACCCTAGCCTGTCCACATAGTGAACTACAATCATGGCTTTTCTTTTAGGTATCTGTACAAAATTATAGGTGGTAATGTACACCACATATACCACACAGACATTGGGGCAGGCGAGTTACTATACTGTATGTTTTTTTACAACAAAACAGGTCCAGAAGAAGATCCAGGAAGAGCTGGACACAAAGGTCGGATTTGGACGATATCCACTTATTAGTGACAGGAAAATCCTCCATTATACAGAAGCTGCCATCTCTGAAGTGCTGCGAATTCGTCCCGTATCACCATTGCTGATTCCACACGTGGCTTTAAAAGATTCCAGGTGGGATTTTCAACAGCTTAGTTTAGGGCATTTCCACTTTGCAGCCAAAATGCTTCTGAAATTTTGTTCAAGTTATCTGAATGCTGTGAACTTACATATCCTGATTTAAAAGCAGAATTAAAACCTTTTATCCTTTACAGCTAATGTAGCTGTCATCTTAGGGTCTGTTTGATCTGCAGCTGCCATGATGTGATCAGATATGACACCAGCCATTTGAAGCCTTGACAGTTGGTTGATAAATAACATAAGCACAATAGTAACTGTAACAGTTATAATTCATGGCAAACCTTAAGGCATGGTATACACTATTGTGATTGGCTGCATGTGTGGAAATCACAACTGTTCCCGCACCTAAAACGCGCTGCTGTTGAAAAATGCAGGGGACTGCCATTCATTCTTAATGACACCTCCATGCATCAAAAAAAAAACAGTGTGTTTGCAAGTGCAGGAAAGAAGCACCATTCGATTTTCTGGCTGCTGCACTTTCAAAATGGTACAGCAACTTTTTTACTGCACGAAATGCAGCCACAGTAGGCCATTCATATGTGCGGGCTGCTGTGCCTGTGCAAACACGGCCCGCAGACCCGTGATAATGTATACCAGGACTAAATGTAACTGATTTAAGAAACAGTTAAAGTGGTTCTAAAGGCTAAACAATTTTAACCTTAATGCATTCTCTGCCAGTAATTGTATCACCCCCTCACCTTCCTGAATACTTACCTGAGACCTATCTCAATCCACGCTATGTCCGTCTGTAGTAGCTCTCTCCTCTCTCTCTGCTCATGTAGCCATTAGTGGGAGCCATTTGCTCTTGCTGCTGTCAATCAAACCTTGTGAATAGTGAGTGAGGGGGAGGGCTAAGCCATGCTGTGCGAGTCAATAGACACACACAAATGCTTAAAATTGGTGGGTTTAATTCTGCTATAAATTTAACTTTTAGTTTAGATATGCTACATACATTTCAGGGACATCAAAAACAATATTGGTGTTCAAAGTCTTACAGTTTTTTTGCTATAGAAACAGCTGCAGCCTAGATAGAAAATACTGTCCCCTGCCAGCAGCTGCAGAATGAGACCCTTGTTCTCTATGTGGAAACACTGGTTTCTCTGCAGAGGTCTGATGCACCTATTGCTTAGGCAAATCTATAGCTCTGAAATCAGCATTCAAGCTTAAAGTGTAGGCATAGCTAAAACTTTTTTATAGAGTAGGGAAGGGTTAAAACACCTACCGGTTTACTTTTTGCTGTTTGTATATCATTGGGGACTTCCTGCCCCAGAGACACAAGACAAAACAGGGAGTTAAAGGAAATCTTCCAAAGTGAGGAGAATTTCCTTTTCAGACAGTTGTCTCCAGAACATTGCAAGATTTCCCCTTACTCCTTGTTCTGGGGACAACTTTAAAATTCAGAATGTTCCCTGTTGCATCCAGATTAAAAGAAAGAAAAAAAAACTTTATGCCCCATGCGGTTTGGAAAGTTCTGGCACCTACTCAGCAGGGGATGTGTTGGAACGTTGTAGAGAGAACGCTGCTTCTACACAGTGAGGTTAATTTACTAAAACTGGAGTAGTGCAAAAATCTGGTGCAGCTCTGCATAGAAACCAATCGGCTTCTAACTTCAGCTGGTCTAATTAAGCTTTGACAAAAGACCTGGAAGCTGAGTGGTTTTTAGCAGAGCTGTACCAGATGTATGCACTCTCCAGTTTTAATAAATAGACCCCAGGGGATGAGGATGAGGCTGTGCCTATTTTCTAAGGTAAACAGACTACAAGACTTTGAACACCCTTCATTTGATGCACCTCTATTTACCTGATTTAACTGGGCTTTAAAGTGGATCTTAAATTAATGATCAAATTTAGGTCTGCTGCTTTGGTAAAATAAATGACAATCAGGCCCTGAAATACTTAGATATTTGCTGAAGCATTTGCTTTGCTGAGCAGCTTCCAGAACAACCACAAGTTTCATTCAAGTTTCTCCTGCACCAGACAAATTCAGACAGCATATTGTTTATAAGTTATTGTTTTCCTCCAGTCACTGGAAGATGGTGGCTGATTGCTAGCACTGTGTTGTCCTGGGCTCAATTCCCTTCAATTATATTCAAGAGGCACTATGTGCATGAAGTTTTTCATTTTCCCTCTGGGATTGTGTAGGTTTTACTCCATAGTTCAAAACTATACTGGCTATATTGTACTGTAATATACAATAGGCCTAGACAGGGCCTGACCTATCAGATCAGTCAGATGCCTAGACTGGCCCTGGCCTATCAAACCAATCAGCTGTCTAGACTGGTCCAGGCCTATCACACAGAATGGCTGCCTAGACTGGCTCTGGCCTTTCACCAGTGGTGGGGCCATTAGATGTAAGCTTCTTTGAAGGCAGACTGCTATGCCTGGTTCAGCATTCTCAGAAAAGCTTTTTGAAACTTATAAAAACACTTCTGATAAAAGCAGGAACACCATATGTACCTCTTGTGATGTAATGCCTCCAGTATGATCAGCACTAATCATACATATATCTTGGACAGCATTGGAGAATACACCATTCCTAAAGAAGCCCGAGTGGTTATTAACCTCTGGTCTCTACACCACGATGAGAAGGAATGGGTCAATCCTCATCTCTTCAATCCAGGTGTGTATCTTTGTACAGTCAATGTAACAAATCCACCACCTTACAAACCTCTTTAATACTCTTAATAGGCCAATTTAGAAGTAGCAGCCAGCATTAGAATGTGTCCTCACGTTATCTTTGTACAGTGCCAAACGTTCCATAATTTCTATATGCTTTCTATGTTGTCAAACATGTATCCAGAATGTGGTTTGTATACAGGTAATGACTGCATAACAACAGTGTTTAACAAGAAACAAACATTTTCATTCAGAGCTGTCCATGAAAAACCAAAATATCAGTTTTCAGTGGATGGCAGAATGCAATAAAGCAGTTTTGTTATCTATTGGGTCTGAAGGTTTGTCCACCTACATTATGAGGGGCACCAATCTTGTGTTTATTCATCTTTCATTTGTTCAGGGGCCGGTCCACATCTATATCATTTACCATTGCAAAGTAATTTTATGCATTAATTCCCACAGGTTAGCATTCCTTGAATAAGCATACATTACTGAAAAGGCGTAACGCCATTGATCGAGGGTGTAGACCAGCCTTTATCAACACAGAGGAACCCTTGAAATCAATTTCTGGTCTCAGGGAACCCCTGCTAAAAATTACAAATCTACAACTCAGGACACAGTGTGACAGTCAGTGGGAAGCTAGCTCCTAACTCTTGTCATCATTGGGAACAATTACCCCCTTACAGATAGCTAAAAGAAACAATGGTGTCATTGGAAACTTATCTGAGAGTCAGAAACTGCCAATGCTCAAGGAACCTCTACCAACCTCAGGAGGAAACCTTGTTGAGAAACCCTAGTATAGACTGTGCGAATATCTTTTTCTCAGGCCACAAATGTGCCAGATGTAATGAGGTTGAGTTTACTGCCCAGTGAAGAATATATAAGAGAGATGCCCCCCTTTATCATGCCAGGATTTTGAAAGAATTTAGCAATGCTGTTGGGAGGAGAACAAGTTGGATTTGTGCATCTCCTCATGAGAGAAGACATTTGTAAATAGGTGAACTGCTCTTTATCAGGTAGGTTAAACTCAGTTTGGAGATCTGTAAAGGATTTAAGGATACCCCGAAGAATATAGGGGGGGAATCCATTTCTCCCCTCTACACTGCCATTCATTTAGGTTGAGGTTCGGGATAGGTAGGAGGCAGAATTCTAGGGGGAAAGGTATGAAAGTTGGTGTCTCGCTATGTTCTATGGTCAGTGTTTTCCAAGCCTTTAGAGATGCCATGCGTCTTATGAAATTCCAATAGCAAATTGCAAAGATCAGATCTAAGGGTAAGTAATCTTGCACTAAGGGTGGGGTTTGGATTGGTTTTGTTTTGCATTTTGATGGATCTTATGTCAGAGAGAAAAGAATCCATCCGCTTCTGCCTCCTTCTCTTAACCCCAGACCCTAATTTGATGAATATATCCCCTCATAAAGGATTTGTGGGCATTCGACATCGTAAATAAGTCTGAAACTGAGCCTGTATTGATCTGGAAAAAGTCTATCAGGCTTTTCTCTAGTATGGATTTAGTGTCCGGTGATTGTAGCAACGCTGGGTTTGTCCTCTAGAGGAAGGTGGATTGTGCGGTGAGTGACTCAGCAATTGATAAGGACAGCATGTATCTGTTGGAGAAGCCACTTGTCAACCAAGAAGAGATCTACCCTTGAGTAAGAGTTGTAGGAAAAGGAGAAGTATGAATAATCTCTTTCTGTAGTGTGCAAGCAGCGCCATGTATCAAAGAGGCCGTGGGTATGTAAGAAAAGTAGAAAGGACGCTGTAGTGCGCCTCTGAGAGGAGGTGGAGTCAATTTTGGGATCCAGGAGTATGTTAAAGTCCCCACATAGAAGTAAGGAACATTGTTTAATTTTGTCCACTTTCTTCAACAATTTGTGTAGAAAGCGGAGTTGGTGGTTGTACGGAGGATATAGATTCACAACTGTGTACCTAGTTGAATTAATATCGCAGATTATAATGAGAAATCTGCCTGCTGGATTCACTATTTCCAATACCAGATGAAAAACAAGAGTATCTCTAATTGCCACCATTACGCCTATTTTTTTGTAGGTATAGAGGCAATGTAGATGTGTGTAAAGCTGGCATGTCGAACTATCAGAGGAGACAATTTGTGAAAATGTGTCTCTTGAACACATAGAATATCGACTTTCCAATGAAGAGTTTCTCGCCAAAGTGATCTAAGCTTGACGGGATCTCATTTATGGATAGAATATTGACATTGGGAGGTTATTGTGAGGTTATTGAGGAATGCTGGGGTCAGTAGATAAAGGACTTACTTGGAGCTTGGAGGTAGATACTGATGATGAGTCTGGAGTGCAGGAGGGTAAAGAGCAAGGTACTTCAGCAGCATCAAAGTTCTCAAATTAATATTTGTCAAGTGATGATTTCTCGATCTCCCAAAAAAATATAGAAAAAGAAAGAAAAAACAAAATAATTCAACATGAGTCTAAAAGAGTGGATTCTAATATTCAATTGCAGTGAAAACTGGAACTGCACCAGTGGTATGGGGGAACAGTCACTGGCTAAGGGCACTTAACCTGTGACCCAGGGAAAACTCACATATTAAAGGTTACAAAGGCTATTATGATGTGTGATGTGTCGGATGATGGAAGAGCTTGTTGCCAATCAACAGATGATTTTTGAGGTTGTTTAGATTTTTTAGCATGAGATGAGTATTCGGGGATAATCCCCCACTCTTTAAGGAGCTGCAGTCCTGCTTTCATGGAAGAAATTGTGTGATTCTCTCCGCCCTTAATCATCAGTAGTTTAGTAGGGTTCCCCCACTTGCAAGTAAGAGTGATTTCGCAAAGCTTTAGTAGTGGATGTTCACTTTCTGCGTAGCTGCATGGTGTATTGGGAGAAATCAGCAAAAAATTGCAATTTCTTGTACAGTGCAGGAAAGGAGCTTTAGCTGCGAGCAATAGACATTATCTGGTCTTTCACATGGAAGAAATGGACATGTATTAATACTTTCAGGGATAAAAGATGGTTTGGGGATGAGATGTACGCAGTCTATGAGCAGTTCAATATCAGGAATATCTGGCAATAGTGTTTTGAGCAAATCCAAAGCATACTGTCGAAATGCAAACAGCTGAACTGCCTCAGGAATACCTCTGATTTTCAGGTTATTACGCCTGGCTCTGTCTTCCAAGTCTACTAGTTTAGCTTTAATCCACAATTGATCATCAGTCTGTTCCTCATATGCATCAATGAGATCATTAATAGTTTGCGCATATTCGTCCATACTAGTCTTCACATGATCCACTCTAGACCCAACGAAGTGTATCTCCTCTGTAAAGTGTTTTGTCAGGTGCATAATGTCAGAATGGATGGAACTCTGGAGAGACACTAACATGTCCTTCACTGTTGTATCCATGAGCGGTTGGTTGTTCGTCGGGGAAAAAAAAATAGAGTCAGGGAGTTCTCTAGTGATATTTAAAGAGTCATGGCTGGTGGAGAACTCACCATGAAGACCGATTATCCAGTCTTGGTTTGGATTTGGCCGGGCTCCTGCTCAGAGGAGTGGGATGCCAATAGAGAGTGTGCGCTGCCTCATGAGGCAGGGGAGCTGGCGCCATCTTGCCTGTTTCCCCCGCTGGCCTGGTGAAAGAGGGCCGTCAATTTTTTTGGCCGGGATTGCGCTTTCCTTCTGCGGGAAATGATCACGCTCGTCTCGGGGTGTTTTATCCACCTTCGTAGGTCACTTGGAGACTTTTTCCCCGGGCACCTTTGTAGATCGCCTGGTGACTTTTTCCTCGGGCACTGTATGGAGCTCTGAATCTATGCATCCATCGGCCATGCGGCTATACACCCCCCCCCCCCACCCCAATGTATTTTCAAATGAAAACAGGATACATAAAATATTAAAAAAAACTGCTCTTAGGGTATGCCAATAAATATATCCTTAAAGACAGCAGCACTCACTGATATTTAAATACTAAATATATGTAAAAAATGTGTTACTCTGTCCCTGTATTATGCATTTGCATGTATGCATATGTATTTAAAGGATAAGTTTTGAATGTAAATAAAATGTGCATTTATTATTTTTTTCTAAGGAGCCTGCAGAGCATTGCACCCATGATCAGCAGAACACAGGTGCAGTCTCAGGCTCCTGCAGACTCTCAGCTATCTGCTCATACCTTGTACAGGCAGGCAGTTACCTGAGAGTAGGAAGATAAAATAGCTACAGGGCGCTTACCAGCACCCTCACAGCTCATTGAGAACTACAAGCTGTAAGCCATAATGGCTGATGGTACTTGTAGGCATTCCTTCACTGGAAACTGTGAATGAACACAGTGCGGACGTTTGGGCAGAGCGCCTCACAGCTGCGCTGTTTTCAAATTGTGACAGTAGGTGCAGGGGATCAATCCCTGTCCACTATCACAGGGATGGGGGAGAGGCTGCAGATGGTGGAACATGTTACATGTTTCGTTCTAAAAATGGTTGGAATGGGTAACATGTTCCAAAGGTGAACCTATTCTTTAAAGGCAGTGGAGCACTGAAGCACTCGGACGGATAAAACTGATGTTTGATTTATTGACTTTATCTACTAAACATTTTTGCATGGAGCACTTGGTTCATTCGAATTCATAAGTACCTGGGTTTGACCTGGTATCACCCGCTTGCGGTCTCTGTACAGCAAGGCTAGAGTGCGGGATGACGAAGTAGTAGAAGAAGCTAATAACTTTTCATGCTGACAAGGAGTATGTTGATTGAAAGAGAGCAGAGAGAAAGAAAGAGATGAGCTCAGCACTGTACTGCTTCTGCTTTTACTGTCCAGTCACAGACCAGGGGAGTCCAGCAGGGGAGGACTTGGCAAGGGGACAGGGGCTATTCCTAAAAGGGCTGCACCGCTTCTGCCACAGACATGCCTAAAGGATTCCTAGTGAAGGGAAGTAAAAAGTCGCTATCGCTGACCAACTGAGTGTGGGATGAAGACAAGGAGAGAGCGCTATTTACTGCTATATGGGATCTATTAAGCTGGCCATATATGGGTAAGCTTTTTTTGTTCAGCCAGCAGGTTGAATGAAAGAAAATGATTCGATTACACCATCCACACATTTGATGTGGATGCAGGATTCCCCCCATAATCAGAATAGACTGATCAGGGCTGCAGCTAATTGACTGCAAGGGCTGATTAAATGGAAATTTTACAGCAGGACCATTTAGAAAATGTCAATTGACAGATTTATGTATGGTCAGCTTTATGAATGGCCACAGATTGTTTGAAATTTCACTGAATTTTGATCTATGTATGGTCAGCTTTAGGGAAATTTCCCCTCACTCCCTGTCTTGCTCAGAATGTTTTACCAGACAAAGTGAGGGAAAGTTTTCAAAAGCAACAGACAAAAATAAAAACCCCTGATAGATTTCTATTTACTTCTTTGTGTCTGTTGCAGATGTTTTGTAAAACTGTTGTTAGTAGGTTAGGAAGTGAAGGAAAATCTCTCCAAGGAAGCCCAAGATAGCAGTAAGAATCTTTAACCCAAAATGGTGTAGCACAACTCTCTTATAAAACAAATACCATAAATCAACAGTGTCAAAAATACTTTGCATGTAACGTATAAATGTGCATCAAAAATTAGGGAATTTCTTTAAAAAAAATATATATATCTGTAACGCAGTCCAACAAATGTCATATGCAACTAATTATGTGAAGGCCTATTCATTTTTTCTATAAATTAAAAGGTGCCGCGCAATCAAAGTGCTATAAATCTATGCAGTATATACATAAATACAAATAAAGTGCTATCATGCCAGTTCAAACGTGCAAAAACCGTGGTTGGAAACACTGTGTGATTCCTAAATAAAAAGCATAGCATAAATATCAAAGGTAAGCATATATAAATATGGATATATAATGTGGATTACATATGATTTATTATACTACATATTTATATGCTATGCTTTTTATTTAGGAATCACGCAGTGTTTCCAAGCACAGTTTTTGCACGTTTGAACTTGTACAATAGCACTTTATTTGTATTTATGTATATACTGCGCGGCACCTTTTGAAATAATTTATTTTTCACTTATGAGATAGTGAAGTGCTTGCACCAGTTGAAAGGTAAAATCCCAAAGTAATTGGGATTTGATATAGCGCTTGCTAATACTATCCAGGAATGGTTAACTGCTTGTCAATATCCTGGGTAGAAAAATGTGGGCAAAGGTTGAGTGGTTCAGAATGATTAAATGAATAAACCCAATAAATAAATGCGTATTAAATGTGACTGAATGAATAATATAAATCACAATAAAAATCACAATGTAAAAAATAGGTCACAGTAAAAACCATATGAGTGCCATAAAGTGCCAAATAGTGCCAAAAAATTATATATGTATATAGTCCAAGTAAAAAGTTCATAAGTGACTTCAGTGAATAAATAAATAAAACTGGAGTGCCAAGTAAGGGAAAGTGCAGGTGCTTTGTGCTGGGTCCTCGAATAGTCCAAATGCTGGTACTTGTGGTGTCAACCTTGTGGAATAATGGGGGGTATGCACTCACCAGAAGTTGTGGGTCTTAAATATCGTACGGTAAAAAGACCTATTGAGCCTTATGGCCTCCTAGGCCGGGAAGGTAACTGCTGGGCTTTGTAGTCCCATACGATCCGGGATCCCTCTCCTGGATGGCATGGATCCTCGGGGTCCGATCAGGGCAAAGAATAAAAAAAGCTCCAAATGGTGCAGTACCGTTAAAATATCCTTTAATAAATAAGTTGCGGGATTCACAGTACATAAAAGTATAAAAACTCGAGGGTTACGTCTGCCAAAATGATGCCTGCGAGTGGAGAGCGGTAACTACCGGCTTGCGTTCCACCAGGCTCCCAGGACGTGCAGCGTGCGTTCCACCTGACGTGCGTTTCGTCAGTGCGTATGACGTTTTCAGAGACCTCTGAAGACGTCATACTCACTGACAAAACGCGCGTCAGGTGGAACGCACGTATATTAGACCTGCGTAAAAAACTGACAGGCGGATCTGATCGGATCGTTCCGTGTGAAAGGAGCCGAAAGCATGTTAATGCCTGCAGAACGTTGAAAAAAGTTTGCTTAAAGCTACAGCCAGTCATCTTATTAGGAGTCTCTGTAGCAAGAATAATGCAACTTTTGTTCGCCCATAACGGAATGATCGTTTTTTGGTAGACTTTGGTTAACTCTTTATCCATGCTCAAACTGCAGTAAACAATCATAACTGCTCTAACTTACTACACTTTAAATCCTTTTTTGCCTCGGTACTGCTGTTCTGAAAAATATCTCAGTTGCTTACTAGATCCCCTTAAGGCAGCCCATACATGCGTCATTTTTTTTTATCAAACAGTGGGTTGAAAGAAAAAAAAAAAAAGGACTCGATTTCCCCATCCACACACTTGATGCTTGATCCTACCTGCTGAGGTAATGTATCTTGACAGCGAGGAGACTTTCCCACCATCAAATTGGTTTGATCAGTGCTGCTGGCTATATTTGGTGGCACTGGTCGATTGAGAAAAGCCTGACAGGCTGGATGTACAGGAGTCAACCAGTAGATCAAATTCTGTACAACCAGCCTGCCCATACATGGATCAAAATTTAGCCCGTCACTACTGAACTGGGCATATTTCAGTCCATGTATGGCTGGCTTTACAGATAACTGGAGATAAGAAAAAGGATGAGGAGAAGGAAGTGTTGCTGATAGCAGGCAATCAGAATTTAATTTAAAAAAATCCACCATCTTAATAAACCAGCATGTGTGCAGTACCATTACCCAATGCTATAGTTTGAAACTGAATTGCAGGCAAATTAAAAATCATGTCCTGTATTCTAGATCCATATTATACTGAACCAGTCGGGTATGGCTGTGCGAACGTGTTCTTACAAAACATATTCCATGTACTATGTAGGGGGAAATTAGGTAGGTTTGCAGGAACAAGAGGAAGAGTACAGGGTTGTTAAGCTGGTCATAGACATAGAATTTCATTCAAAGTTTTTTTAGTTTTAAGAACATTCGTTTGAATTTCTAATCATTAGTGGTGTCAAATTGATGTTCATTTTCAACGGCAGTGACAGGAAAATTCAAAGCAGCCAGGTGGTAAATTTTTCTCAAACAAACAAATTTTTTACATTTTATGTGGCTTTCATTTGGTAAAGTTCAGTATTTCCAAAATCAAATGTTAAAGCAAACAAAAAGTATTTTCAAATGACCTTCGTCAAGTCATTGAATGTACTGGAAATTCTTGTACAAATTTTCATTTGAAAGTTTCCTACAAACATTTTTTCAAAAATCCACTAGTGTACAGCCAATGTTGTTGCTCATTCACAGTACAGTGAGTAGAATAGAGACAGAAAGGACACAGAATTTTAAGTAGTGGGGGTCACCCTCTGGGTATACAGTGGGGCAGGGGTGTGTGATTCACAGTTCATGTATTGGTATTGGGACTGCAGCACCATGTTATTTCAGCACAAGATTCACAGGGTAGGAGATATAGAGAAATATTCTCTATGTTCTTGTTGAAATAAATACATGAAGTCACCTTCTGCAAAGAACCAGAATATCCCAGGGCTGTGTCATGATTACATAATGCCTAGATCTCAACATGAGATTTTTTTCTTTCAGATCGATTCTTGGATGAAAATGGAAACCGTGTGTACTCCCCAAATCAGAGTTACCTTCCCTTCGGAGCAGGGATACGAGTTTGTCTCGGGGAAGCCCTGGCCAAGATGGAGGTCTTCTTGTTTCTGTCTTGGATCCTTCAGAGGTTCACACTGGAGGTTCCGGAAGGAGACCCTCTGCCAGATATGGAGGGGAAGTTTGGTGTTGTGATTCAGGTGAAGCCATTTAAAGTCATCGCTAAGCTGAGAGAAGTGTGGAAGAAAATAGAAATCAATACATAATTACCATATGGTGCCACTTTTTACATCGTGTTTAACATAACGGAAAGTGGTACAGCCTTGTAAGGATTTTGACTTGATAGCACTTGTGTATATTATGGGTAGAGATACCAATACGAATCATAGCAAAGTCACCAAGCCCCCAAAAAGTACATTTCACATCTAAATTTCAAAATTAAAGGTTTTACTCAGATAGGAGTTTTCTGTAAAATCTCTTTCCTTTATTGTTATATAATATACCATCACTAAGTTCCTATGGCACATCCTGCAAGTTATATCTGTACACAGTATGAACATTTTTTGACTACTTTACTCTTATTTAATTGGTAAATTATACATCTTATCTGGACACAAACAATTCTATTTGGTTTGATGGCACCCACAACTTTGAGTTTTTGGTAGAGATTGTAGCTTCTGGTTCTACACAGGAAGGGTAATCATGCCAGGCAGTTTACCCAGATATATATCTGTCTGTCTTTTGCTGTTGGTGTCTGTGTATCTGTCACAGTCTCTTATCATCCATTTCAGCCCCAATCTGCACCTGTCAATTCTTGTGACTGTGTTATGAACAATAGTGTTAACTCTTCAGTTAATCTTGAAAGCTGAAGTTGTATGTTGATTCATCTTGGGGGGCGGCATAATTATACATATGTCATACCTGAATGATCCCTGTGTAAGCTGCAAATCACTGTAGCAGTCACTGCTACTACAGTTGAGAGCAGCAGTGTTATAGGTCCAGTGCCAAACTTCCCTTCAGCATTTTAACCACAGGGGGTGACTTGCTCGGGGCACTGCCACAATCCAGACAAAGCCTTATATTTTTTTAAGAATACAAGGCATTCTGTGACTGGATGATATCGAGAGGCAGAGCAGTGACATCACAATCCCCACCTCCTCTGACCAGAGAATGCCTTGTATTCAATCAAAAAACTACAAGAGATTCTCTGAATGATCGCAGCGTTGTGTGAGTGACCCCCCCCCCCCCCCATTGGTACTATGCAGGAGGGCAGCCATTTGACATTGGACACAGAAGATCACTGCTATGACTGTAGAAGCGATTACTACAGTGGTTAGCAGCTTGAACAAGGATTGGACAGACATGAGATATGCATACTGGGAGTAGTGTAACTTTGCTATAAAAATCATTCCTAAACTTCAACTTTAAGGATGTTTGATTTACTTCAAAGTTATACAGCCTTTTAAAGTGCTTATCATGCAGCCTTATGAATTACAGTAGGATGTATATTATTCCATAGTTCATTTGCTTTAGGTTTGGAAATATTAGCATACCTTCTTTGGCACTAATGATTCATGATGGTATTCATATGCATTATAATGTAGTATTTACTGTCTTGATAGTATATATTTTTTGCCTGTAGTATCATTTTGGAGTAAAGCTGCTTGCAAACAATTTTTGTGCCAACATTTCTATTTGCAAAGACCCCTTTCAGTTAGGACTTGTTAAAAATACACTCAGCTGAGCCCAAATGAACAAAACACTTAGGCCCCTTTCACACAGGCGGACTGTTCAGATCCGCCTGTCCGTTTTTTTGGCGGATCTGAACGGTCCCCCCATGCATCTCTATGGGGGATCGGATGTCAGCGGAGACATGTCCGCTGACATCAGATCCGATCCGTCAAATCTGGACAGATGGAAACCCTATTTTCCATCCGTCCAGCGGATCGGATGAGAACGGACCAACGGTCCATTCCCATCCGATTTCCCCCATAGAGATGCATGGGGAACTGACAGCTGTGTCTCCGCACACAGCGCGGAGACACAGCTGTCATCCTCCTGCTCAGCAGGGGATAAGCGGCTCAATTCCCCGCTGAGAAAAATGAAATCCGTCCGACGGACGGATAGTGTGAAAGGGGCCTTACCCTGACAAGACCATGGAGGCCTGTGTGACCATTTGGACAATGCTTATAAATCTCATTCATTCAGACAGGGAATCAATCAGCAGATGGCCCTGATCTATGTCTAAATCTGGGTATAAACAGACAGATTCTCCCATCCACACATGCAAGGTGGATGGATGGATGGATGGATGGTGGATTTGAGGATTGACAACACCCCCCCCCCACAATTCAAAATTAAAGCGATCCGTGGCTGCAGCTGCCAATCGTTAAACATTTTCCAACATTCTTCTATGCTTCTATTGAACAGGGACACTGACACACATCAGAATTCAGCCTGTTCCTACTGAACCCGCAAAATGTCGATCTGTCTATGGCCAATTTAATTTGACCATACACTGATAGTTTTTTTTTTTTTTTCGTTCAGCCTGCAAGCTGAACAAAAAGATCTAAAAGGTTCCTTCATCCATGTTATACAGTGGTGATGGATAAATATACAGTGCTGGCCTATTGTTCTCTGACAGCCGACCCCAGCAGCTGTCACAATACCCAAACAATGCCTGCATCTGACTGGATGCAGACGCCGTTCAATTGAAAAATTTACACCTGGCTGGCTCCTTCAATTTTTCAGTCAAAGGATGTCAAGCATGCAGATGCCAACAGGGCCACCAACAAAGCAAACTTTGGCAGCTTAGTGACCCGCTTTTTTCCCCACAGTTTTATTTATAGTGTACTGTTCAAAATGAATGTCCATTATACAGTATGCTTACTTGTTTTATATTGGAAATGATGATTATATCTTTTGGTAATAAAGATAATTTGAATAACCAAAAGCACTGTGTGATTTTCGTCTTTCTGTTTCTCTTTTTACACATATTGGAGACAGTTCTTGTTTTTTGATGGGACATTTTGGTTGGATGTTAGATGGAAGATTAAAACATATTGCAGTTAAATTGTAACAGATAGAGCATTTCATATGTTCATACACTGGATCACAGAAGTGAGTACACCCCTAAGTGAAAATATCCAAATTGGGCCCAAAGTGTCAATATTTTGTGCGGCCACCATTATTTTCCAGCACTGCCTTAACCCTCTTGGGCATGTAGTTTACCAGAGCTTCACAGGTTGCCACTGGAGTCCTCTTCCACATTATGGCGCTGGTGACTGGGGAAAACTGTGTTCACAGCTTTCTCCCAGTTTTGTAATCCTGGATTGGGGCTTGAGCTTGAAGACTTCAAAGTGTCTTTGGTGGAAAACAGCCTTCAGCCCTGTGTTCAGGTCTTCCTGGAGACCTGCAGTATGTTTGGCTATGCAGGTGTATATATTTGGGCATAGCTCAGGGCCCTTGTTTGGAGAGTAATGTGTGCATTTTTTTGGCGATAGGTGTGGGCTTCAGCCAGGAGAGATTACCACTCGAGAGACAAAAATCCATGTTGCAGAGATTCCTTACCTGCAGGACTGGGAGAGTTGGGATAGCTAAGCGAGTCTGCAGGACTGAGAGCTGAGGCAAATAGTGAGTCCAAGAGACTAGATGAAGTCTGTAACTCCCTGGAAGAGAGAGAGAGAGAGAGAGAGGCTGTGGTATCTGCTGGATGCTGCAACAAAAGGCTGATTGAGCCAGGAGAGCCAGAGAGTTAGGAGTTAGTACTACAAACTGAGAGAGCCATGTGGCTCGATATTTTCTGTTTTTTGCTTTTCTTTTTGCTGTAAAATAAACCCCCTGCATCTGTGGGTTTGTTTTAATCTTTCGCTTAATGAAAGTGAGTCTGAGCTTTAACTTTAGTTCAGACTGGCATGACTCATTTAAAGCGGCAATACCACTGAGCTTAAAGTGGTTCTAAAGGTACAAGGCTTTTTACCTTCACGCATTCTATGCAAGAAGGTAAAAAACCTGTGTGCAGCAGCCCTCAGCACCCCCTTATATTTATCTTAGCTGCATCACGATCCAGCGACATGCACGAGAGCCTTGACCAGGGGCGGACTGGGCCAGGGGGCATTTTCCCCCTGGGCCGCGCTGATCTCCTGTACAAAGGCCGCTGTGTGCGCATGTGCAGTTCCGGAGCTGGCCGAGTGCGGCTGTACAGGCTTGAACTCTTATCCCTCCATACAGCACTGCGATGCAGGCAGGCAGCGATGTGTGCTGTCACGGGGCTGACAGTCTGTGTTACAGAGTGAGTTACCCAGCCCCTCCCTCCTCCACACAAATGGCTGGTAGGGGATCTGCTCTCTCTTTACCCGCCCACATTCCGGGAAGCTCGTGTGCTGTCTGTGAAGAGGATGTGTGGGCGGGAAAGTTTAACCACTTTACCACCGGAGGATTTTGCTGTCTTACGTCCAGGCCACTTTTTGCGATTCGCGCTGTGCGAATTTAACTGACAATTGCGCGGTCGTGCGACGCCGTACCCAAACGAAATTTACGTCCTTTTTTTCCCACAAACAGAGCTTTCTTTTGGTGGTATTTGATCACCTGTGCGATTTTTACTTTTTGCGCTATAAACAAAAAAAGAGCGTTTATTTTGAAAAAATAACAATATTTTTAACATTTTTTTATATGAAATTCCCCCCAAAAAAGATGTAAAAACCAATTTTTTTTTACATTTTTGGCTAATTTGTTTTCTGCTACCCATGTTTGGTAAAAAAAATCACAATAAGCGTATTTTGATTGGTTTGCGCAAAAGTTATTGCGTTTACTAACAAAGGGAAAGATTTCTGTCATTTTTGGTGTTTTTTTTTTTAACGCGTAATGGCGGCAATCTGCGATTTTTTTTGCGGTACTGCGACATTGCGGCGGACAGATCGGACCCTTGACTGACATTTTTGACACTTTTGGGGGTACCAGTGACATTACTGCAGTAATCAGTGCTATATATATGCACTGTTACTGTAAAAATGACACTGGCAGGGAAGGGGTTCATTTTATTGGAGAGGGAGGGGTTAATGTATGCCTGGTGCTTACTGACGTGTGGGGGGGGGGGTGACTATGTGACAGAAGGACAGATCGGATGTCCAGCTATGCTGAACACTCCGATCTGTCACTCCCTGTCACCTGGGAGATCCGCCTGCTTGTGTTTACACAGGCGGGCGGATCTCCACACTAGATCCCCGACGATCGGGGATGAGCGGCGGCGATCGCCGCTGCTCTTCCCCTGGCCCGACTCCCGCTGTGACCGAAAACAGTGGGAGCGAGCCTCCGGCGCCCAGAAGGGGGAGTGTCTGACGACGTAGTACTACGTCGTCAGACGATAACGAGCCACTCTGCCGCAGTAATATTACAGTGGGCGGAGGTAAAGTGGTTAAACTGAGCAGTCTACTCGGCAGCCAGATAATGGCACAGCTCACTTTGAACTCCACCTCATTTTCATTACTCTTTGTAGGTATTAGGCATTGTTTGCACTTCTTTTACCTAAAGAGAGTTATGGAAATAAGATGGAGTTCAAAGTGAATTTCTACACCTAAGTGGAGCATCCCTTTTAGAAGATTTGAGGGTATTATTAAACCCAGAGACTGGTGGACTTAAGCCACCATCCATAGACAGATTTACATTTCTGCTGAACCGGCAGAATTTCAATCTATGTGTAGACTGGTTGTACAGAATTTGATCAGTTGACTTCAGTACAACCAGCTTGTCTTTATTTTTTGTCAATCACTGCAGGCTGCTATAGCTGCCAGCAGTGTTCACCGTATTCTGATGGCTGGGAAACGTTGTTTACAGAGCACACCCCAATGCGTGGCTCCAACGGAGGCTTGGTAAATCAAATGCTAGGCTTCCCTAGCATTACACCTGTGCAGCTGCGACCAGGTCTGGGCACAAGCCAGCACAGGTTCCTGGAAACAGAGGAGAGTGGCCAGTAAGAGGAGAGCTGGGATATTATGTTACTTACTGTACGTCATATCCATGCCACTCCTAAACCTACTCCTCTGCAGCATCAGGCCCACAATGCCCTTAATCTGGCTCTGGGGGCCCGCTGTACCTGCATGTGCTTTTCTCACTACCTGCAATTGACACAGGTTGAGCCGGGGGGGGGGGGGGGCGGTGGACCTGCATGTGCTTTTCTCCCTACTTGCAATTGACACAGGAGGAGCCTGCAGCCTGGAGAATCTGGGGGTCGTGCCCAGGGAGACAGCAGGACTTGCGTGTTTAGGCTGCTGCACTTACTGTAACTCTCGGCTACTCTGCTCGCTT
Organism: Pelophylax lessonae; assembly: GCF_965119305.1. Classification (NCBI taxonomy): domain Eukaryota; kingdom Metazoa; phylum Chordata; class Amphibia; order Anura; family Ranidae; genus Pelophylax; species Pelophylax lessonae. The sequence continues at coordinate 96,406,288 of NC_138776.1, forward strand.
GGCTTGCCCAGTGGTGTGGTGCTCACTCACCAGAGAAGGTCCAGACTCCACAAGTAGCGCTTAGTGTTGCGGCAGTGACAGCACAGTATTTTGCCTTCATCTTCCTGCAGTCTCTTTGATCAGTGTAATTGAAGCGGGGAAGGCGCAGGCTCTCTGCCTCAGTCTCTCTGGTGGCATTCATGCGGAGCAGTCTCTCAGAGATTGCCACTGCTGAGAGAAGCTCCCACAGAGAGTGACCGCTCCACTCTGCCCGCACAGAGAGTGACCGCTCCACTCTGCCCGCACAGAGAGTGACCGCTCCACACTGGCCGCACAGAGAGACAGACTGCTCCACATTGTCACCAGTGCTATCTCCCTGTGCAGGCAATGTGGAGCAGTCTCTCTCTCTCTCTGCAGGCAGTGTGAAGTGTTCTCTCTCTGTGCAGGCAGTGTCAAGCAGTCTCTCCCACTCTTTGTGCAGGCAATGTGGAGCGGTCTCTATCTCTCTCTGGGGCAATATGGGGTTGTCTCTCTCTCTCTCTCTACGGGCAATGTGGAGCAGTCTCTCTCTATCTCTCTGTGCAGGAAATGTGGTGCAGATGGATGGTGAGCCGATTCGGTGGTTCAATGGGCCACTTGACTGGACTTGCCTCCCAGACCTAAGGCTGCCAGCCCTCCCCTGGCCTTGACTGAGACAGCAGCGGGAGCCATTGGCAATGTCAATCACAGCCAATGAGGCAATAAAGAGAGAGAGGGGGCAGGGCTGAGCTGTGCCTCTGTGTGTGAATGGACACGCAGAGCAGCCGCTTAGGAGCGAACCTGCTTGGGTGCCCTCAGAGCAAGCGGTTTGCACTGGGGGCACTTGGCAGGAGGGAGGGGCCAGGAGCACCGGCGGAGAACCCGAGAAGAGGAGGATCACGGCTGCTCTGTACTTACCATTTAGGAGATATTTACCTTACATGCAGCCAGTGACATCACTGGCGCATGCGCTCTGAAGGAACGGCCGCTGGTGCCGTTCCTTCAGAGCCCCGTGCCGTGACCGTCGGCTCCCACGCGCGTGCGCGGGAGTGACGTCACCACGGCTCCGGCCAATCATATGGCCGGATGCCGCGATCCCGGAAGACAGCGACTGAACATGTCGCCCGTCATAGAGATAAGCGGGCGGCACGGCGGGGGCTCGTTCTAAGGTAAGTATTTCATAATGAGCTAGTATGCGATGCATGCTAGCTCATTATGCGTTTCTCTTTCAGGGTGAAAATAAAAAATCGGGTTTACAACCTTTTTAAAAGCTGGTAATGGCTTGTAAACAAACCAAAACCGGAAACTACAAAATCCTCGTTGCTTCTGGTTTCTGAGATCAGGGAAGAGGGGAAGGAACTTCCATGCCTTCAACTCTTTGCACTGCATCCAATGTGACCAGACTCCCCAATTGGATGGGGAAGGCCAGAAAAGGTGGCAGGCTGTGGCAGGAGGGGGGAACCCACGCCTGTAAAAGTGGTTCCCCCCTCAATACAGTCAGTGTTGATGGGGGAATTCCTCCCACAGTGCTATTGTATTCTGATGATGAGAATTGTTTCCCAGCCATCAGAACACAGCGATAGCAGCCAGCAGTGATTGACAAAAAAAAGACAATGACAAAAAATGGTTGTACCAAAGTTAATTAATAGATTGAATTCTGTACAACCAGTCTGGCCAAAGATAGATTGAAATTCTGCTAGTTCAGCAGAAACTTTGATCTGTCTATGGTGACTTAAAGCGGACCTTCTGCCTCCCGAAGATAATCCTGCCTCTTCACCCCTCCATCACAAACACCACCATCAGGTAGGCGGAGCCCACCAGTCTTTGGGTTTAACAATATCCCCAAATCTTCTTAAAGCGCTAGTATACTCCGCTTTTTAACTTTTACCTACAGGTAAGCCTATAATAAGGCTTACCTATAGGTAAAATCAATATCTCCGTCCTAAACCTGCAAGGTTTAGGAGATATTCGCCCTGCATGCAGCCGCTGACAGCGGCACATGCGCTCTGAAGGTCCGGCAGTCCTTCAGAGTTCCTTGCGGGCTCCTTGTCGGAAAGTGAACTCCCACACACATGCGCGCAAGTGACGTCATCGCGGCTCTGGCCACTCACAGCGCCAGAGCCGCCGAACCCAGAAGAGATGCCGAGGGAATATGACAGCTCCCTCAGCGTTGTCTGGGCGACCGTGTCGAGGCTTCGTTTTAAGGTATTTCATAATGAGCTAGTATGAGATGCATACTAGCACATTATTCCATTGTCCTGCAGGGTTTGTTTGTTTTGTGAGGATACAACCGCTTTAAAGGGATTCTCCACTTAAATGTATAAATCAACTTATTTCCATAACTCTCTTTAGGTGTCAGATGTGCAAAAATGAAGATGAGAGCACATCTTATACCTACAGAGAGTTATGGAAATACAGTGGAGTTGGAAGTGAACCGTGCCATTACCTGCAGGGATCAGCATTTAGGAGGTTAAAACAGGCAGGGAGGAAATGTGATATCACCTCCTTTCTGTCTGTCACATGCCTCTGAAAAGTGACCTGAGCATGCATCACTTTTCAGTGGAGTGGCAGTGCCTGCTGTAAGTGCATGAAAGCCTTTGGGCTCACACTGGTGTGCTGCGGTTTGGCCCGCAGTGCAGGTGTACTGGCAGTTTTCCTTAGACACAGTCGCATTGTCTTTTTTTCTAGGTTGTGCATTTTTGCTGCATTTTCTGAAAGTGCACCACCAAAGATGCAGCGTGCTGGACTTATCGAGCACTTGCAGAAAATGCAGCAAAAATGTGCAATGGAATAGAAGTCTACGGGACTGGGGGTAACATGAAGGAAGACTGCGTGTACGCCAGCACTGCAGCCAAACCGCAGCACACCAGTGTCAGCCCAATGCATAGCACACAGGACCAGGTACTCTCACAGGCTGCTGGGAGACATTCATTTAGCTGCGGATAAGGAAAGAGGGAAAGGGAGAGGAATTTGGGAGGGAGGGAGGAGAGGCTGGTCACAGCTCACTCACTCAAATGGAAGGTCACTGGCTCAGTCAGCAGCAGAGCAGCTACATGTTCACAACGCCGCTGCCGTTACACCATCCTGTCAGTTTTAACTTTCCCGCCCACACATTCTCTTCACAGATTCAGCACACGCACTGCCCGGAGTGTGGGCGGGCACAGGGAGAGAGGGGCGGGAGGAGGCAGAGCTTATCAACCCTGTGACTGTCCCACTCGTGTGGAGGAGGAGGGGGAGGCTATCCTGGCTGAGCATTGTAACACAGGAAGACAGACTGTCAACCCTGTGTCAGGCACACACCACATCGCGGTTTTCTGTCAGAAATCTGCTACCAGATTCTAACACCGGAAGTGACGTGTGGACCGGAACAACTTACTGCGCATGAGCTATGCGTTCCAACAGATTTCCTAATGTGACAGAATACAAAGCAGAGGCATATATCTTCTTACACCAACACAAGTCCTGAATTTTACATTTATTTTAGCAGTAAACTCACCTTATAGAATAAATAACAGAATTACATTTGTATTCTAGTAAGTATAGCAAGAAACCCAGGGCAGCCATCAGAAATTTTGGGGCCCCTTACACAGTTTTAGGCCTATGCCTGGGGCCCCTGGGCCTGACCACCAACATTCCGCAGGGCCCACCTACCGTGTCATCGTCCTCCTCCATTCCATGTCCTTTTTTTACTCCAGTCCCATGTCCTCCATCCCAGGAAAATAAAGGTGAATGGTTCTAGTAAATTTCGCCCCTCCTGTCCAGGGGTGAACAACTGGAGAACAGGGGAGGGCAGGGCCTACAGCTGTGTGTGAGGGCTAGTGAGGGACAGGACCCACAAAATAGTGCCAGTCTGCAAGGGAACGGCAGAGCATACAATTGAATGGCATTGCAAGACCGGTGGCAACCATACCCTGTTTGGGGCCCCTCGGGACGCCCGGGCCCCCTACATGTGTATGGGCTGTACCGCCCTGATGGCGGCCCTGAAGAAACCTGCAGGTAGAAGGTGGCGACGGCCATCTTGCTACACCCCACACTCCTTAGCGACAAACTGATTATATATTGGAATAGACTATTTCATTCGGTCGCAGTGAAATAGTTTATTTTAGTATATAAGGTGAGTTGGTGAAGGGGAAAAGGTGCGCAAATTGAAAGTGAAAAAATGGAAAGCAGCCCTAGACAGGTGAAAATAATGGTGAATATACAAATAAATAGTGCGCTAACAATATTAATTGAAAAAATCAATACATGATGAAAGAAATGTATAAATAAATTAAATTAATTCTCTCATATAAACGTTAAAACAACTATGTACCTGCGCTGCTTATGTGTAAACACCTCAAAATATATGTGATTATATAAAGTGCTAGTGCAAAATTATACTGAGTGCAGCCTTAAAAAAACTATATGTATATTACACAAGTACACACAATAAATATCAGTTATGAATACCATATATGAAAATACCACATAAAAAAAAAACTTGTGCAAATAAAAAACTTATAAATACAAATATGTATTATATACTATATAGTCCATGATAATGTTAAAGTGAAAAAAAGTCTCTGTGCTTAATTTAAGTGCTTCGTGCTCCAATAATATTAAAAAGTGCTCGTGCTCAATCCAGGTGAAGTGGTGCTCCCCTCTCAGCTCCCCACTCACCAGAAGTTGGATGAAAAAACGCCTTATCAGTAGATAAAAATGGAGTAGATCCCTCACTGGATCGCCAACAGGAACAAGGTACCGCACCACAAGCCTCTCACTCTATCTCCAGGTTATGTTCTCACGATTCATAAAAAGAAAGGGCCATCATGGTGCAGTATATCAGACTTGTTTATTCACACGCAAAACCAAATAACACTTACACTGTACAGGAAAAATTATCGCCTTGTGCAAACCCGCGGGACGCCAAACAAATGGCCGTGCGTTCCACCCGCGTAACCGGAAGCCGGAAGCCGGAAGTGGTTGCAGCCGGAAGTGATGTATTACGTATTCGGACGGCTTGACGCGTTTCGCTCCGCCAATCAGAGCGTTCTCAAAAGCTCTCATATAAACGTGTTAAAACTGTAAATGGTTTACAATCAATGAATAGTGCTTGATGCAAGTCCATGCATGAGTAAGGTAATAAGAAAAGAAACAACTGCGCTAATTCAAAACAAAAGAGCAGCAACTTCAAGTGCGACCGACACCCCAAAACAAATATATAAAAACAAGTTGCGCTGTGAATTGAACCATCAAATGAAGTAGTCCATAAATGTCCAAAAAAATGATGAATGAAGAGACTTGTGCAGGTACCGCTTACCAAAAGCTGAATAAAGGAAAGCCAAATATAGAGTGGTTCCAACTGTCCTCAGGAAATGTGGCACGATGGACCTCGACGGTTCCGGTGTGGATCTCCTCAATAGGACGTTATATAAAATAAAGGAAAGCAAACACCATAGTGTAAATCCAAAAAGTAAATTGGGAATAACACCCAAAATTAAATATATGACTTGTGCAGGTACCGCTTACCAGAAATATGAAAAAGAATGGCCAAATAATAAAGGGTGACTCCAACACGCCTCAGGAAATATGATCAGGGGACCTCACGTTTCCGATGTAGATCTCCAACAGTGTGATGTATATGGTATTATATGAAAAGAAAAAGGGCAAACGCCATAGCGTAAAACCACAAAACAAAAATATGAAGACAACACCCAAAGTGATGGGAACACAAAGGTTCTAGTGCAAAAAAGTGAATCAGTGTGGATAAGTGAAGCACCAACACCACCAGACTCAATAGGTACCCCTTACCGAGTGCTGTAGGATAATAGCAAAAGGTTTAAAGGACACCTTCCCCAGTGGAAATGGCCGCTTACCAGAATGACCTTAATGGAGAGCGTAGAAAGAGGGGGGATCCCAATCGTGCAAACCAGGGGAGCGACAATATGTGTGGGTACTCTTACCAACTCCAGATATTAGGTAGGCAGGGGTTCAAATAAACACTCAGCTGGGACCTCCACTGCGAACTTCACCATAGGGCTCAGGATACATTGCAGGGGTTACCTCCTCTGCTTTTACTTCCAGCAATGTCTCCTCTCTACTTCCTCCCAGCTGAGTGTTTATTTGAACCCCTGCCTACCTAATATCTGGAGTTGGTAAGAGTACCCACACATATTGTTTCTCCCCTGGTTTGCACGATTGGGATCCCCCCTCTTTCTACGCTCTCCATTAAGGTCATTCTGGTAAGCGGCCATTTCCACTGGGGAAGGTGTCCTTTAAACCTTTTGCTATTATCCATGAGTAAGGTGTCAACCTAAAAAATAAGAATAACACAAGTCTCTCAAATAACGTGAAGCAAATATGACATCAAAAGTGAGATAAATGAATGGGTTTGCTATATGGCTGCATAGCAGAAGGAGATTGACAACACCCACTGCAAGCCTGATTTTCATTTGCTGTTGGCATATTGCAACTCATCAGATTTTAGGCACTGGCTGAATTGAAAAGTGACTGTTAAAGGAATATTGGACCAGCTTCCAGTATTCTTTGCTGGATTTCCTGTTCTCTAGCAGTCCAAGCTCATGTCTCCCTGATTTCTGGTAAGAATCCACCTTATGTATTGGGTGTTATCACTTCATCACCTTGTCACGTCCATCACTTGAATGCTAACTTAGAAGTCCTTTGCGGTAAGAGGCCACACTGGCAATAAGAATATAATTTTATGTGAAATACCATCATCTGCACACTGCGGCACGTCACTTTGGCACGGATTCGTTTATCTCACTTTTGATGTCATATTTGCTTCACGTTATTTGAGAGAATTGTGTTATTCTTATTTTTTAAGTTGACACCTTACGACTATTCATTGTTTGTAAACCATTTACAGTTTTGACACGTTTATATGAGAGAATTAATTTAATTTATTTATACATTTCTTTCATCACATATAAGGTGAGTTCACTGCTCAAATAAATGTAAAATTCAAGACTCACGTGGGTGTAAGAAGATGTCCGCCTCCGCTTCGTGTTCTGTCACATTAGGAAACCTATTGGAACGCATAGCGGCCATTTTGAAACACATGGCGCATGCGCAGTAAGTTGTTCTAGTCCGTACGTCACTTCCGGTAGCAGAATCTGATGTATAGCGGTATTCTGACAGAACACCTGTGTAATGTCGAATAATGCTTCTCATAGAAAAATGCATCCGACAAATTGCGCATGAGCAGTATGTGACGTCACACCAGCTGATATCTCAATCAGCTGGCGTGACGATTACACTGCCATGTGCAGTTTGTTGGATGCATTATCCGACGAGAGACAGAGCGCGGAGGGACTAGAATCTAAATGTCAGATTATGCCTCCCTCTGCGCATGTGCGCGACGGAAAACTATTCTTATTGGGCGGATTATCCTTATTTGATATTCATATTGGGAAATTGCAGGAATATTGTTCTGAATACAGAACACGCGGCTCTTACCGGACACATAAAGGGGAACTCTGACGGGGTCCCATAAAGGGGAACTCTGACGGGGACACATAAAGGGGCACTCTGACCGGGACACATAAAGGGGCACTCTGACCGGGACACATAAAGGGGCACTCTGATGGGGACATTGATGTAAAGGGGTACTGTGACAAGGACACTGATGTAAAAGAGGACTCTGATGGGGACACTGATGTAAAGGAGGTCTCTGATGGGGACACTGATGTAAAAGGGTACTGATGGGGACACTGATGTAAAAGGGTACTCTGATGGGGACACCTGATGTAAAGGGGCACGCTGATGGGGACACTGATGTAAAGGGGCACTCTGATGGGGAAACCTGATGTACAGTAAAGGGGCACTCTGATGGGGACACCTGATGTAAAGGGGCACTCTGATGGGGACACCTGATGTAAAGGAGGTCTCTGATGGGGACACTGATGTAAAGGGGCACTCTGATGGGGACATTAATGTAAAGGGGCACTCTGATGGGGACATTGATGTAAAGGGGCACAGTGACAGGGACACTGATTTAAAGGAGGACCCTGATGGGGACACTGATGTAAAGGGGCACTCTGATGGGGACATTAATGTAAAGGGGCACTCTGATGGGGACATTAATGTAAAGGGGCACTCTGATGGGGACATTAATGTAAAGGGGCACAGTGACAGGGACACTGATTTAAAGGAGGACCCTGATGGGGACACTGATGTAAAGGGGCACTCTGATGGGGACATTAATGTAAAGGGGCACTCTGATGGGGACATTAATGTAAAGGGGCACTCTGATGGGGACATTGATGTAAAGGGGCACTCTGATGGGGACATTGATTTAAAGGAGGACCCTGATGGGGACACTGATGTAAAGGGGCACTCTGATGGGGACATTAATGTAAAGGGGCACTCTGATGGGGACATTAATGTAAAGGGGCACTCTGATGGGGACATTGATGTAAAGGGGCACAGTGACAGGGACATTGATTTAAAGGAGGACCCTGATGGGGACACTGATGTAAAGGGGCACTCTGATGGGGACATTAATGTAAAGGGGCACTCTAATGGGGACATTAATGTAAAGGGGCACTTTGACGCGGACACTGATGTAAAGGAGGTCTCTGATGGGAACACTGATGTAAAGGAGGTCTCTGATGGGGACACTGATGTAAAAGGGTACTGATGGAGATTTGCCAAACACAACTCAAGTGAATTAACCCCATACACGCCGAGCAATCTCCTGGATCTGGATGACAGCAGGACACAGCGAGACACAGGCTGCATGATGAGGGGACACAGGCTGCAAGATGGGGGACACAGGCTGCATGAAGACGGTGGGGGCATGGGCTGAATGACAACGGTGGACACGGGCTGCATGACAGCGGGGACACGGGCTGATTGACGGCGGGCCGAGGGCCACAAACTCTCAAGTAAAGAGAACAGAAAAGCGCTCTAAGTGCAGACTGCTTTATTAATTACAATATAAAAACAGAAAAGCAGGAACTCACAAAACCAGATGGTAAATAGCTGTCATGATGTAAAAATAGTGGATTCCTCCAGGTGGTGCCATCTCTCTGTATGGCATGTATCTCTGTGGAGCCGTCGGTAGCAGAAAAAGTGGCCGGCTTATCTCTAGGCTGTCTGGGTCCTCCGACAGGACTGCACGGTGAGAGTGGAGATGGAAGTCAAGGCTGTAACACCAGGAACCGGAAGGATGCACAACGCGTTTCTGAGCATGCACCAGGTACAGGTCGGACATGCAAGCTCTTTCCTCAGGTGCAGGGGAAGAATCATACTGACCGGTGTTAAATAGAGGAGAGTGAGTCACTACTTGGTAATCAAATAAATTGGGACCTTCAGTAGGGGAATAGCTATTGGTCAAAATCCACAATGGGAACTTAAATAAGACTACAGAAATTAAAAACACAGCTATATGTATATCTAAAAAGAGCTATAAAATATATATATGATTATATATAAAAACAGGAATGTAAAAGTGAGCAATATACTTATACAGGTACAACCTCCAACCACAAAAAAAAAAAAATATATATATATATATATATATATATATATATATATATATATATATATATATATATATATATAGTGTATATAATATATACAATAAATATATATAAAAAAATTATTAATAAATAAGTGCAACACACTTACAAACTTTTTTTCTTACAAACTCTCAAGTGGCCCTGGACATAGTTGACCAGGAAATTTTGGGCTAGTGACTTCAAAATGTTTGATAAAAGGAAGACCTCCCCTACCTTCATGCCACATATGGCCCCCCCCCGACTCATTCGGGGCCAGAGCTGCGGTCCCTCAATTGTCCAGACTGCGACCATGCCAAAGTTTAACATAGCGAGCCAAGCTACTAATAATTTAGGGTGCTGCGGTACCCAAACCATGGGGGTTAAGGGGGAACATACTTGGCAAACTAATACTAGAGGACTTCTAGAAGCCACACACATTTTTTGTGTCCAATGCTTAATTTTTACATGGGCTGGCATAGGTATCGATTTTGGCCAAATACTGCTGAACATACTGTAGGTAATGCAAAGCTCCACTTCACAGATAGCTAAGTTGATGTGGATTAATATGGTACCCAGCACTGCCCGCTTTGTGGTATTGACTGGCAGCCATATGCTCCCAAGTGACCCCATAAAAATTTGACAAAGACATTTTGGACTAATGACCCCAACATTTTTGGGATGGTAATGTTAAACCTTCTCTACCTCTGTGCCAAATTTGGACCCCCCACCCCCAGACATGTTCAGGGCCCAAGCTGTGGCCTTGCAACTGTGCCCACTCCAAGCTTGCCATACTGCACAAAGCTGGCCTAACCCCAGGGGCACCAAATTTGGCACAGGGATACCAGAGGCCCCCAGAGGTATACCTCCCCTATCTCTGTGCCAAATTTGGGGCTCTGGACTCATTTAGAGCCCGAGCTGTGGCCCCTCAAAGTTTGCCTACCATGACTGCACCTATACTAACTTGACAGGCCCCCCACTCCTCTATCTGCTCATTCTGTCCCCCACTGACAGATACCCCATCTTCATGCTACAGCCGCTGTGAAATCGCCAGGGATAAACACTGACCATTCGGCATGCAAGGGGTGTGTCCCCCTCCTCATCCAGCCTGTGTCCCCGCTATCATTTAGCCTGTGTCCCCGCCGTCATGCAAACTGTGTCCCCTGCCATCATGCAGACTGTGTCCCCCCTCCGTCATGCAGACTGTGTCCCCCCTCCGTCATGCAGACTGTGTCCCCCGCCATCATTCAGGCTGTGTCCCCCATCGTCATGCAGCCTGTGTCCCCTGTCGCCATGCAGCCTTTGTCCCCGCAGTCATCATGCAGCCTGTGTCCCCGCCATCATCATGCAGCCTGTGTCCCCGCCCTCATTTATTCTGTGTCCCCCCATCATGCAGCCTGTGTCTCACTGTGTCCCGCTGTCATCCTGATCCAGTCGATTCCTCGGCATGTAAGGGGTTAATTCACTTGAGTTGTGTTTTGCAAGTCTCCAGCAGGAGGGCTGTGGGGAAACTGATTGGATTAGATGATCCAGCCTCCAGCACTTGACAAAGATCAGAGAATACAGGTGTATAAGGAGAGGATACAGGTGTATAATGACAGGATAAAGGTGTATGAGCAGATATAGCTGCATAATGAGAGGATATAGCTGTATTATTTAGCTCTATAATTTTTCTTGACCTCCCATAGAATGTTATGTACAGCTGATCCCTGCACCTCTCTCTATGGGCATGTCATTATTGGGTGGCGGGGCTGGATAGAGTGCTCCCGCTAACATCACAAGAGAGAGCTGCCAGTCTGCTCCGATCCATAGAAAAATTTTCTTCGACCCAAGAGCATCTTCTAGGCATGCACACTGTTGAATGACGCGGTCGAGGATTCTCATGGGTCGAGGAAAATTTTGAGTACACCGGCTCACAACACTGGATGGAGGATTGTTCCCGCCAGAAAAATAATCCAGCTATGCTGCTTTCCAAGCAATAGAATAGACTCGGCTAGCTCCCGAACTGCGCATGTGCAGGTCTGTGCTTGCAGCACAGTGCACTTTTTCCAGGTCATTAGAGCGGCCCGGGGGAAATTGCATCTCTGCCCCCCGGCCTAGTCCGCCACGGACTACAAAGCTAAACAAAAAAAATCTGAAAAAAAATGGATTTTTGACTTACCGTAAAATTCTTTTCTCTTAAGTTCATTGATGGACGCAGTTCCTGATGCATATCAGTAGGGTTATACTGCCCCCCTATAGGAGTAGAACACAAGGTAGAAAAAAAGTTCTGGCTATGACTATGGGCAGTCCCAGGGGGTACACCCTTTCTCTTCCTGCATAGGATGTCAGTTTTGTTTCAAGGAAGTGTCAGAGAAGTAATACCAACCCAACTCAAAATAGAGGGGCAGGTACTGCGTCTGTCAATGAACTTAAGAGAAAAGGATTTTTACGGTAATTCAAAAATCCAGCTTTGGGACATCCCAAAGCAGTGCCATAAAATGAGGGGTGGGAACAGCAGAAAAAAAAAGTCCCCAAGGCTAAACATAGCCAACTAGGCAACAAGGGACTCATAAGAACAGCAAGAAGAAGCCCACCTGAAACAAACAGTAAACACCTTCAAGGAAGGCCAAAAAGCCCTCCAAACCGCAGCCTGCAAAACTTTGCGGTCAAAAGAGGCATCTGTAGATGCCAGCACATCCACCTTATAAAATTTGGTAAAGGTGTGAACAGACGACCAGGTAGCTGCCTTGCAACCTGAAGCACAGATGCCTGTATGGCGAAAAGTCCAGGAAGCACTAAGCGCCTAAGTAGAAGGCGCCGAAACAGGGAAAGGTAGAGCCTGACCCTTAATTGAATAAGCCTGCACAACTTTCAGTCTGATCCATCTGAAAATAGTCGCAGCAGACACAGGCAGCCTTTTTCTTGGGCCATCCGTGAGTACAGAGAGCAAATCTGACTCATGAAAAGACTCCGTAGTCGCCAAGTACACCTTGATTGCCCGAACTACATCCAGAGTATGCAGTGCACATTCCTTAGGATGTTTGGGCTTAGGACACAAAGATGGTAATACAATGTCCTCGTTTAAGTGAACACTAAAAAAACACCTTCGGAAGGAAGGATGGATCTGAACGAAGTACCACTTTGTCTCCATGAACCAACATATAGGGAGAACAACCCTGTGCGCAGAGGTGATAGCCATCAAGAAGGCCACCGTCTGGGATAAGGTAGGCAGGGGAATCTCCCAAATTCTTTCAAAAGGAGGTTTTTGAAGAACCAACAGCACCAAATCAAGGTCCCAAGGTGGTGACTGAGGTCGCACCGGAGGTACCAAGTGTTGCACCCCCCTGGAGGAAGTTACGCACCAGGGAATGGGCGGCCAATGGCCCTTGGAAGAAAATTGCCAGAGCCGAAACCTGACCCTTGATAGTACTCAAGGCCAACTTTTGATCAACTCCCTGTTAAAGGAAAGCCAAGATCCGGGCCACCGTGTAAGAGCGAGGGGGAGCCCTTACTCCTGACTAGACAGGTTAAAACTGACATCCTATGCAGGAAGAGAGAGGGTGTCCCCTCCGGGACTGTACATAGATGTAGCCAGAACTTTTTTTTCTGTCTAGTTTCCTACTCCTGTAGGGGGCAGTATAACCCTACTGATATGCATCAGGAACTGCATCCGTCAATGAACGATAGAGAAAATTGGATTTTTGACTTACCATAAAATCTATTTCTCTGATGTTCATTGACTGACACAGCTCCTGGTATTCATAACCATTGGGTTATACTGCCCCCTACAGAAGTTGGACACTACGCAGAAAAAAACATTCTGGCTACGCCCATGGGCAGTCCCAGGGGTTATACTCTCTCTCTTTAATATAGCCACTCAGTTTTGTAACAAGCAGTGTCAGGAGAATAATAACTCCACTGAGGGGTGGGTGCTGTGTCAGTCAATGAACATCAGAGCAATGGACTTTTATGGTAAGTCAAAAATCCCATTTTCTCTTTCGCTCATTAACGGATGCAGCTCTTGGTATTTAATAACCATTGGGACGTCCCAAAGCAGTGTTAAACATGAGGGGTGGGAACAACCAAAAAATTCCCCAAGGCTAAACATTAGCCAACCAGGCAACAGGGGCTCAACCAAACAACCGGAGCCCACCTGAAAAAAACAATACACCCTCAAAGAGGTTTAGGTTCTCTTAAACAGCAGCCTGCAAAACCTTGCAGCCAAAGGAAGCATCCACAGATCCCAACACATCCACTTATTAAAACTTTGTTAAAGTGTGCACAGATGACCAACTGGCCGCCTTGTAAACCTGCGTCACTGGCGACGCCTGATGACAGAAGGCCTAGGAGGCACTAAGCGCCCTAGTAGAGTGTGCCTTGACAGGGAAAGAATTAAATATGGTAAGCCAAATGGTTATTTCTATGTCCACATCCCTACATCTACAAGGAGAAGCAGAACAATTCCCTCTAAATGGGATTTTGAAGGGCAATAAGTAAAGATATAATAGAAAAAGTTTATAAAAAAGATATCAGAGTTTATTACAAAAATATATAAGCTCAATGTTAAACAATCATACACTTAATAAAATACCAAGCGGTTCAAAGACACAATTTGACCAATACTCATATCCATTATCCACAGTAAAAGACAGTGTAGAACCCAAGGCGTTTCAAATTATAGTGTGTATTTTTCTTCCTCAGGGGTCAGTGAGTATGATACTTAATTCAATCCTGAGTTTAAGGTCAAAAAGCTGTTTTGTAGAACCGCAGTGTTTAAAATTTCACAGAAAAGAAACACCATTACATAAAAATCTAGTTGTCTCTCAGCAGTCTCCTATATGGACATCACCCACAGGGATCACCAGAGAATTCCACCACAAGGGGCAGCCAAAGTGAGAAGCTTGTGTCTGTTACAGGATTTTAAATTGTAGCGGTAGCAATTGCTTTGTTAAAATGGCTACATGTCTCTCTGAACTCCATGTACATAAGGGGTTCCTGCTACACAAGGAGTGTGTGATCGGTGGTGCGTTGAGAAAGTCCAGTATTGTTCATGAGCATTTACATTGGTGTGTCCATTGAAAATAGCAGCTCCAAATGTGTGGGGAAATATGAAATGAGTGTGCTTAGGGGATAAGAGTGGACCAGAATTGCAGAGTTAGACTGTCCGCCAAGAATAACAATTTGGCTACACTAAGAGTGATATCCTCAAATTTGGTGGCAAAATAGGGATTCGTGTTCAATGCCTACAGGAAGAAGGTATGGTAAGAGGCTCCCAGGATTGAAGCCAAGACCAAAGGGTCAAAATGGGTTCATGTCTACATGGGTTAAGGCCTTGTCTCAAAAAACCCCACTCAAAGAGCGAAAAGGCTAAATATACTGAAGGCAAAATGACTGTGTACCTTGCAAGTGCAGTTACACTCATTTTCCCCAGAGTTTAGTAAATGTGATAAAGCTCTGCCAATTTCCATCATCCAATCAAGTTCAAACAAAAATAATATATTTTTTTATTTTCCTTGCACCTGATTGGGTATCCATTACAAAGTGAAGCTTTACCACATTTACTAAGGAAAAAAAGAGAAATTGCACTTGCAAAGTGCACAGTCTATTTGCCTTAAGTAAATCAATCCAATTTAGAGCTCCTGGAAGAAGATGGGGGTATTGGCTAATAGACCACACATATATTACCCATGTGCTTGCCAGGGCACTTACCTGTCCAAGCATCCAGCGGCGTCCTCACCTGGGCAGATTCTTGAATCTGTCGGGTGCTAGCAATCTTGGCTAAGGAAGACCTACTGCACATGCGAGAATTGCATTGCGCTTTGTGAACGGGCCGGCTGCGGGGGGGGGGAAGGAGGGGGCCATGGTGACGTGAGCCGGAAGTGGGGACAGGTACTCACCCCCCCCCCCCTCCAAAAGTTCCAAATGTGGCAGGGGAGGGGAGGGGAGAGGCAGACAAGCAGAGCTTCCCCTTTTGGGTGTAGCGCCGTTTTATATTTGTATCCAACCTTTTTTTGACCCTAGTATAGCTACACTGAATGTGATCTTTGTTTCTACAAAATGTATGTATGTATGTATGTATGAGAAACTGTTTTCTCGGGCGGGAGAACTGCACATTTTGCATCTTTGCTCTGTGAAATAAAAAAATCTGAATTCATAATCATTACAATGGATTTAAAATGCAGATACCTGCACCAAGAATCTGCAGATTCCTGTGGCTGGAGAACAGCTCCTGCCAGAAATCCTGTACAAATGAATGACAGGTTGATAGCAGGCACATTTCCATCCAGCTCCATGTGAGATTACATATGAACAGATGCGCCCGCTGTCAGCCTGTCATTCATTTGTACAAGCTTTCTGGTCGGAGCCGTTTTCCTACACTTGTAAATCCAGCTGCAGGTATCAGTTGCATGCACCTCATCACCTATGTATTCGAATGTAGCTTACACTCAAGAAAATGAATTATGAATCAGACATCTTGTGGAAGGAACACAAGTTTTTAATTTACCATAACATTAATTACTATTCAGCGCTCGAATGTAAAAAACATTGCGCAGGCACTAGATCATATTTTGTCAACTTTATTATATTATGTATCCTTTTATTACAATAAATATTTGCCATGTACTTCCTGACGTGTGAGAGTTTATCTCAACTAATTGCTTCATTGAGTACATTTTTGGTCTGTAGTATCTTCCAAATATGTCAGTGCTTTGCAAGCAATTATTTATGCTTTTAAAACAACCAGATTGGGTTTGGTTTGTGTCATTTTTAGTTCTTACTGGACTGTCAAATCGGTTCTCCTGAGTTTAACCACTTGCCAACCAGGCTTTTTCTGGCACTTTTTATTTACAAGTTTAAATCAGTATTTTTTTGCAAGAAAATTACTTACAACCCCAAAGAGTAGATATTTTTTTTTTAGCATAGACCCTAGGGAATAAAATGGCGACCGATGCAATTTTATATCTCACATGCTATTTGTGCAAAGGCAATTTTTTTAATGAAAAAATATATTTTAATGAATAATGTGAAATAAGATGTTACGCCAATTAAATATACACCTATGTCAGGTTTTAAAATTGTGCAAGGCAGGCTCATGGAATGGCGACAAACTACGGTACTCAAAAATCTCCATAAGCGTTGCTTTAAATGGCCTTTACAGGTTACTTGTTTAAAGTTAGAGCAGGTCTAGCACTAGAATTATTGCTCCTGCTCTAACGTTCGTGGCGATACCTCACACATGTGGTGCAAATACCATTTGCATATGCGTGCGCTACTTATGTATGATTTCTCTTCTGCGTATGAGCACGGAAGGAGAGAGGCACTTTAAATTATTTTTTTTCTTATTTATTTTACTTTTTATATTTTATTTTTATATTGTCCCTTTATTGTTTTATATATTACGTTTATTCCCATTACAAGAAATGTAAACATCCCTTACATCTTACTGACCTCTGTACATTGCTCTACATACTACTGACCTCTGTACACTGCCCTATATCCTAATGACCTCTGTACACTGCCCTACATCCTAATGACCTCTGTACACTACCCTACATCCTAATGACCTCTGTACACTGCCCTACATCTTACTGACCTCTGTACACTGCCCTACATCCTACTGACCTCTGTACACTGCCCTACATCCTAATGACCTCTGTACACTACCCTACATCCTAATGACCTCTGTACACTACCCTACATTCTAATGACCTCTGTACACTACCCTACATCCTAATGACCTCTGTACACTGCCCTACATCCTAATGACCTCTGTACACTACCCTACATCCTAATGACCTCTGTACACTGCCCTACATCCTAATGACCTCTATACACTACCCTACATCCTAATGACCTCTGTACACTGCCCTACATCCTACTGACCTCTGTACACTGCCCTACCTACTACTGACCTCTGTACACTGCCCTACATCCTACTGACCTCTGTACACTGCCCTACATCCTACTGACCTCTGTACACTGCCCTACATCCTACTGACCTCTGTACGCCACCCTACATCCTACTGACCTCTTTACGCCACCCTACATACTACTGACATCTGTATGCCACCCTACAAACTACTGACCTCTGTACCCTGCCCTACCTACTACTGACCTCTGTGCACTGCCTTACTTACTTACTACTACTGACCTTTGTATACTGCCCTACATACTACTGACCTCTGTACACTGCCCTACCTACTACTGACCCTATGTACACTGCCTTACATCCTACTGACCTCTGTACACTGCCTTACATCCTACTGACCTCTGTACACTGCCCTGCCTACTACTGACCTCTGTACACTGCCCTGCCTACTACTGACCTCTGTACACTGCCCTTCCTACTACTGACCTCTGTACACTGCCCTTCCTATTACTGACCTCTGTACACTGCCCTTACATAATACTTGCACTGGCCAGAAATCAGAGCAGATAGCCAGGCCTGAAACTAGTCAAGAAAATCAGCCTACAGTACCAGATGTTCTGCTTTTATGATGAACTCCGGCATCAGACTTGTGGAGGTAACCAATTACTCCCCACACATAAAAAGATTGTGAATGAACATGAATGCAGAGTTTCTCACTGAAGCTAACTTTAAACCATTTTCCCCAAATTGACATTCCTGTGCGTCCTCGGGTTTCAGTGGTTATACCAGGATAGATTCCTGCACCTACGTGCATTATCCCGATATCATTCTTTTCAGCTGGCGATTCTGTTTCAGGCAGAAGTGATCCGAGTGGCTAATTAGCCACTCGATCACTTCTGCGTGTGGTGGAAGGGGTTCCCACCCCCCTCCCGTCGCCGCCTTTTCCAGGCTCTAATGTACGATTGCGATGCCCAGGGGCGACATAGCCGGCGGTGATGGCTGTCCTGTACAGAGATAGAGGAATGGAAGTCATTCTTCTCCCTCTGTAAACCTGGAAATTGGGAGCGACAAATTGTTTGTCACTTACTGTTCAGCCTCTTTGTTTACCTGGCCACCGGCGGCCAGAGAAGCAGCCAATCAGATTGTTCTCAGTCTGATTGGCTGCATGGGGGCCAGAGGAAATATTTGGGGTCTAATAGACCCCAAATCTTGACATAAAGAGGACCTGTCACGGCCCATGCTGTCACAAGGGATGTTGTTCATCCTTTGCGATAGCAATAAAGTGAGGTATTGTCGCGAACGTCAGAGCGGGAGCAATAATTGTAGCACCAGACCTCCTGTGCAACTCTAAACTGGTAATCTGTATAGGCGTTTAAAGCATCGCCTATGGAGAATTTTAAGCAGCGTTAGTTTGCCGCAATTCAACGGGCCTACACAATTTTAAAGCGTGACATGTTAGGTATCAATATACTCGGCGTAACATCATCTTTCACATTTTACAAAAAATTGGGCTAACTTTAGTGTTTTGTTTTTAGTGCATGATAGTTTTTTTTTTCCAAAAAAACGCTGCGCACATCCTGTTTGACATGAAAAAACTGCAACACCCACAATTTTTTTTCTATAGGGTCTCTGCTAAAAAAAAGAATATATACTGTTTGGGGGTTCTAAGTAATGTTCTAGCAAAAAAGATTTTTACATGTAGGAGTGAAGCGCTAGAATAGGCTTGGGAAGGAGGTGGTTAAAAGAGATGTATCATATTTTTTTTCCCCCATTTATACTTACCTAGGTGGATGCAGCATCTGTCCCCCGCATTGAGAACCCCACTGATCGCTCGCTTCTGACAGCTGCCCAAACAGAGAGCTGCTGCCTGTCAGTCAGTAGCTCTCTGCTCTGCCCCCTCCTCACTCATTGGAGCACTGGGTTGTAGAGGAGCAGGGAGCAGCTGGCTCAGGCTCTCAGCGGCTCGCAGACAGGCTGAGTCGGGTGTCGGTCCAGGCACCTGGCGGATCCTGACTCTGATGTCAGCAGAGAGCAGACTTCAGCCCGCTCTCTGCTGAAAATGGGTCACAGGAGTGCAGAACGAACTGCACCCCTGTGATCCATAGGAAATGTACAGCCAAACGAGCTCTGGCTGTACATCTCCTTTCACCACTTCTGGACCGGAAGTATTTACCCCCTTAATGACCAGGCCATTTTTTGCGATACAGCACTACGTTACTTTAACTGTTAATTGCGCGGTCGTGCGACGCTGTACTCTAATAAATGGATGTCCTTTTTTTCCCACAAATAGAACTTTCTTTTGGTGGCTTTTGATCACCTGTGCGATTGTTGTTTTTTGCGCTATAAAACAAAAAAAGAGCGACAATTCTGAAAAAAAAAACAATATTTTTTACTTTCTGCTATATAACATTCCAAAAAAAAAAAATGTAAAAACAAACTTTTTTCGTAATTTTAGACGAATTTGTATTCTTCTACATATTTTTGGTTAAAAAGTTATCGCATCTACAAACTAGGGGAAAGATTTATGTAATTTTTATTTATTTTTTTACTAGTAATGGCTGCGATCAGCGGTTTTCTTTGTACACTGCCCTACATACTACTGACCTCTGTACGCCAACCTACATACTACTGACCTCTGTACGCCACCCTACATTCTACTGATCTCTTTACGCGACCCTACATCCTGCTGATATCTGTACGCCTCCCTACATACTACTGACCATCGTACCCTGACCTACCTACTACTGACCTCTGTACCCTGCCCTACCCTACTACTGACATCTGTACACTGCCCTACATACTACGGAGCCGTGGACATTGCCCTACATCCTAATGACCTCTGTACACCACTCCACATCCTACTGACCTCTTTAGGCTGCGCTACATTCTACTGACCTCTGTAGGCCACATAAGACTTGTGGAGGTAACCAATTACTCCCCAGACATTATAAAAATTGATAATGAATGTGAATGCCGAGTTTCTCACTGAAGCCAACTTTTAACCAGTGAACTTTTATCTCTTATCTCTTCAATGTTGTGCAGATAGATCTCCATCTCTCGAAGGTTGCATACCCCTGCTTTACCCTGTAGCATAGATTTATGCAATATATAGGGGTGAGGCACTTTTAATTTACCGAAGTGCAAGTCCTGGGGGGTGGGGGCCGCTGCACACAGAAGGTTTTTCTTACGTTCATGAATAGAATGAATGAAGTTAAAAAACCTTGAGCCTTTACAACTTTAAGGTGATATTTCTACTTAACCACTTTACCATCGGAGGATTTTGCTGTCTTACGTCTGGGCCACGTTTTGCGATTCGGCACTGTGCGACTTTAACTGACAATTGCGCGTACCCAAACGAAATTTACGTCCTTTTTTTCCCCACAAACAGAACTTTCTTTTGGTGGTATTTGATCACCTGTGCGATTTTTACTTTTTGTGCTATAAACATAAAAAGAGCGTAAATTTTGAAAAAATAACAATATTTTTCACATTTTTTTATATGAAATTCCCCCCAAAAAATGTAAAAATCAAAATTTAAAATTTTTGGAAAATTTGTTTTCTGCTACCTATGTTTGGTAAAAAAAAAATCACAATAAGCGTATTTTGATTGGTTTGCGCAAAAGTTATTGCATTTACTAACTAAGGGAAAGATTTCTGTCATTTTGGTGTTTTTTTTTTTTTTAAACGAGTAATGGCGGCGATCTGCGATTTTTTTGCGGGACTGCGACATTGCGGCGGACAGATCGGTCCCTTGACTGACATTTTTGGGGGTACCAGTGACATTACTACAGTAATCAGTGCTATACATATGCACTCTTACTGTAAAAATGACACTGGCAGGGAAGGGGTTAATTTTATTGGAGAGGGAGGGGTTAATGTATGCCTGGTGCTTACTGACATGTGTGGGGGGAGGTGACTGAGTGACACAGAGACAGATCGCAGGTTCAGCTATGCTGAACCCTGCAATCTGACCCTGCCTGTCACTTAGGAGATCCGCCCGCTTTGTTTACACAAGCGGGCGGATCTCCAGACTCGATTCCCCGACGATCAGGAAAGAGCAGCGGCGATCGCCGCTGCTCCTCCCCTGGCCCGACTCCCGCTGTGACTGAATACAGCGGGAGCGAGCCTCAGGCGGTGCGCGCGTGCCACCGAGAAAGGGGAGTGTCTGGCGACGTAGGTCTACGTCGCCAGACGATAACGAACCACTTTGCCGCAGTAGAGCTCTAGTGAGCAGTGGCAAAGTGGTTAAAGGCTATTGTAAAGGAGATTACAGGAGGTTGATATTACAAAAAAAAAAAATAATAATAATTCTCTTCTCCTAACATGCCAGAGCGCTACCTATGGATATTGTGTGTTTATCCCCACTGACCCTCCACTCTGCGCTAAAAACCTCTGTGCCCTCCTAACACTCCGGGCCTCCTGATACCACAGCATCATGCCTTGCCGACACCACAGTACCATTCCCTTCTGACCCCCCCAAACCATACCCTTCTGACACCCCAGCCTTCCCGACCCCCAGTATTATGCTCTCCTGACACCCCAGCCCTTTGGACCCCCCCCCCCATACCATACCCTCTTGTCCCCCCAGTGTAATGCTCTCTTGAGACCCCAGCCTTCCTGATCCTCCTGTATTGTGCCCACCATATCTCCCAGTACCATACTCTCCTGACCCCCCCTAGTACCATGCTCTCCTGACCCCTACCATACATCCTAATGACCTCTGTACACTGCGCTACATCCTACTGACCTCTGTACACTGCGCTACATCCTACTGACCTCTGCACGCTGCCCTACATCCTACTGACCTCTGTACACTGCCCTATATCCTACTGACCGCTGTACACTGCCCTGTAGCCTACTGACCTCTGTACACTGCCTTATCTACTACTGACCTCTGTACAATGCCCTACATACTACTGAGCCCTGGAAAATGCTCTACATCCTACTGACCTCTGTACACCACCCTACATCCTTCTAACCTCTGTACACTACCCTATATCCTACTTACCTCTGTACATTACCCTACCTACAACTGACCTCTGCACATTGTCCTACCTACTACTGAGCCCTGGACACTGCCCTACCTACTACTGAGCCCTGGACACTGCCCTACCTACTACTGAGCCCTGGACACTGCCCTACCTACTACTGAGCCCTGGACACTGTCCAAACTACTACTGACCTCTGTACACTCGCCTAGTTACTACTGAGGCCTGGACACTGCCCTACATACTACTGAGCCCCGGACACTTCCCTACATACTACTGATCTCTGTACGCCACCCTACATCCAACTGACCTCTGTAGGCCGCCCTACATCCAACTGACCTCTTTACGCCACCCTAGATACTACTGACCTCTGTACAATGCCCTACATACCACTAACCTCTGTATACTGCCCTACATACTACTGACCTCTGTACACTGCCTTACCTACTACTGACCTCTGTATACTGCCCTACATACTACTTGCACTGGCCAGAAATCAGAGCAGATAGCCAGGTCTAAATCTAGTCAAGAAAATCAGCCTACAGTACTAGATGTTCTGCTTTTATGATGAACTCCGGCATCAGACTTGTGGAGGTAACCAATTACTCCCCAGACATAAAAAGATTGTGAATGAACGTGAATGCAGAGTTTCTCACTGAAGCTAACTTTTAACTCCAACATCAGACTTGTGGAGGCAACCAAATACTCTCCAGACATTAAAAAAATTGGCAATGAATGGGAATGCTGAGTTTCTCGCTGAAGCTAACTTTTAAGGTAGGCTAAGTTTATATTTTTACAGTGACATTAGTTTTAGTAGATTTCGTTTTTCATGCTGTCTTTACCTTTTACTGGGAGCTTGCTAGTTGATTTAAAAAAAAAAAAAAAAAAAAAAGGGGGGGGGGGGCGCTGCATCCCAGTGAACGTTGATCTCTTCAATGTTTTCCAGATAGATCTCCATCTTAAAAAGGTTGCCTACCCCTGCTTCACACTGTAGCATATATTTATCCAATATATAGGGGTGTGGCACTTTTAATTTACTTAATACTGGGGGTGAAGGGGCTGCTGCACACAGAAGGTTTGTCTTACGTTCATGAAAATA
Source organism: Pelophylax lessonae (assembly GCF_965119305.1). Classification (NCBI taxonomy): domain Eukaryota; kingdom Metazoa; phylum Chordata; class Amphibia; order Anura; family Ranidae; genus Pelophylax; species Pelophylax lessonae. Next base: position 96,429,721 of record NC_138776.1, read on the forward strand.
ATGCATGAAGTGGTATTCCTTCTATAATGCTATTGTAAAGGAGTTTACAGGAGGCTGATATAAAAAAATAATAATAATAATAATAATAATAATAATAATCCACTAGCTGCCTTTAAAAATACAATTAAAAGAAAAGGGTAGAAATGTGTGAGTGCTAGTGCGCTCCCATTCAAATTATTTGATGTGCTAAAGAGGGTATAATATATATAATTGTACCTTATCTACTGCCTCAACAAGGCGCAGGATAAAGTGACAAAGTGCTAGAAAGTACTTAAATAATTATAAATAATGACAAATAATATGTGCTCCTTCTCTTTTGCCAAAAGGTAATGCAAATTATTAAAAAATAATGAAAATAAATAATTATTCAGCACAGTACTAAAGTGCATATAATAGACAAAGCATCACAAATGTGTAACAATATATAAAGTGCACAGTGCTTAGTGCAAAAAATTATTTAAACTGGCAGTGATAACTGTGGATCACAAGCATCCAAGCCAAAAAAGGGGATGCAGGTCCTTTAAATGTGCCCAGCAAAATAAAGTGCATGTGAAAACAAGCCCAGGAGTCTTTTTGGTGTGTAGTTCTTATTGGCTCAGAAGGATTAATGGCAATATTCCTGAGCTTCCACGCGTGCTGCATGCAGTCCTACGGTGTTCACACACAATCATTAGATGGCAGCTTACCAGAAAAACCTTATTAACCAGCTTAGAATATAGGGGATAGATTCCACTCTCTCATCTGGGACAATCACAGCCTATTCCGAGTGATCCATTTCTCTTAGGGGTATGTGACAGGGTTGAAAGCCAGAGACCATTGTAAATCTTAAAAGGCTTTCCACTTCACTTCCACAGCAACCTGATAAACTTGTAGATGAAAAAACGGTTAAAAAAAACTGCACTTACCTTACAAAAGATAGATTCCAGCATAAAATATGAACGGGCGCCTGCAGTGTGGACCGCGCCAAAGTGACGATTTTTTTTTCCTTAGTCCAGGGACTTCTAGATGCTGCTCTAAAATGAGTTAGCGCATCCTATAGATTCCGCATATTCAAAAGAAAAGGGTACCAAGGAAATATGAGGGCCCCATAATAAACCAGTCATTATGGAATCAACCACAGGTGTGTCGGCTGAGCACCATGGGATAGTATAGTAAAGCCCCTTTCACAACGTGACACATCCAGTTTTTGCATGTAAATGAACTGGCTGACTGTTTACACCCGACTGCCCTCCAAACCAATCCAAGCAGGCGGAGTGGAACGGATCCCCTATTGTTTTTTTTTTTTTGCCTCATGGGATCACAACCGGAGGTAGCAGGGTGTAAACAGACACAAGTGTACATTTACATCTCACTGCCCATAGAGGAGAATGGAGGGTCCGATCAGGTCAGGCTGAAAAAAAAGGACAGCCAGACCTGATTAGATCCCTTTAATATGGGAGGTCCAAAGCAAAAACACTGTGTAGCACTGCAAAGCAGGACATGCGTATGTAACAAGCAGATACGACTGCCCTCATGTACATATATCACTATACATCATACATAAATAAAGAGGTTTTAAAACTTAACTTCTTGATAGGATTATTTATATTAAACTGATTAACACATTTATATAAAAATACTTTGAGGACTATACATTTCTTTATATGGTATATAACAAGATCACAAAACTTGAGAAGGAAAAAAGAGGTGTAAAGCATATTATTTTAATATATTTAGTATACAGCTGTGAATGAGATGCTCCCATTCTTACAAATTAAAGTAAATGAAAATAATAAGATACATGTAAATAAATAAAAAAAACAATTCTAGTAAGAATAATATTATGAAATTATTCACTTGAGCAGGACATGTGGCTGGGTAAAACTATATAAAAAAATAATTCATTCAACAGTCTCATTTACCTACACTAATACAAAAATATTTCAGATATAACTTGGAGAAAAAGGTTTAGGATATAAATAGAACCATAAACCCTTGACTGATGACAAATTAAACCTGATTGGTGTATAACAACTCCACATCTGTGCCACTTATCCTTAAAATAAAATAAAAAAAAAAAAAAACTGTTATTAGAGAAACATCGAGGCTGCCATTCAAGATTTTGCTTCTTACAATTCTGGTTGCTTGGCTATTATGCTGATGTAATGGCTTCAGTACTTCCTCAATCACCAAGGTGGAATAAATATGTGATTAAGGCCCCTTTAACACTTGTGGAGTATGCCAGCAGATCCGCCTGCTTAGCAAGGGATCTCTCCGATTATCCCTTCTAAGCAAGAGGATGACAGGTCTGTGTCCGCTCCACTTATGCAGAGCAGATACAGACATTCTTGCTGTTCTCTATGGACTGTCGAATGGAAACTGACTACCTGTCCCATTTTCACTCGACTGTCATCCGATCCAATCTGCCAGACGGATGTAGAAGGGATCCCCATCTGTCTGTTTTTAGCGGACAGGACCAGATCAGAGGTCGGCGGGTGTCAATGGACATCGAAAGCATGACCGTTTATGTCTGCCGCTCCATAGAAAGCAATGGATGGATCAGGGTCCACCAGTCCCAACAGCCAGCCAACCCAACAGTTGAACCCAAACGGTCTGTCATTGTGAAAGGGGCCTAAGGAGTTGCGACTTTGTTCTGACTTTATTAGCTGCATGCATGTTCCAGGTTCATGACTCTGAGTACTGAAATCAGAGGAACCGGCGTGAAAGCCAAGCAATTAAGAATTTGCAGAAGGAGCTTAGTAATGACAGCCTCTGTATTTTCTGTGGCATGGGTTTTTTATAAGAGCAATGTCATGACAGGTCATGTGACATATTGAATTTTTCTTAACCGAGAACAGATTCTTTTTTCACCTAGCTGCATGAGCATTGAATAGAAATGACTGGGGATCGTCCTTGACCCCATTTTGGAAATATGGGAGCAATTCATTTTCAGACCTGCTGCATGTGACTTTTTGGAAGCTGATAGCCTTACCCTCAGTCACTTCCAGAAAGGACGTTCCCCTTGATGTTAAACCTAACAAACATTCCTTTTGTTCCCCCTATATTCTTCTCCTATGTGCCATGGATGTCCCTGATCCCAAGATTGCTCCACATGAAAAGACTGACTTTCGGTTACAAGTCAGGATTCTTCTCTATAACATGCACACCTCTCTGTAGGATAACAGGGTGTTCATGTATCTGAGCTTGCACCTGATTTTTCTTAGATGAACATTAAGGCCAATGCAATCTTTAAAGAGCCGTCATAAATAATATTACACAGAATTGAAAAAAATACAGATACAAAAATTAAACATATTAAAGGTCTGTTCAAGTATTAACAATCCACTGATAAGGAGCACATCCAGGAGCTGTCAAGCAAATAGCAATATACAAGCAGCTTTGGATCTGTAGTAGGCAGCGTCCCTGGAATTTTCTCACTTCAACAGATGCTTCAACTGGTCCTGGAGGTTTGAGGATTGTTCAACACTATACGTGAAGCAGAGGATAAGAAAAACAAGTCATGCTGCATTTATTTAGTTTAAACACAAGCATCTACAATGGTGAATAATGGACCATCATCCACGACCACATCCATCTTTATTTGCTGAAAAGATCACCTGGAAGGTTAGGAGCACCCCATCCTGCCCCAGCAGTTTACCTGGGTACAAAGGAGGGTTGGGAATAGGTAACAGTGCACATTCCAAATCAGGGTGAAGGGACCATGTACGATACAGGGAGAAGAAAACTGCAACACCAAAGACATGAGGCGTCAGTAGTGAAGGTAAGGAATTCCTCCTAACTTTAGAGGAAACCTGTATCTGCATGTGGCCCCCGCAGCTCTTGCTACAGCTTCATTAAGCTGTAATATTAAAACCAATTTTTCTTTTCTTATTCTCACTGAGAAATTCAGGTCCATGTGCTGCTTGTCTGTGTAAGCGCTAAGCATTTCTGGGTATAGGGGAACATTATCCCTGACCCCCTAGGATGCAGTTAATCTGAGTAGCTAACCACCAAGCTTGACCTGGTGAGGGAGCGCAGGAAAGGGAATATAAGTGCCTTGGGAAGTGCCCCATCATGAGAACCTGTCACTTTGTCCTGAATGGGCAAAGTTACAGATACACTTTCAAAAGATAGGGCTGTCAATAATATTACTGGTCATTATTTGGATTTAGAGGGCTGATATTCATGACATAATAACGTTTGATAGCCAATTTTTGATTATATTTCAACAGGACAAGGTGAGCAGGTCTTTATTGTGAGCTGTCAAGAAGAAAAATCTAATGATGTGAAGATTTTTTAAAAGTTGTGGAGACATTCAAGAAGGTCCGAATGCAGACTTTTTTTTTTTTTTTCATTTTAAATAGGATATAAACCTAAAGTTTAGTATATACATTTTTTTCAGCATACAGCACCATACATATCAGTTATGAGTAATGGTGTGTATTACATTACCTGAAGATGTCTCCTTCAGCTACACACCTTCCTATCCTCAAAACCAACCGATGCTGTCCTCAGCAGCTGCCCTCCGCCACTGTAAGAGTTAAAGTGGAGTTCCGGCCTGTTTTGCAACTTTAGTGATTCCTGGAGCGCTCGCTATGCTGATCAACAATTGGGCATTTTCATTTTTTTTTCGGGGGTCCCTTACCTTATTTTCAGGGCATTTTTTATTGTACTTCGTCCTTCTCCCCCCTCAGTGGTCACGGCTACCGACATCACTTCCTCCTTTGCATTGCATCCTGGGAGCTGTTTGTCATCACTCCCAGGAGGCTGGAATCAGGAAGAACTCCCAGAACACTCCCTGGAATCAGGAAGAAGGACACAGCAGATTACACTGCGGCTTCAGATGTCCACATCCAAGATGGCCGCGCCCAGACAGCGTTTTTAAAACTAAGATTTTGACTAAAATCCAATACCGTACACCTTGTAAGTATGAGAATAGCGGTTCTGTAAAGGGCGATGGATTAGTATTATAGGGGTATTTTTCATTAAAAAAGGTATTTGAGGCCGGAACTCCGCTTTAACTGCAGCCTTGGCTACACAGAAAAGTTGTGCCGCCTGTCTGGTCCTCACCCTCTGCCATTCACGGAACTTGTATTACTTTAACCCCACAATGCAACACATTCTGTGAGTGGACAGAGCAAACCTGTACTTTAACTGCTCCACCACCTATTCACAGAATGCAATGTGAATGGAAGAGAGGGCAGAAGGGGCCAGGTGGGTGGCACAACTTTTCTGTGTAGCAACAGCTGCAAGTAAAAATGGCATTGGGTGGACATAACAAGGAAAAGAGGAGATCTGTAGCAGAAGTAGACACATACAAGTAAGGGATTCACCTCATTATACATAAACTAATGTGTATTGTGCTGTATCCCAAAAAAGGAAAAAAAAATAGTTTCACTTATGGTATTGGACAATACAGTAAACCCCCCTCCATTGCGGGGGTTACGTTCCGGACCCAGCCGCGAAAAGTGAAATTCCGCGAAATAGAAAAACCCTATTAAAATGCATTGTAGGCATGAATTTTTTACTGTCACTGTACGTGTAAAAGCATTTTAAGGTCTTTAAACACACTTTTAAAACAATAGAAACTCATTTAAACACATAAAAGATATTAAGAGACATAGCAAGAGCTATGAAAAACACAAAAATATTTCATTTTTAATGATTTATATAGTAAAATAACATTACAAAAAAAAACGCGAATTACCGGGACCGCAAAAACTGAACCGCGATGGAGCGGGGGATTACTGTATACTGTAAAGAGAAGAGAGCCGCTCAAAAGTCTACTGCGCCCCCTCTTGGTGGCTCTCTCCCCCCACACTGGGTGCTGGCCCCTTCAGGAGAACATCCTCTCTGTTTGTCTGCTGCAATATTAAATCCAGGACCGCACTCTAACCAAATCAATTACATTCCTTAGTAAGAATGCAGGCTTCAGTCACAGTCCCCGCATCTTAGCCACGCACCTCTGATGTGTTTCACAGATTGGGCTTAGTCGTAGAGAGCCACTACAACTAAGACCAATCAGCGTGAAACGCACCAGAGAGGCGTGGGCTTTAACTGAAGCCTGCATGCTTACTAAGGAACGTGACTGATCCGATTTGGAGTGTGGTTCTGAATTTAATATGTTATTCAGCAATTTAATGCGCGCTTCCACAATATTTTGGGAAAACAATTTATAATTTATAACTGTATTTTGTAGATAGATTTTATGGGTTTATAAACACTTTCCACCGGTTTTCCTCCACTCTAAGGCTTGCACACAGCTGTACAGAGCCCAGAGCCCATATAATGACATTACTGCGATCCACTGCCCCTGCCCATTGAGATGCATTTGAATATGCAGCTGTACACAATAGCGTATAGGGAGATGTATACAGCACCCACATGTGCACTGATGCATCTTCCAAATGCATGTAGTGTGTGTTTAGAGCAAACATCAATGCACATGTGGCTGCTTTACACTACATGCACTCACCTCATTATACTATACGGCGGACGGGATCGCCTCTCTTGTTGGTGCTTTACACTACATGCAGTCACCTCCTTAACCACCTCATTATACTATACAGCGGGCGGGATCCCCTCTCGTTTTGGGAAGATGTCTTATGACAATTCCCTAGTCTCATCACTCTTGCGCGCCCACAGGTACTCTGGGACACGGCGCAACCCCGATCTCTGTAAAGAGCCGATGACGCAGCTCTTTACCCACGGAAACACGAAAGTGCCGGTAATTGGCTCTCCTCGCCTAACACTGACCGAGTGTAAGGAGATGAGAGCTAATCAGTAGCATCTTTTCACAGGGGAGACCTGTACTGATTATCAATCCAGCCCCAACAGTGACCATCAGTGATGCCAATCTGTAACCATCAGTTTTGCCAATCTGTGCCACCTATCTTTGGCCAAAGGTGCCGCCTATCAGTGCCACCCATCACTGCTAAACAGTGCGGCATATCAGTGCCATCTATCAGTGCGGCATATTAGCAGCGCCTCCTCATCAGTGCCCATTAGTGCAGTCTATTAGTGCCAATCAGTGTCACCTAATCAGCACACATCAGAGAAGGGGGAATATTACTTATTTACAAAATTTTCTGACAGAAAAAAAAATGGATTTTTAATACAGCTTACATGTAAAATCAATTTCTTGAAGTACATCACGGGACAAAGAGCCATAATCATAACATATGGGTTATATAGGCCACCTATAGGTGAAGGACACTGGCAACCAATCAGAATTGATGACCCCCTAAATTACCCCTCCCACACAGGAAGTACCTCAGTTTTGTAGCAAGCAATAAAAGACCCCATAGAAGTGGGGAGGGACCTCTGTGTCCAGTGATGTACTTCAAGAAATGGCTTTTACAGGTAAGTTGTATAAAAAAAAAAAAATTATTTGCATACATCACGGGACACAGAGCCATAATCGGAACATATGGGACGTCCCAAAGCAATGCAACTGAGGGGAAGGAGACACCAAAACAATACTGCCATCTGACCCTTAACAAAAGGATTACATTGCTGCCTGCAGTACACTGCGGCCAAAAGCAGACTCCTCCTGGGTCCCAACATCCACTCTATAGAAACGAGTGAACATATGCACCGACGACCAGGTCGCGGCCTTGCAAATCTGAGCCATAGAGGCTTGATGGCGATGTGCCCAAGAGGCACCTGCTCCTCTGGTAGAATGTGCCTTTACAGGAAAAGGTGGGACCTTTCCTACTAAACCTACTAAACCATATGCCTGGGTAATAATCTGGCGTCCAACAGGAAATCATGGATTTAGATGCTGCCAACCCCTTCCTGGGGCCTTCTGGCAGCACAAACAAGCTCTCCGTTTTATGAATATGACCAGTTTCCTGTACATAAAATTGAAGTGCACGCATTACATCACTGTTGTGATTAAAAACCAACAAAATAAAGCTCTATTTGTGTGAAACAAAATGATATAATCTAATTTGGGTACAACGTTGCATAACCGTGCAATTGTCATTCAAAATGTGACAGCGCTGAGTGCCCAATTTTGAAGTGGTAAAATGCATCGTGGCATCAGGTCTCAGGAATGTCATTAAACAGGCTCTGAACGCTGTACGACCCCAATATTGATGCATGCATTAAGCTCAAACCTGACGTTCAAAGGATCCAAACTTGTAAAAATAATTTTCTCAAAGTAGTGTCAGTTTCTACCTTCATCAGTTCTAGAAAAAAACAGGCAAAACTGTAATAAAATGGAAGTACAAAGAAAAGAGTAGCAAACATTTACAACCTATATAAACAGGACACTGCTTGTTATCTAGACTTACTTTTTCTGTATGGCTTCTTGTCTGGAATAAGGTAAAGAAACGTGTTAGTGGAAGTTTTGGATCTTTAGCAGAAGTAATAAAACAGAATCGAGGACACAATAATGAGAACTTACTGGTACTGTAGATGTGTTGTTATAATCGCCATTTTTCTGAGGCTCTGTAAATGATCAGTAAAGCGTTAATTTATATAGATTATTTGTTCAATTTTGGTAATAAACAGCGACTACCAAGTTTTGTTTTCCTTTAAAAGTGATTGTAAAGTCATTTTTTTTTTCTTAAATAACAAAAATGTTATACTTACCTCTTCTGTGCAGTGGCTTTGCACAGAGCAGCCTGGATCCTTCTTCTTCTTGGGTCCCTCATTTGCTGCTCCTGGCCCCTCACTCCTATCGATTGCCCCCACAGCAAGCAGCTTGCTATGGGCATCCTGAGCCGAGTTGCAGCTCCGTGTGTTCGTTCGGACACGGAGCTGCCGTTCGGCCCAGCCCCCTATTTCCTGATTGGCTGACTTTGACTGAAAGCCGCAGGAGCCAATGGCACTGCGGCTGTGTCTCAGCCAATCAGGAGGGAGAGTACCGGACTTGTGGACATCACTGAACAGAGATTTTAGTGTAACAACACCCCATAAAGTGTAGATATCCCACACTGAGAAGAAACAAATGGCAAAACCTTTCCACAAAGTTTGCACAAATAGGGAAAGAAAGTCCTTTCGGACACAAGTCCATTGGTTTCTTCAAATTAAATTTCCCGTGAAGAGTGAATGTGTCCAAAACACTTGTATCTTCACCCAAGGACAAGGTGGGGCATGCACTGTGGATGGCTCCTTACCAAAAAGATACCAATAATTGGCAGTCAAGATGAATCGACGGCCTGTATCCTCACAGTGTATCGTCCCCTCCTTTCCATATACACCTCGTGCTTGTGAAGAAAATATAGCGAATGGCTCCTTACCAGAAATGACATACAGTATATATTAGACTTGAAATGTGAAGGGCAGTGTGGAAGGTCAGTCCTCTCCTTTGCTCCATCACCGATACCGATCAAAGGAAATTGGGTCCTCAAAGGGGGGGGGGGGTCAAACAGAAGAAGCAGACTAATAGTGCATTATCTTTAAAACAACATGGATTTATTGAAAATTGCACTTACATAGAACGAAGAATAAACAAACAAGTTTTCAAGCTGGCACGGCCGCCTGAAGTGCGGTCCATGCAGAAATAGTGATGGCGCGGCTCTCCTATGTCCTACGCGTTTTCCCCGAATGGGCTTCCGCTGGGAATGGAGCTCCAGCGGAAGCAAGATTCATATTGACTGCCAATTATTGGTATCTTTTTGGTAAGGAGCCATCCACTGTGCATGCCCCACCCTGTCCTTGGTTGAAGATACAAGTGTTTTGGACACATTCACTCTTCACAGGAAATTTAATTTGAAGAAACCAATGGACTTGTGTCCGAAAGGACTTTCTTTCCCTATTTGTGCAAACTTTGTGGAAAGTTTTTGCCATTTGTTTCTTCTCAGTGTGGGATATCTACACTTTATGGGGTGTTGTTACACTAATTGCCACCAAACAGCTTTTGTGATAGTAGTTTTTTCTTTGGTGGATTTAAGTTATTTATACCTTGCTATTTCTTATATAGCATTTTCTTTTTTGTCACTTGCACAAATTTCTGGAAAGCGTGCTTATTTTATTCCCATTTATTGCATTCTCTAGTTCTTAGAGTTAAGTGCTGCCTCCCCAACACAGGTTAGCGCACTCATAATATACACTATTTAAATCCTATGAATAAGTCATATATGACAAAACGCGTCAACGCCGCATTTTCCTATCTGTAATCACTCTGTTTTCTACATGCTGGTTACCTGTGGATGTCTGTAAGTGTTTTTGACCTTTTTAAATAAATCTTATTGAAGCAGTTTTATACTATGTATGTGCAATTTGGCTTATTTCCATATATCGGTGTGCTGCCGGAAGACAATGGACCACGGGGAGTGATCCCTTCATCGGGAGACGTTTCATCAGTTGTGTCTCCGGTGGGGCATCCCGAGGTGGATCTTTATATTATATTTTATATATATATATATATATATATATATATATATATATATATATATATATATATAAAAATAAAAGAAGGTGCTGTGTCCAGCAATTAACATCAGAGAAATTCATTTTACGTAAGGCCTCTTTCACACGGAGCGGACCGTATTTCGATCCGCTCTGACACTTTTTTTTGTGTCATCCGGTCCGTATGTTCGCATATCATCCCATCCGTTTGCAGATGATATACGGACATAATGTATGTCTATGGCAGGGCTTGACAAATTTGCCTGAAATCTAGGAGCCAGCTAAAAAAGTTAGGAGCCAGTTTTTTTTTTTTTTTAAAACAACCAAGCTTTATTTAATAAAACGGATACTAAATTTACACGTAAATACGACTAGAACCCCACTCTCCTCTATAGCGAAATTGGATGGAAACAGACTGTCTCTTTCCATCCACTGCCATCTGATCCGATCCACGGTCGGGATGGATAGAAAATAGAACAACCATCCGTCTGTTTTTGGTGGACAGGATCAGATGGCGGCAGATTACTGCTCCATAGAGGAGAATGAAGGGTCCGATCAGGTCTGCCTGAAAAACTGACAGGCGGACCTGATCAGACAGCCCGTGTGAAAGGGGCCTTCGGCTGTGGCATGGCGATGGAGGGGAAAAAAAAAAAAAAAGATTATATATATACACATACATATATACATACATACATATACACACACACACACACATACATACATATAGTTGTTTTTAATAATAATTGAAAAAAAAAAAAAAAAAAGAATACATTTTTTTTTTTTAATAGTTAAAAAATTATTTTTTTTTTTTTCATTTAAAAAATAAATTAATAATAATAACCACACTCCCTGTCCACTTACCTTTAAGCAAAGGTAACTGGATAGGGAGATGAAGCCTGCAAAAACTTCCCTCTCATTGCATTGAGAACAGGCAGTGGAAAGTCATTACTCCCGGCCACCACAAGAGGGCGCCAGTTCCCCATTGGAAGCCTCTCTCACTCACAGAAGAAGGCCGAAAAGCCGGGGCCTCAATTTTTGGGCAGCGCACAAGTCCGTGCACTCGGGGAGGAGGTGGGGGCGCAAAAGGGACAGGACACCTCCTGCAGGGCACCCCAGGCGCCAGGTCGCTAATTCTAGTCGCAAATGCGACCTGGCGCCTGGGGTTTGTCGAGCCTTGGTCTATGGGATTGCGGCTGTCAGCGGATGACACTGCTGACATCCGATTTTGCGTCCTTTACGTTTTTTAAACGGAAGAAAAATAGGGTTCTGTTCCGTTACAAAAAACGCTGACATCCGCAATCCCATTGACATGCATTATGTCCGTATATCACCCGCAAACGGATTGGGTGATATACGGACATACGGAACGCCCGTGTGAAAGAGGCCTTAAGTGAAAAATCCAATTTTTTTAAAAATGTATCTGCATATTTCTTGCTACTACCATATCCTTCTACCAAAGAACAATCCAAAATAAATTCTCCTGCTCCTGATAATCGCAGTGAAAACAGATATGTGTATGTTAGTTGTGGTTTGTACCTGTAGTACAGCCCAGAAACCATAGTGTGCATTTTGCTTTTTTTTTTATCCTACCTAAAAACACACTGATACTAATTTAAAAGAAGAAAAAAATTCTGGCATTGACCTTTGACCCAAACACTGACCTAGATCGAGCTTTGATCTAGGTATTTTTTTACCTTATTTTTTTTTTTTTTTTTTCTCTCTGCAAGAACAGAAAGATACACAATGTAGCTCTTTCCTCCATTCAAACAAAGAAGCAGGCTTCACAGTGACTGATCACTATGATAGCAAATCAGAGGCTATCACAGCGATCAAGTGACCCGGAATTGGGCGTTCCAGGTCCCGATCGTTAGTAGGGGGCCTGGGGCTCTCAGCAATACCCCGGTAGCTTTTATTGATGTGCTGGGAGTGCGCCATGCAGTGTGCTCCCAGCACAAGGAAAGAAGCGCAAATAAGCCACCCCACGAAAAAAAGGCCAGTCAGTCCAGTGGTGCAGTTTATTTGCATACGCCAAGGGGTTAATTTTGGATTGAGTGGAGAGGGATTTGAACACCTGTCAGGTTTTTATTGCTGCTCTTTGGGAGATTCACCCGATTTGTGTTTACTGTTATTACCGAGAGTGAAAGTGAAAGAAAATCCAAAAATTTTAGGTTTTCGCAAGAACAGAAATAGAGTGGAAATCGTCCATTGGGGATACTAGTTCTGGTAACCTTGGTGGCAACCAGGGATTCCCTCTCACTTCCTGTTTTTGCTATTGGACAGGAAGTGAAGGGAAATCTCCCCAATGGGATGCAGATGTAGAAAAAAAAATACTAACAGGTTATAACCCTCCCTTACTCTATCCAAAAATGAAAAAAGAAAAAAAAAAAAAAGGTGTTGCCTTTGGTTCTACTTTGACACGGCCATACAAAATCTAATGACTTCAATCGATCGGATTCCTGCAATATAAAAGACATCGATTGGTTCCAGTACTGGTTGCTGCAAATGGTCACTGATCTTTGCTTTGCCATAATGTAAACCAGCCATGTCTGTAAATTTACTAAAAGTACCAGTAAGGAGCTGAGGCCCACATATTCTAGCACTTGTCTTTTTGATATCTAATGGGGCTTCTCAGGAGTTGAATGTACATAGGTAGGGCTTGATAGAAGACATATCGTCCCCATGGTATGGACTTTTGTCCTTTAAATGTTTAAGATCAGGTCAAAGATCTCTGTGGATCAAACTGTTAAGAGATTCAGCAGTTCATACTGGAGCTGAATAAGAAAAATCCACACCAAACAAGATTCATACAGACTGAGAAGCCAGACTCAGCTGATTGGCATGGTTAATGGCCTTATTAAATGCCCTTTAATCGGGACACATAGCAAGCCCTAGCAAGTGGAGCCTTTTGGACGCATTCTTCCACTACAATTACATTAGCATTTACACCCTTCAGTCCACTCTGATAATCACTTAAAGTGTATCTAAACCCAAAAACAAAAACAATAGTGTTTTTATTTAGGGTCAGTGGGTATAGAAAAGAAACACCCCTTAATCACATTTTGTTGCTTTGCAGCCAGAAATGAAGACAGACACAGTTTTTGTTTTATCCAGTTGTATTTACTCAGTGCAACTTATAACATCCAAGTAAAAGATAGAACACCAACATGTCAGAAAAAAAAAACAGAATCACTGAGTTGGAAAAAGGATCACCCACCCCCCTTATGTCACTAGTAGAAAAAGCTGGATAAAACAATAATGGAGGGTCTTCATTGCAAAGCCACAAAATGTGATTATTGTAAAGGGCGTGATTATTTTTCATACCCACTGTATACTGCAGTTTACCAGCCTTTAACTGATTTTTTTTCAGTTATTTTTACATGGAAATCCTGTAAATAACACATTTTCAGTCTGGGTGGTAACAATGGCTCTCTTCCACTAATACAGTGGAGGAGTAAGTGTGGACACCCAGGCTGGACTTAAAGAGGAAGTAAACCCTCCTCTGCAAGTTGTACCTATAGGTAAGCCTATGATAAGGCTTACCTATAGGTACTGTAAATATCTCCCAAACATGTACCGTTTAGGAGATATTTACCTTCGATGCATCCAGTGACGTCACTGGCGCATGCGCTCTGAAGGAACGGCCGCTCGTGCCGTTCCTTCAGAGCCCCGTGCCGTGACTGTCGGCTCCCGCGCACGTGCGTGGGAGTGACGTCACCGCGGCTCCGGCCAATCAGATGGCTGGATGCCGCGATCCCGGAAGACGGGCGCCCGTCATAGAGGTGAGCGGACGGCACGGCGGGGGCTCGTTCTAAGGTAAGTATTTCATAATGAGCTAGTATGCGATGCATACTAGCTCATTATGTATTTCTCTTTCAGGTTGTAAAAAAAAAAAAATATATATTTTACCGAGTTTACAACCTCTTTAAAACATGTCTGTCCTCCATCTCCATTACAAGGCTGATGGAATTAGTTGTGTACAGAAGAAAGATAACATTGTTTGTGCTTTTTATTCATCTCACAGGAAGTGACAAGGGCATTACTGGCATGATCAGCATGTATTTTCTGTACTTGCGGCAAATGTTCTTAGCCTTCAAAGGATAAGTCCTTCTTTCTAAAAAATAAATAAATAAATGCACATTTTTGCAGGTAAAAAAATGAGCATTTATTTATTTTTATTTTCAGCAGATCACATGTGCAATCTCAGGCGCATGCAGACTGTCAGTGTGTCTGTTTGCTCATACCTCATACAAGAAGGCAGTTACGTTGTGACAGGAAGACTCAAAGAACTAACTAGAGTGGCTGACTAGCGCCCTAGTAGTTCATGGAACACTACAAGCCGTCAGCAGCAAAGGCTGTCAGTACTTGTAGTTCATTCATTAACAGAACTCTGTGAATGAATGACGCGGTCGTGTGGGCAGCCACATTCTTTTCAAAGTGGGTGCAGGCAGAAGATCCCAGCCCGCTGTCACAAAGGGAGGGGGGATTCAGGAATAGGCTGCTGGAGTGGGAACATGGTACGTCCTAAAAAATGTGTGGAACATGTAACATGTTCCCAAAGGTGAACTTGTCCTTTAAAAAATACTAATGCAGTCATCAAATTTAAGGCCTGGTAATCCTCAATATATAAAACGGTGTCTGAATTGTAGCTGTGCAGCAACTGTATTTAGTACACTTCTCCTTAGTGTGTTGTATGATTGGATTTACTTACATCTTCTGAATGTAAAATGGAATCTTCTTGCATCACCATGTTTCTGGCCGCATGGCCAAGAAGCTAGAAAAAAAAAAAAAAAAAAGTGTATTTTTTCATATGCTTGCAAACTACAATATACCTGGACTTGAAAGACATTTTGGGGGTCGAAGCACCCTTGATTTCTTTAAGCTACAATTCATTATATCTTTACAGCAGTAGTTCCCAATCTCAGTCCTCAAGTACCCCCAACAGGTCATGTTTTCAGGATTTCTTTCACGGGTGTTTTTAAAAGTGTCAAAAACTTGGTATCCGTGATAAAAATTTTATCCAAAGAAAATTTCCAAAATATAGCCTGATGGCCATACTTAAAGTGAATATAAACCCTTTTTTCCCCTTATAAAAAACAAACAAAAAATAAAACGCAGGTTTAAACTTACTTCCTCTGTGAAACAGTATTGCACAGAGTGGCCCAGATCCTCCTCTGCTGGGGTCCCCTTCCAGTGCGCTGTCCTCCTCTTCTTTGAATGCTCTAATAGCAAGTCAGCTGCTGTGTGGGCACTCATGCGCTCCAAGCTTGGCTGTGTGTGTCCATAAAAACACACAGAGCAGCTTGACCCACACTGGTTTTGACTGAAAGTAGCAGGAGTCAATGGCTCCCAGATTCTCAGAGCCTTCTGTGAGACCAGGAAGAGGGGAGAAGAGCTGCAGCAGACCAGCACAGCGCTGGATTGAGAATGGACTCAAATAATTGTTTACACTTCACGTTAGAGCTGCACGATTCTGAATAGAATGAGAATCACAATTTTTTTGCTTAGAATAAAGATAATGATTTCGGTGTGACATCTTTCAAATTATACAAAAAAATTGGGCTAACTTTAAAGTTTTGTTTTTTTAAGTCATTAAAGTGTATTTTTCGCAAAAAATTGCTTTTGAAGGAGCGCTGTGCAAATACAGTGTGACATAAAATATTGCAACGACCGCCATTTTATTCTCTAGGGTCTCTGCTATATATATATATATATATACACACACACACACACACACATACATATACACACACATACATATACACACTGTCTGGGGGTTCCGAATAATTTTCTAGCAAAATAATTGGATTTTTGACTTACCGTAAAATCCACTCCTCTGATGTTCATTGACAGCTCCTCAACTTCTTAACCATTGGGTTAAACTGCCCCCTAAACTATAGCCAACCAGGTAACAGGAGCTCAACCAAAACAACTGGAGCCCACCTGAAAAAAAAAAAAAAAAAAAAAAAACAATACACCCTCAAAGAGGACCAGATCCTCTAAACAGCAGCCTGCAAAAACCTTGTGTCCAAAGGAAGTATCCGCAGATGCCAACACATCCACTTTATAGAACTTTGTGAAAGTGTGCACCGATAACAAGGAAGCTGCCTTGCAAACCTGCGTCACTGACGCCTGATGACGGAAACCCCTGGAAGCACTGAGTGCCCGAGTAGAATGCACCTTGACAGGGAAAAGGAAGAACCAGACCCTGGATAGAATAGACCTGAACCACCGTCTGTTTGATCCATCTGGAAATGGTTGCAGAGGAAACGAACAACCTTTTCCGAGGCCCATCAGTGAGCACAAATAGTGAGTCTGACTTCCTAAAAGACTCTGTAGCTGCCAGGTAAACCCTGCGTAGAAGTCTTGGCAGAAGATTAAGAGGAGGGAAGGCGTAAATCAGACGATACTGGCCCAATGGGGCAACCAGTGCATCTGTGGCATCCACCAGAGGATCCCGTGACCGAGCCACAAACCTCTGCACCTTTCTGTTGAGCCGGGAAGCCAACAGATCCTCCTCGGGATGCCCCACCGAAGACACAACTGATGAAACACCTCCGGATGAAGGGACCACTCCCCTTGGTCCAACGCCTGCCGACTGAGGTAATCCAACTGCCAGTTTTCCCCCTCCAGTGACCTTCCAGTGGCCAGATCCTCTGAGCAGAATATTTGCAGAGGACGCCTCCCCAACCAGACAGGCTGGCATCTGTGAGGACCACTTTCCAATACAAGGGGAGGAAGGATTTGTCCAGCCGAAGCGCTTAAGAATAAAGCCACCATATCAGGGACTCTTTCCTTCCCTGGCTCAGTCAGGTCTGATTGTCCAGAGACTGCGGATTCTTGTCCCTTCTGGTCAGAATCTCCCTGCAGGGACCTCGTATGGAACTGTGCAAACAGAACCACCTCGAAGGTAGACACGATCAGGCCCAGCACCCGCATGCAAGTCTCTGGAGGGATGACCATCTGCTGGACAGCAGGAGACGACTTGCAGCCTGTAGTTTATGGATTTTGTCCAAAGGAAGGAGCACTCTGGCTAAGGCCGAGTCCAGAGTCAGACCCAGATAGTACAGCTTGTGGATGGAACCAGAGCAGACTTCTGAAAATTCAGAATTCAGCCAAACTCCCTCAAGCTTCTATGGTGAATTTCCGGTTTTCCACCAGAGCAGTAGGAGACTCCGCTCGCAGAAGGAGGGCGTCCAAGTAGCCCAGTACCACGATCCCCCATTGGCATAACAATGCTGCAACCGGGGCCAACAATTTTGTGAAGACCCAAGGAGCAGAGGTCAGACCAAAAGGTAACACCACAAACTGATAATGCTCCTCTCCCACAGCAAAGCGGAGGAAGCTCTAGAGACCGACACATATTGGAATGTGAAGGTAAGCGTCCTTGATGTCGATGGAGAAGAAAATCCCCCTGAACTTTTGAACCCGCACAAAGCAGTTCAGCGCCTTGAGGTCCAGAATTGGACGCACCTTGCCTTCCTTCCTGGGGACTGTAAACAGGTTTGAGTAAAACCCCTAAAAATGTTCCGAAGTCAGAACCATCACCTGTAAAGTAAAAGAACTTGTACCGCCCCAAAAAAGACCCTGTAAGCAGACCGGGGACAGTCGCATATCAGAGGGAAGAAACTTACCAGAGGGTAAGAACGCAACTTGTTGTAGCCAGACCGAATTACCTTGTGGACCCACAGCAAAGATGTCCCCCCACCCCAGACACGGGTGAGTGCGCACCTTCCTGCTGAAGGGGCCTTGTCCGCGGGTCTGGAAAAGCCCACACTTGACTTGCCAGACAAAGTTCGCTTGGATCCTCCATAGGAGGCCCCGAAGGGCTCCGATCCCTTGTCAGTTGACTCTGAGGGACAAAACAACTTCTTATGAGCCGAGAAGGAGGGCCCACGTCTAGGACGAGGGTCCCTGCCCTTAGTAGCCTGCAGAAGAAAGGTACTCTTTCCCCTGTGAGGCCCTTATTGAGGTCATCCAGGGTAGCAACAAACAGGCGGTCTCCTTAAAATGAAAGATCAGTCAAGGCCTTTTTAGAAGTCTGGTCCGCAGACCAGCATTTGAGCCAAAAGACACACTGAAGGACCACTGCCGAAACAGAGAGCCGAGCCACTAGGGGAGCTGCATCCAAAGAGGCATCACAGAAACTGCAGCCCCTGGACCAGCTGGTCCGCCAGCTCAGCAAAGGCAGGGGGGAGCTGTTCTCCCTTCAGGTCACAGCGTAAAAGCTTAGCCCACTCAGTCAGAGTCTGCGACACCAGGGCAATGGTGAAAATCCGCCTCAGTGCCGAACCACCCAAGGTGTACAAATGGCGGGCCACAGCCTCCACCTTCCTGTCAGCCGGGTCCTTAAAGGCCGGGGAATCTTCAACCAGAATCATGGTTGCCTTGTTTAATCTGGAAACCGGAGGGTCCACCACCATTGGAACAGTCCACTTCTTAAGAAGGGACTTCTCATAGGGGTATCACCTAGCAACTCGCCTAGGGACCCCAAGGAGACACTTTGGTCGTCCCCACTCTTCATTGACAATTCTGTCAAAATAGGAAGGGAAAGGGAACTCCTTTGCTGCACTGGATGGCTTGTGAGTGCCAAAGGGAACCTGCGTCTCTGTCACAGCTGTAGCTGCGTCCTCCAACTTTAAGTCTCAGTGCGTCCACCAGTGCCTTTTTGTGCGCGGTTGCAGAAGCAGAGGAATCATCCTCACTATCTGAGGTTTCAGGGCACGAAAACAACCTCAGTGACTGAAATTTTAGCGGGGCTGGGGGGGAACCCATGGGTCCGACCATCTCAAGGAGGGCCCCAGTCCACCCCAAAACCCTCCAGTGGTAGTGGGGGGACAGTTACTTACCACACCAGGAACAGGGTGGGCACAGCTCCTGACAGGACACCCCTTCATCGTAATGTAGGTGCTGTCGGCCAGAAGGAAACACTGCGACTCAGACCGAAGCCAGTTCTTATGCATCCTCACGAGACGTTTAACTCGCAGGCCAGCCCCTGTCCAGTGGGGTCATGTCGCGGCCAACCTAGCGCCAAGCTGCGGTCTGCACGCACTTGCTGGCCGGACTGGGGAGACCCTTAGGATCTAAATGATCTAGTATGTCACCCAGTCCAGCACTTGATTGTAGTTCTCACATGAACAAATAAGAAAAAAGGAAAACAAAAAATCAATTTAAAAAGAAAAAATTGCCAGGATCAGGGATTCCAGCAAGGAATTAGGTCCTTACTTCTGACTAGGCAGAAAAAGACTGAGTGCCTATAGCTGAGAGTGGGTGTATAGCCCCTGGAACTGCCGATAGGTGTAGTCAAGCTCTTTCCTGCCTAGTGTCCTACTCCTGTAGGGGGCAGTATAACCCAATGGTTAAGAAGAATAAGGAGCTGTGTCCTTCAATGAACAAAGGAGAAAAAAACTGGTAATCTCCCTCAGTCTGGGGCTCCATGCAAGATCTCGCCTTGTGGAGTTTCAATGATCATGAGAACGGTGAGGAATCCGCCCAGAACTAAACAAGAGAATCTTGTCAATGATCTCAAGACAGCTGGGACCATAGACACCAAGAATACAAATGGTAACACACTACGCCATGAAGGACTGAAATCCTGCAGTGCACGCAAGGTCCCCCTGCTCAAGACAGCACATGTACAGGCCTGTCTGAAGTTTGCTAATGAACATCTGAATGATTCAGAGGAGAACTGTGTGAAAGTGCTGTGGTCAGATGAGACCAAAATTGAGCTCTTTGGCTTTAACTCAACATCTTTAGAGGAGGAGGCATGCTGCCTATGACCCCAAGAACACCATTCCCACCATCAAACATGGAGGTGGAAACATTATGCTTTGGGGGTGTTTTTCTGCTAAGGGGACAGGACAACTTTATCACATCAAAGGGACGATGGACCAGGCCATGGACCATCAAATCTTGAGAGAGAACCTCCTTACCTCAGCCAGGGCAATGAAAATGGGTCGTGGATGGGTATTCCAGTATGACAATGACCCAAAATACACGGCCAAGGCAACAAAGGAGTGGCTCAAAAAGAAGCACATTAGGGTCCTGGAGTGGCCTAGCCAATCTCCAGACATTAATCCCATTGAAAATATGTGGAGGGAGCTGAAGGTTCGAGTTACCAAACATCAGCCTCGAAACCTCAATGACTTGGAGAGGATCTGCAAAGAGGAGTGGGACAAATCCCTCCTGAGATGTGTGCAAACCTGGTGGCCAACTACAAGAAACGTCTGACCTCTGATTGCCAACAAGAGTTTTTCCACCAAGTACCAAGCCATGTTTTGTGAAGGGGGTCAAATACTTATTTCACTCATTAAAATGCAAATCAATCTATAACTTTTTTGAAATGTGGTTTTCTGGATCTTTTTGTTGATATTCGGTCTCTCACTGTTAAAATAAACCATTAAATTATAGACTGATCATTTCTTTATCAGTGGGCAAACCTACAAAATCAGCAGGGGATCAAATACTTTTTCCCCTCACTGTATATGATGGAGGACAGTGTCAGTCCCCATCTGGTGGACAACAGTGTCAGTCCCCATCTGGTGGACAACAGTGTCAGTCCCTCTATGATGTATAACAATGTCAGTCCCTATATGATGTATAACCATGTCAGTCCCTATATGATGTATAACAATGTCAGTCCCTATATGATGTATAACCATGTCAGTCCCTATATAAAGTATGACAGTGTCAGTCCCTCAATGATGTATAACAGTGTCAGTCCCTATAGGATGTATAACCATGTCAGTCCCTATATAATGGATAACAGTGTCAGTCCCTAGGTGAGGAATAGCAGTGTCAGTCCCTATAGGGTGTATAACAGTGTCAATACCTATCTGATGTATAACAGTGTCAGTCCAATATAATGGATAACAGTGTCAGTCCCTAGGTGAGGAATAGCAGTGTCAGTCCCTATAGGATATAGGACAGTGTCAGTCCCTATATGATGTATATCACTGTCAGTCCCTAGGTGATGTATATCAGTGTCAGTCCCTATAGGAGGTATATCAGTGTCAGTCCCTATAGGACGCATATCAGTGTCAGTCCCTATAGGATGTATAACAGTGTCAGTCCCTATAAGATATATAACAGTGGCAGTCCCTATATTATGTATATCAGTCCCTATAGGACGTATATCAGTATCAGTCCCTATATTATGTATATCAGTCCCTATATTATGTATATCAGTGTCAGTCCATTGATAGTATGTATATCAGTGTCAGGGACGTATATCAGTGTCAGTCCATTGATATTCTGTGTATAACGCTGACTGTACAGGGAAGGATCAGACATCCAATCATCTCATCCCCTCTTCTCAGTCTACACCTGTGCTACCCTATAGCCCCGCCTTCTTCCCCCAAGCCCAGCCCCCGGTCTCTAGCCGGAAGCCGCCCCCTCACCTCGGAGCTCCGCGATCCCTTCAGCACTTGTTTGGTGAGGGCGATGACGTCAGCGCCGCATGTGCTGACCTTCTCGGTGAGCAGTCCCTTCACCGACTGCCCGTACTTGGTCTGGCCGTCCGCGGACGCCGCCATTTTCGCCACAGCTTCCCTCTCCATCATAAGTACGGCTCACAGCGCGCCTCAAAAAGGCAAAGCGAAAATGGAGGGAGGGGCCGGAGCCCTGCTTGGGTCCCGCCCACTGACCTGTGCGCCAACAAATCACATGACAGGAGGTGGGGCATTGTATAGGGTGGAAGAAGAGGAGGAGGGGGGCATTGTATAGGATGGAAGAAGAGGAGGAGGGGGGCATTGTATAGGATGGAAGAAGAAGAGGGGGGGCATTGTATAGGATGGAAGAAGAGGAGGAGGGGACATTGTATAGGATGGAAGAAGAGGAGGAGGGGACATTGTATAGGATGGAAGAAGAGGAGGGGGGCATTGTAAAGGATGGAAGAAGAAGAGGAGGGGGGCATTGTATAGGATGGAAGAAGAAGAGGGGGGCATTGTATAGGATGGAAGAAGAGGAGGAGGGGGGCATTGTATAGGATGGAAGAAGAGGAGGAGGGGGGCATTGTATAGGATGGAAGAAGAGGAGGAGGGGACATTGTATAGGATGGAAGAAGAGGAGGAGGGGGCATTGTATAGGATGGAAGAAGAGGAGGGGGGCATTGTATAGGATGGAAGAAGAGGAGGAGGGGGCATTGTATAGGATGGAAGAAGAGGAGGAGGGGGCATTGTATAGGATGGAAGAAGAGGAGGGGGGCATTGTATAGGATGGAAGAAGAGGAGGAGGGGGCATTGTATAGGATGGAAGAAGAGGAGGGGGGCATTGTATAGGATGGAAGAAGAGGAGGAGGAGGGGGGCATTGTATAGGGTGGAAGAAGAGGAGGAGGGGGCATTGTATAGGATGGAAGAAGAGGAGGAGGGCATTGTATATGATGGAAGAAGAGGAGGAGGGGGCATTGTATAGGATGGAAGAAGAGGAGGAGGGGGGCATTGTATAGGATGGAAGAAGAGGAGGGGGGCATTGTATAGGATGGAAGAAGAGGAGGAGGGGGCATTGTATAGGATGGAAGAAGAGGAGGAGGGGGCATTGTATAGGATGGAAGAAGAGGAGGAGGGGGCATTGTATAGGATGGAAGAAGAGGAGGAGGGGGCATTGTATAGGATGGAAGAAGAGGAGGGGGGCATTGTATAGGATGGAAGAAGAGGAGGAGGGGGCATTGTATAGGATGGAAGAAGAGGAGGAGGGGGGCATTGTATAGGATGGAAGAAGAGGAGGAGGGGGCATTGTATAGGATGGAAGAAGAGGAGGAGGGGACATTGTATAGGATGGAAGAAGAGGAGGAGGGGGCATTGTATAGGATGGAAGAAGAGGAGGAGGAGGGGGGGGGGGGCATTGTAAAGGATGGAAGAAGAGGAGGAGGGGGGCATTGTATAGGGTGGAAGAAGAGGAGGAGGGGGTCATTGTATAGGATGGAAGAAGAGGAGGAGGGGGCATTGTATAGGATGGAAGAAGAGGAGGAGGGGGCATTGTATAGGATGGAAGAAGAGGAGGAGGGGGCATTGTATAGGATGGAAGAAGAGGAGGAGGGGGGCATTGTATAGGATGGAAGAAGAGGAGGAGGGGGCATTGTATAGGATGGAAGAAGAGGAGGGGGGCATTGTATAGGATGGAAGAAGAGGAGGAGGGGGCATTGTATAGGATGGAAGAAGAGGAGGAGGGGGCATTGTATAGGATGGAAGAAGAGGAGGAGGGGGCATTGTATAGGATGAAAGAAGAGGAGGAGGGGGCATTGTATAGGATGGAAGAAGAGGAGGAGGGGGGCATTGTATAGGATGGAAGAAGAGGAGGAGGGGGCATTGTATAGGATGGAAGAAGAGGAGGAGGGGACATTGTATAGGATGGAAGAAGAGGAGGAGGGGGCATTGTATAGGATGGAAGAAGAGGAGGAGGAGGGGGGGGCATTGTAAAGGATGGAAGAAGAGGAGGAGGGGGGCATTGTATAGGGTGGAAGAAGAGGAGGAGGGGGTCATTGTATAGGATGGAAGAAGAGGAGGAGGGGGGCATTGAATAGGATGGAAGAAGAGGAGGAGGGGGCATTGTATAGGATGGAAGAAGAGGAGGAGGGGGGCATTGTATAGGATGGAAGAAGAGGAGGAGGGGGCATTGTATAGGATGGAAGAAGAGGAGGAGGGGGGCATTGTATAGGATGGAAGAAGAGGAGGAGGGGGCATTGTATAGGATGGAAGAAGAAGAGGGGGGCATTGTATAGGATGGAAGAAGAGGAGGAGGAGGGGGGCATTGTATAGGATGGAAGAAGAGGAGGGGGGCATTGTATAGGATGGAAGAAGAGGAGGAGGGGGCATTGTATAGGATGGAAGAAGAGGAGGAGGGGGCATTGTATAGGATGGAAGAAGAGGAGGAGGGGGCATTGTATAGGATGGAAGAAGAGGAGGAGGGGGCATTGTATAGGATGGAAGAAGAGGAGGAGGGGGGCATTGTATAGGATGGAAGAAGAGGAGGAGGGGGCATTGTATAGGATGGAAGAAGAGGAGGAGGGGACATTGTATAGGATGGAAGAAGAGGAGGAGGGGGCATTGTATAGGATAGAAGAAGAGGAGGAGGAGGGGGGGGGGCATTGTAAAGGATGGAAGAAGAGGAGGAGGGGGGCATTGTATAGGGTGGAAGAAGAGGAGGAGGGGGTCATTGTATAGGATGGAAGAAGAGGAGGAGGGGGCATTGTATAGGATGGAAGAAGAGGAGGAGGGGGCATTGTATAGGATGGAAGAAGAGGAGGAGGGGGCATTGTATAGGATGGAAGAAGAGGAGGAGGGGGCATTGTATAGGATGGAAGAAGAGGAGGAGGGGGGCATTGTATAGGATGGAAGAAGAGGAGGAGGGGGCATTGTATAGGATGGAAGAAGAGGAGGGGGGCATTGTATAGGATGGAAGAAGAGGAGGAGGGGGGCATTGTATAGAATGGAAGAAGAGGAGGAGGGGGCATTGTATAGGATGGAAGAAGAAGAGGGGGGGCATTGTATAGGATGGAAGAAGAGGAGGAGGGGACATTGTATAGGATGGAAGAAGAGGAGGAGGGGGCATTGTATAGGATGGAAGAAGAGGAGGGGGGCATTGTAAAGGATGGAAGAAGAGGAGGAGGGGGGCATTGTATAGGATGGAAGAAGAGGAGGGGGGCATTGTATAGGATGGAAGAAGAAGAGGGGGGCATTGTATAGGATGGAAGAAGAGGAGGAGGAGGGGGGCATTGTATAGGGTGGAAGAAGAGGAGGAGGGGGCATTGTATAGGATGGAAGAAGAGGAGGAGGGCATTGTATAGGATGGAAGAAGAGGAGGAGGGGGCATTGTATAGGATGGAAGAAGAGGAGGAGGGGGGCATTGTATAGGATGGAAGAAGAGGAGGGGGGCATTGTATAGGATGGAAGAAGAGGAGGAGGGGGCATTGTATAGGATGGAAGAAGAGGAGGAGGGGGCATTGTATAGGATGGAAGAAGAGGAGGAGGGGGCATTGTATAGGATGGAAGAAGAGGAGGAGGGGGCATTGTATAGGATGGAAGAAGAGGAGGGGGGCATTGTATAGGATGGAAGAAGAGGAGGAGGGGGCATTGTATAGGATGGAAGAAGAGGAGGAGGGGGCATTGTATAGGATGGAAGAAGAGGAGGAGGGGGCATTGTATAGGATGGAAGAAGAGGAGGAGGGGGCATTGTATAGGATGGAAGAAGAGGAGGAGGGGGGCATTGTATAGGATGGAAGAAGAGGAGGAGGGGGCATTGTATAGGATGGAAGAAGAGGAGGAGGGGACATTGTATAGGATGGAAGAAGAGGAGGAGGGGGCATTGTATAGGATGGAAGAAGAGGAGGAGGAGGGGGGGGGGGCATTGTAAAGGATGGAAGAAGAGGAGGAGGGGGGCATTGTATAGGGTGGAAGAAGAGGAGGAGGGGGTCATTGTATAGGATGGAAGAAGAGGAGGAGGGGGCATTGTATAGGATGGAAGAAGAGGAGGAGGGGGCATTGTATAGGATGGAAGAAGAGGAGGAGGGGGCATTGTATAGGATGGAAGAAGAGGAGGAGGGGGGCATTGTATAGGATGGAAGAAGAGGAGGAGGGGGCATTGTATAGGATGGAAGAAGAGGAGGGGGGCATTGTATAGGATGGAAGAAGAGGAGGAGGGGGCATTGTATAGGATGGAAGAAGAGGAGGAGGGGGCATTGTATAGGATGGAAGAAGAGGAGGAGGGGGCATTGTATAGGATGAAAGAAGAGGAGGAGGGGGCATTGTATAGGATGGAAGAAGAGGAGGAGGGGGGCATTGTATAGGATGGAAGAAGAGGAGGAGGGGGCATTGTATAGGATGGAAGAAGAGGAGGAGGGGACATTGTATAGGATGGAAGAAGAGGAGGAGGGGGCATTGTATAGGATGGAAGAAGAGGAGGAGGAGGGGGGGGCATTGTAAAGGATGGAAGAAGAGGAGGAGGGGGGCATTGTATAGGGTGGAAGAAGAGGAGGAGGGGGTCATTGTATAGGATGGAAGAAGAGGAGGAGGGGGGCATTGAATAGGATGGAAGAAGAGGAGGAGGGGGCATTGTATAGGATGGAAGAAGAGGAGGAGGGGGGCATTGTATAGGATGGAAGAAGAGGAGGAGGGGGCATTGTATAGGATGGAAGAAGAGGAGGAGGGGGGCATTGTATAGGATGGAAGAAGAGGAGGAGGGGGCATTGTATAGGATGGAAGAAGAAGAGGGGGGCATTGTATAGGATGGAAGAAGAGGAGGAGGAGGGGGGCATTGTATAGGATGGAAGAAGAGGAGGGGGGCATTGTATAGGATGGAAGAAGAGGAGGAGGGGGCATTGTATAGGATGGAAGAAGAGGAGGAGGGGGCATTGTATAGGATGGAAGAAGAGGAGGAGGGGGGCATTGTATAGGATGGAAGAAGAGGAGGAGGGGGCATTGTATAGGATGGAAGAAGAGGAGGAGGGGGCATTGTATAGGATGGAAGAAGAGGAGGAGGGGGGCATTGTATAGGATGGAAGAAGAGGAGGAGGGGGCATTGTATAGGATGGAAGAAGAGGAGGAGGGGACATTGTATAGGATGGAAGAAGAGGAGGAGGGGGCATTGTATAGGATGGAAGAAGAGGAGGAGGAGGGGGGCATTGTAAAGGATGGAAGAAGAGGAGGAGGGGGGCATTGTATAGGGTGGAAGAAGAGGAGGAGGGGGTCATTGTATAGGATGGAAGAAGAGGAGGAGGGGGGCATTGAATAGGATGGAAGAAGAGGAGGAGGGGGGCATTGTATAGGATGGAAGAAGAAGAGGGGGGCATTGTATAGGATGGAAGAAGAGGAGGAGGAGGGGGGCATTGTATAGGATGGAAGAAGAGGAGGAGGGCATTGTATAGGATGGAAGAAGAGGAGGAGGGGGCATTGTATAGGATGGAAGAAGAGGAGGAGGGGGCATTGTATAGGATGGAAGAAGAGGAGGAGGGGGGCATTGTATAGGATGGAAGAAGAGGAGGAGGGGGCATTGTATAGGATGGAAGAAGAGGAGGGGGGCATTGTATAGGATGGAAGAAGAGGAGGAGGGGGCATTGTATAGGATGGAAGAAGAGGAGGAGGGGGCATTGTATAGGATGGAAGAAGAGGAGGAGGGGGCATTGTATAGGATGGAAGAAGAGGAGGAGGGGGCATTGTATAGGATGGAAGAAGAGGAGGAGGGGGGCATTGTATAGGATGGAAGAAGAGGAGGAGGGGGCATTGTATAGGATGGAAGAAGAGGAGGAGGGGACATTGTATAGGATGGAAGAAGAGGAGGAGGGGGCATTGTATAGGATGGAAGAAGAGGAGGAGGAGGGGGGCATTGTAAAGGATGGAAGAAGAGGAGGAGGGGGGCATTGTATAGGGTGGAAGAAGAGGAGGAGGGGGTCATTGTATAGGATGGAAGAAGAGGAGGAGGGGGGCATTGAATAGGATGGAAGAAGAGGAGGAGGGGGGCATTGTATAGGATGGAAGAAGAAGAGGGGGGCATTGTATAGGATGGAAGAAGAGGAGGAGGAGGGGGGCATTGTATAGGATGGAAGAAGAGGAGGGGGGCATTGTATAGGATGGAAGAAGAGGAGGAGGGGGCATTGTATAGGATGGAAGAAGAGGAGGAGGGGGCATTGTATAGGATGGAAGAAGAGGAGGAGGGGGGCATTGTATAGGATGGAAGAAGAGGAGGAGGGGGCATTGTATAGGATTGAAGAAGAGGAGGAGGGGACATTGTATAGGATGGAAGAAGAGGAGGAGGGGGCATTGTATAGGATGGAAGAAGAGGAGGAGGAGGGGGGCATTGTAAAGGATGGAAGAAGAGGAGGAGGGGGGCATTGTATAGGGTGGAAGAAGAGGAGGAGGGGGTCATTGTATAGGATGGAAGAAGAGGAGGAGGGGGGCATTGAATAGGATGGAAGAAGAGGAGGAGGGGGCATTGTATAGGATGGAAGAAGAAGAGGGGGGCATTGTATAGGATGGAAGAAGAGGAGGGGGGCATTGTATAGGATGGAAGAAGAGGAGGAGGGGGCATTGTATAGGATGGAAGAAGAGGAGGAGGGGGCATTGTATAGGATGGAAGAAGAGGAGGGGGGCATTGTATAGGATGGAAGAAGAGGAGGGGGGCATTGTATAGGATGGAAGAAGAAGAGGGGGGCATTGTATAGGATGGAAGAAGAGGAGGGGGGCATTGTATAGGATGGAAGAAGAGGAGGGGGGCATTGTATAGGATGGAAGAAGAGGAGGAGGGGGCATTGTATAGGATGGAAGAAGAGGAGGGGGGCATTGTATAGGATGGAAGAAGAAGAGGGGGGCATTGTATAGGATGGAAGGAGAGGAGGGGGGCATTGAATAGGATGGAAGAAGAAGAGGGGGGCATTGTATAGGATGGAAGAAGAGGAGGAGGGGGGCATTGAATAGGATGGAAGAAGAGGAGGAGGGGGGCATTGTATAGGATGGAAGAAGAAGAGGGGGGCATTGTATAGGATGGAAGAAGAGGAGGAGGGGACATTGTATAGGATGGAAGAAGAGGAGGAGGAGGGGGGCATTGTAAAGGATGGAAGAAGAGGAGGAGGGGGGCATTGTATAGGGTAGAAGAAGAGGAGGAGGGGGTCATTGTATAGGATGGAAGAAGAGGAGGAGGGGGGCATTGAATAGGATGGAAGAAGAGGAGGAGGGGGGCATTGTATAGGATGGAAGAAGAAGAGGGGGGCATTGTATAGGATGGAAGAAGAGGAGGAGGAGGGGGGCATTGTATAGGATGGAAGAAGAGGAGGGGGGCATTGTATAGGATGGAAGAAGAGGAGGAGGGGGCATTGTATAGGATGGAAGAAGAGGAGGAGGGGGCATTGTATAGGATGGAAGAAGAGGAGGAGGGGGGCATTGTATAGGATGGAAGAAGAGGAGGAGGGGGCATTGTATAGGATGGAAGAAGAGGAGGAGGGGACATTGTATAGGATGGAAGAAGAGGAGGAGGGGGCATTGTATAGGATGGAAGAAGAGGAGGAGGAGGGGGGCATTGTAAAGGATGGAAGAAGAGGAGGAGGGGGGCATTGTATAGGGTGGAAGAAGAGGAGGAGGGGGTCATTGTATAGGATGGAAGAAGAGGAGGAGGGGGGCATTGAATAGGATGGAAGAAGAGGAGGAGGGGGCATTGTATAGGATGGAAGAAGAAGAGGGGGGCATTGTATAGGATGGAAGAAGAGGAGGGGGGCATTGTATAGGATGGAAGAAGAGGAGGAGGGGGCATTGTATAGGATGGAAGAAGAGGAGGAGGGGGCATTGTATAGGATGGAAGAAGAGGAGGGGGGCATTGTATAGGATGGAAGAAGAGGAGGGGGGCATTGTATAGGATGGAAGAAGAAGAGGGGGGCATTGTATAGGATGGAAGAAGAGGAGGGGGGCATTGTATAGGATGGAAGAAGAGGAGGAGGGGGCATTGTATAGGATGGAAGAAGAGGAGGGGGGCATTGTATAGGATGGAAGAAGAAGAGGGGGGCATTGTATAGGATGGAAGGAGAGGAGGGGGGCATTGAATAGGATGGAAGAAGAAGAGGGGGGCATTGTATAGGATGGAAGAAGAGGAGGAGGGGGGCATTGAATAGGATGGAAGAAGAGGAGGAGGGGGGCATTGTATAGGATGGAAGAAGAAGAGGGGGGCATTGTATAGGATGGAAGAAGAGGAGGAGGGGACATTGTATAGGATGGAAGAAGAGGAGGAGGGGGCATTGTATAGGATGGAAGAAGAGGAGGAGGAGGGGGGCATTGTAAAGGATGGAAGAAGAGGAGGAGGGGGGCATTGTATAGGGTGGAAGAAGAGGAGGAGGGGGTCATTGTATAGGATGGAAGAAGAGGAGGAGGGGGGCATTGAATAGGATGGAAGAAGAGGAGGAGGGGGCATTGTATAGGATGGAAGAAGAAGAGGGGGGCATTGTATAGGATGGAAGAAGAGGAGGGGGGCATTGTATAGGATGGAAGAAGAGGAGGAGGGGGCATTGTATAGGATGGAAGAAGAGGAGGAGGGGGCATTGTATAGGATGGAAGAAGAGGAGGGGGGCATTGTATAGGATGGAAGAAGAGGAGGGGGGCATTGTATAGGATGGAAGAAGAAGAGGGGGCATTGTATAGGATGGAAGAAGAGGAGGGGGGCATTGTATAGGATGGAAGAAGAGGAGGGGGGCATTGTATAGGATGGAAGAAGAGGAGGAGGGGGCATTGTATAGGATGGAAGAAGAGGAGGGGGGCATTGTATAGGATGGAAGAAGAAGAGGGGGGCATTGTATAGGATGGAAGAAGAGGAGGGGGGCATTGAATAGGATGGAAGAAGAAGAGGGGGGCATTGTATAGGATGGAAGAAGAGGAGGAGGGGGGCATTGAATAGGATGGAAGAAGAGGAGGAGGGGGGCATTGTATAGGATGGAAGAAGAAGAGGGGGGCATTGTATAGGATGGAAGAAGAGGAGGGGGGCATTGTATAGGATGGAAGAAGAAGAGGGGGGCATTGTATAGGATGGAAGAAGAGGAGGGGGGCATTGTATAGGATGGAAGAAGAGGAGGGGGTCATTGTATAGGATGGAAGAAGAAGAGGGGGGCATTGTATAGGATGGTAGAAGAGGAGGAGGGGGGCATTGTGTAGGATGGAAGAAGAGAAGGAGGGGGGCATTGTATAGGGTGGAAGAAGAGGAGGAGGGGGGCATTGTATAGGAAGGAAGAAGAGGAGGAGGGGGCATTGTATAGGATAGAAGAGGAGGAGGGGGGCATTGTATAGGATGAAAGAAGAGGAGGAGGGGGCATTGTATAGGATGGAAGAAGAGGAGGAGGGGGCATTGTATAGGATAGAAGAAGAGGAGGAGGGGGCATTGTATAGGATGGAAGAAGAGGAGGAGGGGGCATTGTATAGGATAGAAGAGGAGGAGGGGGGCATTGTATAGGATGGAAGAAGAGGAGGAGGGGGCATTGTATAGGATAGAAGAAGAGGAGGAGGGGGGCATTGTATAGGATGAAAGAAGAGGAGGAGGGGGGCATTGTATAGGATGAAAGAAGAGGAAGAGGGGGCATTGTATAGGATGGAAGAAGAAAAGGAGGAGGGGGGCATTGTGTAGGATGAAAGGAGCTGTCCTAGAGGGGAATTCTAATATAACAATGGTAATAAGGGAGAGAAAAATAAGAATCGGGAAAAGAGCTGATTGGAGGAGTAACAGTATAACTGAAGGCAGAACTTATAGAGGGGAATTGAATTAGATCCCCTGTCTGTTACCCCCGTATGGGGGGGGGTCGCCCTCTATATATCCTGGGGACATCATCATTGACAGTGAAAGAAAATTACAAATGTTTGGTTGGCCCCAGATGAGGAATAGAGGGGAAATCTAGCAGTGGGGACACTAGGTCTGGTAAAACCCAGGGATTCCCTCACTTTGGAAGAATTTCCTCTCACTTTCTGCTTTGGTTGTGAGACAGGAAGTAAAGGGAAATCTCCCTAATGGGACATAATTGGCAAAAAAGCCCAACAGGGTTATAATCCTTTCTTCAAAATGGAAAAAAAAAGCTTTGCCTAAAAGTAGAGTTCCAATCATATCCTATTATATACATAAACCTACCCCCACTCTAATCCTATTCTATCTACCCTGTATGGCCCCCCTTTCACACTTCGGCGACTTGGGAGTGCAAAGTCACATGGGAAGTCTTACCCCATGATTTCCAATGAGTACTGTTCATATCTGTGCGACTTCAAAGTAGTCCCTGCACTACTTTGGTCCGACTTTGATGCAACCTGAGGTCCATAGATTTCAAGATTACACAGGCATTGTTTAAAGTCGGGTCACAGTCGCATGACTTTTCAGAGCACCCAAGTGTGAAAGGGGCCTAAAGGAAAGATGTCTATGCTTACCAATTCTGAGGGCGTTCCAGACCAGTCCCATGATCTGCTCCCAAAGTAAGCCTATGGGTGACATTGCCCGGACTGTGCAGCTGTTGTCCCTGCTTCTCCTCTAAACTGAAGCAGCCGCTGGAGAGATCATGTGACCAGAGCAGAGCACCCTCAGAATAGGTATAGACATCTTTCCTTACAGTATACCAGTGTTGGGGTAGTTACTCAAAAAATGTAACTAGTTACTAGTTACTTCTGTAAATTGTAATGAGATTACTTTACTAGTTACTGCATCTGAAAAGTAACTTCACTTCTTATTACTTTACTTTCCTCTTTCATAATTGACCGTGTAGAAGAAGATACATGACACTCTTTCTGCATAGAGTTTATTGTATAAACACAGGCTTTGGGAAACATGAGAACAAAACCTGAAAAAAACAGAATAAAACATAAAGTGCAACAAAAAGTCATAAACTTCATCCCTCTCTATTCTTCGAAATAACGATTGTATCGCACGGCTTGGGTAACGCAGGAAAGCGCGTTCCTATAGCCTAGTAAAGTAGTGTAGTTACTTCCTATAGCCCAGTAAAGTAGTGTAGTTACCAATATTAGTATTGTAACTAGTTACTTTACTTAGTTACCAAAAAAAGTAATGTAGTTACTGTAATTAGTTACTTTGTAACTAGTTACCCCCAACACTGCAGTATATATAGAATAGACTTACAATGTGGGTGGGAGCAGATTTAGGGATAGTTAGGATTTGACTGGACTCCTACTTTATGTTATACTTTACTAAGCAGAACAAACTTCATATACATAAGACTCCTTCCACACTAACGATCAGTCAGTTTTTCAAGCAAACCCAATCGTACCATCCATTACTCTCTATGGAGTGGTAAATTTCCATAGATGTGTCTGATGACACCTGCCAACATCCAATCCAATCCTGTTCACTAAAAACAGACGGTCTGGTGGATCGGATCAGATGACAGTCAGAGGGAAACAGATAGGCGGTCCATTTCCATCAGACAACCCCATAGAGGACAGTGGGCTGTGTCTATGTCTACTCTGCATTAGCAGAGAGATCCCCTGCTGAGTGGGTGAACTGTGCCAGTGTGAAAGGGGGTCTAACAGTGACCATTGCAGGTTAGCAGGAGAATTATACACAGAGGACAGGTCGTGGTGTGCACCTAGGCAGTATACAAAATACAGTGTGATATTGAGACCATGTATTTATGAATTAAGCCTCCAGGGGGCACCACGAAAAACCTCTTCATTCACATAATAATTAGATGCAGAATGAAGTACTGACTTATTAGTGTCTGTGCCACAAAGCATCGCCCCCTGCTGGGGAGAAAGAGGACCTGATGTGTCAGGTGACCACCCTGAAGACTTTTTGAAAAGGAAAGTAGAAGCAAAACCATATTCTGGGGAATTCATAGACATTGTCACAGACACTCCACTGCAGAACAAATGTAGTTGGGGGGGGGGGGGGAGTGACAGATTTATGTAGCAATCAGAAACAGGTATAAGGTGGCAAGGGGGGGGGGGGCACTGAACCTTAAAGGGGTTGTTACCCTAAACAAAATATATGGAGATCCTGTTTTTTTTTTTTTATAGCAGGTTAACCACTTAAGCCCCAGAAGATTTTACCCCCTTCCTGACCAGGGGGTATTTTGCGATTCGGCACTGCCTGAATTTAACGGAAAATTGCGAGGTCATGCGACGCTGTACCTAAACAAATTTGACGTCCTTTTTTTCCCACAAACAGAGCTTTCTTTTGGTGGTATTTGATCACCTGTGCGATTTTTTGATCATGCGCTATAATCAAAAAAGTGCGACAATTTTGCAAAAATAACAATATTTTTCACATTTTGTTATATGAAATTCCCCCCAAAAACAATGTAAAAATCAAAATTTTTTTAAATTTTTGGCCAATTTGTTTTCTGCTACCTATGTTTGGTAAAAAAAAAAAAATCACAATAAGCGTATTTTGATTGGTTTGCGCAAAAGTTATTGCGTTTACTAACTAAGGGAAAGATTTTTGTCATTTTTGTTGTTTTTTTTTTTTAACGAGTAATGGCGGCGATCTGCGTTTTTTTTTTTTTTTTACGGGACTGCGACATTGCGGCGGACAGATCGGACCCTTGACTGACATTTTTGACACTTTTGGGGGTACCAGTGACATTACTACAGTAATCAGTGCTATACATATGCACTGTTACTGTAAAAATTACACTGGCAGGGAAGGGGTTAACTTTATTAGAGATGCAGTGACTATGTGTGTCCCTAGGGGCGTGCTTCTAACTGTGCAGGGATGTGGCTGTGTGTGTAACAGCACAGATCAACGGTCCTACATAGCAGGACCGTTAGGTCAGTGCTTTTACACAGGGAAGAATGACAGGCGGCTTTGTTTACATTAGCCGCCTGCCTTTCTCCCTTCACAGCGGACGATCGCGAGTGACCGGCGGACATAGGGTCCGCCGGTCACACGCACGGAGGTGTCTGTAAACGAGGCGGGAGCGTGCCTCCGGCGGCGCGTGCTCGCCTGCTATTGGCTCCCAGGCTAGTGATGTACCGGTACGTCACTTTGCCTGGCCGGGGCTGACTGCTGCAGTATATGTACTTGCGGCGGTTGGCAACCAGTTAAACAGCACAGTGCTTGTGCTGTCTAACCTGCCCCTCTGCTAACTGTAAAAAACCTGGCTTATCCTGCTACTTCCTGTGTCCCTCTCTGTGTGCTGACCATGATGCTCATGGCTAAGGTGTCTCAGATCTCCCCCGTCCTCTCCCTGCCTGTTAGCTTGGGAGTCTGCATCTCTGTCTCGGCCCCCCCTGCTTCTGTTATTTAACTAAAATTACACTGCCAGCCCCTCTCTTTCAATCTCCCATCCTTCCTCATTATAAACAAGTGTTTGTAAGAAACAAAGCCTCTAAATACCATTATGTGAAGTATCTTCAGGCCGGTCAGGTGGCTCCTGGCCCCTCTGGTACTCTGATACAGGGCTACAGCAGTAGTGGCAAGCGGCCAGCTCGGCGATCACGTGACTCCTGGCTGATGTCAGAAGGAGAGCTCGGCTCCTCCTGCTGTAGACCTGGATCGTAGCAGCAGAGCACAGGGAGTCACGTGACCGGCCTGAAGATACTTCACAAAAAGGTATTTAGAGGGTTAGTTTCTTACAAACACTTATACAGTGCAGGATGGGAGCTTGAAAGAGAAGGGTTGGCAGCAAAGCATAATTTAGGGTTGCAAACCCTTTAAGGCTCCGTTCACATGTCAGCGTATGGATCACGGGCAGAACCGCTGCGGTTCCGCCCGCGATCCGGAGATTATTGCAAATCGCGGGACGCCTGTGCGTTGCCCGTTGATTTGCAATAGCCCCCCAAACGCTGAGCGATGTTGCCGTGATTTCCGCCTGCCGAATCGCGGTAACATCGCGCAAAAAAAATTGCAGGACGCATTACGCCCAAAAAAGTACAAGAGCTTCTTTGGAGCATATTGCGTCCCGCGATTTTTTTTGCGCGATGTTACCGCGATTCGGCAGGCGGAAATCGCGGCAACATCGCTCAGCGTTTGGGGGGCTATTGCAAATCAACGGGCAACGCACAGGCGTCCCGCGATTTGCAATAATCTCCGGATCGCGGGCGGAACCGCAGCGGTTCTGCCTGCGATCCATACGCTGACATGTGAACGGAGCCTAAGGCAGGCCATAGACGATTCGAATTACGTACGATTTATCGTTCGATAAACGAAAGCGGCACTCGTGCACATCATCGAGTGTACCATCAATGTGAGCCGAAAATCGTACAACAAAATACTATTTTTTGTGCCTTTTAACCACATCTCTACCGGACACACTCCCTACTGTTCTGTGTTTTGTTAGGCGAAATCATACAACTCCCCCACTAATGATACGAAATTCGGCCGATTTTCGCAAAAAAAAACAACATGTTGGATATGTGAATTTTTGCTGACGTACGAAAATCGAACGTTTTACATACCACACTAACGATACGATAATCGTTCGATAACACTGCCATTTACAATTTTCGAACGAAATTCGAATCGTCTATGGCCTGCCTAAGTGTCTATACAACAGACGACTCAGCTTTGCTAGCTCTAACACTGTCAGCTCTGCAGCCAACAGCTTCTGATAAAGTGATGACATATCCCCAGCTCCATTCAGCTGCTGACTGGGAGATTCCCTGCCCAACAGCTGAAAGTAAACAAATGGGTGGGATGCCAGCTGATTTAAGTACCCAGATATGGCTGTGGCATCCCCGCCCTGTGTTCACTGCCAGCTGGGGAATCAGTGTTGCCAACCATCCATAAATTTAAGGGCAGACCGTAAATTTCAATCCATATACGGGCTGCCGTAAAAAATATGGCATGCACAGTTCTAAAGCCTTTTGCTTGGCCATTTTCGGCCAGATGAGCGCATTCGCAGTAGGTCAATGACGTAATGCCATTTTTGAATGGACAGCAGTCGACACTCGGAGTCCCAGGGACTGAACCCCTGCACCATCCATCCATGGCTGCTGGAGACTCCCACCACATTACTGTGAGCACAGCCACACTTAGTCCTGGAGACTGGACCCCTGCAACATCCGTCCATCCATGGCTGCTATCTTGTGAAAGAGCGGGTCTCTCTCAGGGGCTCAGTGAATTGAAGCGTGGTACTGTGATAGGTTGCCATCTGTGCAATCAGTCCACCTGTGAAATTTCCTTGCTACTAAATAATCCACGGTCAACTGTTCGTGGTATTTTAACAAAGTGGAAGCAACTGGAAATAACAGCAACTCAGCCACAAAGTGGAAGGCCACGTAAAATGACAGAGCTGGGTCAGCGCATGCTGAAGCTCACAGTGCGCAGAAATCGTCAAAGGTATGAATACACATGCACATAATGGGATTTTTGTACTTACCCCCTTAATGACCAGGCCATTTTTTGCGATTCGGCACTGCGTTACTTTAACGGAACATTGTGCGGTCGTGCGGTGCCGTACCCAAATACAATTGATGTCCTTTTTTTCCCACAAATAGAGCTTTCTTTTGGTGGTATTTTATCACCTCTGCAATTTTTCGATTTTAAGCCATAAACAAAAAAACTGTTTTGAAAAAACACCATATTTTTTACTTTCTGCTATAAAACATTCCCAATACATTTTTTTATTAGTTTAGGCCAATTTGTATTCTGCTACATATTTTTGGTAAAAAAAAATCCCAAAAAGCATATTTTAATTGGTTTGCTCAAAAGTTATAGCGTTTACAAACTACAGGATAGATTTTTGGACTTTTTATTTATTTATATTTTTTATCAGTAATGGCGGAGATCTGCGATCTTTAGCGGGACTGCGACATTGCAGTGGACAGATCGGACCCCTAACTTGACATTTTTTACACTTTTTGGGGATCACTAATACAGTAATCAGTGCTAAATAATATGCACTGTTACTGTATAAATGACACTGGCAGGGAAGGGGTTAATACTGGGGGCGATCAAAGGGGTTTATGTATGCCTAATATGCTTAGCTGAAACTGCTGATCTGCCCCTGCCTGTGTGAGAGAAGATCCGCCTGCTTTGTTTACATAAGCAGGCGGGTCTTCTCTCGGTTTCCCGGCCCACCTCCTGCTGTGCCGAAACCACATGCACTCCAGTCATGTAATACTACGTGACTGGACGAAGCCGAGCCACCCTGCCGTAGTAATGTTACGGCAGGCGGTCGGCAAGTGGTTAAACAACAGCCTGCAAAACTTTGCGGCCAAAAGAAGCAGATGCCAAAATAACTACCTTATAGAATTTTGTGAAGGTATGCAAGGACGACCAAGTGGCCACCTTGCAAACTTGCGATATTGAAGCCTGATGACGGAAGGCCCAAGAAGCACCCAAGTAGAATGTGCTATGACAGGGAAAGGTGGAACCTGATCTTTAATGGAATAGGCCTGAGTCATCATCTGTCTGATCCATCTGGAGATGGTAGCCGAAGAAGCAGCAGCCCTTTTCTTGGTCTGTTCGTAACCACAAAAAGCGAGTCTGACCTCCAAAAAGACTAATTCGCTGCGAGATACACCCGAATCGCATGAAACACATCCAAAGTATGCAAAGCAAATTCCTTGGAATGAACCGGCTTGGGACACAAGGAAGGCAACACAATGTCCTCATTCAAATAGAAGCCAGAGACGACTTTGGGCAGGAATGATGGACAGGGACAAAGAACCACTTTATCCCTATAGACCACCAAATAGGGACTGTGACAGGATAATGCTGCCAATGCCAATACCCTGCAGGCCGAGGTAATAGCCACCAAGAATGCCACCTTCTGGGATAATGTAGGCAAGGAAATCTCCTAAATATTCTCAAATGGAGGTTTCTGGAGAACCGAAAGCACTAAATTTAAACCCCATGGCGGCAAAAGAGACGGTACAGGTGGAGCCACATGTCGAACTCCCTGAATGAAGATACAAACTAATGAATGCGTGGCTAGGGGTCTCTGAAAGAGGATTGCTAGGGCAGATACCTGGCCCTTAATGGTACTCAAGGCCAACTTCTGATCAACGCCCCGTTGAAGAAAGGTTAAGATCCGAAACACAGAAAAGGATCAAGGATGAGCAGCAATCGACTCACACCAAGAAATGTACGCTTTCCACGTGCAATGGTTTATCTTGCTGGAAGACAACTTCCTCGCCTTCACCATAGTAGGGATCACTGATCCAGACAAACATCCATCCCCCAGTACCTGGCTTTCAATAGCTAAGCCACTAAAACCAGCGACTGTAAAGCAGGATGGCTGGAAGATCTCCGCTCTTGATTCCTCGCATGAACTGCGGAAGAAGCCTGAGCCCAGGATGATGCTGGTCTGATCATGGCCCTTGGATGTCTGCGGCACCTGTCAGAGGACCCCGTGATCACGCCACGAACTTCGGTTTCCTCCAGTGGGGCCGAACCTGCTAAAGGAGCTGCATGTAGGACTGTGCAAACAGAAATGTCTTGAAGGTGGACACCACTAGACTCAGAACCTGTATGCAAATCAGAAGAGAGAACTGTTAATGTGATAGCAGCTGGTGAATCACGGCCTGTCCTGAAATTTGTCCAGAGGAAGGACCACCCTGGTCAGAATTAAAATGAGACCTAGGTAAATCAATTCCCTGGACGGGGATAGGGGGACCTTAGGTAGTTCAGACATCACCTGAACCTTTGCAGGAATTAAATCCGCACAAGGAAACTCAGGACCTAAAAAACCTGAAAAGGACGAGCTTTGTCCCCCTTTCTGTGTACCCCCAAAAGAAACCTTTCACAGATCTCCTTGGCGCTCACCAAAGAAGTCTACGGGGCCGGAAACCAGCAAAGATGTCACCCCACCTCAATAATGGGTGAGGGCAGACCTTCATACTGAAGGGGTCTTGTCTGCGGGTCCCAAGAAGCTTGCTCTAGGTTTACCAGACCAAGGTTGCTTGGAACCTCCCAGGGAAGATTTAAAAGATCTATTTCCCTTATTATTCTTCGTCCCAGAAGCACAAAATTTTCTATTGGCTGAGAAGGAGGGCCCCTGTCTGCGATGAGGCTCCTTCCCTGTCCTTGATTGTGGAAAGAAGGTACTCTTCCCCCTCGTGATGCCCTTAATGATGTCATCCAGGGTAGCCCCAAACAGGCGATTGCCTTGAAAGGGCAGATCAATGAAAGCTTTCTTAGAGGATTGCTCTGTGGACAAATTCTTAAACCACAGCATGCGCCTAATCACCACTGCTGAAACAGAAAAGTTTGGACAGCACAGGAGCTGTATCCAAAGCTGCATCACAAATAAACTGATGTCTCCCATTCTGAGCAAAATGAAAACACTTAGCATTGTATGCAACTCTGCTGGCATCTTGTGGTCAAATATGGGTATCACATGTGTGGGACAATTGCACAGTTATAAACTGCCGTAAATGATAACAAACATCAGGACACTTTACATATATGATCATGCAGCAACAATTCTTTCTATCTTTTTACATATGCTACTACATCAACTGGTAGTCAACTTCTTGTTTACATGTGTTTGTGTGTATTTTTAAACACAAGTCAAAGCACTTTTTACTGTGTGCTTTTAAGATTAGTTATTTTGGCACAGTATTTATTAATATATTCCAGACTTGCTTAAAAAAAAAACAAGTGCTTATTAATAATACAATGTTTTTTTTCATATTTTGAGTAAAGAAATAATCAAAAAATATTTTTTAATAATTTGACTTTAATAGTGGCTAAGTCACAGATATCCAACTATGAACGATTTGACAAACTAACCACGTTCAAAAAATTAGAAGAGCACATGTCAGATTACAATAAACTGGAAAAAAAATCTACT
The DNA here is from genome assembly GCF_965119305.1 of Pelophylax lessonae. Lineage (NCBI taxonomy): Eukaryota > Metazoa > Chordata > Amphibia > Anura > Ranidae > Pelophylax > Pelophylax lessonae. The sequence goes on from NC_138776.1 coordinate 96,470,250, forward strand.
ATACCCAAATGAATGAAACTGGTCTATTTCACAAAATATGGAATCCCTGGCTTGAACATGGTAATAATGTTTAATCATTATTTCCTAAAGTATAAAAAAGGGAAAACTTTTTTTTTTGTGTATTTGTTGGTGTCTTTTCATGCCTTAGAATATACTAGTAATGATATAATTAATCAACTTTTATTTAGACTGGTGTTACTCTGTAGGACTGTAATCATGTCTAAACACAGGACTAAAGGAATAGATTTAGTAATAGGGTTATATAAAATGCATTTTATCATGTAATTTAATGTTCTCTCGCATTTACAGCACTAATCATTCAGGTTTACATATCTCAAATAGCATTTGATAATATACCATTCCTTAGGGCAGTGATGGCGAACCTTGGCACCCCAGATGTTTTGGAACTACATTTCCCATGATGCTCAATTACACTGCAGAGTGCATGAGCATCATGGGAAATGTAGTTCCAAAACATCTGGGGTGCCAAGGTTCGCCATCACTGCCTTAGGGTATCCGTGTGATTACAAACCTTCAGTTTCGGCATTTCAATGTAAAGGAATGGGTTAATCCAGGTGTGTATTTTTTTACAGCACCAAATTTCATTGTGCTCTATATATATATATATATATATATATATGTAGTCAGAACAAGATTTGCAAAACAAGAATGCATTACAGAATAAACAAACATTTTTTTTAAAGTTCCATGGACCAATAATATTTGAAGCTTTACTTGATGCTAGGTTCAAAAAGGTTGCAGCAAAATAAGCCTCTCGCATACATATATATATACACACACAAATATACATATTATATATATATATATATATATACAGTGCTTTTTTTCTCAGAGACAAGGTGCAGGAACTCACTCCCCCTCCTAGGTCACGCCCCTACCCACCCCTAGAACCGTCCCTAGGACTGCACCTCTAGAGAACAGGGAACCAAGTATAATTTGGGGGCTATACAAGTAATTTGTATGGAATTAAAAAAAAAACGCAATGCAGTAAAATGTGCAAAAAAAATAGAAATATCCAGCACTTACCAAAGTAAGCTCAGAGGCACTTCCAGGTGATTTCAGCATTCTTGTCATACGCATCTTCTCTGCTTCTCTTCTTGCTTCTCACATCAGTAACAGTGTGACGACCAAGAAGTAGCCATGAGTATACATATTTAGAAGGGTCAAAACAACATAGAGGAGGACCATTAAAGCGGAGTTCCGGGCACAAAATCGGTATTTTTTTTTTGTGCCCCTCCGCTAGCTACACATAACCTGAAAAGGAATTGGATAGTTATTTTTTTTTTTTGTATACTCACCTTGTAATCGAAGATCGTAAATACTCACCTCAGGGTACTTCCTCCTCCAGCGCCGAGGCTCACCCCGTCACTTCCTGCCTCGCGATGATTCCTGGGAGCTGAACATCATCGCTCCCAGGAATCAATGCGACGGCACCGGCCCCGCACGTCACATGCCCAGAAGCTGTTTAGGAATGCGGCGCCGCGCCGGAAGTGACGAGAGGGGCCGGTGCGGCGCATTCTGGGAGAAGAAGACGCGGAAGAAGACACCGAAGAGGACCGCGCCGGCTTCAGCTGCCCACAAGAGAGATGGAAACGCTGTGGAAGAAATTTTCAAAGTAAGTATTTCTTCTAAAAGGTAAGTGCGAACCGGGACAGATCAGAGGCTAGCCATTGTGGAATGTGCTAGCCCTGACTGTCCCGGGGGTATGTTCATTAAAAAATGAGATCTGTGCCCGGAACTCCGCTTTAACTGTGATAAACAGTAGTCCTGAAATGTTTTTTATCAGAAGGGAAGCTCTGTTCGGAGCAATTTATTAGTGAGAATCCTCTTTCACACTCGCTGGATGAAATTGGAGACTCCTTTGATGGCATTTATAGGAGGGCACAGGTCATCAGGCAAAATATTCTCAAGCAAAAATTCTCTGAAAGCATGAATCATTTGCTTTCATTCAACTGGCATCTAATGGACACATTTCCAATTTCCTCCTCTCCAAAAGTAAGCTTTTGCTCAAAATTGTCAGGCCAATGTTTGGAGTCAAGCACCCTGGTGCAGTTGGCAAGAGCAGAATCATTTTCAGTGAGCAGTCTACACTCTATTGAAAATTTGAATTTTTTATAAAAAGCATCAGGATCTATAGGAAGGTCAATTTTAGCTTCTTTTCTGTAAAGGGAGATTCCCTGAAAACAGAGCTTTTCAGAGGCAACAGCTGCTTCTTTATAATAAGAACCTGGCTCTGTTCTTCTGCTTTCAAGCAGTGGCGTCACTAGGGGGGGGCCATGGCTCCTCCAAAATTAGTCTGTGCCCCCCCAATTAATTTATAAGCACAACACTGACTGGAATCTTCTGTCCGTCCCGCCGCCGCGCAGCGCCTCTAAACACACAGCAGGCCAGCGAGCTGGCTGGGCGGACCGGCGCCCCAACGAGCGAGCGGAGGGGGGCGGTGCACAGCGGAGCGGCATGATGTCAGGGAGAGTGCGCAGCGTGGTGCGCATGTGCGCAGTGCGGCGTGAGTGCGCACCAGCCCGCCCCAGCCTGGCTGAAAGCGCGCGCGGGACTGGCGGGCGACCAGGCGTAACGTGTCAGTCACGCTGCCGCTGTCCACACTGTGTGTGTCTCTCCTGTGGGGACTCGGGGATCGGGACGGTCGGGAGTGGACGTGGACCAGGACCAGATGGTGAGTGAGGCAGCCGCGGCGGACGGAGGCAGCAAGAGTCCACACTGGCGACTGGCGTCTCTCTGGAGTCTGGCACTGGCAGCAAGCATAGCATAGGCCAGCCCAGTGAGCCAGCAAGCCAAGGCCAACTTAGCACTGCAGAGGAGTGGAGGAGGACTCAGACAGACTGAGGAGTGACTGAGGAGCCGACTCAGCCGAGCCAGGCCAGCAGCCACCAGCAGCAGCAGGACACGAGGACGAGAAGCAGCAGGTCGGCATCGGCTTAGAGGTGGCACTGTGGCACTGGCAGCCTCAGCCTGCCTGGGAGGTGAGTCACTGGAGAAGTGAGACTGAGTCCACTCACCAACAATTGTCAATGTGGACAGTACTTGATTGACATGCCAAGCTGACAGAATTTTACAGCTGAACAATGCTGATAAATTCTGTCAGCATGTCAGCCCACATTGTCATTTTCAGGGGTATGAAGGTGGTATGAGATGCAAATGTACAATGGACTCACATTGAGTCCACTGCACATTTGCATCTCATACCACCCTCATACCCCTGAAAATGACAATGTGGGCTGACATGCTGACAGAATTTATTTTACAGCTGAGCTGAACTGCTCCACTAGTGCGAGTGCCATCTCTAAAACCGATGTCCCTGGGCCTGCTCCTTGTGTGCTGGCTCACTGTGTCTGGTTCCATTGCTGCGTACTGCTGCCTCGCCTTACAGTGAGGTGACTCCGCTAATGCTGTCCACATGCTCTGGGCCTTCAAATATATAAACATGAAATATTCGTGACTGATGCCCATTGTCAGGAATATTTCATGTTTATGTCTTTATTTGGCCAATTTTTCACAAATGTTTCATGTTTATGCTATTGAAGGCCCAGAGTGTGTGGACGACATCAGTGGAGTCACCGGTAAGGCGAGGCAGCAGCACGCAGCAGAGGAGCCAGACACAGCCAGCACGCAAGGAGCAGGTCCGGGGTCATCGGTTTTAGAGGTGGCAGGTAAGTGGAGCAGTGAGTCCACTGCACATTTCCTTTCTCGTACCACCCTCACGTCCCTGAAAATGACAATGTGGACTGATCCGCTGACAGAACTTTACAGTTGAACATGGCAAACATGTATAATACATGTCTGTAAGTTTGCTATGTCCAGCTGTAAAATTCTGTCAGCATGTCAGTCCACATTGTCATTTAATGTTTATGCTTTTAATATCCATTGTCAGTAATATTTCATGCTTCATGCATTCTAGATAGATAGATAGATAGAGTGTATATATATATTGTAAAGTTTGGGGGTTCTAGCTCCACCGGATTGAGTGCACAACCGTTTAAAACATAAACAAAAAGGCTTTATTTCAGCAAACTTAAACAGGCTTCCAGCAGTGCATAAATCGAACACAAAATAAAGTCCGCTTTTCTTCAGCACAAAGGAATAAGGTAAGAAAAAAAGGCACATACGGTTTTGTGGATGGGTCTTCACCCCAAGGTTTGTAACAGTCCTTAATAGACCTCTCAGCAGCTTCCAGCAAACTTGCAGCTCCTTCAGACAGGTGCAACCACCAAACTACTCCTCCCCCACACTCACCTATTGCTGCTTCCTGTCTCTTAAGGACTGCTTCTCATGGGACTTAACCCTGTGTGTTGGAATCCCTTATGGTCAGGGGTGGGGGCTCTTTCCCACCCGAATTTCACTACAGAGCCCCCCAAATTCCGGGTCCCAAATATCTCTCTATTCAACACAGAGAACTGCGATTCAGTCCTCCTGATTTTAGCTATTTCCAGGAATTTCTCACCCGTCTTGGGTGACCCCCTGAACATTTCCCAACTTCCCTTAAAGAGACCACAACCCAAACACAGGAGATATATAGCGACTGTCCAGGACCCAACCTTGGCGTCCTGTACAATATATATATATATAAATTGCGTTTTATAGTTGGCCCCCCTACTTTTGTCCCTGTCCCCCCATGTGCCCCCCCTAAATATGAAAGCTGAAGACGCCACTGCTTTCAAAGAGTTGTACAACAGTTTGTATTTTTTTATTTGCCCTGTAGAGATTTAGTCTTTGCTCTTGCAACACCAAGCTTAATTCCGACAACTCTTGAAAAGCATCACACGAGTCCCTAATTAAGTAAGAAGTTTGTGTTGGTCATTTTTTTCAATAGGCCTTCATACATACACCTTTCAGTCTTATCCCGGGCGGTATCTTGCTTTGCTTCTTCAAAATGATGGACCAAAACTCTGTAGATTTCCCACACTGCTGACACAGATCTAAAAGTAGATGCCACCCATCTTGTACTAAGAACTCGTTTTATTTTCAAAAGCTGCGCCTCTAGGGAGCTAGCACAAAATTGCAGTTCTCTGCAGTTTTTGGGAGATGCATGATATAGTACATGCAAATTATCCATAAAGGCCTTAAATCTGTTAATGTTTGTTTGACTATATCTCCAACTACCAATTCTAATCTGTGATTAGCACAGTGCCACAGAATAATTGAAGAAAATTTCTCCTTCAACAATTTCCCAACAATGCTCTTATTTCCTAACATCACGGCTGCACCATCACATGTTACACTGATCAAATGCTGTCTTAAGTAGTCATCCAACATCCCATTAGAATGGAGGCAGTTAAGAAGAGATGTGCAAATTCTTTTCACATTGACGCTTTTAAGCTGAACCAAATCAAGAAAGAAATTTACTGGGGAATCCATTGCACTGTGTGCAAGAAAAAAAATCGAACATTTACAATCAGTGTAGATTTTTGACTTAAGGTGGTTGACTCATTATTGATAAGGGCAATTTTATTTTTTGATCTTATGATTTCATTGACCAGGTTTTTTTCTCATTTCTTGTGCAATATGATTCACAATATTAATGCAGGCATTTGTTGAGGGAAGAATTCGGTCCATATTAATGCCATTTAACTCCTGCAGATCAATTTTAGTGCAAAAACTACTGAACGACTGGTTTTATTTGGTTATTTTGTATGCAGTGCGAAAGATCTTCTTCGTTATTTCTTTCTCTTGGGCCACGTTTTTTAAACAAATTGCTTCAAGATGTTCATTTTTTCGTTCCAAAAATTTTTTTAAGGCGGCCTTGTGTGCAGAACTTTCTTTGTAATCAAACATTTTTTTATTAAAGAAGTGAGCTTCTGCGATTGTTTGTTGCCATAACTGGTTACCTCATTATTTGCCCATTCCTTAGACATCTTCATGCCATTTCTGTTTTCTACGCCAAGAATACCAACTTTTCTGCACACCTTGCACCCAAGCTTCTGATCATGGAAGTCAAGCCAATCGTACTTCTCGCAAAAAGATTTTTTTGTTCCTAAGTCCAGCAACTTGGCCAGGCAGTTTCAGAACTTTAAAAACAATCTGGATCAGTGCAAGAAAGACCATCAAGTGTGAACTTCATCAGAAGACACAATTAAATTGGTGAAGAAACACATGAATGAGATGCAGACTGTAAAACAGTTGACTGTTCTGCGTTCCCTGTTCCACTTCACTTATTGGTAATTTTTTATTGCCATGGGTAAAAAAGCTAGTTATCTTTTTCATGGTAAAAATTATAAAGGATTTGACTTCTTTCTAAAGGGGTCGAGTAGATGGAGTAGATGGATGGATGAAGATGATCTGAAAATATAGATGAAAACTAACTAACTATGAAGGTAATGGCTTTGTATATTGCAAAAAAATATAAGAAGAGGGTAGAGGGAATGGCGCTGTCTGATATCGTAGAATGAATGAGGGCCAATAGTGGATATGGATTAATAGAAATGATGTATGACCATATTTAAAAGAGAAATAAATAGTATAGGAAAAGATAAAATAATTAAAATCCCAGATGTTATGAAAAGAGGGGATTAAAGGAACTGCATAAAATGTACTAATATATGTATAAAAAGTGAATCACATATGTGAAAAAAAAAAAAAAATATATTATATAAGTGTATAAATATGTAAAATGTGAACGTGGGCCCAAAAAATTATACACAAATAGCTAAACCCATAAATATATAAACGTCAAATTCATAAAAAACATACAGTCATAGATAAAGTGCAAGAAAACACTAAAACTAAAGTGACAAGTGCATGTGATGTAAAATTATATACTATAAGGTGATAAGGTGCAATCGACACAAGGTGGTGAGTGCTAAAGTGCTGGTAGCGTTAAATCCTAAATTAATGTGGATATACACAAATACAGATATGTGACGTAAAAACAAAAAGAAAAAAAATTTTCAAAAAATATATGTATATGGTAAAATATAAAACAGAAAGTTCAATGGTGCACAAGTGCTAGAGTGATGAGAATTCTCCCAAAAATATGTTAGAACAGGTGTCTAACTTTAGATCAGCAAGATGCAATCGATAACCCCGTGGTGGGCAGTGAGGTGCTCGGTGACCCCTATGGTAAATAGCACACTCACCGGAAGTACCCACCCCACACAGGGGTAAAGAGTGGGTATAAGTGGCGTTCCAGTGGTAAATCTTAATCTCCTCTATCGGTCCTAGGATGGGACATCTATGGGGTATCTGGACAGCAGCAATCCTAGGTTGAGCTAGGATCAGATGGTATACTGATGGCGGGGATAACTACTCCCAGTGTCCACAAGGGACCGATATTGCAGATATCCGGATGTTGAAAAGAAGGCACAATAGTGTAATATTTCCTGGGAGGCTGCAGTCTAATACATATCTACATCCGTATAACCCATAAGCGCGGAGTTTATTATTACTTGTATATTGCAAAGCACCGTCTAAGTTTCCGGGTCATATGAATAAACTAAAAAAGGTTACGTTTTAGTAATAATAAAAAAAAAAAAAAAAAAAGTATGTACACAGTTTTTTAATAAAGTTTTCAAATTGATAATAAACTTGATCGCTTAACCTGTATAATCACATGCACTTCAAACTAAAAAGATTGCAATATTCTAACAATGTCAAACTTACCTTTTAGATCCTGTATCTGCATTTTTACAACCCCCTGCATTTACACATGCACCTACAAACACTAGCACCATCACATGTAAGCATGCACATGCGCCATGCGCACCTGAGCACACAAAGCACCCCAACATGTACCACCACAAAGCTCATTGAGGAGCTGGTAATACATCTACATGAATAAAATTATTTTGTAGCAGAAGCGGGATGGCAACAACAGGACAAAGTAAGACTCCATATTAATGACATATCCCTCGATAATCAGTTACTTTACTTCAGTAAATGTAGTAAGGAATCCTGATCAAGAAGTATACCCCCAAAATTTGCCTAAGTTCTTGTATCAACAAAATAAGCTTAATTACTGCACCACAAGTGACAGACAAAACTAAACTGATTATTTTTTTAAAATAAATTACTATTATTCTTCCATCGTTTATGTTTTATGCAAAAAAAAAAACACAACCAGAGGTTTTACATGAATAATGGTATACAGGCAGGAAGAAAGACTGTAGGGGGGGCCTCCAATTATAGAGATCCTGGAAGAGACGGAAAATAAATATTAAAGTGGTTGTAAAGGCACAAGGTTTTTTACCTTCATACATTCTAAGCATGAGGATAAAAAACCCCCCTCCCCAATACTTACATGAGCGCCCACTCGATTCAGCGATGTCCAGTAGAGCCTTGCCTCTCTGGGGACTCACACTTCTGATTGGCTTTTGGCGGCAGTGGGAGCCATTGGCTCCTGCTGCTGTCAATCACAGCCAGTGAGCCATTCAGGAGAAGAGGGGGCGGAACCAAGCCACAGCTCCGCGTCTAAATGGACACAGAAAGTAGCGGCTCGTTTGCCCCCATTGTAAGCAGTTTGCTGTGAGGGCACTCAGCAGGAGGGAGGGATCAGGAGTGCCAACATGGGATCTGAGAAGAGGAGAATCTGGTCTGCTCTGTGCAAAACCACTACACAGAGAAGGTTAGTAAGACATGTTATTTTTTTAAATTAAAAACACTTTAAATATCACTTTAATTTCAGAGCTGACTTTCCCACACAGCCCTACAGCATGACATAACTTCTGATCAGCCCCCAAACCCTTCACCACCAGAATTCAGGCCAGGCCCAAACACTGCACCTTAAAAAAAAAAAAAAAAAAAAGTTTTACATACCTTTTGTTGCAGGGTTCACACGATGAGCAGAACACACACAACAGTTTCAGGCGGATACACTGTATGGGGGCCTCCAATTCTAGAGATCCTGAAAGAAACAGCAAAAAAATAATAACTCTTTACTTTCAGAACTCAGACCATGCCCAAACACTGCACCTTCAAAAAAGAAAAATAAAGGTTTTACATACCTGTTGCTGGGTTCACACGAAGAATGGTATGCAGGTGGCGTAAGGGCTGCAGGCAGACAGACTGTAGGGGGGCCTCCAATTATAGAGTTCCTGGAAGAGACTGCAAATAAATAATAATTGCAAAGCTGACTTTCCCACACAGCCCTATAGCATGACATAACTTCTGATCAACCCCTAAACCCTTCACCTTCAGAATTTAGACCAAGCCCAAACACTGCACCTTTTAAAAAAAAACATTTTACATACCTGTTGTTGCAAGGTTTACACGATGAGCAGAACACACACGATGGCTGCAGGTGTGCAGACTATAAATGGTTAAATACATTGTGCAGACTGTAAAGCTTTCTCACACTACTGCATTTCAAGAAAAGATCAGATCACTCCCAAACCCTTCACCTTCCGACCTCAGATCAGTCCCAACACTGCACCTTCATGGAGCCCAGAGGTTTTTTAAATACCTGTTGAACAGTAGAAGTGTTGTACACGTGAGGGCTGCAGGTATGTAGGAGTCAGGCATGCAGACTGTAGGCCTCTGAAATCCTAATTGAGAGAGCAAGCAAATTACACATTTTCACATTTTGACCTCAGGTTAGCTCCAATGTATGCACCTTCAGACCTCAGACCAGCCCCAATGCATGCTGGAATTTTATTGTGTTGTGCACTACTGCACCATGCTGAAAAGGGAGTTGAGGGCTCATGCACACCAGCGATCTGAACCATATAGAAAAGAAAAAGGGGCGTACTTGGATGTCCACAAGGCACAGGTACAGCTGATGGCCATTACCCTGTAGAAATAAATGAAAGGCTAAAATACATGTGTGTCAACTATATTGAGCAAAGAGACATTCCCAAATGTGCAGCAAGGAGACATTCCAAGTGCATCAGAGACAGCTACAGTCCAGCCCATCAAATAGACAGCCGTAGGCCCAGTCCAGCAAACAGACAGCCGCGGCCCAGTCCAGCAAAGAGACAGCTGCAGTCCAGTATATCAAAGAGACAGCCCAGTCCAGTACATCAAAGAGACAACCCAGTCCAGTAAACAGACAACCACAGCCCAGTACATCGAAGAGCCAGCCCAGTCCAGTAAAAAGACAGCCCAGTCCAGCAAAGAGACAGCCCAGCCCAGTACAGTAAAGACAGCTGGTTCTTGTGGTTAAATACATTTGATTGAAGAAACATTTAACCTAACCTAACTTAGCACAATAAATAGTGGCCAGTTGGAGGAGGAAGTGGGTAACTGTGGGCAGGGCTGCTGTTAGAAATCACGGGGCCCCATACAGACTACCTGGCAGGGCCCCCCCCCCCCCCCCCCGAAAATATTAAAGATATATTTAGCTAAAATTACAACAAAATCACTATTAGCAGACACAAATTCAACAAAACTCAAATAATTCCTGCTAAATCTGAAAGAAAAAAACTATGTTAATAAACAAAAATAAAGATGAGATGAAAAAAATATACAGGCTGGGCAGTTGGAGCTCTGGGATCAGAGAGACAGAGAGAGAGAGAAACAAAGTTACAAATAAACTCAGGAGCAGAGGTAACATTAGAGCCAGTGCTGGGAGGGGGGCCCACACAGGGAGGGGGATTAGTGAAGGGACAACTGTCTCTTTCTCAGCAGATAAAAGCTGATAGCAAGGAGAGGGACAGATCAGATTCAGGTGCTGGAGGAAGATTTCTGTATTTGTCGTCCATCACTAATCCCCCTCTCTGTGTGGGCCCCCCTGTGTGCTTGGGCCCCCTACAAGAGGGCTGGTGGTCCCCCCCTATCAGCGGCCCTGACTGTGGGAGGTGATGGCGACCCTGTTGGTAGGAGGACAGGTATGCTTCATGTCCGCTTGATCTCCATATTGGAGCCTGCTGTGGTGCAGGGTTATCCTAGGGCCTGGCCTGGAGAGTCACAAGATCAAGGCACTGAATAAGTAGAAGTCCGGTGGCGTTCTGTGGTTTTATACCTATGAGGTGAAGTGAATTGAATATACAGAGCAATACTAAACAAATTAATGTTTCAAGGGAGAACAAGGGAGAGGATGGTGAAGAACGGGACAGGTTCTTCATTGCCGTCTTGAAATGCTACAGAACACGGAGAATGAGAGGGGGGGGGGGGTCCAGTCTGCCCATTCTCCTCTGACCTCTGACATCAACAAGGCATTTTCATCTACACAACTGCTGCTCACTGGATATGTTCTCTTTTTCTGACCATTCTCTGTAAACCCTAGAGATGGTTGTGCATTAAAATCCCAGTGGATCAGCAGTTTTTTAAATACTCAGACCAGCCCGTCTGACACCAACAACCATGCCACGTACAAAGTCCCTTTTTTCCCCATTCTGATGCTCAGTTTGAGCAAGTCGTCTTCATCGCATTTTTTTTTTTTTAAATACTCTTTATTACAGAATTATTTAATCATTACAAATAATATGCATCTCTTAACATACTCAATCACATACTTTTGGTTCACCAAGGGATCCCTACATTCACAACTATACAGATAGAAGAGAATCAGCGTACTATATAACATGACATATATCCAGCTTAATATATTAACATACCCTTATACTTTGGTAATTAGACAATCGTTTCCTTCCGTATTTCACTCTTATCGAGAATAACATTGGCATTTATCCATACATCCCAAATCTTATGATATTTTTGTATTACCCCTCTATTCATTATCCTTTCATAGGGAATAATTTGATTAACAGTTTTAATCCATAATTCACTGACAGTGATGTCGCCTGTAACCATTTTACTGCTATTTGTTTTCTGGCAAAAAATAATGTTTCCTGTATTTAGTATCTTATTATATTTTCCAACAACCCAAACAGACAAAGTTCAACAATACATGGAATTGGTCTTGTCAAGACCGTTGACAAGATCTCCGTCACTTGTCTCCAAAACTCAACTGTTAATTCACAATTCCACATCAGATGCAAGAAATCCGCCCCCTCTCAGTGTCATTTCTGACACTCCGATGTGGCCCTCCATCCCATTCTAATGAGCCATACACACTATAAGATTTTCTGAAGACTTTTTCCTTTAGACTTACCAAAACCATATAATATGAGGTCAAATCTAAACAATTTCAATTTGTATGCAATCTGGCAGGCCCTTTCACTATATAGAAAAGGTAAATCTGAAGGAAATCTAACCACAAAAGTTGGAATATATTTGATGTGTCATGTATAATTGTGTTAATCTATTATTTGCGGCAGGTGATACTCTTAAACCACCACCACGTTTAGATGCCTAAGGCCCCTTTCACACATACGGTCCGTTCAGTTCAGTCATGTCAAAATGTTTTTTCATCCGTTTTTTCATCCGTTTTTTTTTACATCCACTACCAATTAAACAAATTGATGAAAAACAGACCGTTTGTCCGTTTACATCCATTTTTCGTCCGATCCGTTTTTTTTTACATCCACTACCAATGAAAAAAATGGATGAAAAACAGACCGTTTGTCCGTTTACATCCATTTTTCGTCCGATCCGTTTTTTTGACGGATGAAAACTAGGGCATTCATCCGTTCCAAAAAACGGACATTGACGGAAGCGGATGAAAACGGATGTTAACGGATGATCATCTGTTGTCATCCGTTTTTACATAGAGATGCATTGATGTCCGTTTTTCATCCGTCAATGGATGGATGAAAAACAGACATACGGACCGTATGTGTGAAAGGGGCCTAAATAAATGGAGTTGCTGCCATGTGATTGACTGATTAGCAATGTATGTTACTAAGTAAGTGAACAGGTGTACCTAATAAAGTGTCTGGTGAGTGTATAACAGCATAGGGTTGTTTTGATGCTTTAAGCATTATGTAGCATAGTATTTTCAGATGTAGTGGCATAATAATTATTACCAAGTTCTGTCCTCCTTGTCAAAATTCTAGTTGTCTGGCTGTGTCTGATGTATATTACGTCTGATCATTAATTTGTTATGTCTGTACTTGTCTGGTCCACAAGCCATTTCAAAAATCAACACTTCCGGGAGTGCTGGATGCCTTTGTCCCCCCACCATGCACTGTGGTTCCATCCTCCAGTCCTTATAGCACTACAGGATTCAGCAGTAATGTAGGGGCCAGAGGAAGCAACCATGGTGTGTGGTGGGGAACATAGACATCTGGCACTTCTGTAAGTATCAAATGCGGGGTCTTACAGAGGCTATAGAGCTGGATCGGAGTGGAGGCAGGAGACAAGGGCCGCTAAAGTGGTAAGTAAAAGAGGTCTTCTGTTCCAGGCAAGTTTAATTTTATTTTTGATTTTTTTTTTTTTTTAACCTGAGAGTGTAGCTGAAAAGGTAAAGAATCTACATGGAATAGGCTGGTCTGAAAAATGTGGTCTGAAATCTCACATACAGTGTGTGTGTCAGTGCCAAGTATATTGGCAATAAAAGCACAATTGGGTAGAGTTATTAGTACTCATGTTTTGGGTGCAGAATTCTCAGGTACTTAAAGAGGATCTTTACTGTATCTGAGCACCACAAACCAAAAACACTATTTAATTTATTTTTAATATTCAAAGCAAAGTCCCCCATCCATCCATGTCTACATGCTTTATTTTGGTGAGAAATCACTTTGAACCCCCCCCCCCCCCCCCCCAGCGTGGCCATCTTGAGTAAGGCTAATGATTCATGCAGCATTTACTTCCTGCCCTTAGCTCATGTATGCATAAAGGAGAGTGTGCTGAGCTGTGAAAACTCCTCCTATCCTCCTTTAGACTTCTGGGATGTATGACATATTTTGCCTAGGCATGAAACCGGAAAGTAACTGAAGAAATGTAAAAAAAAAAAAAAAAGTAAATAGGATATACTTTCCTACCTATTTACTAATGCTAGTAGCATTAAGATTAAAAATGAACAACGTTGATTGGGGGAGTTAAGTTCCACTTTAACCACTTTCAGAAAGGAAGATTTAACCCCCTTCCTGACCAGGCGCGGTCGTGTGACGCTGTACCCAAATAAAATTGACGTCCTTTTTTTCCCACAAATAGAGCTTTCTTTTGGTGGTATTTGATCACCTGTGTGATTTTAATTTTTTGCTCTATAAACAAAAAAACAGCGACAATTTTGAAAAAAAAAACAATATTTTTCACATTCTGCTATATAACATTCCCAAAAAAAAAAATGTAAAATCAAAATGTTTTAACATTTTAGGCCAATTTATTTTCTGCTACATACTTTTGGTAAAAAAATATCACAATAACCAATATTTTGATTGGTTTGCGCAAAAGTTATCACGTTTACTAACTACGGGAAAGATTTATGTAATTTTTATTGTTTTTTTTTTTAGTATTTTTTTTTTTTAGTATTTTAGTATTTAGTAATGGCGGTGATCTGCAATTATTTGCGGGACTGCGACATTGCGGCGGACAGATTGGACCCCTAACTGACATTTTTTTACACTTCTGGGGGGACCAATGACATTACTACAGTAATCAGTGCTATAAAAATGCACTGTTACTGTAATAATGACACTGTCAGGGAAGGGGTTAACCCTATGGGTGATCAAAGGGTTAAATGTATGCCTCATGCTTACTGACGTGTGTGTGTGGGGGGGGGGGGGGGGGGTTCTGAATCCTGTGATCTCTCCCTGTCTGTCACTGAGAAGATCCACCTGCTTTGTTTACATAATCAGACGGGTCTTCTCACACTTTCCCCGACAATCGGAGAAGAGAGGCGGCGATCACAGCCTCTCCTCCTTCGGCCCGACTCCCGCTTTGTCAAAACACAGCGGGAACGAGCCTCCGACCACTAGGAGTCCAGCGACATAGCTACGTCACTGGACCCAGGGGAGCCGCACTGCCGCAGCAGGATTACTGTTGGCAGTTTGCAAGTGGTTAAACTCTTTTACTCAGAGCCAGTGCCGGGACAAGATCACTCAGTGCCCAGGGCAAAAATACCAAATTGCTCCCCCCCCCTTCATTATGTGTGAGCTTATGAGGTGGAGGGGGAGAGAGAGCACAGCCCACACCTCCTCCTGGCTCTCTCCTCCTCTCCTTGCTGCTTCCAGCACTGAGCTGACAGAAATATTGAGGTCACTACTCCAGTCAGCCTTATAATAGAGGGAACTTGCAGCATCCTCATCCCTACAAAACACGCTGTGCCCAGGGCAGATACTCACTTCTGCCCATCCCTTGTCCTGGCCCTGCTCAAAGCAACTGCACAAATTTATTTTGCAAAAAATAAAACATATGGAATATTCCATATGCGCTCATTAATTGGTGTATTATAAACACATGTAAAATACAGAATTTTGTAAAGCCCTATGTTGGCCTAAACAAGTAATATTTGGGCAAGTCAAAAATTACAATCAGTTCAGTCCCACTGAACAATCTACTCACCCAAGCAATGAAATGGTCATGCTGGTGTGTGACTGATTAGACAACCATTATTAACCTCATTTATTCTGACGGAGAGCCATTGAAGTATGCAGCAGATGATGACCTTGAACGGTGTTTGGGTTCATCTGCTCATAGTTAAATACAATATGCATGTCATAAATAGCTGAAATATCGTTCTTAGAAAAGATCATATAAACATTCAAAACCAATGTCAAAGTTTAAACCAGGAAACCAGACAAGTGACTTTGCCTTTTTCCTCTACTATGCACTCAAAATCCAGATGCAAAGAGGGGATGTTGCTGCCTGCACCAAACTGCTCAACCGGTAATCAACACTTTCACAGTTGCCAGCTCCAATTAATTGCTGTGGAGTCTCCAGCCGCGAGGAAATGAGGTTGCATAATTGGATATTCAATCACAGCCACTTCATTTCATCTTCCTTATCTTGGTATAAGCACATCTGCAGGGTGACATTCAAAAATAAAACAAATACAACAAAAAGCACCCGCACCCGCATTCTGGTGTTCTTCAGAATTTCAGTTTAGTATAAAGTCATTTTCTACTTCTGCATCACAGTTTCCAGTGTTTGTGCCAGTCTACAAGACTTTATCGCAAAGATGAATTGTAAGGAGAAAAAAAAGAATCTGAGTTGTCCAAAGAATCAGTCCTATTATTTCAGCAAAACTGGAGCAGCGGGATTCTGGATATTGTGACCAAACAGACATAACGCATAGTGCTCAATATAATGCACTATGCACTATAAAGGGCTCGATGGAATTGTAAAATAAGATTTTATACGCTGAAGAAGATTCATGATTAGGTTTGAGTGGATTAAAGGGCATGCAAATTCTAACAATTAATTGGCTTTTTTTTTTTATTATTATTATTATTATTATAGATTTTTTAGGCAAGGTTGCGTATGACATTTGTATTGGTGCAGCATTTGGCCAGAGAAATGACTAAAATGGAATTAAAAAGCAAACGGTATAGAAAACGGCTTGACTGTTGATCATAAATACATGCAGTCTCTGTCATCTGGCTCTATCAGGGGTGTCAAACTCACTTACATTGTGAACCGAATCAGGATTATGCTTGTCCTCAAAGGGCCAATTGTATCTCTAAGACTATTTAAATTTATCCAGGGCTTTTTTTCTCGAAGAATAGGTGCAGGAACTCGCCCACGCCCCTCCCCCCCCCCAAACCAGGGTGTGCTACCTACAGAGTGCAGGGTTTAGCTCTCTTTCACAGGATGGCCACACATCATTTCCACCCCTCTTAGCTCTGACCTCTGAAGTACTCTCCCCCACGCCCCACCTTTGCACACATCTCCTTTTCTAGCCCTCTACTCTCCCCCCCCCCCCGCCCGCCCCATCTCATACCTTCCCAAAAGTTTTCTTTCATCTCACCTGGTCCGGCACTGGTACCCTCCCGGCAGTGTAGGTGGTTCCGCCTCTCTAACCCGCAGGGAAATCATTGGCCAGTATTTGTCAACCCAGGCACAGATGGTGATCACAGTGCAGCTTACCACGTGATGTCCCATCCCAAACTGCAACTGGCACATGCATCTCCCTTATCCCCGCTCTAAGTGCAGACGGGGATCTGTGGGAGCCGCCGAGAGGAAATCAATCCTTGTATACACAAAAGGCTTCTATGTGTACAAGTCACAGTGGTGATCAGGGACTGGAGGACAAGAGCCCTGTGAGAGTGCCACATAAAATGGCCTGATGGGCTGGAATCGGGCTGCAGGCCTTGTGTTTGACACATGTGGGCTATAAAATGGAGTACCAGTGAGGCAGTAGTTTGTGTTGCGTTTAAGGACTAGAATAGCACAACTTGTTAAATGGCTAGCCCAATAAACATATAGTGGTCATGGGCAGAGGATGGTAGTCTGTTACAGCCCTTCTTACCTTGGAGTGGCAAGAGCCCTCACACAAAAGGGAAAAACCGCAAGGGGACAGTGATTGGGGTGTCATTTTCAAGGAGTCTGGTTAAATTCTACTGGTTATATCCAAAACATTGTGCTATTGATTGTTGAGTATCTATGAGCAAGGTTTGTATAAATGATTCTCAGACATTAAAAAAAAACTTTTTAACTTATTTTTTTGGTCTGTAAATATGGCAATGAAAGCATTTTGTTTGATAAGTGGAAGAAATATCTGTTGATCCACTCAGAAATGTTGTTGTCAGTTGATACTTTCCTATACTCTCTGCATGTACTGCATTCTTACCAGTTTCATTTTGCCCAGCAATCTGTGTGTTTCTGCGCTATGTTATGAAGACGAGCAGAAGGAAGAGACTTGTAGTCCTATTCAGTTTCTGTTGTGAAGATACAGTAGGGTGAGTGTTGTCAGCTTAGGACAGGAACTGAGTTACTGGCAGAATCATCAGATGAAAAGGGAAAAAAGAAGAAAATGAATGCAACCACCACATCTAATACTGGTAAATTTTAATGTATGAAATATACAGGAGATGGTCAGAGACTGCAGCCATGTTATGGTAGGTGGTCAGAGAATGCAGGAATGTTATGCGAGATGGTAAGAGAATGTGGGCATGTTACAGGAGGTGGTCAGAGAATGCGTGCATATTACAGAAAATGGTGTGGGATTGGCCCCAATAATCCTTAGCTTGGGCATCAGGGGACTAGAGGGAACATGCTAATACAGAGCAAGTTGGGAACTATGACCACTATGTCAGATGTCAACTTTTCTGAAGTCTTTGTGGTCTTGTGATGCTCTGGATTCTCTTCCTATTCAGTCCTCTGCCATCAGTGGGCATTCCTGGAATATGCAGAGAGCAGTACTCTTGTGATTATTGTTGCTCTATGCATCAATACACCATTTACAGGGCGAGACCATAATGTTCTGAACTCACAGTCTTCCCTTACAGTCTAATCACACCATTGACCAGTGATTAGTAACATAGAAACATAGAATGTGTCGGCAGATAAGAACCATTTAGCCCATCTAGTCTGCCCAATATATCTGAATCCTATGAATAGTCCCTGGCCCTATCATATATGAAGGATAGCCTTATGCCTATCCCATGCATGCTTAAACTCCTTCACTGTATTTGCAGCTACCACTTCTGCAGGAAGGTTATTCCATGCATCCACTACTCTCTCAGTAAAGTAATACTTCCTCATATTACTTTTAAACCTTTGCCCCTCTAATTTAAAACTGTGTCCTCTTGTGGTAGTTTTTCTTCTTTTAAATATGCTCTCCTCCTTTACCGAGTTGATTCCCTTTATGTATTTAAAAGTTTCTATCATATCCCCTCTGTTTCTTCCAAGCTATACATGTTAAGGTCCTTTAACCTTTCCTGGTAAGTTTTTTCCTGCAATCCATGTACTAGTTTAGTAGCTCTTCTCTGAACTCTCTCTAGAGTATCTATATCCTTCTGGAGATATGGCCTCCAGTACTGCGCACAATACTCCAAGTGAGGTCTCACCAGTGTTCTGTACAGCGGCATAAGCACTTCTCTCTTTCTACTGCTTATACCTCTCAATATACATCCAAGCATTCTGCTGGCATTTCGTGCTGCTCTATTACATTGTCTTCCCACCTTTAAGTCTTCTGAAATAATTACTCCTAAATCCCTTTCCTCAGATACTGAGGTCAGGACTGTGTCAAATATTCTATATTCTGCCCTTGGGTTTTTACACCCCAGGTGCATTATCTTGCACTTATCCACATTAAATTTCAGTTGCCAGAGTTCTGACCATTCTTCTAGTTTTCCTAAATCCTTTTCCATTTGGCGTTTCCCTCCAGGAACATCAACCCTGTTACATATCTTTGTGTCATCAGCAAAAAGACAAACCTTACCATCGAGGCCTTTTGCAATATCACTTATGAAGATATTAAACAAAATTGGTCCCAGTACAGATCCCTGAGGTACCCCACTGGTAACATGACCTTGTTCTGAATGTTCTCCATTGACTACAACCCTCTGTTGTCTGTCACTCAGCCACTGCCTAATCCACACGTTACGTGCATTGGTTGGTTGTGGCATCATTCATTGTGAATGGCACCCCAACACACCTTGCCAATGCACCTGTATTGCAGCACACTGAACACCATGACTGACAACTTTTCAGCAACAGAATTGTTTTAAGAGCCCACTTAGTTATTCCAAAGGTGTTGCTTCCTTACTGGACCGGACCAGCAACATGTTGCCTATTTACTAACAAAGGAAATTTTGCAGCCATATGACATCATGGAGGCACACATGACTATAGCATATTTCTAAAATACACTAAAATCTTTATCATTCAAAGAGCTAAGTTGACTAGCTATAGTTCCTCCATCATGGCAATTTCTTACTATTTAAAAACAGTTGATCAAGGTCTATTTTTCTGATGCCAGCCGGCTGTTTTCTGTTATTTTTCAACAACTACAGTACATTCCTGTCTTGTGTAAAGCTGTTTGCCTCTGACCCCCACTCCTATGATAAAAATTCCATCTGTAGCTTTTTCATCTCTCCCATTTTATGAATTCTAGGAATTTATTAGCCGCTGTGTCAGCTGCTTGTCATTTGTACTACTCAGCTGTCTACTAGTATTCCAAAATCCCTTTCATGCCAGACTTCCAAAGATACATTCTTTGATATCCAAAAATTCAAATATAAGACAAATGGAAGAAAAAAAATAATTTTACATTCTGAATTGTGGCAATGAAGTGATTTAGAGATGACATTTAAGAATACTTGCCATATGGATGAGAAGCACACCAAACCGATTTACAGAGATACCTTCAGTAAAATATCTAAGCTTTGAATTCCTAGTCATCCAAACAATCTCCCTCTGCTGCCCTTTATATAACTTTAGTGTTAAGAGTTCAGCCAGTTAAGTGATATTAAGACTTTTTTTAGAATTCACATGCTATTGTACTGACTTACAGCTTTTGATGTTAATCTTCGAAAAATCATCTTGCTTCATGCAGTCTGAGCTTGTTCTCTGACCATGAGCTCTCTCTTCCACTGGTAGGGTGGCTCCTTCTCCTTGTCATCCTGAGAAAAGTTGTGGAGAAAAAAAATATTTAAAAAGTGAGTTTTAAAGATACAGTGGGGAAAATAATTATTTGATCCCCTGCAGATTTTGTAAGTCTGCTCACTTACAAAGAATTGAAGGGTATATAATTATTATCATGGGCATATTTTAAATGATAGGGATAGAATATTAACCAAAAATCCAGAAAAAAACACATAAAACAAATTATATAAATTAAGTTGCAGTTCAGTGAGTAAAATAAGTATTTGATCCCTAAGCAAAATATGACTTAGTACTTGGTGGAGAAACCCTTGTTGGTAAGCATAGAGGTAATCCGTTTCTTGTAGTTAGTGAATAGGTTTGCACACATCTCAGGGGGGATTTTGGTCCACTCTTCTTTACAGATCTTATTTAAAGCCTTAAGGTTTCTTGGCTGTCTCTTGGCAACTTGAAGTTTCGGTTCCTTCCATACATTTTCTATAGGATTAAGGTCTGGAGAGTGACTAGACCACTCCGTGACCTTAATGTGCTTCTTCTTGAGCCATTTCTTTGTTGCCTTGGCAGTATGCCTTGGGTCATTGTCATGCTGGAAGATCCATCTTTAGTGTTCTGGATAAGGGAAGAAGGTTCTCATCCAAGATTTTACAATACATGGCCCCATCCATTGGCCCCTCACTGTTGCAAAGTCGGCCTGTACCTTTAGCAGAGAAACAGCCCCAAAGCATAATGTTTCCACCTCCATGCTTGACTGTAGGGATGATGTTCTTAGGGTCATAATCAGCATTTTTCTTACGTCAAACAAGGCGAGTTGAGTTAATGCCAAAGAGCTCAGTTTTGGTCTCATCTGACCACAGCACTTTCTCCCAATCCTTGTCCAATTCATTAGGATGTTCATTGGCATGACTGTACATGTGCCTTCTTGAGAAGGGGGACTTGCCTTATTTGGAGGAAGAAAAATGCTGACTATTACCCTAAGAACACCATCCCTACAGTCAAGCACGCAGGTGGAAACATTATGCTTTGGGACTGTTTCTTAAGGTAAAGACCGACTTTGCCGCATCGAGGGGCCAATGGATGGGGGCCATGTAATGTAAAATCTTCGATGAGAACCTTCTTCCCTAAGCCAGAACACTGAAGATGGGTCATGGATGGGTCTCTCACCATAACAATGACCCAAACCATACCACCAAGGAAACAAAAGAGTGGCTCAAAAAGACGCACATTAAGGTCATGTAGTGGCCTAGCCAGTCTCCAAAATGTAATCCTATAGAAAATGTATAGAGGGAGCTGAAACTTCGAGTTGCCAAGTGACAGCTAAGAAACCTTAAGGATTTAGAGAAGATCTGTAAAGAACATTGGACCAAAATCCCTCCTGAGATGTGTGCAAACCTGGTCACCAACTATAAAAAAATGTCTTACCTCTGTGCTTGCCAACAAGTACTAAGTCATGTTTTGCTTGGGGATCAAATGCTTATTTGCTCACTGAACTGCAACTTTAGTTATAGCATTTGTTTTATGTGTTTTTTATGGATTTTTGGTTAATATTCTGTCTCTATCATTTAAAATACACCTATGATAAAAATTATAGACCCTCTTCACTTCTTTGTAAGTGGGCAAACTTACAAAATCTGCAGGGGGTCAAATAAATATTTTCCCCACTGTATATTAAGTTTATCCGCATTCAATTTGCATAACAGGATGACTGCTCTCAATGGAGCCAGATCACACACCACCGGGCAACCACGGTCTGCATTTGGAAAGGGTCCTGTGCATCTTTGGCTCCGAATCAGGTGTGAATTTGGGCAGAAATTTACACCTGATTCAGTGAACAGGGACGCATCAGACACCCTTCTGTGAGCTGCGGCCGCAGCATGTGTGAACCCAGCCTTAATTATACCCAATGAAGTGACAAGCCTCAGGTCATGTGATACACAGATATAAAACAAATCCTCCTGCTTTAGTTGTAATTGTTCATATGCAGCCCTCTCTCCTCTACAGGTATTCAAAGTCCAGAATTTACATTTAGCATTTCTTAGCTTTAGAAGGCAGGTGGATAGGATCTGATGTCACACGCTGCACAGCATAGCGCAGGGAGCTCAGTGTTATCTGAGACCTGAGTGGAGGGAAAGGACATCCCCCACTTCCTCTACACAGTCTTATAGGGAAAGATATACAGCCGAGGCTGTCAGTCACAGACTGCGTGTTGAAAGGGGAGCAGGGCTGTCCCCCAGGATTGTCTGGTGTTGGCATAGTCTGTGAGAAGAAACTCATGCTGATATCAGAAGAATGGCAGAGCAAACAGAAATCACACTAGGTGCTTTGGATAGAAGCAAGTGCACAATATAGAAGAATATGCTAGACAGTCAAAGTAAAGGGTCCTGAGGTGCTTGAGAAGACATTAAGAGGTGCGTTCAGACACAAGAGGATGCCCAATTTATAGTCACAGGTTTGCTATTGTTGTGTGTTATTTTTTTTTGCAGGAGTTGTGTTAAAACAGAAGCCTAATACTTACTTTTTGGATAGTGTAAAGAAGGGTTAAAACCTCTGTTAGATTGTTATTGTGCTTTGTGCTTCTGCTGAAATGGATTTCCATTCAATTCCTGTTCTTGGGATACGTGGGACAGGAAATGAGCGAAATTATTACAATTATAGATATAAAAAAAAAAAAATCATTAGTACAGCAAGGAAGGTTGTAAACCCTTTTTCATTTGGTGTGACCCTACAAGGAGTTTTGCCCTTACTTCCTGTAGCAGGTGCCACCTGGGCCAGGAACCAGATTGTAATTTCTACAGCCAGGGCCATAACGATGAGTGATGGGGCTCTATGGCAAAATCATTACAAGGCCCCCATCTCTTTAACCGCTTGCCGACTGCTCACAGTATATTTACTGCGGCAGTCAGCCCCTCACAGGCAGAGTGACGTAGGTCTACGTCGCTCGCCTGTGAGGCTCTGGGGAGCGAGCGCGCGCCCGCGGAGGCGCGCTCCCGCGCGGTCACGGACCCCCCCGCGCGTGTGACCAGCGGACCCGATGTCCGCCGGTCACTCGGCGATCGGCGGGGGAGAGGGAGAATGTCAGGAAGCTTGTGTAAACAAGCCACCTGTCATTCTCCTCGGTGTAAAGACACTGATCACACGGATCTACTATGTAGATCCGTTGATCAGTGTCCTTACAGCTCAAGCCACAGCCAATCACAGTAGAAAGCACGCCCCTAGGGACACACACAGCCCCTCCCTCCCAAATAAAGTTAACCCCTTCACTACCAGTGTATTTTTACAGTAACAGTGCATATATATAGCACTGATTAATGTAGAAATGTCACTGGTAACCCCAAAAGTGTCAAAAATGTCAGTCAAGGGTCCGATCTGTCCGCCCCAATGTCGCAGTACCGCAAAAAAAATCGCAGATCGCCGCCATTACACGTTAAAAAAAAAACAACAAAAATGACAAAAATCTTTCCCTTTGTTAGTAAACGCGATAACTTTTGCGCAAACCAATCAAAATACGCTTTTTGCGATTTTTTATACCAAACATAGGTAGCATAAAACAAATTGGCTGAAAATTGAAAAAAAATTAGATTTTTACATTTTTTTGGGGGGGAATTTCATATAAAAAAATGTGAAAAATATTGTTATTTTTGCAAAATGCACGCTCTTTTTTTGTTTATAGCGCAAAAAGTAAAAATCGCACGGGTGATCAAATATCACCAAAAGAAAGCTCTGTTTGTGGGAAAAAAAGGACGTCAAATTCGTTTAGGTACAGCGTCGCACGACCGCGCAATCGTCCGTTAAAGTCACGCAGTGCCGAATCGCAAAATACCCCCTGGTCGTTTAGCAGGAAAATCCTCCGGGGCTTAAGTGGTTAAGCATCATCTCAAAGACAATCCTTCTTGTGATACAGAATATGACATTTTTTCACAGCAATTTCTTAGAGGCTACCAAACTCTCTACAGTAATTTACTCCAATTTCTTTTACCACCTGCAAAAACCAGTATATAACCAGACAGCTCTCAGTCCCTGTACTTCTGTTGCACCGTCTGCTATGGTTACAGTTACACCCATATTCTCTGCAGGAGCAGGGACAGCAATAAAAACCCAGCAGAGGTTCTAATTCTCTATCGCTTCAAAAAAAAAAAATTTTTAAATTTCAAATTTTAAATGTTTGGGGATATGTGGGACAGTGATTCAGATGTGTTTTAACTTTTTTTTGCTGATAAATATCAAACAAAACATGTAATTTGCAAAACTACATTAACCACAAGGCTTCTAGGGACCGGAGGATGTCCAGAAGACCCAAGACACAACCTTCATTCTCCTGTAGTAAACCTGAGAATATTATGTTCTGCAGCACACCCACATATTGGAAAAAACAAACCTCCATCCCGAATTATACAAAAATACTTTACATTGGTTTGCGGGACTTTGAATGAGGCAAATTGATCCTTGATTATATGAAATACACTTTTTAATATTTTTATAAAAATGGACCATTATTGGCCTCCCATTGTAGCAACTGTAGATTATACACCAGTAGAAAAGGTTTACTTCAATTCATGATAAATGAATACATAAAAAATAGAAAATAATAATAATTATACATTTCAAAGAATACAACATAATTTACATAGGCCAAATTAGAATTAAAACAGGTAGGTATGTCGAGGAGACCTGACATGTGAGGGAATTCATTTCTGCATCGCACAAAATATATATTTGATGGTACATAGCGTTGTTAGCATCTGATATGGCATTAAAAGCATGATATCTTGGCATCCATATAACTCAATGCATTTCGTGGTTCTGTGCCCACTTCGTCAGGAGTAGGAAGCAATAGAGATATCTAAAGATATAATAGAAAAATATTAGAAAAAAATCCCTATGCCACAGGGGATGACAATAGCTCCTAAAAATTAGGTAAAAGGGGGAAAAAAGAAAAAAAATATATAAGATAAAATATTTACCTACAGGTCAGCTTAAAAAAGCAACCAGCTCCAGGGAGAAGAATGGGGGAGTCAAGCAAATGTCTCACCTGGGGCTGAGACAGGCCAGGTCTGCGAGAAACCATTTACCAAGTAATGATATGTACATCTACATCTAAGTGTGGTTGCCGGAAGTTCGTTCCCGCATAGTACACGCCCACACAGGAAGCAGCGTCCTGGACATCTGCTCATCCGAGCATTGGCTTCCTTGATCCCAGACGGTATCATGGATTTACTCCAGCTCCCCTTCTACCTGTTATGGCTTACATCCTGTAAGTGTTTTTAACCCTTCATTCCTGAATAACTGTAGATACTGCACTTAGAGGCGCCTTATTTTCCTTTACCTTTCCTTCTGGGATGACAGCCATGCAGACCAATTTGATGCAGTATGCGGCGTATGGTCTGAGCACTGACAGGCTGACCCCCACCCCTTCAACCTCTGCAGCAATGATGGCAGCAGTCATA
Organism: Pelophylax lessonae; assembly: GCF_965119305.1. NCBI lineage: Eukaryota > Metazoa > Chordata > Amphibia > Anura > Ranidae > Pelophylax > Pelophylax lessonae. Next base: position 96,495,989 of record NC_138776.1, read on the forward strand.
TGTCTATTTTCCAAAGACCAACTCTGGATAGGATACTGAGCACGTGCACCCAGCTTTTTTGGTTGACCACGGCAATGCCTGTTCTGAGTGGAAACCTGTCCTGTTAAACTGCTGTATGGTCTTGGCCACTGTGCTGTAGCTCAGTTTCAGGGCCTTGGCACTCTTCTTATTATAGCCTAGGCCATCTTTATGTAGAGCAATAGTTCTTTTTTTTTCAGATCCTCTTGCCATGAGGTGCCATGTTGAACTTCCAGTGACCAGTATGAAAGAATGAGAGCGACAACACCAAATTTACACCGGAGACCTTGTAACACTAATGAGTCACATGACATGGGGGAGGGAAAATGACTAATTGTGCCCAATCTGGACATGTTTACTTAGGGGTGTACTCACTTTTGTTGCCAGCGGTTTAGACATTTATGGCTGTTTGTGGAGTTATTTTGAGGGGACAGCAATATTACTCTGTTATACAAGCTGTACACTCCCTACTTTACATTGTAGCAAAGTGTCATTTCTTCAGTGTTGTCACATCAAAAGATATAATAAAATATTTACAAAAATATTGAGGGGGTGTGCTCACTTTTGTGAGATACTGTATGTTTGACATGTATCCCAACTACACCATAGTTCTTATATTTATATTTAAATGTACATAATTGACCATACGATATATTCATTTTTACACGCATGACTTTAACATTTGGTCCACATGTAGGTTTATGTGGGGTAAATGTTACATAAAGTGCCTTGCAAAAGTATTTGGCCCCCTTGAACTTTGCGACCTTTTGCCACATTTCCGGCTTCAAACATAAAGATATAAAACTGTAATTTTTTGTGAAGAATCATCAACAAGTGGGACACAATCATGAAATGGAACAAAATTTATTGGATATTTCAAACTTTGTTAACAAATAAAAAACTGAAAAATTGGGCGTGCAAAATGATTCAGCCCCTTTACTTGCAGTGCAGCAAACTCTCTCCAGAAGTTCAGTGAGGATCTCTGAATGATCCAATGTTGACCTAAATGACTAATGATGATAAATAGAATCCACCTGTGTGTAATCAAGTCTCTGTATAAATGCACCCGCACTGTGATAGTCTCAGAGGTCCGTTTAAAGCGCAGAGAGCATCATGAAGAACAAGGAAGTTTACAGCCGGATTTGGATACCAAAAGATTTCCCAAGCTTTAAACATCCCAAGGAGCGCTGTGCAAGCGATAATATTGAAATGGAAGGAGTATCAGACCACTGCAAATCTATGAAGACCTGGCCGTCCCTCTAAACTTTCAGCTCATACAAGGAGAAGACTGATCAGAGATGCAGCCAAGAGGCCCATGATCACTCTGGATGAACTGCAGAGATCTACAGCTGAGGGGGGAGATCCTGTCCATAGGACAACAATCAGTCGTATACTGCACAAATCTGGCCTTTATGGAAGAGTGGCAAAAAGAAAGCCATTTCTTAAAGATATCCATAAAAAGTGTTGTTTAAAGTTTGCCACAAGCCACCTGGGAGACACACCAAACATGTGGAAGAAGGTGCTCTGGTCAGATGAAACCAAAATCGAACTTTTTGGCAACAATGCCAAATGTTATGTTTGGCGTAAAAGCAACACAGCTCATCACCCTGAACACACCATCCCCACTGTCAAACATGGTGGTGGCAGCATCATGGTTTGGGCATGCTTTTCTTCAGCAGGGACAGGGAAAATGGTTAAAATTGATGGGAAGATGGATGGAGCCAAATACAGGACCATTCTGGAGGAAAACCTGATGGAGTCTGCAAAAGACCTGAGACTGGGACGGAGATTTGTCTTCCAACAAGACAATGATCCAAAACATAAAGCAAAATCTACAATGGAATGGTTCACAAACATATCCAGGTGTTAGAATGGCCAAGTCAAAGTCCAGACCTGAATCCAATCGAGAGTCTGTGGAAAGAACTGAAAACTGCTGTTCACAAACACTCTCCATCCAACCTCACTGAGCTTGAGCTGTTTTGCAAGGAGGAATGGGCAAAAATTTCAGTCTCTCGATATGCAAAACTGATAGAGACATACCCCAAGCGACTTACAGCTGTAATCGCAGCAAAAGGTGGCGCTACAAAGTATTAGCTTAAGGGGGCTGAATAATTTTGCACGCCCAATTTTTCAGTTTTTTATTTGTTAAAAAAGTTTGAAATATCCAATAAATTTCGTTCCACTTCATGATTGTGTCCCACTTGTTGTTGATTCTTCACAAAAAATTACAGTTTTATATCTTTATGTTTGTTCAAGGGGGCCGAATACTTTCGCAAGGCACTGTACATATGTATACCCATTATTCTTGTTTAGTATTTCCCTTTAAATTATTTTTATCCTAATAATGTTCTCCTAGCTTCTAACCATCCAGTGGACATAGGGTTAATTTCCCCCTCTTTTAGGTACACATAGGTTCGGGTGTCCTGCTTTTGAGCCCCCCATGGTCTCACCCGGCGCACAGAGGGGTCGCTGCGCCACCCCTGTTTAGTGCGAGTTTCTGCCTGATCGTTTTTATTGCCTTTTTGTTTTGCAGCATCAAGTTGGGATAGGTAGTCTTGTCATAGTTATGTGCTGGCGTCCTTGAAGCGCATGGCGCATTTACGCTTTGTCGGGGCAGGGCTATACGCTTCAGGGACAGACGGTCCAATCGGCCAGTTCTCATGTATAGTAGGTGACTGAACTACACTGCGCATGCTCTGGCATCCTATGCCATTTGCTATAAAACAGCGTCACACCGGCGGCTCATCAGACAGTGCTGCCGGGTATCGTCTAATCATACATTGAGACATCTAATCAGTAAGTGCCTACTATTCTGCCTCCTGATCGATTCATTTTTTGAATACAATGTACCATATAGATATATTGCTAATGAGAAGCATTGTCATTTCAAATTAGATTTCTACATCTATCCTGACTTCCAACTTTTCAAAAATACTCATATGCTGTATATATGGGATTTATAGACACTACAGGTATTTATATTTAGAGATTGTATTTTTTTTGTTACATCATGTTCTTAGAAACTCACCAATACATTTGCCCATGATATATTATTTGCTAAAAACTATCATTAGCTTCCTTCAATATAAACTACTCTGACTGCATCTCACAGTTAATCTTTGATTACTGTAAACCTTTCGGACACCATCTGGCCTAGGTTTGAGGACCGTTGTGGGACCCAATGGGGCTGTTTGGTAGCTGAAATGTCTCCACCATAAACCATCATACGTTACCATCATTTCACCTTGGCACTTTCATCTTATGACCTCTCTTTGATTTTGAACCACTTCTGGACCGAGCCCATTTCTGACACGTTGTTTACAAGATAAAATCTGTATTTTTAGCTAGAAAATTACTTAGAAACCCCAAACATTATATATATTTTTTTAGCAAAGACTCTGGAGAATAAAATGGCGGTACTTGTAATATTTTTTGTCATGCAGTATTTGCGCAGCGGTCTTTCAAACGCCATTTTTTTGGAAAAAAATTAATTTCACTGCATTTAAAAAAACTAAATGGTAAAGTTAGCCCATTTTTTTTGTATATTGTGAAAGATGATGTCACGCTGAGTAAATAGCTCCTAACATGTTAGGGTTTAAAATTGCGCACACCCACAGAGTGGCCACAAACTACGGTCAATAAAAACCTCCACAGGCGACGCTTTAAATTTTTTTTAAACAGTTACCAGTTTAGAGTTACAAAGTAGCTCTTTCTTTAGAATTATTGCTCTCCCTCTGGCGATCGCGGCAATACCTCACGTGTGGTTTCAACAGTGCTTTCATTTGCCAGCGCAACTTCCGTATGTGTTTTCTTTCATGCGCGAGCTCACGTGACGGGGGCGCTTTAAAATTTTTCTATTTTTTTTTCCTATTTATTTTTTTCCATTTTAGCACTCTTTTTTTTTTTTTTTAAATCTGATAAAATCTGTAAACATACCTTGTGATGGTAATAGGCAGTGACAGGTACTATTTATGGAGGGATCAGGGGTCTACAAACCCCTCCACTGCACTTCAATGTATTCAAAATGCCCAAATCAGCATTTTTGAATACTGTCACTTTTTTAAATTTGGCGCCTTTAGTATGTCATCACGCCGCTTCTGGGTTACTACATCGGAGACCCGATCAAAGCTGAATCCGGATTTGATCAGGAGTCCAGCCAGCTGACGGACGTGCCGGCTGATTGCTCGGGTTTCCCGGGTAGGCATCACCCTGGTACAACCACTTCTCCGAGCCGACGTAGAGCTACGTTGGTTTGCGGGAAATGGTTAATATGCACGGCTTCTTCTCTCATCACAAAATATCATCATCTCTGGTATGTAATACAAAATACAGTCAGGTCCATAAATATTGGGACATTGACACAATTCTAATATTTTTGGCTCTATACACCACCACAATAGATCTGAAATGAAACAAACAAGATGTGCTTTAACTGCAGACTTTCAGCTTTAATTTGAGGGTATTTACATCCAAATCAGGTGAACGTTGTAGGAATTACAACAGTTTGTATATGTGCCTCACACTTTTTAAGGGACCAAAAGTAATGGGACAGATTAACAATCGTAAATCAAACTTTCACTTTTTAATACTTGGTTGCAAATCCTTTGCAGTCAATTACAGCCTAAAGTCTGGAATGCAGACATCACCAGACGCTGGGTTTCATCCCTGGTGATGCTCTGCCAGGCCTCTACTGCAACTGTCTTCAGTTCCTGCTTGTTCTTGGGGCATTTTTCCTACAGCTTTGTCTTCAGCAAGTGAAATGCATGCTCAATCGGATTCAGGTTAGGTGATGGACTTGGCCATTGCATAACATTCCACTTCTTTCCCTTAAAAAACTCTTTGGTTGCTTTCTCAGTATGCTTCGGGTCATTGTCCATCTGCACTGTGAAGCGCCGTCCAATGAGTTCTGAAGCATTTGGCTGAATATGAGCAGATAATATTGCCAGAAACACTTCAGAATTCATCCTGCTGCTTTTGTCAGCAGTCACATCATCAATAAATACAAGAGAATCAGTTGCATTGGCAGCCATACGTGTCCACGTCATGACACTACCACCACCATGCTTCACTAATGAGGTAGTATGCTTTGGATCATGAGCAATTCCTTTCCTTCTCCATACTCTTCTCTTCCCACCACTCTGGTACAAGTTGATCTTGGTCTCATCTGTCCATAGGATGTTGTTCCAGAACTGTGAAGGCTTTTTTAGATGTTGTTTGGCAAACTCTAACCTGGCCTTCCTGTTTTTGAGGCTCACCAATGGTTTACATCTTGTGGTGAACCCTCTGTATTCACTCTGGTTAAGTCTTCTCTTGATTGTTGACTTTGACACACATACACCTACCTCCTAGAGTGTTCTTGATCTGGCCAACTGTTGTGAAGGGTGTTTTCTTCACCAGGGAAAGAATTCTTCGGTCATCCACCACAGTTGTTTTCCGTGGTCTTCCGGGTCTTTTGGTGTTGCTGAGCTCACTAGTGCATTCTTTCTTTTTAAGGATGTTCCAAACAGTTGATTTTGCCACACCTAATGTTTTTGCTATCTCTCTGATGGGTTTGTTTTGTTTTTTTCAGCCTAATGATGGCTTGCTTCACTGATAGTGACAGCTCTTTGGATCTCATATTGAGAGTTGACATCAACAGATTCCACAGGCACGTAGCACACCTGAAATTAACTCTGGACCTTTTATCTGCTCCTTGTAAATGGGAATAACACATACCTGGCCATGGAACAGCTGAGCAGCTAATTGTCCCATTACTTTTGGTCCCTTAAAAAGTGGGAGGCATATATACAAACTGTTGTAATTCCTACACCGTTCACCCGATTTGGATGTAAATACCCTCAAATTAAAGCTGAAAGTCTGCAGTTAAAGCACATCTTGTTTGTTTCATTTCAAATCCATTGTTGTGGTGTATAGAGTCAAAAAGATTAGAATTGTGTCGATGTCCCAATATTTATAGACCTAACTGTATATTACTCAATGTATAACTTTATATACTATATTGAATTTAATACAAAGATCATAACAATTTAAGTTCCTTGTCTCTTCTACAATGACATAGGGAACTATGTAACCTCTATCTCCTATACCCCTGAATAAAGGTGGTGGTCACCTGAAACACGTTGAATACTGGAGGAACACTCATTTCCAAGATTAAGGCTGTATAATTTCTGATGAGTTAATCACCAGAGCCGTGACATTTTTATGTTTGTTATTTACATTGTACATGCATTTCTTCTGTACATCAATTATGTGATCTATACATTTTTTTACATGGAACTATAAAACTGTATGTCTTTAACAAATTTGGCTAGTGGTTGCCTGTATAGTCCCATATACCAAGGGGGTATTATTTTATTATTTCCACAAGTGATGATGGCTACCTCTATCCAGGACTTCAAGTGATTGGGTATTTTTTATGTAACCAATATAAAGTAGGTGTTATCCCAGTCTGAAAATACACTTTAAAGCTGTTCGCACTGAAACATACAGAAGCACTTAGTGGAAAACTATGCTCAGTTCTTTCACAATGCTTCACTCTAAGGCCATAACTCTCTGCCCTCTCCCAGAAAATGTATTTAGGATTTTTAATGCTCCCTTAGATATGTGTAGACTGAGGCTTTGTTTCCATGCTTTAGATACATCTTTATATACTGTAACCTAATCCTTCACCTATTTCATATGCACATGACTTGCAGTTCACATCTCCCTCTAGAAGGAAGAATGTACATAGCCAAAGTTAACCAATTGCCAATGGCGTGAAGAGCAACTGGCAGTTTAATCCAAACCAGACGCTATACTTTGCACATTTATAATTAACCGCTAGCTCTTCCAGTAAGAGCAGCAGATGCTGAGTATTGCAGTTTTAAAATGTCAAGTATTTTCCCTTGGCTTTGTGATCTAGGATTTTGTTAGAAAGCAATCTGCCTCTGAAAAAAAAATGCCTTTCTCCACGCAACAAGCAGGGCTAGAGGTCAGCAGTGGAAAACGTATCTAATTTTCTGTTTGTGTTCTGCATGGTTACAGTATAGAGTCCTTTCTTACTTTAATGAGAAGCAGCCAGGATTGTGTTCATGAAAGAATTCAATTATTTATACTTGATTATTAGAACTTACATAAAAACGGAGTAAGATGTGCCCCCTTTTTTAGCTTTACTTATTTTGCTCCAAGCAGATTCTCTGAGCTGAGGAAACCCTAAGGTCTGGTATATTTGTCTGCATCCCCCCCCCCCTGCAAAAAATTATGAAGACACTGAATTTCATGATCTCCCTGCCATGTGACCTTTTGTCTGCCGGGTGGGACGTTCTATGAGACAGGGGGGGGGGGGGGGGGGCATGAGACAATCTTTAAAATAGGAGGACTTCTTTTCAGAAGGGGGACACTTGGCAACTATGGACTGGTAGCCCAAAGAGCAATGTTCTTCAGTAATGCACAGCAATCATATGTATTCTTATCATGCTCCCAAGATACTTAGTTACTATGAGTTACAGCATACCATTTTTAATCCTGTTAAAAGCCAGCAAATGTATGCAATAGCAGGACTTAGTGGAGTGAGCACAAAAATTGTGATTAAAATTGAAAAAAAATGTTGGTATTATAGAGCGAAGTGTTGATTGGCACTGCACACAACTGCAATATCCAAAATGACTGATAATTAAATCAGACTGAAATCTCTTTAAAATGATGGTCCGATCATTCTGCTCAAGGGCCATCTCTGGGCTCTATGCCATCCCTCTAAATATGTAATGTATAGTAGATCCTCAATCTCTCTGCTGCCTATGTTCAGAAGCCTTCCCTTTATTCCTTCTCTGGTAAATGGTCCCACTCAGGGCAGGAAATGAGAACAGATGTCAAGAGAATTATTTCAAAAAAGTTTTGGTTAGACTTCTACTTTAAAGCTGACCTGTACACAAACAACTAAATACATTGATTAAATACACATAAGGAACCTGTTTTATCAGCCAAAGGATTTTTATTTGTCCCTCTAGTCCTGAGATTTATACATCCCCATTACACAGCAAATCCAGACAGATGACACCACTTTCTCTGTTACAAGTAAAACATATGGTAGTATTATTTCCCTACCCCCACCTGTTTCTGGGCCAAGAAGAAAACCGTAGCAAACTAATAAGGTAATCTTTCTTTTTATTCTGTTCTCTCCTCCTGTCAGTACTCCCATGGTCGCCCCTCCCTTTCTCAGCCAGGTACACTGCAGAATAATAATGAAAGCTGCACAAACATATGAAAGCTGCATAAACATGGACTATTTGCAGCAATGTCTCTGTGCCTAAATAAAAATTCATGGCTGCATAGCACAGTCTGTATAAACTCGACTGTAGCTGATAACTGCTGTGAAACAGCTTCCTTGGTTGCTGTGGAATTATCCTTCTGCAGTGTGGACAGGGTTACATTGAATATTCATTAACCTCCCTGGCGGTATGATTTTTTCGGATTTTAGGTGCTGAAAGCGGTACCATTATTTTGCATGTTAAGAATGAGCAGCCCAAACCAACTATTTATTTATGATTTCTTTTTACTGTGCGTTCTTCTTTATAACATCCCGGGTATGATAAAGTTTGAAACACAAAATCCTAAATTATAATATAATAAATAACTATAAAATAATAAAAAATAATAATAACACTTTTTTTCCAAAAAATAACACTTTTTATTCAATAAATTATAGTAAATAACGTGATCAAAAACCCTGACTTTTTTTTTTGTCAAACAAGAATGCAATATTTTTTTTTTTTTCCAAAAAGGATGCAATATTAGTGGTCATATTGCTTCAATAAACGTCCCGGGTGTGGAAAATTTTGAAACAGGGTACAGCACAAAGTCCAACGTCACAGTCAGGACAGTAGTACCGCGTTTCCTTTCTGATTTTCTGTCCAGTTTCGTCACGTTTGGAACAGCAAACCACACACATCCTTGTGGGTGCAGTCTTCTTTTCCGTTGGTGGAATGTGGTCCATAAAGTGACGACCGGTCAGGCGTTCGTGGTTCACAATACCAGCAGCACGGCGTCCGGATCTACTTACAGCCGTTGGTGTTTGGTGCCTGAGAAATATGAGCTCAGCAATTTTCCACACAAAGTCATGCCAGTCACTCTTCTTTTTTTAGGAGAATGAATGCGTTTCACAAACACTGTTCCAGGAAATGCCTGAATATTTTTTTATCATATTTTTTTTGTTGTTTCCGCATTGCCGGATAAAAAGTCATGGCCTGGTCAGCTCTGTCCATACCTCCCATGGTATTGTTATAATCCATGACCAGTTGTGGTTTCATAACATCTTTTCCACCTTTTGTGTGTACCATGACAGTAGAGATGTTGTAGATGGTACTCATCAGGCACACATCTTTTTTGTTGCGCCATCTCAGTGCCAACATTTTTCCTTTCTGCCAGGCAATTATTTCTTTGTGCTTGAGCTTTTTGTTGGCAAAGGTGGAGGGCATGTCATGCCGGTCCCATACGCATTCGTCTTGTTCTGAAGAAGGAACTCATACAGTTCTGGGGATGTATAAAAATTGTCTGTGGTGACACAGTACCCCTGATTCAGCAGAGGCTTAATCAGCGTCAGAACTGAAGCGGTTGCCATTCCATAGCTGCTGAACCTTTCGTTTAATTTGGTTCCTCTCCCGGTGTATAGGACCGAATTCCAAATATATCCAGAGCTGGATTCACACAGCATAAATTACTTTATGCCAAAGCGTGCTCTCTTGGACGCAATATATTGTATCCAGCTGAGTCTCCCTTTATAGGCCATTAGATTTTCGTCTATACAAATGTCTCTTTCTGGGACATAGGACTGCTGGAAATTTTTCAAAATTATTTGATAAACGTCCCAAATCTTTTTAAACTTCGGAGCTGGATGAGAAGTCTCGTCAAATTCGTCATTATTTGTAAAGTGCAAATACTTCATAATGAGCGAAAATTTGTACTCCGACATAACCGTGCCAAAAAAAGGAGTGGCCAGTAATTTGTTGGTGGTCCAATACCACTTCTGCAGTGGTTTCCCCACCACTCCCTGCAGAATAATTAGGCCCAGAAATTTCCAGATATCCGATTTGGTCAAGGGTTCCCACATCCTGCTCCTTGAAAACCTGAATTCTGAGGTTTCTATGCAGCCAGTATTTGTACCTAAATCCAAAATATCTGTGTCAGGTAGGAGCTATGCTAGGGCTGTGTCTGGACAAGGTCATGCTGCTACTGTAGCAGTTGTGGGCTTTCAACTAACGCACCTTCTTCCATTAAACACAGGAATGTGGTACAGCTCAGGTGGGAAGGAGGAGGTATTCCACCTATCAGGAGGGTAGATGTGGATAGGATGCTAGCCATGGGATTTAAGGCAGAGGATACAGTGCATCCGAAAAGTATTCACAGCGCTTCACTTTTTCAAATTTTTTTTATGTTACAGCCTTATTCCAAAATTGATTAAATTCATTATTTTCCTCAAAATTCTACAAACAATACCCCAGAATGCCAATGTGAAAGAAGTTTGTTTGAAATATTTGAAAATGTATTAAAAATAAAATAAAATCCCATGTACATAAGCATTCATAGTCTTTGCTCAATACTTTGTTGAAGCACCTTTAGCACCAATTACAGCCTTAAGTTTTCTTGAGTATGATGCTACACGCTTGGCACACCTATTTTTGGGCAGTTTCTCCCATTCTTCTTTGCAGGACCTCAAGTGCCATCAGGCTAGATGGAGAGCATCGGTGCACAACCATTTTCAGATCTCTCCAGAGATGTTCAATTGGGTTCAAGTCTGGGCTCTTGCTGAGCCACTCAAGGACATTCACAGAGTTGTCCCGTAGCCACTCCTTTGTTATCTTGGCTGTGTGTTTAGGGTCGTTGTCCTGTTGGAAGAGGAACCTTCGCCTCTGAGGTCCAGAGCTCTCTGGAGCAGGTTTTCATCAAGGATGTCTCTGTACATTGCTGCATTCATCTTTCCCTCTATCCTGACTAGTCTCCCAGCTCCCAGCTCCTGCTGCAGAAAAACATTCCCACAGCTGCCACCATCATGCTTCACTGTAGGGATGGTATTGACCAGGTGATGAGCTGTGCCTAGTTTCCTGCAGACATGATGCTTGCCATTTAGGTCAAAGAGTTCAGTCTTTGTTTCATCTGACCAGAAAATGTTGTTTCGCATGGTCTGAGAGTCCTTCAGGTGCCTTTTGGCAAACTCAAGGGGAGGCTGCCATGTGCCTTTTACTGAGGAGTGGCTTCCGTCTGGCCACTCTACCATACAGGCCTGATTGGTGGAGTGCTTCAGAGATGGTTGTTCTTCTGAAAGGTTCTTCTCTCTCCACAGAGAAACGCTGGAGCACTGCCAGAGTGACCATCGGGTTCTTGGTCACCTCCCTGACTAAAGCCCTTCTCCTCCGATCGCTCAGTTTGGCTGAGAGGCCCATTCTAGGAAAAGTCCTGGTGGTTTCTAACTTTTTCCATATACAGATGATGGAGGCCACTGTGCTCATTGAGACCTTCAGTGCTGCAGAAATTTTTCAGTACTGTTCCCCAGATCTGTGCCTCGATACAATCCTTTCTCGGGGGTCTACAGGCAATTCCTTGGACTTCATGGCTTGCTTTGCGCTCTGAAATGCACTGTTAACTGTGGGACCTTATATAGACAGGTATGTGCCTTTCCAAATCATGTCCAATCAACTGAATTTACCACAGGTGGACTCCAATCAAGTTGTAGAAACATCTCAAGGATGATCAGTGGAAACAAGATGTACTTGAGCTCAATTTTGAGTGTCATGGCAAAGGCTGTGAATACTTATGTACATGTGATTTTTTTTGTTTTTTATTTTCAATACATTTGCAAAGATTTCAAACAAACTTCTTTCACGTTGACATTATGGGATATTGTTTGTAGAATATTGAGGAAAATAATGAATTTATTAAATTTTGGAAAAAGGCTGTAACATAACAAAATGTGGAAAAAGTAAAGTGCTGTGAATACTTTCCGTATTCACTGTATATGTGCTCTCATCAGTCCAGCAGGTTCCTATGAATATAATTTATCATTTGTGCATCCAGTGTCACTGGATCTGTTTTGGGAGCAGTATGAGCATGTATATAGGGGCCAGCCCGAATGGAAGGGGCTGGTGGGAAGGCAATGAGAGTGGCTGGTGCAGAATGCAAGGTGAAAGATCTGGGAGGTTGGGGTGAATGATGTGGGGAGAGGGGTTAAATGGGGGGGGGGGAGGGTTTGGCTGAGGATGTCCTGCCTTCAGGATTGTCAAATAAGGATATGGAATAGTTGGAGGCTAAAAAGGAAAAAAGGGTAAGAGTTGGAGAAGGAAGAAGGATGTCAGTGCTCCTGAACCTGGGAGGGTGGAGGTTTCAAATGCTTTTGAGGTGCTTTCTAAGGCGGAGGGTGGAAGTTCTTCTGATGATGAATCAGTGATTTCCATGGAAGAAGAATCACAAGAACATTGAAGCGCATAGGATCTCCAAGTATGGAGGGGGGTAAGCAGGCTAAGAAATGTGTACGTCAATCATCCTGATGGCGGTTCCCACTCCTTTGAAGGTGACAACCATTAATGTCGCCAGCATAAAATGAGTAAGTGCTCGTAACATGGCCTTATTTTTGCTCAGCAGGTTTAATGCTGATATTTTCTTTTTTGAAAGAGACCCGGTTGTCTAGTTTGGCTGATATTCATCTGGCGAAGGAGTGGAGGTGCAGCCCCTCGTTTTGGTCTTTTGAGGTCGAGCCTTACACTGGAGTTGCAGTACTTTTTTCTGGCATGGTAACCGGTCGGCGGAATATTGAGGTAGAAATGGGGAGATGCATGGTCTTAGATTTCTCCATGGGGGGTCAGGACCTATGCCTGATCAACATCTATGGGCCCCAGACAAAATCGGACAGGAAATGTCTCTTCATGAAGATCAAGCCTTTTCTTTTTACAGCCCATCAAGTTGTCTTAAGTGGCGATTCCAACATCGTCACTAGGACTAAGGACAGGAAAGGTACCGGAGCCAGGCTGGACTATGATGGCTTTTTTTAAAACAAAATAGCTAGAGAGGCAGGTCTGACTGATGTGCACATTCATTGCTGCCCAGACAACACAGGATTCACTTTTCAGCGAGGTAGTAGTCAGAGTAGAATAGATAGGTTTTCTTTTATAGGGGAACTTCGCCTTCTCAGCACCAGTGTGTCAGGCAGTGGAGTTGTCTGATCACTGTATTCTGTCTATGACTCTGAATAGCCCCGATACACCACCTAGGGGGAGGGGTACCTGGAAGCTGAATTCGGCACTCCTGGACGATAAGAAGGTGAGTCAATCCTTTGAGGATTTTTTTTTTCTAGGCACAGGTATCGATCATGGACTTTTGCAGAAGTCAGAATGGAAAACGAAGGATCGTTGGGTTTTCCAAGGCCATAGGAAGAACAGCAAATAAACAGAATAAACAGCTGGATAAGTATGTCACCTACCAGCGTTTGCGGAGGAAGGTTGATAGGCTTGCCTTGAATAATGGAGATCCAGGGATGATCTCGGAGTTAAAACTCTAGTTCAGGGAGTGTCAATAGGCATGACAGGCATGCCTCTTTGGTTCTGGAAGGGGATTATGGGAAATATCACTCGCCCAACCTTTACCAGAATTGCAAACCAGGTAGAGCAGTTAGGTCAGTTGTAGGCCTAGTTGACAGTACAGGTTCTTTGACAAAGTTTGAGTCGGGGATCCTGGAAACCGCCAGTTCACATTATGTTGGGTAGTATAGACCTCAAGTTTTCTGGATTCTATTCCAGGACTGCGAAATGGAAGTTCTCTTGTGAGTTTGACAGGGGACATCACTGCAGATGAGGTGGTTAAGGCTATTGATAAGCTTGCCATTAGGAAGTCGCCTGGGCCAGATGGTTTGGCAGCAGAGTTTTTTTTAAACTGTTCAGGTTACTCTGGCCCCATATTTGGTGGAGGCTTGTAATGGCTGTCAGAGAGGGATCACTCTCTCCCTCTATGCGACAGTTTGATTCTTCTGTCAAAGTGTAATGATTCTTCAAGAATTGAGAATCTGCAGCCCATTAGCCTTCTCAATGTTGATAGGAAGATACTGGCAATTATTATTTTCTGGCGTTTATCGTCTGTAGCAGGCAATCTACTTTCTCACCCCTGTTTGGTTCAGGGTCAAAGCACTTTTTCAGTGGTGTAAGCTGTCCAGGAGGCCCTGGAACAGTGCAGGGCTGCAGGCTGGAGAAAGTACCCACTGGCATTGGATCAGGCTTAAGTATTTGATCAGGTCAATCATTAATACCTATAGCTGCTTCTTGGCAAGGGGGGCTTTGATTGGCTGAAACCTTGTTACAGAGGGGCTGAAAGCTTCATGCTTGTGAATGGTTGGATTGGACGACCTTTTGAGTTTGGCTCGGGGGTGCATCAAGGGTGTCCTTTGAGTCCTCTGCTATATGCGCCTGCAATCGATCCCTTAATCAGGAGGTTAGAGAGCAGACCATTGTGCGGAGTGCCTTTGGGCATTCCTGATGAGCCTCCTTTGAGGGTCGTGGCCTATGCTGATGTGTCTGTTTTCATCTCTGGTACAGAGGTGGTCTCGGTGATTAAGCAGTATGCTGAGGCACCCGGCTCAAAGATCAATCAGGATAAGAGTGACGTTTTCTGGATGGGAGAGGAAGGTGATGGCTTGGAGCTTCCAGGCACCTTCCCAGACCCCCGGCAAGAAAATAAAAGATTAGGCATCAAATTGGGTCCCAGCGATTAAGGCCCTGCAAATTGGGAAAGCAGGCCACAAGATGCTGATGCCAAGGTTGCCAGCTGGAAGGATTGAAAAATCGCTTACAGGGAAAGGATTGATCTGATTAAAACTTACTTGATCCTGATATTTCTGTTTGTCAGCTTTGTCTGTGTTTTGCCAGTGGCTCGCTATGCGAGAATCTACAGCGGTTTCTTCCAGCTGTTATGGGCGAACAGAGTGAACCTCATTAGGGGGCCTGTAACCTACCTTCTCAGGTGGATGGGTGGCCTAGATATGGTCAACACGGTGGTATTCTTTTCTCTGATTTTTTTGAAACATAATTTTGTTAACATGCTGGCAGAGGAACCGCCTAGGTTGGTTAGTATTTTTCAGTCCTGGTTTAGGCCTTTTCTGCGAGGCTGGGAAAATGGTGGGCCAGTGAAAATCCTGAGGGTCCGAAATGGTAAACGCCCAGATTACATTGCCCCGTTCATGAAAATGCTTCCGCAGTGGCGAGTGACAGCAGAGGAAATTAAGTCTCTGGAAGGCCCTGGAAAGGAGGGTTTTTGAATCTGCCTTTAGAGAGCCACTGGCCTTGAGTGATTGCCCAGGCCCTGGTATGAGGGAGGGTCTGCATTTGAATAATCTGGATAGAATCCCTTTAAAGTTTCAGGATTTGGCCTGGTGCTCATTACGTAGCAGACTATGTGATGGACAACTTGAAGCATCGCTCTGCGTTGAACCGTGGTTGTCTAAGAGTGGAGTGTGGTGGGGTGGAGAAGACTATGGACCATTTCATGCTTCAGTGCCCCTTCATTATAGAAGTCTTTAAGTGAGTGGGTGGGGCACTGGGTATCTCTTTCCTTTCCCACTTGAGTTATGGCGAGTGGTCGTACTGGTCTTTTGAGACGCATCAGGAATTTGAGACACTTTTTCTTGTTAGCTTAGTAGTCAGATACTTCACATGGAATGCACGGTGTCAGGTTTCCACTCAGGAAAAAGTACTTCCTGTCGAGGTGGTGGTGCACAACATTCTGGATGAGGTTGGGAAGATTCGGGGTCTTGAAAAGGACAGGTGTAGTCAGGGGCCTGGACAAAGGCATGGAGGAATCTCAGATCCTCATAGCTGCTGTCAGCCTCTGGGTGTGCTGCTTTTTTTTCTGTCCTTTCTTGCCCCCTAGGATCAGATTTTTGGAAAAAGGCTGCATGCATGGGTTAAATGTGTAATCGTTTCTTACCTTTAGGCATCTGAGCGTATTTGAGCTCGTAAAACGCTTATCTCTGAAGTCTCAAAACACCCAACAAGCAAAATCCCATTAATTTCAGTGGCTGCTGTTCACATCTGAGCGTTTTGTCTCCAGAAGAAAAATGCCTGAAGCTCAAAAAAGTACATGAGCTTCTTTTTTGGCTGATTACAAGCATTTTTGTTAGATGTCAATGCCTTCCTCCAAACACCTGCAAATAATGCCTGAAAAAAGCCAGAAAAAACGCCTGAAAACTATACACTCAGGTGTGAATGGAGCCTTAGGGTGTGTTTTAGGTGGAGGTTAGGGCTTTGTTGTGGTGCGTTATTTTTCATAACATACATTACGTCTTGGTTTGCATATTTAGCTCTGTTTATGTTTTTTTTTGTTTTTTTTTTCCTGGGAAAAAAAGTCAGTTTGTTTTATATGCTGAAGTAAGCCATTTATGTTTCTCTATATATAATTTAATTTATTTTTTATATATGCAAATATGTTTTTACTATGTTGTATGTTTGTAGGATTTTTAATAGATTTACACAAGTAAATTACTCCTAAACAGTGCACATTTAGGATATATTTACAGTACCTAAAGGTAAGCCTTATTATAGACTCACCTAGCTAAAACATAAACTGCCTTTACTACCACTTGGCGACAGCAGTTTTACTGCGGCAGGCTGGCTCGGCTGTGTGACACAACGTAGGGGTACATCGGTCACGGGAGTGGTGCTGGGGGGCGGCGCGCTCCAGCCCCCACTAGGCAGCGGGGATGCCGATCCACAGGACCGGCGCCGCGATCGATCCCGCTGAGAGAGGACGACGGTCAGCTGTTGAAAACACAGCTGACCGTTCTTCTCTCTGAAATGATCACAGAGCATCTGTGATCCTTCTATATAGGTCTCTACAAAAAATGTCAGTTGGGGTCTGATCTGTCCGCTGAAATGTCGCAGTCCCGCTAAAAATTGCAGATCAACGCCATTACTAGTAAAAAATAAATTAATTAATTAAAAATTACAAATCTTTCCCCTAGGTTGTAGACGAGATAACTTTTGCGCAAACCAATCAAAATAAGTTTATTGCAATTTTTTCTTTTTTTTTTACCAAAAATATGTAGCAGAATACAAATTGGCCTAAAAGGATGAAAAATTCTGATTTTAAATTTTTTTTTTGGGGAATGTTATATAGCAGAATGTGAAAAATATTGTTTTTTTTTCCCAGAATTGTCTCTCTTTTTTTGTTTATAGCGCAAAAAATAAAAACATTTAAAAATAACAGAGGTGATCAAATACCATCAAAAGAAAGCTCTATTTGTGGGGAAAAAAAGGACATCAAATTTATTTTGGTACAGTGTTGCACGACTGCGCAATTGTTCATTAAATTAACGCAGTCCCGAATCACAAAAAATGGCCTGGTCATTAAGGGGGCAAATCCTTCCGGTCCAGAATTAGTTAATTAGCCAGAATATTGCAGGTGTTTAGCCATATGCCTCAGAGTAATGTTATTGTCTTATTGATTGTTTGTGGAAGTACTCTTGCGAATTCCCTTTTCTTTTAGGCTTTGCTTGACCTAACACATTCTTTAAAATATCTCAAGGTGTATCGGTAAATGCTGGGTGAGTGAGGTGAGTGATGCAGAGAAATCCGAAAACAATTCAGTGGAGGGTAGAGCTACATCTATAAACAGAGAGTTAAAGGATAAGTCCACCCTAAAACTAAAATCCCTGCGTCTATAGATCTCCACGTGACACTAATCTATCTAGCCCTGTAAAGAAAAAAATCAGTGGACTTACCTTGTTTTAAAGCCGATCCAACTTGATCCTACGCTGAGCTGTCAGCCGCAGGTTACCTCATAGTAGCTCTATGGATGCCGTTGCATCTCTAGGACACCATGCACAAAAGCACCGTTATCGGAGTTTGAACTGGCAGGTAGTGATTGTTGTCATTAGAGCAGTGAATTCAATTTGAATCTCCCCTTGGGCCACAGCTTCAGTCTGTGCCACCATGTTGGAGGTAAAGGCCGCAAATTCAGGACATGTAATGGCGGGGCGGGATGTGGTTGCAGAGTAAGGTGTACTCCTGGCTTTCTTCCCTTTGGTCATGCCCCCAGCCATGCAAGAGACCTGAGCGATGTGAAAGGCTCAGGTGCAGAGTGGAGGTAGAGATTCCACAACAGGCAGCAGAACTTCAGTTAGAAGTTCGCTCCATTGGCCATCTTGGGCACACCCCTGAGATCAGATACTGACTTGTGCAAAAATCAAAAAGTTTATGGAGAAGAGCCAAGATATCTTGTGAACAGAATGATTAGATGGAATAAACATTGAAGAGGTTGGAACCTTGCAGGTAACCTATATGAATCAGGGAGACCTATCCTCGTCCCAATGCACTGCACTAGACCTGTTCATACTTTAATCTCTGCACTCCAGGGGCAGGTTAAAAAAAAAAGCTGTTTTTGTGATCAAGCAACTATATGGTGAAATATATTAAGGAGATGGTTCGTTTGGGTAAAAACATCATAGCTATAACCATAATGTGGATGATTTATTAAAGCTACTTGGAAGAATGCAGATTGGAGTGCGGTTTTTATCAATGGAACTTCAATCAAGAAGAACTCTCTTAACTGAACTGATGGCTTGCTATACTTTGCACTGATGGCTTGCTATACTTTGCACATCATCATTGCTTTTTTTTTTTCTTCTGAAAATGCAGCAGATGTACACTATATCTTGGTACTATTAAGAAAAAATGCTTAGAATTTGTGGTTTGGTTTATAAGAAAGAAAAAAAAAAAAAAATAATATGAAACGAAAGAAGAAAGCAAACCTTAACATAGGCAAAACTGTCTAAAATGTTATTCTACAGTCAAAGTATTCAGTCTCTATTCATTTACTGACGCTCAACTGTGGTCATAAAACAGAAATGATGTAAGTATTATGTAACCGATATATAGGCCATAGCCAATCCAGTTTTGATGCATTCTTCTAGCTGCCCATGAAAGCACGCTGATCTAATTTTTAGCTCCCAAATGTAATGCTTTTCTGTTATTGCTCTCTGAAGGGGAATTCTTTAACTCTGCTTTGAAGGGTAACATACGTGGTTTATAAACATGTTAAGAAAAAAAATATGTCCCAGTTACGTAAACTTTTGTTCACTGTGCATTGCTGCTGTTCAATCAGGCTTATGAAGAGCATAGCCTCACTAATGGTTCATGGACAGGGGGGGGGGGGGTTATTTGAGCTAGTTAGGGCCAAAGGAAATACAATATTTATAGAAGGATACTTGTAATATATGACCTGCAATGTTGATCTAAGGGCTTCCGTGTCTTCTGAGACACTGATAATGTACAAGTATGTAGGTCAGGAGTTCTAACTTACATGTAAAATGCTTGTATAGGGTTAGTAACTCTGAGGCCCAATTCACACCTCAGCGTTTTGTAGCTTGAAGGTCTAAAACGCTGGAGAAAAAAAAAATCAATCAATTATTCTCTATGGAGTTAGTTCACATCTCCACTCCAAGTCGCCTGAAGCTCAAAAAAGTTCTGGCACTTTTTTTTGTAACTCAAATTGGGCAGGATTTGAACATTTTGGGCACCTTTTTTCATTCCCATAGAAAAGAATAGAAAACTCGCGATATGCGCATTGTTGCAATTTTCTGCTCCTGTGACAAAAAGTTAAAAAAAAAAAAAATAGTAATATGTGAGTAAATCAAAGTTAAATATATACACAAATAACTAATATTAATAATATGTAATAAATAATTAACCCCTAACCTTTCAAAAACATATTAAATAAAAAAAAATCATACTAAACACCCAAACCGGAAAAAAAAAAAATAAAATACACTAATAATTTATTAGCTTTTTATTTATTTTGTGTTAGTGGTTTATTATTTTTTTTTAATAGTTAGGGATTTTTTCTTTATTTCATAGTATTCATTTATTGTATTTATGATTATTTTTATTTGTATTTATTTTACATTTATTTTTTCGTTCATTATTATTAGTAATAGGGTTTGGGTGTTACTACTCCAACTACGTACTAAAAATACATGAATAACCCTAACCCCTAATGCTAACCCCTTACCCAAACAAACTATAAATAAATAACCCTAACTCCAACCCTAACAAAAAAATAATGATATTAAAAAAAAAAAAAAATAGAAATAAAAGCGGATACGGATAGAAAAGCTGAAAATCCTTGTGTCAGGACTGGGCTCCTGCTATTGACTAGCAGCCCTTCATTTCAGTGCACAGAGGCTGCACAGCTGTCAGTTAATTACCATCCATTCATTGTTTCCACAGTGACTCACCTGGTTACTATTACCTGCCTCATTAGTCCAGCCTACAGCCAGCCCCTTTTTGCTATTTAAACAGCTTTGCTCATTTCCTCTGTGCCCTCATGTGGTCAACATCTCCAGTGTGGTCAACATCTCCAGTGGGTTTTTTGCTGTGTTCCTGTGTATGACTCGGCCTGGCTGACTCTCCTGACAACACTGACTCCTGGTTCCCTGATCCTGACTAGGACAGGATTACCTGCTCTGGCTTCCAAACCCTGGCTTCTGTTTTGACTACGTCCTGAACAGTTGTTATTTGTGTTATGGCATTAAAGGTGTGATTGTAACTGCTTTCTGTATCTGCCTGGTTTATGGTTCCTGACACCTAGAAACAAATGATGCAACAGATAAAAGTTTTCTCCATTGGCTAATAAGAAAATGCCAAAGCTCAAAAACGCTATATAAAAAATGCGCCAATTGCTCATACATATGTGGCAAAATCGTGCATAAAAACAGGTGAAAAAAAATCGGAAAAACACTCAAAAGATGCTACGGTGAATGCAGCCTGAAGATGTTGAAACCATTGTATTAAAATGATAGCTGGGCAAATAGCATTTACAACAAGAAAGGACAGCAATGGCAGCCGATATACCTTTCTCTGCAAAGAAAAAATAAGGGAAGAAACATATGTTAGAACAAGTTTACAAGTTTGAAGTGGAGTTGAAATTTAATTTGTACTTCTTTTTAAAGTTTGGAATTAAATGTCCTGCTTAATAGTAGACACTCAGAGATAACCATTGTTCATTTCATTGTCCAGCAAATCTGATTTCGTTTTTTTTTTTGGAGACTGACTTTCTCTGACTAAAAATGCTATTCCAGTAACAGTACCCTCACTGTACAGTGGAGGTGGCAATTGGTGGAGCTTAGCCACCAAGGCTGGGAATGTAGGAGCCCAATAAAAAGGAAGGATCATTTTCTAATAAAGTGGCAATTTTTTGCTACAGGGTGTTAATTTTGAAAAGATTCAAATTGAGTAAGGATAACTTTGAGTGGTTCTTATGTTCAAACTTTGTAACTCTTGGAGCTAGGAGAAATCGGTAACACCACTAAGGCCCCTTAGATCAATACATATTGCTTCACAGGAGTGTTACTTAAAACTTTAACTGTGCTCTTTGGAAAAGGAATGCATACAGTACATCTCTTTCCAAAATAAGGTATACATCTAAAATTTCCCTTGGAGCGAGCCCGTGGCTAGACTATGAACATTCAAGTTAAAACATATTCTTAAGCGGTAACTGAACTTATTCTCGTCTCACCTCAGCCTCCATACAGGGGCTTCATCTCTCAGCAGGTCATCGATTTTGAAAGCACACCTATCATTCTCTGGGTTCATTAGCACAACCATACACACGGAGGTATGAGGCTATGGTCCCATGTAAATATGGACTTATTCTCTTATAAACACAGGGTGGGAGCCGAGGGAGGAGGAGCAGTTGGGGTTGAGCTGCTGAGAGAACAATTTTCAGAAACATCTGCCCAGTTGCACCTACAGCAGGTATTGAAAATAATCCCCCCTCTTTAAAATGATCACATTTTGATGCTTTGCAGCTTGAAATGAAGACAGACACAATTTTTGTTTTAATTCCGCTGTATTTACTCACGCAACTTATACCATCCAAGTGAAAGATCTAACAGCAACATGTCAGAAACAAAATTCAAAACCAGAATGAGTTGGAAAAAGGATTGCCCCCTCCTAAAAATGACTTGTAAACTCAATCAGGTGTAGCTAGTCAGCATAAAATATTGTTATTATAAATATGGCACAAACAACAAAATATAATATGGTGAAACAAAAATTGAACAGCTGCCCTTTTAAATGAATATACTACTTTCAATGTGCAAAAATAACAAAGTAAGGCGCTATTGTGCAACCACCATACAAAATATCACATAGTGCAATGTATATGAATGTCCATAAAAATAGTTTTTTTTTCAAAGAACATATAAATCTTCACAATGTATAGATGTAAAGGTTGAAAAAATTAGAAAAAAAATATAAGAAAAAATATATATAAAATGTTTCCAAAGGCATGCACAATCTTCTTATCAAAGTCCTCCAAGCACTGTGGTCAGAAGGGAATAGTGCTCCAATACTAGCTAGTACGTGCTCCACCACAGTGTGTAACAGATGTACACTCACCAAACATCAAACTTTAGCAAGCTTGAAGACACTGGGGTTAGAACGAATATTTCTCACAGATAACGTCCAGCCACCCATGGTTACAGCCAACAATACTTCTGATATCCACAGAGGAGGATATCAGAAGAAGTATCTAAGTACCCAGAAAGTGGATAACACCCATAAAAGTGCAATACGTTTATTTACCCATAATTAGAGTTA
Source organism: Pelophylax lessonae (assembly GCF_965119305.1). NCBI lineage: Eukaryota > Metazoa > Chordata > Amphibia > Anura > Ranidae > Pelophylax > Pelophylax lessonae. Next base: position 96,518,614 of record NC_138776.1, read on the forward strand.
AAAACAGAATAAAACTCTGTTTATGTTAGTGCTGATCATAGCACCGATAAATGTGAGTTTTATTCTGTTTTTTAAATCTAATTGTGGGTAAATAAAACTTTTTTCATAGACATTTATACATTGCATGACATTATATTACATTGTACAATGTGATATTTTGTATGGTGGTTGCACAATAGTGCCTTACTTTTGTTATTTTTGTACAATCCCCAATAAAAAAGAGCTTTCCTGGAGCATTTCAGTCCCTAATAGTGCAAATGAAGTAAACAGTCAACTAGAAATGGAAAGGCACTGTCAAAAGAGCTCCAGGATAAAAATGTGGACAGGAACAAGTCAGGAGATGGATAAAAAAAAAAAAAAACAACATTCAAGGGCTTCATCAATGTCTAGAAGCACAGTAACGTCCATTATTAAGTGGAAGATATTTGGAACAAAATGTGATTTTTAAAGGGGGGGGGGGGTGATCCTTTTCCATACCCACTGTATATACTGGAGATTTTACAACAGTAATGTTGATAATTTTCCTCTATAGAGTAGCTATGTCGTTTTTAAATATAACATTTGATTACTGGACCATTGAAGTTAAGGTGGGATGAAGCAGTTAATAGTCACCCTATAATCACCCCCTGTAAGGAGAAAAAAATAAAAATAAAACATGAGAAAGACTTGTACATTTACAGAGAAGTTGACCAATTTAGCTAGACTGAACCCGTTCCCAACACCCTTTGTCCTGCTACCTAAAACCTGCAATAAAAAGACAAAAATTTGAGGACTAACTTATCTTCTCAATGTCACCTCAGCAGCACTTTAAAACTGTTATCTACTTTGCCTGAGAATTAGCAATTTTAGTGCCGGGTGTGATGGATGCAGGAGCTGCAGTGGAGCGCTGGCAAGGTGAGTGTAAGGGGTTTGGGGAAATTCTAGAAAAAAATGAACAAAAAAAAAAAATGAAAAAAAAAAAATGAAAAAAAAAAAAAGTGAAAAAAAAAAAAATGGAGAGCTTTTTCTTCTCCAGACTGGATATTTGAGCAGGACACGGGAGCACTTTAATGCTATTGTAAAGGAGATTACATAAAAATAAATCATAATGTTCAGGCACTTCCACTAGCTGCCTTTAAAAATACAAGTAAAAGGAAAGGGTACCAAGGAAATATGGAGGCACCATAATAAGCCGGTAATTATGGAATCTACCACAAGCGGCAATTGGTTAATATATGAGGCCCTATACCTGCAGTGTTCAGACCCTCTGCTGGTCATTGTGGAAGAGGCAAGAGCTGTGAGTTTGTATTACTACCAGGCCATAGTCCTATAGTAATTGACTTATCATATAGACTACGGACTAACTAGTAAATTATAAAGCAAGATATTTATGTTTTACTGGAGTGTACTTTCATATTTCTATCATTTTGTTCAAGTTTTAGAATGAACAAAGAACAGAATCACAAAACAAGCAGTTCTCCCAACGGGAGAAAAACCTTATCATACATACAGACAGCAGGCGGAGGGGTATACATGCCGCCAGATTTATACCTTCTGTTGCTTTTTGCATGCGTAGCATCCATCGAACATGACCTATTCAAGTGAATTGGGCTGCTATGCAAGCACACTAGTGCGGGGTCCAAGGTGGTAAATTAGGTGGTGAGGAGGCTTCAAATTGTAAAGAGCTCTCTGAAGAATGATCTGAAAATGAATCACTGTTCAGAGAGCACCGCCCTTAAAGTTACTTTTTCAGTTTCAAGGCTTGTTCACATAGCAACATTGAGCTGCAATCTGCATTTTTGCCCAAAGCTGTCCTAATATATTAATAAGGCAATTTGTCCTATTGTTTCAGTTTATACCAACTCAACTTGTTGACGTACTGGGGAAAAAAAAAAAAGGACAGAATGCTTTTTTACACAGCACCGTGAGATGCAACATACTACACTACATTGAAGAGTGCTGTGGTGCATAGTTCAATTAAATATTGTTTTGTGACATTTCAATACATTTAAAAAAAAATGGTAAACAGTGTAATGACTTCTTACCATGATCACTCCACTCCTACACAATGCACACCTGTGGAGTCACAGCATACAGAGCTGCTGTGAACGGGTCCAGACTCTGGTTGTTGGAACCAATACTAAAACTGCCATAAGATAAAATTGACAGATGCCTTTTGGCAATCTTACTAGACAAACGAGCTATGTTTGATAGAATCTGGGAACCCTGGATCAAATACTTGTCTGACCCCTTGTAAGTCGCCAGGAATCAGACGGGTATATATCATTGAGTGCGCATTCTTCCTCTTCGTAATCTCTCTTCCTTCTTCTTTCTCTTCGTTTACTCCTTTCCTTATACTCTCCCTGTAGAACCAGGGAGATAGACGTTGCTAAACTACTAGCAATGAACAAAACATTAAAGGGGTGGCCATGGCATACTATATGGATAGTGTACCAGATCTCTTTGATTCGCTCATAGTTGGGGAAAAGGACATCGGCCCTACGGCCATATTAATATGGCCCTCCCTCTCTCCTCCTCATATACACTGCACAAAAAAATTAAAAGGAACACTTTGAAAACACATAGGATCTCACTGGGGAAAAGGATCATGCTGAAAATCTTTACCAATATGGACTGGGTAATGTGTTAGGAAAAGGATGCCACATCATTTGAAGGAAATTAAAATTATCAACCTACAGAGGGCTGAATTCAAAGACACCCTGAAAATCAAAGTGAAAAAATTATGCGGCAAGCTAGTCCATTTGGCTAAAATTTCATTGCAGCAACTCAAAATGGTACAAAACCAGTACTGGTATTGGTAGTTTAAAAGGGCCCCCACATGCTTGTATGGATGCCCAACAACGTCAGGGCATGCTCCTAATGAGATGACAGGTGGCGTCCTGGGGTATTTCCTCCCAAATCAAGACCAGGGACTCACTGAGCTTCTGAACAGACTGAGGTGCAACCTGGATTTAGGTCAGGGGTGCATGGGGGCCATTCAATGGTATCAATTCCTTTATCCTCCAGGAACTGGCTGCATACTCTCACCACATGATGCTTGCCATTTTCGTGCACCAGGAGAAACCCAGGACCCACTGCACCAGCATAGGGTCTGACTATGGGTCCAGGGATTTCATCCCGATACCTAATTGCAGTCAGGGTTCCATTGTCTCGCCTGCAGAGGTCTGTAAATCCCTCCATGGATATGCCTCTCCAGAACATCACTGACCCATCACCAAACCGGTCATGCGGAATGATATTACAGGCAGCATAACGTTTTTCACAGCTTCTACAGACCTGTTCCCATCTGTCACATGTGCTCAGGGTGAACCTGCTCTTATCTGTGAAAAGCACAGGGAACCAGTGGCGGACCTGCCACTTCTGGTGTTCAATGGCAAATGCCGAACATGCTCCACAGTGCTGGGCAGTGAGCCCAGGGCCCACTAGAGGACATCGGGCCCTCAGGCCCCCCTCATGAAGGCTGTTTCTGATTGTTTGGTCAAAGACATTTACACCAGTGGCCTGCTAGAGGTCATTTTGTAGGGCTCTGGCAGTGCTCACCCTGATCCTCCTTGCACAAAGGAGCAGATACCGGTCCTGATGATGGGTTAAGGACCTTCTATGGCCCTGTCCAGTTCTCCTAGAGTGACTGCCTGTCTCCTGAAATCTACTCCATGCTGTTGAGACTGTGCTGGGAGACACAGCAAACCTTCTGACAATTGCACATATTGATGTGTCATCCTGGAGGAGTTGGACTGCCTGCACAGCCTCTAGGGTCCAGGTATCCCCTTATGATACCAGTAGTGACACTGATCCTAGCCAAATGCAAAACTGGTGAAAAGCAGTGTAATGTTCCGGTACCTTTGGTACCCTAAATTACACTTTCCACAAGTGTATGCGCCCTACCATTTACTTTTGGAAAGGTGCGCATACACCTTTAAGACTGGAGCTGTCATCACTCAGCGCCGGACTAGATGGCTATTTAAGGCGTCGGTTCTCACTCACATGTGTTCGTTCAAACACCCTTATCTGGATGCTAACCTTGCTTGAAGCTTCCATGCTTGCAAGCTTACTTCGCTGACGGAACCTCGCTGCGCTGATCCCTGTATCCCGCTACTGGATCATCCGCCTCTCCTGAACCACCCTTCGGCTGTATCGCTAATAGTGCTAAGTACCCCGCAGGGGAATTCTCTATAAACTTATACTAAGCTTACACTATCTAGCTCTGCATAGTAGAGACTGTTTATCACATCTGCATAAACTAGATTGCTAGCTCTTGAGACTACTGCTACTTTTCTGCACTGGGTTGATCTCTTTTGTATGTCCACCTGCTATTCTATCATCTGCTATCATACAACATTGCTAAACCTTCCTGCATCCATCTGCTACTGTCTCACCTTCAAGTGTCTATCACCTACCACCTCCACTCAACCTATCCCTCAACCTTCATCATTGTGTTACCACATGCATAAAGTCACTCTAAGAACCAGCTTGCTAATTGTGTGTATTTACTGGCTGAAATAAGACCTTCCACACATGATGAGTCATTGAGGTTGGGAATGGTATCTCAGCATATCTCTTACATGGCTACTGACGTGGAACTATTTCTGCAGCTGAAAATCCACACCATATAAAAACGCAGGAGCGTTACAGATTCAACGAACCTAAAAATGGATTCAGCAGAAATAGTTCCAGAAATAACCACTCAGGTGACACAATTAAAACAGCAAGTATCTGCGTTAATACACGCACTTGCTGAATTAAAAGAAGACAATCAGGCTCTGTCGCAGCAGGTAATTAGACTGACACAACTTACCTCTGCTCAGTCCCCTGAACCCAAGATAAATCCCCCTTTGGTATTTACAGGCGATCGCAAAAAATTTCGCGAATTTAAAAACGCATGTGAGTTACTTTTTTTGCTAAAACCTCGTACCTACCTTACTGATCACATTAAGGTTTGTACTATTATTTCTTACCTATCAAGCAATCCTCGAGCCTGGGCAGATTCTCTTTTTGAGAAAAACGACCAGCTTCTCAACTCCTATGCCTTGTTCCTGGCAGAGCTCACTAGCCTATATGATGACCCCAATAGGCAGAGTACTGCTGATCTTCAGTTAAGATCCTTGAAACAAGGAAGGAGGCCTGTGGAAGACTTTGTCGCAGAGTTCAAGAGATGGACCCTTGATTCAGAATGGAATGATGCATCTCTGAAAACCCAATTTAGGCTTGGCCTATCAGAAGCCGTTAAGGACGAGCTCGCCCGAGCGGATCTGCCAAAAACCCTGGATGCATTAATACAACTCAGTATTACCATAGATAGAAGACTACGAGAAAGAAAGGCTGAAAAGATGGGAATGCCATTATCCGTTTCCTCTCGGAGTCTGGCCGTTCCTATGGAGGTAGGAACCATACGCCCACCGCTATCAACTATGGAAAAAGCCAAAAGACGAAATGAAAATCTCTGCTTGTACTGTGCATCCCCGGATCACAAGATAAACGTCTGTCCCCTAGTCAACAAAAAGAAGGGTGAGTGTTCACATGTCTCTCTAGGAGGATTGACAACTTCATTCACTAACCCCTACATTTCTGTTTTTATGACATTACAGTGGGACCAGAACAGGATTACTACTAAGGCCATGATTGACACAGGATCTTGTGGAAATTATATGGATACATGTTTTGCTGCTTTAAATAAAATTCCTATTATTTCTAAACTCAAACCTGTCTCAGTAAGTCTTATTACCGGTGTTCCGTTATCCTCTGGACCGATCAGACACAAGCACTTCTAGTCACTTTTAACGAGTCTCATAGGGAGACTTCTACCTTCGATTTAATACCATCACCCCACTTTCCCATTGTGTTGGGACTTCCCTGGTTGCACACACACCAACCAACCATAGATTGGAAGAAACGGTCCTTGACCTTCCCTTCTTGTTATTGCGAGGAGACGTGTAACCTCCCGTTTTCCGGGAAGATTCTGTCTGTGGTGACAGATGAGATTGCACCACTATGTTATCAGGATCTTTCTGAGGTTTTTCTTGAGAAAAATGCTCAAGCATTACCTCCTCATCGAGACTATGATTGTAGCATTGATCTACTCCCAAATAGCAAATTGCCGTTCGGTCATGTTTATCCTCTTTCACAGGATGAACTTGCCCATCTCAAAACCTATTTGGATGAGAACTTGGAAAAAGGTTTTATTAGACCTTCCACTTCTTCCACAGCAGCAGGACTCTTTTTTGTTCGCAATAAAGATTCAAGTCTCAGACCTATCATCGACTACAGGAAATTGAATGCTATCACAATAAAAGATCGCTATCCTCTACCGCTTATCCCTGAGCTCATTGAGCAGGTGCGTGGAGCTACCTATTTTTCAAAATTAGACCTGAAAGGAGCATACAATCTCATTCGAATCCGTGATGGACACGAGTGGAAGACTGCGTTCAGAACTAGATACGGATTGTTCGAATTTCTTGTGATGCCATTCGGCCTATGCAATGCCCCTGCAGTTTTCCAACGATTTATAAACGATATTTTTAAAGACTTACTAGATGTATGCGTTGTGGTATATCTGGACGATATACTTATATATTCACAGACCCTGTCTGAACACATAAGACATGTAAGACTTGTATTATCGAGATTGCTTGCACATAATCTTTATGTGAAGCTGAAGAAATGCTTGTTCCATAAAGATGAGGTACTCTTTCTAGGCTACATCATATCCAAAACAGGAATCGAGATGGACATGAGTAAAATATCCTGCATTCAGGATTGGCCTACACCAACTACACGCAAGGCGCTACAGCGATTCCTGGGATTTTCAAATTTCTACAGGAAGTTCATAAAAAACTTTTCTGCTATTGTGAGACCCCTCACACAGCTCACTAGCATAAAAATACCATTTAAATGGTCAGAAGAAGCAAATAAGGCTTTCCACTTGTTAAAGACAAGGTTTACTTCCGCTCCCATATTACGCCATCCAGACCCATCCCTCCAATACATTCTGGAGGTAGATGCGTCAAACCTGGCAGTAGGAGCAATACTCTCCCAACGACCTACCCCCACTTCACCACTTCATCCAGTCGCCTTTTTTTCTAAATCCCTGAGCAGTCCCGAGATAAATTACCCCGTGGGTGAGAAGGAACTGCTTGCTATAAAATTGGCTCTGGAGAATTGGCGACATTTACTCGAAGGCACCCAATTACCAATAATTATATACACCGACCATAAAAACCTCCAATATCTTCAGACTAGCAAAACTCTCTCGCATTGACAGGTACGATGGTCACTATTCTTTCTAAGGTTTAACTTCCTAGTGACCTACACACCTGCAGATAAGAACAAAAAGGCGGATGCACTATCACGACTAACTGAAGAAAACTACTTTGAAATTCCTTCCGTTCCTATAATACCTCACAAACGCATTATTGGAGTTGTCCGTTCCTTGAAGGAAGAGGTTCTGCATGGTATAAGGTTGGATTCACCCCCACCACAACTAACTACCGATGCAGAAGGCTTCCTCTACTACAACGACAAACTTTACATACCACCTACCCTACGCACCAAGATCTTGGAATTATCGCATGATGTGCCTATGGCAGGACATATGGGTATGACAAAGACTTTCAATTTGATTTCTCGGCAATTCTGGTGGCCTGACATGAAAACATCTATACAAAAATTCGTCTCTTCATGCAATGTCTGTGCCAGGTCCAAAATTGACACTACAAGACCATCCGGTCTACTATGCAGTCTACCAATACCCCAAACTCCATGGGAGGTTCTGTCATTGGACTTCATCGTAGAATTGCCTCCTTCCAAAGGATTTAATACCATCTTGGTGTCAGTGGACCATCTGACAAAGATGGCACATTTCATTGCTATTCGCAGACTGCCTTCGTCCAAACAAACGGCAGAACTCCTGATGAAACATGTCTTCAGATTACATGGTATCCCAAAAACTCTTTTGTCTGACCGTGGATCCCAATTTATTTCTAAATTCTGGCAAGAACTATGTCACATACTACGGATTGAGCGGAAGCTCACTTCTCCTTACCATCCGCAGACCAACGGACAGACTGAAAGAGTCAACCAATGCATCGAGCAGTATTTACGTTGTTACACTTCTTACCAACAGAATGATTGGTTGGATCTTCTCCCCCTGGCAGAATTTGCCTACAACAACGCAACTCACAGTACAACCAAGCAGAGTCCGTTCTACTTGAACTATGGGTTCCATCCCTCTATTCTCCCTCCACGCATCCTTCCTTCAAATAACCCAGTAGCCTCAGACTATCTTACCCAAATAAAGGATTCTCTGGGTTTACTAAATACTACCATTGCACACGCTCACAGTCAACAAAAGAAGTACTATGATCTTCGTAGAAGACCTTCTCCACAGTATACTATCGGGGACCTCGTTTGGCTCTCAACAAAAAACTTGAGACTGAAGATCCCTAGCAAAAAGCTTGGACCTCTGTTCTTGGGACCTTTCCCAATCAAGAAACTTATTGGAAAAGCTGCAGTGCAGCTTACATTGCCAATGGACCTAAAAATCCATCCCATTTTCCATGTGTCGCTACTAAAACCCCATGTTCCGGACCAAGGAATAAGGCCTAATATTCCACCTCCCCCTCCTGTACAAGTTGAAGGTGGAGAAGAATACGAGATAAAAGAGATTCTGGATTCTCGTATCTACAGAAGAAGACTTCAGTACTTGATTAGATGGAAGAACTATGGGCCCCAAGACGACACCTGGCTAAACACCTCTGACATACATGCCCCTAGATTAATCTGCAATTTTCATGCGAGATACCCAGACAAACCAGCTCCAGAGGCCTTCAGGAGCAGGCCTTAAGGGGGGGGTATTGTAATGTTCCGTTACCTTTGGTACCCTAAATTACACTTTCCACAAGTGTATGCGCCCTACCATCTACTTTTGGAAAGGTGCGCATACACCTTTAAGACTGGAGCTGTCATCACTCAGCGCCGGACTAGATGGCTATTTAAGGCGTCGGTTCTCACTCACATGTGTTCGTTCAAACACCCTTATCTGGATGCTAACCTTGCTTGAAGCTTCCATGCTTGCAAGCTTACTTCGCTGACGGAACCTCGCTGCGCTGATCCCTGTATCCCGCTACTGGATCATCCGCCTCTCCTGAACCACCCTTCGGCTGTATCGCTAATAGTGCTAAGTACCCCGCAGGGGAATTCTCTATAAACTTATACTAAGCTTACACTATCTAGCTCTGCATAGTAGAGACTGTTTATCACATCTGCATAAACTAGATTGCTAGCTCTTGAGACTACTGCTACTTTTCTGCACTGGGTTGATCTCTTTTGTATGTCCACCTGCTATTCTATCATCTGCTATCATACAACATTGCTAAACCTTCCTGCATCCATCTGCTACTGTCTCACCTTCAAGTGTCTATCACCTACCACCTCCACTCAACCTATCCCTCAACCTTCATCATTGTGTTACCACATGCATAAAGTCACTCTAAGAACCAGCTTGCTAATTGTGTGTATTTACTGGCTGAAATAAGACCTTCCACACATGATGAGTCATTGAGGTTGGGAATGGTATCTCAGCATATCTCTTACATGGCTACTGACGTGGAACTATTTCTGCAGCTGAAAATCCACACCATATAAAAATGCAGGAGCGTTACAAGCAGTCAGCAATGAGTAGGGTGTAAAATCCTGTAAAATCATTCCTGTGTTGTAGATTGTCTCGTTGTTGCCCATCTAGTGCACACGTTAATTTAATTAACACCAAAGCAGCTGAAACTGATTAACAAACCCCTCTGCTACTTAACTGACCAGATCAATATCCCAGAAGTTTAATTAACTTGATGCTATAATCTGATTAAAAAGTGTTCCTCTAATTTTTTTGTGCACTGTAGTTTTTGGAGGCGCGACGGGGAAACTGACAGCTACCTTTTGCTATGTACATGTTACTGAAATGTTATTTTGGCGTTTCCTATTTTTCTTTGATCTGGATCGTCGAGTAATGCGCAGTAATAGAAATGCAGGTTAGAAGATTGCAAAATATTCTTTTTGAAATGTTCATTGTTTGAGGATGCAGATCAATGTAATACTGTTAAAGCTCTCATATGTTTTTTTTTTTTTTTCCCTGTCTTGAAAACTTCAATAAAAACCATTGAAACAGAAAAGATAAAAAATTGTTCATTAGGTGCTCCAAGATTCTGTTCTCAAGTTCTGGGTCCCTGGTAAAACAGAAGGACCTGAACACAAAGTTACTGAGCAGCACGTCTTGTTCTGTAGACTCCAGCGATCACTCCCCCACCCCTTTCAGACAGTATTACAGCACATTCTGTTGTCTCGACCTTCGCCAAACACTGGCTGTTCAAGGTACAAAGTCATGTCTGTCCTTCAGTCCTCATGTAAAATCACATGTGACCTTCAAGTGACCGGGCGAGACGATTACATTTCCTGCTACACAAACGGCTTCCCACAATGAAAACTTTCACCATATCCCTGAAATTAAAACAGCCCTTTACAGTAGACGCCGGATTTATTTCACTCCCAGTGGCCCCTTTCTTCCTTTTTGCATCAAAATAAGGGCAGTTGGACTACAGAATGTTTGCAGCTGAAAATCCTGGAATGGTTACATGAAAGCGTTGCATACAATTAGTCTAGTTATTGTCAAGGATTGACTAGCCCACCATGTGAATATTATTCTACAGGATTTAGCCCCCAACAGTTTGTGCATCACTATACAATATGAAGAAAAAAAAAAAAAAAACAATATGAAGAAAGACAGCACAGTTACAATACAAGAGGGTTAAGAGGGCCCTACGCATAAGAGCTTCCAATCTAATAAAGCTTATCATTTCAGCGCCACCACCAGAGGAGCCGTTGGTTAAAATCGGGTCTCTGCTCCTACTTCAACTCTATATAAGACCTACTTCAACTCTATATAAGACCTCAGACCCACTGGCACCACTAGTAGATGTAGGATAATAATTTCCTAATATCTTAGGGCTACTCTGAAATTGGACTCGAGACTCAATAATGAACAATGCAGTTTTCAAACTCATGTCAATCAAGCTAAAGCATAGCAATGAAGAGTAAAACAGCATAAGCAATGAACTCAAGGTTTCTGGTGATAATTAAAGCCCCAGCATAGACCGTAACCCCCAACTAGCATAAACCATAAACACAGATAGGTATCAATTTGGCTAGAGACTAGGTCACCTGTGAGCTTTGGCAATGAGAGGGCTAAGCACAGGCCTGTGGTTAGGAATAAAGATTGTGATGCTGCCTGCCCTCAACAACAGATAAACTGTGTACAGTTCTCAAAGTTGATCTCCTGCTTGCTATGGTGGGGCCATTGAAGATGTTGGGGCACGTAATAAAGATATTTTGATGTATTTAGAGGTTCGTAAATCTGCACCTAGTGAGACAGTCTTGAGAGTACTAGGAGATACAAATAGGAAAAAAAACAAAAGAAAAAAAAAAAAACTACATTTCAAGACCAGATCTCTAGGAGCTGTACGGGTAGATTCCCCCAGTGGTGGATGGACAGCTTTGGGTAATAACTGGGATAACGGAATAGTGCAGCCACTCTGACAGGCTCATTCTAGCGACTCTCTGGAAATTGAAAGCCCATCAGCTACCCTCAGCAGTAAAACTGCAATCCAACCACCATGTAGTGCAAAGGCCTTCCTAAATAGATGCAAATAGATGATATCGTTTAGGAAGGTCATCATATTAAAAACGTTTAGTAAATCTAAGCCCTCATATACACAGCCCATACATAACCCTTGGCCCATAGTAGGTTGTGTTTAACGGCACAGGTAGTCTGTGCATCCTCATGCAGGCAGTCTTATTGCGGTTACCTGCGATGCAGCATATGCATGGACACAACCTCTGCTCCTGAATCACTCCTTTTCCTCCTCACTTGTTTGGAATGAGCAGTATACATTAGTTGCAGCCATATGCCTGCTCTATGCACATGCCGTAGATCATCTTGGGAGAGAGAAAGAGCGTGGCTATGTTCCTACATACAGTAGGACCATGGAGAATGTACAAAGCCACCCAAGAAATTAGATACAGCAACAAATAGAGGAATATGGAGGGGGCTAAAAGCAATAGAGACCCTTTTTTGAGTTAAGAATACGTATTATAGATTTTTAAACCAGAGTTTAGTGTCACTTTAATGTTTGCCATAATTAACTTTCAGTACTGTGCTAGCAGATCTCATTAGTAATATAGATTTAAACACTGTCTGTCCCTAAATGCTAGGCTTCTTCATGTTATGTTTAAGTGGTGCTGAAGGTTTTTTTACCTTCATGCATTCGAAAATCTGTGTGCACCCCCACCCCCATCTTTACCTGTACTTCCTCCAATCCAGCGATGTTCACGAAAGCCTCTCCCTCCTCATTGGCTGAGACAGCAGAGGGAGCCCATTGGCTCGCATTGCTGTCAATAATAGCCAGTGAGCTATTGAGTAGAGAGCAGGGGAGGCCACGGCTCTATGTGTCTTATAGAGGAATGGAGCCCCGGCTCGGGAGCGAGCATGGTGCCCCCAGGGCAAGCAGCTTTCTCATTGCTTGAGGGGGAGGAGCCAGGAGCGCCGGAAGGGGACCCGAAGAGGATCCGAGCTGCTCTGTGCAAAACCATTGCACAGAGCAGGTAAGCATAACATATTTCTAATATAAAAAAAAAATGTTTTATTACCACTTTAATGAGCGGAACCTCTGCCTGTCCTAAGCCTATTTATTGGAATCGATTTGCTAACTGTGTTCATAAATGCTTGTAGACAACCATAAAGCCTTCTCCTAAAAATATATTTCAAAAGGTAAGACATTTTTGAATGAACACACATAGTGGGGGTTTCCCAAATTTGACTGCAGAAGTGGAAATACTCGTTAGGGCTTGGGATGTGTGGTTTGAAATACTTGTACAGGTATGCATTCAAAATGCGTGTTAACACAAAGTTTCTCAGGCATTAAAGCATGTTAGAAAGAAAAGTATACGGAGTATATTCCCGCGCCAAATGGAGAACCCTAGAGTTTCTGAATAAATAAATGGTTAAATAAATAAATATATGTGTTGCAGCTGCTATAGTGAAAGTGCGAGTGCTCAAGTAAAAGTGAAGTAATCAAATATAGGATTACCTATAGCGCTTGCAAAAATTGATTGAATGTTTTACTAATAATCTCTAAAACTGTAAAATCAAACTTATAAAGTGCATATATATCCAGATATAGATCTATTATAAAAATTAAATGAGTAAGTACACTTAAAATATAAATAGTTAAATACAGTATATAATAATCAATAAGTCGGGGGCGTGTCCAAGATGGCGACCGGAGCGGACGTCTAGGAAGGGAGCTCCGCTAACCTGCCTGCGTTAATCCTGTAACACTGCTGCCCTGCCGCCCTCTGCCACACCGGAGGGTTCGGGTGACTTACCTGCACTGCTATGACCAGGGGCAGACCGTCCTCGACACCCCGTTCGTCCGCATCGGCCCCCGCTGCTCCTGCCGGCGCCAAAGCCGGGCCTCGTGCTCCCGCCAATATGGCCACCCAGACGGAGGATGCGGACCCTGCTATCCGGGAGCAGGACAACTTTACAGCTCTCATGCAGGCTATCTCCACCTGTCAGTCCACCCTGACCTCCAAGATAGAGACTGTTTAGATGGACATTGGACTGATCCGGCGGGACATGGATACGTTTCGCACCAGACTCACTGAGGTGAAACGCAGGGTGGGGGATACGGAGGATACTCGGAGAGACCATGCAGCTTCCCTGCATACCCTCCGTGTGAAGGTGAAGGCTCTGGAGTTTCGGACGGAGGACTCTGAAAACCGCAACCGCCGCAATAACTTAAGGATCCTTGGCCTCCCGGAGGGGGCTGAACACCCTCATCCTGCAGACTTTGCGGAACGCCTTCTCCGTGACCTGCTCCCACAAGCCACATTCTCCCCGTACTTCGCGGTGGAACGGGCACATCGTATGCCCGCTCGCAGGGGGCCACCTGGAGCACCCCCGCGCACCTTTATCCTCCGGCTGCTGGACTTTCGGGACCGAGATACGGTACTGAGGGAGAGTAGGAAACAGGACGCTCTGCGGTTAGAAGGGGCCAGATTGATGATCTTCCCAGATTTTTTTCGGTGGAGACGCAAAAACTGCGCAAATCCTTTGACCACGTCAAGCTGGCCCTGTGGCAAAGGGGCCTGAAATATAGTATGCTGTTCCCAGGCCAGGCTTCGGGTGCAGGATGGCGAATCCCTTCGCTTCTTCACTTCCCCGGAAGAGGCCTCCACCTGGCTGGAATCCTTGCCCCGTCGCTAAATTGTGGAGCACCTGTAACGTCTCTTCAGGTACTGGCCTGGCTGGGTCCGGGGTGTTGTTGGCGTGATGCTCCTGCCTTACTGCTGTGAGTCCTGAGACCTGCATGGACTTTCTCAGGTGGACTGTTTTCCTTTTTCTTTTTCCCCCTGTTTTGTTACGATTTTACAGTGACTACACTTCACCTGGAACTGTGTCCCCCCTGTTATCATCTGTGGTCCACCTTTTCTGTTTATCCCTCCACTTCTATGGCCATGGACTCAATTGCTCACTTTTCTTATTTTCCCCTGGGCTGAATCGCTGCTGGGACGATCATCCCCCCCTGGATAAACCCTTTTTTCTTTTATTTTTCTTTGGTCTGGTGCCCTCATCTCAGTCTCTGCAGAGGGCGGATATTTTTATTTTTCTTATTTTTCTTCTATAGGCAGTGTGATCGGCGCTCCTGGTATGTTTGACTGTTTGTGCCAGGCGCCCTGTTGGTATAGTGTCCCCCATTTGACACTGGTCATGTTTGGTTTGGGGTCTCAAGCTCACCCACGTTTTTGGGGTGCTGCGGGGTGGGGGAGGGGGGTTGGGGTGTGTTGGGGAAGTTTCTGTTTGGGGATGTATTTCAATGCCTTATGCCTTATTTGCCACCAAGGTCTGTCTATGTTTATCTGTGCACTTATATGATTTGCTGTTCTATGTTCCATATGTGTGGGGCTGGGTTAACTCCTCTATTATGTAGCCTGGGTCTATTGGGGGGGATTGTCTCTGCTGGACAGTTTCCCCTTTTTTCTGTTCTCCTCCTGATGCTATGGCCCCCCTGAGGTTGGTCACGTGGAATATGCGGGGCTTGAACTCTAAGTTTAAGCGTTCTCTGGTGTTTTCCTTTTTGCAGAAACACCGCCTGCACATCTGTATTCTTCAGGAGACCCACCTCACGGGCGCCCAGTTGTTGGCCTTGAAGAGGTCATGGGTGGGGGCGTATTATCACTCTACCTTCTCCTCCTACTCCCGTGGGGTTAGTGTTCTTGTGCACCGGTCCCTCCAATTTGTGCTCCTGGATCTCCACTTGGACCAAGACGGTAGATATATCATCTTGCATGCCCTGTGTGATCGGCTAGAACTGGTGATTGTTGGGTTGTATGTGCCTCTGCCTGCTGACCTTAGCCTGCTACGTAGACTTCAGGGCTTGGTAGCTCAGTACCCTACTCCTAACTTAATTTTTGCTGGTGACTTTAATGTGCCGCCTAACCCCTCCCTAGATAAGCTTCGCCCTGAGCCGATGACTGACTCTGGCCTAGCCCGATGGGCGGAGGCGCTTGGTCTGCAGGATGTCTGGCACTGGAAACATCCTTCTCAGCGCCAATATACATGCCACTCGGCCACCCATGCTACATTTTCACGTATTGATCTGATTTATGTCAGTTCGTCCTTGCTGCCCAGGGTGTCGGGGACCTCCATCCTTCCACGGGGCATTTCTGATCATGCCCCGGTGATGATGGACCTCTCTACGGACTCGGCGGTGGGTCAGGGATTGTGGCGACTATGTCGGTTTTGGGTGACGGATGAGAGGATTGTGCCGATACTGTCCTCCGAACTTGGTGAGTTCTGGCACCATAATGAGGGCACTGCGACCCCGGCTATGGTGTGGGACGCCTTCAAGGCTTATGCTAGAGGTAGATACCAGTACAATATTTCTAAAGTGAGGGGGGAATCTCGAGTGCAGTTGTCTGAAGCCGAAGCCAAGGCTGCGTCTCTGGAGGCGGACTATCTGTCCACACTGGACAGGGGCACGTACTCTGACATGCAGTCCGTATATCGGGAGGTGGCGCTGATTCGTGCGGAGTCGTGTTGCCGCTTTCTACTTTCCCAATCCCAGCGGGTGTTTGAGCAGGGGGAGCGATCTGGTCGGCTGTTGGCCTGGCTGGCGTCAGAGAGATCCAGGGGGGCTAGCATAGCCAATATCAGGGTCGAGGACGGGACGTTGCTCTCGGACCCAACGTTGATCTCGCAGAGGTTTGAGGAATACTACTCCTCCCTCTATGCCACTAGAGCAGCCTATCCGCCTGAGGACCTGTCGGCCTATCTAGATGAGAATGACTTTCCCTCCCTCCCCCCTGCTGAGGCTTCGAGGCTTGACGCTCCCATCTCCCTGCGTGAGGTTAAGTTGGCGATCAAATCCCTGCAGGCTGGGAAGACCTCTGGCCCCGATGGCCTCCCCACGGAGTTTTATAAAACTAACTTGGATATTATTGCTTCTTCCTTTCATGGGACACTCTGTGCGGCCTTGGAGGCGGGCTCCCTGCCGCCTTCTATGTCGGAGGCTGTTGTTGTTGTCCTGCCTAAGCCCGGTAAGGATCCTGAATTGTGTTCCTCCTATCGGCCCATCTCACTGCTAAATGTGGATGCTAAACTCTTGACTAAAGTTCTGGCCAATCGCCTTAACTCTGTGATCCTCAGCTTGGTCCACGGAGATCAGACTGGATTTATGCCGGGTAAGGGTACGGACATCAACATTCGTCGCTTACATACCAACATAGCGTGTGCGGAGTCGAATGACTCACGGGGTGCAGTGGCATCGCTAGATGCAGAAAAAGCTTTCGACTCCGTGGAATGGGACTATCTGTGGCAGGTATTATCTAGATTTGGCTTCGGGCCCCGGTTTATTGCGTGGATCCGCTTATTGTACGCGGCCCCGGTGGCCCGAATCCGTACTAATGGCCTTTTGTCATCCCCGTTTCGGCTGGGAAGGGGTACGCGTCAGGGCTGCCCGCTGTCTCCCGGTCTTTTCGCCCTCGCCATAAAACCCTTAGCTATTAGATTTCGCATGACGGATGACGTGGGAGGCTTGCGGGTGGGACAGGTAGTTGAACGCATTTCATTGTATGCAGATGATACCCTTCTCTATCTAAATGACACCTCTGACTCTCTTGCCGCGGCCTTATCCATTATTGATAGACATGGGGTGTTCTCGGGGGTTCGGATAAATTGGTCTAAGTCTAGTGTACTGCCCCTCACGGCTGCTACTCCCCCTCCCCCGGCGGATATACCATTGAAGTGGGTTGACCAGTTTAGATACCTTGGGGTCACGGTGCGCACGGATCTATCGCGTTACCTTGTGGACAATTTGGAACCTGTATTCCAACAATTGGTGAACAAATGTCAGGTATGGCGGACGCTACCCTTGACACCGGTAGACCGCGTGAATTTGATAAAGATGGTTTTTCTCCCTAAGTTCCTCTATATCTTTAGAAACACCCCGATTCCTGTCCCTGCGTCATTTTTTCACCGATTGGATGGTGTCCTCTCCTCCTTTATATGGGCGGGGGCGGTGCCTCGTATAGCCAGGTGGAAACTCCAGCTACCACTTTCCTCGGGGGGTCTAGCGTTGCCCTGCTTTAAGAAATACTATTGGGCGGCAGTTCTGGTTACGGTGAGGTGGTGGTTTGCCCAGCCTCGCTCTAATCCGGCTGTCACCCTCGAGGCTGCCATTTTGGGCTCCTACGCGGCCCTCTCGAACCTGGTTTATAGGGGAAGGAGGGCGGCTGCTCAGGCAACGCCGTCGATGTGTACGGTGGTACGGGTGTGGGAGCAGATGCTGGTGGCCGCAGGGGAGGGGGGGACGGTCTCACCCCATACTCCCTTGTGGGGAAACCCAAACTTGTCTCATCTCAGGTCTATCCCGGATCCCAGTGTCTGGGCAGGACATGGGGTGATAAAACTGCAACATATCATGCCGGCGGGCACATTGCTCTCCTTTCCAGAACTGCGAGAGAAATTTGGCCTTCCGTCCCGCATGTTGTTTCAGTACCTGCAGTTGAGACATGCGGTGCAGGCGCAATTCCCGGTGGCGGTCACCGTTGCCCCGAATCAGGTAGAGCGATTCTTGACCACGCGTAATGCGGACAAGATCTTGTCATCAGTCTATCTTCGCCTTACGTGTGGTCAATCAGATGGAGATCCCTCCCTGTTTGAACGCTGGCGTCAGGATGTTCCTACACTTATTGAGGAGGACTGGGGAACGGGGATTAGGCAGTACTTGCCCACGATGATCTCAGCTAGGGATAGGTTTATCCAGCTAAAATTTCTGCACAGGGCGTATTACACTCCCCAGCGCCTGGCCAGGATTTACTCTGCGCATTCAGAGTTGTGCTATAAGTGTCAGCAGGCGGTTGGAACTTTCTTTCATGTGGTATGGGACTGTCCCGAGATTCAGGAGTACTGGAGGGGGGTGGTGGCCGAGATGAGTGCGGTAGTGGAGGTCCAGGTCCCCCTTGACCCTAGGATACTTCTTTTGGGGCTGGGTGGTTTGGTGACTCAGGCTAAATATATGAAACTGTTATTGTTTTACTTGTCGTTTTATGCCAGGAAAACCCTACTGCAACATTGGAGGGGATCCGCTCCTCCGACGGTCGCCCATTGGCCGGCGCTGGTGGACTCTGCCCTTCCACTTTATAAACTGACCTACATGGGCCATCAATGCCCGCAGAAGTTTGGAAAGATCTGGGACAAGTGGCTGGGGGCGCGGTCTGTACGCCTTTAGTTCTGGTGGGATAGGGCTTGGTGGCAGGGGTGTTGTTCGGTCCCTTCATGCCCCTGGGTGTTGCTTTGGTTCTATTTCCCCTGGGGGGCTGGGGAGGTGGGGCACGGTGGCGGTGTCCCCTCCCTTAGTCCCCTGACCCCGCACCTCCTCCTCCCACGGGGCCCCTGACTCTATCTGGATCTGGAACTTGGACAATGTTGTGTCTCCTGTACTATATGTGTCTATTACTCCGGGCTAGTACTGTGGGTTAACTGTATTGATTGTATACCTTGCCTGTATTTGTGCACGGATTATTGTTGTATGCTGCTATTATTTCCTTTTTGTTTTGGATAATGTACCTTGTTGGCTGCACTACTGTATTGTTGCGCTGATTTTCTAATAAAAAACTTTTCTGTTAAAAAAAAAAAAATAATCAATAAGTCTGCAAATTCATATGGTGCCAAAGAGTTCATAAAATTAAGTCCATATACAAAAAAGTTTGTTGTTTTAAAGTGAAGTAACTTCATGATAGTGAAATAATAAATAAATAAAAGTGTACAGTGAAAAGTGCTAGGTGCTGTAGTGGTAGATCTTCCACTCTGTCCCCTGGTGTCAATCCTTGTGCTCCTCTGTGACAAAATAGAGAGATTTCACACTCATCAGATTGTGTGGGCCCTATGTGCCTTACGACACTAGGACCACCACAGCTTTGTGACCCCCAGGGTCTGGGTACGTTCCCTCCAAGTGGATGCTTTCTCCTATAAGAACGCTCCTCCTGCCGCCAACTTCCAGTCAGGGATGTTAGGGGACAAAAAGGAGAGTCTGGATAGTGTAACACTGTTTTCCTGACAGACTCCATGGCAGCCTACGTGTGGTTAGTCCCGCCTCCTCCTACCTCATAGGACCCCACTCCCATAAATTTCACTCTGCCCTAAAGACCATGTTCCTTTTTTGTCCTCCTCCTGTTGGATGGATATCAAGTCTTACCTCATGAAGTTTTCGGTCTATTTCCTGGTGATTTACACGATTGATTACAGGCTGAATTTCTGAAGAGTCCAGTACGCCCTAGCTACTAGCGGGGTAGGACACGGGTGTGCAATCCCATGCATTGGAGAAGCATAAAGCCTGGCCACTGGCGGGCAAGCTGAATACGGCCAATCGTCCTAGCTACTAGCGGGAGGCCCATTAATACACCCCGAATCGATGCACTGGAGGTTTTCGTGTCCCAGGTCAGACCGTGGTTTGGAGCGTGCTTGGTAACGTATGGCAGCCATTTTTTGTATATGTATTTTGTCTTGCGGTGTTTTGGAACGCAGGTGCGTTTCATCTTGCGGCCCCGGCTCTTCCTGTGTCCCAGCGCAGCTTCCGGGTCACCGCTGGGTGTCTGGGGGCGGTGCTGGCGCAGTGGAGTGGCTGTTCGTGCTCACACATGCGCACGGATGCTGTCTGTCACGGGGGGGGGGGGGGGCGGTGACGTCATCATCTGGCGGCAGATTTAAACTGCTGTCACAGTGGATCACATTGGGATTGTACTGCGGGCATATGCGGCGGCTTCCCTGTGTTTGATCGTTCTCTGCTAGTGGTAAGCTTAATCCTGCTGGATGTCTGTGTGCAGTCTGTGTATGCACTATGCAGCTCTTCCTTATTCCTGTGTTTGTTGCAGTCTTCCTGTTAAGAGCAGTATGGATACTTCACTGCCCCCCAGTGACCAACCCTTACTTTACAGGTAAGAATGGTATTATTTTTACCTATCCCTGTACGGTTCGGATTTAGGGCAGTAGGGGTAATTTTTCCCTTTTCTCTTAGCCCTTCTAGGTCTGATAAACAAACTAAAGCACGCGAAAATAAGGACCTTACTAGGTCACAACGTCATCACACATCTCCTGGCACTAGTCGCCACAAGTCTTCTACCAAACATCACAGGGAAGGCTCCACGCTTGCATCAGCACAAAGACACCCTGATAGAAGATCTTGCTGGGGTTGTGCAGCATGTGTTTCTGATGGCAAATCACTATGTGATACATGTTTTGCCCATGCCTCTAGAGAAAGGGGGAATGATAACCAGCAGGTGGAATCCCTGGTTAGACGGGTGGTCCAAGAATCCCTACAAAACCTGGGGGTTGACCGCACCTGTAGCCCCTCGGCTGGTATGGCAGACATCCCTGTTAGGGATAGCCTCAGTACTCCCGGCCCTTCTCAGCAGAGCATTTCCGGCTTCAACTCCTCGGATAGTGAGGACGAATCGGATACTCCTGGCACAGGTTTTGATTTTGCCTTGGTCCCTACCCTGGTTAAGGCAGTTAAGGGAGCCCTAAAGTGGGAGGAGCCAGTAGAGTCTCCATCTAAACAAAGAAGGTACTTCAAACACCTAAAAGAGCGCCATAACTTTCCCTTTTTAGGTGAGCTGAGCGAAATCATCTTGGATGAGTGGGGATGTGCAGAGAGGAAAAATTCTCTGGTATCCAAAGTTTCCAGGATGTACCCATTCCAGAGTGAGGATGTGAAGCACCTGGAGTCAGCGCCCCTAGTGGACGCCGCCCTCATGAGATTAGCGAGGCACGTTACTCTTCCACTCGAAGACACAGTGTCTTTTAAAGATGGGCTGGAAAGAAAAATCGACACGACCTTAAGAAGATTTATGTGTCTGCTGGAATGGCTTGTAAACCAGCCCTAGCCATTGCGGCTTTATCCAAGGCCATGGAGGCCTGGACACTAGAGGTGGATTCGGATCTAAGGTCTGTATCAGAAGAAGTAGCCAGAGCTTCTTCAGTGAATGAGCTCAGACTGGCGGCTTCTTTTCTGGGGGAGGCTTCCCTAGATATTATTCGTCTGGTGGCCCGGGTCATGTTCTCTTCAGTGACAGCTAAACGGGCTCTATGGCTGCACCCCTGCCTGGCTGATCCTTCCTCCAAGCAGGCTTGGTGCTGTATTCCATTCGAAGGGTCTTCCTTGTTCGGGAACAAGCTGGAGAGCGCTATTTCGCGGGCCACGAGCGGTAAGTCGGGGTTCCTCCCGCAGGATCGTCGCCTGCTGGGTCAGAGAAGGACACAGTCCAGACAATCTTCGGATAGAGCGAAGGATGCTCAAAGTTACAGACCTGGTCGTGAATTCCGGAAAACATGGAGGAAAAATCCATCTTCAAACCAAAAGGCTTCCAAAAGGAGCCTCTTCTAGTAGCCGGAAAGCGGCTAAGTCCTTTTGATGTTGGGCCTGTCCAGATGGTTCAGGTTGGTGCTCGCCTTCTCCGGTTTCGACACATCTGGGCAGCCTCGATAAGAGATTTTTGGCTCATCAGGACAATCTCCACAGGCCACACTTGGTCGTTCTGCAGTCCACCTATCCTCAAGTTTGTTCCCACAGCTCTTCCACGGTCGGAAGAAAAAAGGCAAATCCTTTCGGCATACGTAGATGCGATGTTGCTTCAAGGCGCAGTAGTTCCAGTACCAGCCAAAGAGAGGTTTCAAGGCCTCTATTCTCCACTCTTCTTAGTAATGAAGCAGAACGGCTCCTGGAGACCGGTCATAGACCTCACACATCTAAACTCCTTTATAAAAAAGGAAAAATTCAAAATGGAGACACTATTGACAATCTGCCAGGCGGTTCAGCCAGGAGATTGGCTTGTGTCAATAGACTTGAAGGATGCATATTTCCATGTGCCTATAGCAACAGAGTTCCAGAAATACCTGCGGTTTGCTGTGGATCAACACCATCTTCAGTTTACATGTCTCCCATTCGGGCTCACAACATCTCCTCGAGTATTTTCAAAACTCTTATTGGCTGTGGTAGCCCTGATCAGAATCAAGGGAGTTCATCTTCACCATTATTTAGACGACTTACTACTTCTGTCGCAAGATCGAGAGCAACTCCTGGTTCACTGAGATCTAGTCACGGCGACTCTTCTCGAGTTCGGCTGGTTGCTAAACCTGGAAAAGAGCCATCTGGAGCCCACACAAGCACTTATCTTTCTCGGGGCTCAATTCAATACAGTCAAGGGCACCATCTCCTTGCCTCTAGAGAAAATCTCGATTATCAGAGACAGAGTACAGCGGGCCATGTCATCATCCCATCTCCGGGCCTCACAGTGCCTCAAAATAATAGGTACTATGGTGGCCATGACACCTATGGTGAAATGGGCTCAATGGAGGATGCGTCCTTTTCAAACAGGTTTTCTTCGCCAATGGTGCCCAGGCGACATGGATCATCTGATTTGGATTTCCCCAGTAATGCGGGACAGTCTCCTGTGGTGGTTGCAGAAGAGGAATCTACTCAATTGCCATTCTATCCTTCCCATCTCCTGGGTCATGATAACCACGGACGCAAGCAACACAGGTTGGAGCGCTCACTGCCTATCAGAGATAGCCCAGGGCAAATGGAATCCTCGGTTACACAGGGAAGTCTTGAACATCCTGGAGCTTCGGGCAGCATTTCAAGCTCTCCAAGCATTTCATCACCTTACAGTAGGAACATCTGTACTCCTGAGGCTGGACAATACGATGGCAGTGTCGTATATAAAGCATCAAGGGGGAACTCGCAGTCACTCTCTATTGAAAGAAGTCGAGCCAATAATGGTTTGGGCTCAGAAACACTTATCCAACCTCACTGCGGTTTATCTACCAGGATCACAGAACATCCAGGCGGATTTTCTATCACGAGTCTCCATGGACAACAACGAGTGGAGTCTTCATGCCGATGTGTTTCAGTGGCTAAAATCCCTAGAGTTCCTTCCGGAAGTGGATCTGTTCGCTTCCCCGTGCAACTTCAAGTTGGAGAAGTATTACACGAGATTCAAATGCCCACAAGCTTTTGGGGTGGATGCCCTAACAGAGCAATGGAGGTTTCACAAGGCTTACGCCTTCCCACCAGTTCCAGTCCTCCTTCGATTCCTGACGAGACTCAGGTCAGAAGAAGTGGAGGCTCTTGTGATAGCCCCATATTGGCCGAACAGGCCCTGGTTTCCAATGCTGCTACAGCTGAGCTTTCGCGAGCCAGTTCCACTACCTTCCAGGCAGGATCTCCTGTCTCAGGGAACGGTGTTACACCCTTGCCCGGCCCATCTGCACCTGATGGCCTGGGTTTTGAAAGGGAAAGGCTGGAGGCATTAGGGTGTCCAAGCGGAGCTATCTCCACACTGTTGAATGCGAGAAGAGCTGGAACAAATAGAGTCTACGAAAGGATATGGAAGAAGTTCATGTCTCATATCTCCGGAAATATGGATGTGCAAGGCACTCCAAAGGTTCAACATATTTTGAGTTTTCTACAATCTGGCCTAGATCTGCCTTTATCAGTCAGCTCTCTTCGAGTTCAAGTGTCAGCTATCTCGGCTTTCACAGGAACATCCTGGGCAAAGCATCCCCTAGTGAGGCAATTTTTTAGAGGAGCTTCTAGGCTCAGACCACAAAGGAAGCCCAGATTCCCTAAGTGGGATCTTCCACTTGTTCTGGATTTCTTTGCCGACCTCAGAAGAGATAACCTGGTTCAACTCTCCATCAAAGAATTGTCTCTTATAGTAGCGTTCCTGGTGGCAGTCACCTCAGCAAAAAGGGTCTCTGAGCTGGGAGCTTTGGGTTGCAAAGAACCCTTTTTGACATTTTTCCCGGATCGGGTGGTTCTGATTCCCAAGTTGGATTCTCATCCTAAAGTATCCTCTATTTTTCATGAAAATCAGGAAATTGTCTTGCCAACATTCAGATCCTCTGACTCTGCGACTCATCCGCTGGATGTAGGGCAAATTCTGAAGCTATATCTGGAAGCCATATCGCATTTCCGCCATACGGATTATCTATTTGTCCTGTTCTATGGGAAGAATAAAGGCTTGCGTGCTTCATCTAGAACGATCGCATCTTGGATTGTCCAGTCCATTCAGTGGGCCTATAGAGCTAAAGGGTTGGCTCCCCCGGAGGCTGTGACAACGCATTCTACAAGAGGAATGTCGACTTCTTGCGCAGCGATCCGTCATGTGGCTCCTGAAGTTGTATGCAAGGCGGCCTCATGGTCTTCAATTCATACTTTCATGGCTCATTATTGTGTCGAGCCAGCTTCTTTATCATCTGTTGATTTTGGTTTGCGGATACTATCAGTTGATGGTGCAAATTAAATTTCTTTTGAACAGCAGATTGCCCACCCTGGTGTGTTTGGCTAGTTATTTCCCACACGTAGGCTGCCATGGAGTCTGTCAGGAAAACGGAAAATTTATATCAAATACTTACCGTAATTTTCCTTTCCTGATGGACTCCATGGCAGCCGGAGTCCCCACCCATCTGCCGGAGGAGGCTATTTTATGGAACATGGTCTTTAGGGCAGAGTGAAATTTATGGGAGTGGGGTCCTATGAGGTAGGAGGAGGCGGGACTAACCACACGTAGGCTGCCATGGAGTCCATCAGGAAAGGAAAATTACGGTAAGTATTTGATATAAATTTTCCGTTTTCCAAGGGGTTTATTGCATAAAAGCGGGTGAGCCAGTTACATAGTCCCAATAAAAGCATATATTAAAAAAGCAATGAAATTCCAAAAGAAAATCAGGGTAAAATCGCATAAAACGCCGTCACTGTATGTGAGCTACGGTGTGGAAAGCAGCACTTCTGGGTTGGGTTCCACCAGGCTCAAGTGACGTCACGACGCGCGTTCCAACTAACGCGTTTCGTCATTGGCTAGATGTCTAGATTGGCTGAGGGACTTTGATTGACTGCCGCAGGAGCCAATGGCTCCACTGTTATGTCTCAGCCAATCAGGAGGGAGAGTCCCGGACGGCCGAGGGACTCATGGACATCGCTGGACAGAGAACAGGTTCAGGTAAGTATTAGGGGTTGCTGGGGAGGCTGCTACACACAGACGATTTTTTATCTTAATGCATAGAATGCATTAGGATAAAAAAAAACTTCTAACTTTACAACTTCTTAACCACTTAAGCCCCGGAAGATTTTACCCCTTTCCTGACCAGGGCCTATTTTGCGATTCGGCACTGCGTGACTTTAACGGACAATTGCGCGGTTGTGGGACGCTGTACCTAAACCAATTTGATGTCCTTTTTTTCCCACAAACAGCTTTCTTTTTGTGGTATTTGATCACCTGTGCGATTTTTTCATCATGCGCTATAAACAAAAAAAGAGCGTCAATTTTGCAAAAATAATAATATTTTTCACATTTTTTTATATGAAATTCACAAAAAATGTAAAAATCTAATTTTTTTAACATTTTAGGCCAATTTGTTTTATGCTACCTATGTTTGGTATAAAAAAAAAAAATCGCAAAAAGAGTATTTTGATTGGTTTGCGCAAAAGTTATTGCGTTTACTAACTAAGGGAAAGATTTTTGTCATTTTTGTTTTTTTCTTTAACAAATAATGGCGGCGATCTGCATTTTTTTTTGCAGGACTGCGACATTGCGGCGGACGGATCGGACCCTTGACTGACATTTTTGACACTTTTGGGGTTACCAGTGACATTACTACAGTAATCAGTGCTATACATATGCACTGTTACTGTAAAAATGACACTGGCAGGGAAAGAGTTAACTTTATTGGAGAGGGAGGGGTTAAGTGTGTCCGTAGGGGCGTGATTCTTACTGTGATTGGATGTGGCTACTGGTGTAAGAATAGAGATCAACGGTCCTACATAGTAGAACCGTGTGATCTTTATTCTTACACAGAGGAGAATGACAGGCAGCTGTGTTTACATTAGCCGCCTGCCTTTCTCCCGCTCTAACGGACGATCGTGAGTGCCCGGCGGACATCGGGTCCCCTGAGCACACGCGCGGGGGGGGTCCGTGAGTGAGTGGCGCGCGCTCGCTCCCCAGAGCCTCACAGGCTAGCGACGTAGACCTACGTCGATTTGCCTGTGAGGGGCTGACTGCTGACGTAAATCGTCGTTAGGCAGTTGGCAAGTGGTTAAACATCACTGTAAGTCTAGATGCCTTCTGACTAGTGATGGGCCAAACACCCTCCTGTTCGGTTCGCACCAGAACAGGGAAAAAGTTCTAGCGAACATGCAAACTCTATTAAAGTCTATAGGACACTAACATGAAAAATCAGAAGTCCTCATTTTGAAGGCTTATATGCAAGTTATTGCATAAAAAGTGTATGGGGACCCAGGTACTGCCCTGGGGGACACTTATCAATGCAAAACATGTTTTTAAAACTATCGTTTTTATAGGAGCAGGGATTTTATAGATGCTTAAAGTGAAACAATAAAAATGAAAAATTCCTTTAAATATCGTGCCTGGGGGGTCCCCTTAATGTGCCTGTAAATTAGCCCATCTGTACGATTTATGTAGCCTGTTGCAGCAAAACTGGCATTTCTAAAGGAAAAAAATGTAATTCAAACTTGCTTGCAGCTGTAATGTATTGTCAGCCCCCAGTAATACAGACAAAAAAACATGAAGAAAATTGGGTAGGGTCCCACCCCCCCATGCATGCCACCAGAATCCGCTCCCGCTGTGATTGGACACAGCAGGAGGCAATCAGTGGGTCAAGTGGACCCGATGTTGGCTGGGACCAATCTGATCATTCCCCAGAGATTCAGAACAGCGGTGTCTGCCTACTTAAACAATGCAGATCAACGTTCTGTGACAAGAGAAGATACAGTAGAGATCCTGTGTTTCTGCTAAGCAGGAACATAGATCTGTCGTCCCACAGTTAAAGCACCCCACACACAGTTAGCAAGCACTTCCTAGGAATACATTTAACCCTTTGATCGCCCCTGATGATCCCTTCCCTGCCTTTGTCATTAGTGCAGTGGCAGTGCATATTTTTTAGCACTGTACACTGTCTTGGTGTCACTGGTTCTCAAAAAAAAAAGTGTCACTTAGTGATCGATTTGTCCACCGGCAATTTGCAGTCCCACTATAAATCGCTGATTGTGACCATTACTAATAAAAAAGAAGAAATGATTCCATAAAAATATCCCATAGTTTGTAAACGCTGTAACTTTTGCGTAAACCAATCAATATTCACTTATTGGGATTTTTTTTATCAAAAACATGTAGCAGAATACATATTGGCCTAAATTAAGAAATTTTAATTTTTAAAAAAAAAAAATGTATTGGGTATGTTTTATTGCAGAAAGTAAAAAAATGGATTTTTGTAAAATCTTACCGTAAAATCCTTTTCTCTTAGCTCATTGACAGACGTAGTCCTCGGTGATACAGCACCTTCGGGTTATGTTGCCTCCACAGGAGCAGGACTAGACAGGAAATTAAAATGCTCTGGCCACACCCTAGGGGCAGTCCCAGAGGGTATATCCTCTCTCTCTCTGCCTCAGCAAATCAGTTATGTCAAAAAGCAGTCTTTAGAGATTTTAACCCAACCCAACTCCAAAACAGAGGGGCGGGGACTACGTCTGTCAATGAGCTAAGAGAAAAGGATTTTACGGTAAGATTTTACAAAAATCCATTTTTCTCTATCGCTCATTGACAGACGTAGTCCTCGGTGATACAGCACCTTCGGGACGTCCCAGAGCAGTATCACAAATGAGGGGTGGGAAAATGGAAATCAAATCCCAATCTAGAAGGCCCAACCGGTGCCAACTAGAAGTTTACAATGCTCATCCTTAATGATGAGACTCAACAAAAAAGAAATTTTTCAAACAGAAAAAAACTCTCAAGGTAGACCACCGGTCTCCTCAAATTGCGGCCTGCAAAACCTTGCGGCCAAATGAGGCATCCGCCGATGCCGTCACATCAATTTTATAGAATTTTGTAAAGGTATGTACCGACGACCAGGTGGCCGCCTTACATACCTGGACCACTGACGCCTGATGGCGAAAGGCCCAGGAAGTACTGAGCGCTCGAGTGGAGTGCGCCCTAACAGGGAACGGAGGACTCTGACCCTTAATAGAATAAGCCTGTACCACCGTCTGTCTAATCCATTTGGCAATGGTCGTGGCAGATGCAGGCAAACCCTTTCTGGGGCCATCCGTGATCACAAAAAGTGAATCCGTCTTACGGAATGATTCCGTAGCTTTCAGGTATACTCTGATTGCCCGAACCACATCCAAGGAATGCAACGCATATTCCCGATGATGCTTGGGCTGAGGACACAAGGAAGGTAGTAAAATATCTTCATTCAGATGAAAATCTGAAACCACCTTAGGAAGAAAGGATGGCTTAGGATGAAGTACTACCTTATCCCTATGAATCACTAGGTATGGGGACTGGCATGATAATGCAGCCAGTTCTGACACCCTGCGAGCAGAAGTGATAGCCACCAAGAAGGCCACCTTCTGGGATAAAGTAAACAAGGGAATCTCCCTGATGTTTTCAAAGGGAGGTTTCTGTAGAACCGACAAAACTAAATTAAGATCCCAGGGCGGTAAGGGCGCGCGGACTGGTGGAGCCAGGTGCCGCACCCCCTGGATGAAATTCCGCACCAAGGACTTGGTAGCTAAAGGTTTCTGAAAGAAGATTGCTAATGCTGAAACTTGACCCTTGATGGTGCTCAAGGCTAGCTTCTGCTCAACCCCTTGTTGCAAAAAAGCCAATATTCGAGTCACCGAATAGGTACGTGGAGGAAATCCTAAAGATTCGCACCACGCAATATAAGTCTTCCATGTGTGATAATAGACCTTGCTGGAAGTCGCTTTCCTTGCTTTAATAAGGGTAGGAATGACTGAAGCTGACAAACCTCTGTCCTTCAGTACTTGGGTCTCAATGGCCAGGCCATTAAAACCAGCGACTGTAAAGCACGATGGTAAATTGGTCCTTGAGACCACAGACACTCCCTGAGACGAAGTTCCCACGGAACGTCTGCGACTAGCCTGTCCAAGTCGGCCAGGCCGGCTTGACGAGGCCAGCCTAGAATTTCTAGGACCACTGATGCTGACTGGATCTGAACCAGGCGTCCCTAGAGCTATCTGGCCCCGACCATCCGAGTAAGTCTGGTCGCTTTCTGTTCCCACACATTTATCAGATACCTGATTGCTATCAGGAAGGGTGATCTTTTCTGGTTGAACCTCAGGGACCGAAGTCACCCGGCTAGAGGCTTCTTGGCCTGTCTGGTCAACCAGATCCGATTCCTGTGGGGAATTGAGACTAATCTTAGGAAAAGGTAAAGGAAAAGATCTATTCAGGGAACGGTGACTACCGCTCCCTGTAGTACTTAAATGTTGGAAGGGAAGAATCGCACCGGTAGTAGTAGTTGATGCTCGATCTAATGTCCTGAATACCGGTGAAAACGTCCCCCCACCCTCAAACCGGGTGGGGGCGCACCTTCAGGCTGTGTACTCCTTTGCTTCGGGTTTGGCTGAGTTGGTCCTCTGTTTGTCCGACCAGCCTTTCTTGAACCCTCCTGGAGGAGTCTTGCCTTTCCCGCTTGTTCCAGCCGGGCGTGCGAACCCTTTATGGGCGGTAAAGAAAGGTCCTCGCTTGTTGCGAGGTCCCTTAGCTTTAGCAGCCTGTGGCAAAAAAGTGCTCTTGCCCCCAGTGGCATCCTTAATGATTTCATCTAGGGTGGCCCCAAATAGACGATTCCCCTGAAAGGGGAGATTCGTCAAGGTCTTTTTGGAACCTAGGTCAGCTGACCAGCATTTTAACCACAGCACACGTCTGAGGATTACCGCTGACATAGATGCATGCCCTAATAGGGGAGTAGTGTCCAAGGCTGCGTCACAGATAAACTGTAGCCCTTGTATAATCTGTTCCATCAAATCAGATGTTTCCTGGGGAATATCTTTTCCCCTAAGGTCTTGGCGTACCAATCTCGCCCATTCCGTAAGTGTCTGGGAAACTAGACCAATAACAATTACTGGTCTAAATGCTGACCCTATCAGAGAGAAGATGGTGCGGACTCTGCTTCCATCTTTCGATCCACCGGATCCTTAAAGGACGAAGTGTCCTCCACTGGGATAACCGTGGCTTTATTCAGCCTGGAAATAGGTGGATCCACCACTGGTGGTACCGTCCATTTCTTAATGATGGATTCCTCAAACGGATAGCGTCTAGCAATACGCTTGGAAATAGTAAAGGTAAGTTTAGAATGCTCCCATTCTCCTTTAATCTTATTACCAAAACACTTGGGTACAGGAAAAACCTTCACCGTTTTGATGGGCTTGTTAGTACCAAAAGGAATCTCTGTATCAGTTGCTTCTGCCGGTAAAACCTCAAGTTTTAAGGTTTCCTGCACTGCCACAACTAGTGCGTCCACCAATGCTTCTTCCTGAATTATAGCGGGAGAAAGAACGTCCTCCTCACTGTCTGAGGGAGCTTTACCTGAGATAACAGCCCTTGCAGAGGGACCTGCAGCTGCAGTGACCATCTCTGAATCTGAGTCAGAGGTGTCAGATAATATAGGGGTAGGCGGGGGTCGCTTCCTTGACCCTCGTCCCTGACAGGCCGCCTCCACCCGAGCCACCATAGACTCCAAAATTGCTGTAAATGCCTCTAAACTCTGTGCACCGGCGGGTCCCGTGGCCCCCTCGAGGGAAACAGGTGGGGGAATTTGTGTGGCAGGGTCCATGATTATTCCAGTAACTTCCCGGATAATATAATTCCAAAAAATAAAAACGTTTTTTTTTTTTTTTTTTCACAGACCCCCAGCGCCACAAAAGCCCCTTAGTGTTACCTGCTAGGGATCCCTATCGATCGAGAGAGAGAGAGATAGACCCCCAGGCTCACCACTTGATGCTCAGAGTTTAACTGCAACAGGTTACAGCGCTGTCTTGAAAAACAGGAAGTCTTTTGGCTGGCTGCCCAGGAAGAAAGGAGGCGGCTCCGCCCCTCTGCACGCCTTCCGGCGCCTCCCCTAGCTCCACGAGGTGTTTGGATCACCTCAAACATGGCCGCCCCCATGCTGGAGACACGAGGCTACGCCAAAATGGCGGCTCGTGCAATCCAGCAAAAAAAATGGCGGCGGCCTGTACCGAATAGCGGTGTGCTGCAGGGCACACAACACTATCTCTGCATGGGGATTTTTGGCGTGGTTGGCGGTACCGGCCCTGGCGGACCTCATGGCCTTCGGAAGGCCTGCTATAGCTGGAGATTTGACTAGGAAGGCAGTCTATATGTCCGTGGCTTCTGACTGGTAGGTACCTTATTCTTATCACAGTAAGATTCCCAGACTGCCACTGATTACAATCTTTTAAACATGTATACAATTAGATTGTTAGCTCCCAAACCAAGCCTCCTGGCTTTTTGCACATAAAATCACACTCAAAGTAGGGGGATCTGTGCCATGTTATAGGATAGAGGGGGACTCTATCTTACCATACAGAGAGGGGCCCGCGTTCACCACAAGACCCGTCAGGGGGAAAAGGGGGAACATACTACTCACCATACCGGAACCAGGCGGGCACCAACTCCTGACAGTACCCCTCTCCACCGGGGCGGGAGGGCTGTCGACCAATACGGACGCCGTGACTCATGGTCTTTGGCGTTTCAGCGAGACGTTTAACTCGCGGGGTCAGTCCCTTAATGGGACTTTGTCGCGGCCGACCCAGCGCGGAGCTATGGCCTGCACGCGCTCGTAGGCTGAACTGGGGTGACCACCGGATCTCAACATCCAGCCCGTCGCCCAGTTCAGCTTTCTTGCTTGAAGATCTCACAGGAACACTGGAGAAAAAAGCTGTCTAAAAAATCTTTTTAAGAAAAAAATCTTGCCAGGACCGAAGATCCCAGCAAGGTATCTAGGTCCTTACTCCTAACTAGACAGAAAATAACTGATTTGCTGAGGCAGAGAGAGAGAGGATATACCCTCTGGGACTGCCCCTAGGGTGTGGCCAGAGCATTTTAATTTCCTGTCTAGTCCTGCTCCTGTGGAGGCAACATAACCCGAAGGTGCTGTATCACCGAGGACTACGTCTGTCAATGAGCGATAGAGAAATAAAAATGTCAAAGTAACGCAGTGCCGTATCACAAAAAAAGCCTGGTCAGCACCTTCTGGACAGGGCCGTCTTTAAGGCAGGGCAAAAGGGGCAGCTGCCCTGGGCCCCATCATTGTTGTGGGGCCCAAAGCAGCTGCCTTGTACTTGCCAACTATCCCTTTTTAAATTCCCTTAAAGTTTTAGTCCCATAGCTGCCCAGCTCTGCCCTATTGCCATGTACAGATGACTCACCTGCAGACCCTGTGTTTACCTGTAAATAACCTGCAATTATATGTAAATTGTGTGGCATTAATTTGTAAATAGCCGCAGGCCAGCTGCATTGATATGTAAATAGAGGCAGCATTCATATGTATATCATGACACCCTGAGGTCATATCTACCTTCACTTCTGTTGAATGCAGCTCACTGGGGAGGTAAAGGCTTGAAAGTCCTGCCTACAACTGAGGTCATTAAGCCTACCATTAGCCTGTTCTGCAAAGGTGAGAAAATTGGAGGGGGAACCTTTTTTTAAAACACCATGGTGGCACAGCACCCTGAATTTTGGTGGATGTGAATATGCACATCTCAGCAGATGCGTGAAGGTGTCATTAACAATTAATGCCACTGCTGTGTACCAGGTGAAGGGCAGCACATTTCTGTGGTGTCAGAAAGGCAATGTTGCATGTTTTCCTGACACAAGAAATGTGAATGCAGTCTAAATGTCTCAGTTACATTGGTGGTCAGTGTAAATCTTCTCATTACATTGGGCTTGGTGAAAAATCCTTTCATTCACACTAGTGGTCAGTGTAAATGTCCCCCTTACTTTGGTTGTCAGTGTAACTTCTTCATTACATTGGTGATCAGTGTACATTTCCCTTTACAGTGGTGGTAAGTGCAGAATTGCCCTTACATTGGTGGTCAGTACAAATCTCTTCAACAATGGTTGTCAGTGTAAACTCCCGCTTACATGGAGGTCATTGTATATTCCCCCTTACACTGGTGGTTGGTAAAAATGCTCATATTACATTGGTGTCAGTGTAGAAATCCCTCTTTATATTGGTGGGGGGCGTAAAATCACCCATTGCATTGTGGTCAGTGCAAATTGCCCCTCACATTGGTGGTCAGTGTAGAAGCCCCCACTATATACTTGCCAAAGATTTCCTGCTTTGCTCTACATGATTCAGAATTTGCCACAGTGTACTGCCTCCTGACTAATCCCATCCCTCCACCACTGCCACTGATCCCATCTACTCCTCAGCATTGCCACTGATCACCCCCTTTGCCCAGCAATGCCACTGATCCCAGGAGTCCTAGTATCCCTAGGAGTTTTCTATCTATTGATGGGTCTCCTCACCTCCCCAGTCCATAGGGTGCACCAAGAAACCAATCAGTGGGCAGTAATGATGTGCAGTAACCTCTAGCAACCAATCAGTGAGCAGTAATAATATGCAGTAACCAATTAGTGAGTGGTAAGGATGTTCAGTAACCTCTAGTAACCAATTAGTGAGTGGTAAGGATGTTCAGTAACCTCTAGCAACCTCTGAGCAGTGTTATTGTACAGTAATCTCTAGAAACCAATCAACAAGCAGTAGTCATGTGCTGTAACCTCGAGCAAATAAACAGTGAGCCATAGTGTGTGCTGTAACCTCTAGCAGTCAGTCAGTTAGTAGTAATGATACACTGTAACCTCTGGCAACCAATTGCAATTGCTGCCTGATCTGATTGAGTAAACTGATTTTGAGTCTAGCTGCTGTTTATTGTATGTCTCAGAGAAGGTGGAGAGCGAAATTGCATGGGGGGCCCAAGAAAATGTTTGCCCAGGGTCCAATCAATATTAAAGACGGCCCTGCTTCTGGAGCTGAAGTGGTTAAAAAGAGGTGCTGTCTTTTTCCCTATAAAGAGGGACATAAGAGAGCCCCTTTAATCCCCCCTTCCCCAACCATCCACACTGACCTTCTTTGTGCTCCCACACCATTCTGTTCCCAGGCAGTTCGAACCTTGTATAAGCTCCATGTCAAATGGTGTCGGAACCAGCACAAAGTGGATGATCTCACCCCCTTCCTTGTGTGAACGTAATCACATGCCCTACACATACCCAAAGGCACCTGGTATATCATCAGATCCTACAGATCAATGGGCTGGAGGGAAGGTATATATAAATGGCTTACAGGGTGGGCTTTCAAGAAATGGTCACCCTAAATGAGCATTCATATATAGCGTATAATCAGTGCAGGAATGTGCCTGCAGTGCAGTTTACAATAACTAGCATATGAATCACATCAGTCATACTTCTTCCTCATTTTGTCAGGCTTTAAAAAGAAAACAGCAAGATGAAGGCCTTTCTGTAGAGGCCGTATTCCTGGAAAAAGAGCAAAATCCAGCAGATGTGTGCAGCCTGAACTCCCTCTGCGATCCAAGGAAACCTGCAAAACCGTTTATTCCAACAGTAGAAAAAAAGAATTTTGACATATCAAATGATGTGTTTATCAGCAGTTCCCAACATAAATGTATTTCATTTTCAGCTGAGTCATTGTAGTAACTATAGGAGAGCTTTTCTTTCAAATTTTAAAGGGGTGTACTTTTATGGATTTTTACCCCTTGACGTTTTTTCATAGACATTTATGTTTCTTCAAACTTTTCCACTATTAGTTGTAAATAAAAAAGGTTTTCACAGAGATTTTTACCATTTGATCACAAAATATACTTTAGGCCTCTTTCACACAGGCAGACTGTTCAGATCAGCCTGTAGTACATATTCCTATCGCACACCTTCCTGGTTTGTAGGCTCTTATGTGTTGGGTGCTGAAGCGATCACCAGTTGGCAACTGGATTAGATACAGGTAAATACATATTCGCCAGCACACCAAGGCTCTTGCAAAAGAAGTCCAAAATTTATTGAAGTTACGATCACATCAAAAATGGTGCAACATTTCGGAGCCGCACAGGACCCCTTCGTCAGGCATGTGATGACATGCCTGACGAAGGGGTCCTGTGCGGCTCCGAAACGTTGCACCATTTTTGATGTGATCGTAACTTCAATAAATTTTGGACTGCTTTTGCAAGAGCCTTGGTGTGCTGGCGAATATGTATTTACCTGTTCAGATCAGCCTGTCTGTTTTTTTGGCGGATCTGAACAGTCACCACATGCATCTCAATGGGGCATCGGATGTCAGCAGAGACATGTCCGCTGACATCCGATCTGATCTGTCAAATCTGGACGGATGGGAACCCTATTTTCCATCTGTCCAGCAGATCGGATCGGATCAGATGAGATGAGAACGGACAGATGATCTGTTCCCATCCAATTCACCCATAGAGATGCATGGGGACCTGACAGCTGTGTCTCCGCACACATCGCGGAGACACAGCTGTCATCGTCCTGCAGATCGATCCCCCTCTGAGAAAAACAGAGTCTGCCTGACAGACTCCGTGTGTGTGAGGGCCCTTACATTGAGAAGAACCTCTAGACCAGTTCTACACCACCAGGTGCATAAACAGAGAGACAAGCAATGTTAGCATAGGCCCACAGATAGTATTTTGGCCTTGTGATAATGTGGATCGGGCAACCCAAAAACAGACAACCACATTGTTCAGCATCCCAAAAAGTCTGCCATGACATTTTGATTTTATATCCTTTTTCTGTTCTGAACAAAAGACCAAGCAGCCCTGACTAGATCCCCCCCCCCCCCTTCAGCTATAATTCCAAAAGCGCATCTTCATAGGCATTCGGCTTGAGTAAACAAGGGGCCATGGATCTGGACACTGCAAAAGAACTTACTTAGGCTTAGCCATAAGCCACAGGTGTCAAACTGCTGCCCTTCAGCTTTTGCCAAACTACAAGCCCCATGAGGTTTTGCAAGGCTAACAATTACAAGCATAACTCCCAAAGGCAGAGACATGATGGGACTTCTAGTTCTGCAACAGCTAGAGGGCCGCTGTTTGACACCCCTGTAATGCGGGCCATTATTTAGCAGGTAAACCATAAACAAGAAATACGCAAGTACATTGTAATCTTCTAAAGATGGTTGTAGTTGGTTTGAATCTCAGCCGGTTTAGCAGGGACCAGTCGAGATTCGAACCATCTTTGGGCAGGCTGAATGTACCCAAGTCGATTCACTGTTTGAGTTGGGTACAACCAGCATGTTGTATTCCACACCTTGCTGGGAGAATCAAGCGATTTTCTTTCTGGTTACCAAGAAAATCACCCCATTTATGGCCTGCTTAAATGTCTGCTTACAAACATCTGGCAAGGTTATAAGTTTCCTCTGAGGGAATAAGAATTGACCCCTATTGTAAAACTAGAACACAAACTTTCAGTTCTGTCACCTATGGTATGCAGGCTAATTAAATACATGGCTGGATTTAAAATGTCCTACCTTGGCTGGATATGGTAAAGGCATTTAGGCCTGGTCCCTGACTAATACATATTCCCGTCTTGCTGGATATTAGCAAAGAATCCAAAAAAGTTGTGTATTTTATAACTGCTGAAATATTAACAGTACAGCAAGAACATTACAGACATATTTACTTCTATCAGAAAATTAGCAGCATTTTGAGCCCCAACACCACTACCCTAGGGAGTACTGGGAGCGGAATCAGCCCAACTCCCCTCCTAGGTAAAGTAGACATCCAACAACTCTCATGTTTATATCCATTTAATAATACGCAAGTTCGAAAACTGTAACATGTAGGTATTCAAAGATATTAATACCTATAGAGAACTTGATCTGGGACACAGTGACTGGTCTCAAACGTGAATTTTTACTACATTTTGGAGCCTCCACCTGCCTTTAGTAGAATAACAAATCGTATACAGGTTCTATTTTATAAGAACCAGCCAGGGCAAGTATGGAGGCAGCCACTGCTTCCCTCGCTTTCATAAAATACTAGGGAAATCAAGCTTTAACCACTTTAAGACCAGGCCTATTTTGACACTTTTTGTTTACAAGTTAAAATCAGTATTTTTTGCAAGAAAACTACTTAAAATCCCCAAACATTATATACGTTTTTTTAGCAAAGACTCTGGAGAATAAAATGGCGGTCATTGCAATATTTTTGTCACACTGTATTTACGCGGTAGTCTTTCAAACGCCATTTTTTTGGGAAAATGACAAAAAAAATCATATTTCACTGCATTTAAAAAAACTAAACAGTAAAGTTAGCCCATTACTTTTGTATATTGTGAGAGATGATGTCACAACGAGTAAATAGATAACCAACATGTTACGGTTTAAAATTGCGCACACCCGCAGAATGGCGACAAACTACGGTCAATAAAAATCTCCATGGGCGACGCTTTAAATTTTTTTAACGGTTACCAGTTTAGAGTTAGAGTGTAGCCCTTTTTTTTAAATTATTGCTCACGTTCTGGCGATACCTCACATTTGTGGTTTGAGCAGCGATTTAATTTGCGGCTCGACTTCCATATACGTTTTCTTTCGTGCGCGAGCTAATGGCCACGGGGGCGGCTACATTTTTTTTTCCTATTTATTTATTTTTTTTAATTTTAACACCGGTTTTAAAAAAAAAAAAAAAAAATCTGATCACTTTTATTGCTGTCACAAGCAATGTAAAACAACCCTTGTGACAGCAATATGCAGTGACAGGTACTCTTTATGGAGGCATTGCGACCCTAGACCCCTCCTCCACTACACTTCCATGTATTCAAAACGCAGAAAACAGCATTTTTGAATACATTCACTTTTTGAAACTGCCGCCTTTAGCAGCCGAGTAACCCGGATGTGACGTCATGGACGCCGCCTCCGGGTTATCTCATCAGAGACCCGATCAAAGCCACTTCCGGCTTAGATCGGGACTCCATCCAGCCAGCGGACGCGCCGGCTGGGTGCTCGGGTTTCCCGGTGGGACGGGAGACCCGGGCAGAACCGCGGAAGGCGGCGGGAGGGGGGGATGTCCCCTCCCAATCACCGGGGTAACGATCAAGCGGCTCCGGAGCCGCATCTGTTGTTACCGCCGGAAAGCCGACCGCCGGCTCTAAAAAACGGAACCGGGATGATGACTCTAGCAAGAGGCATCTTCCCGGTATAACCACGCAAAGCCAGCCGACGTAGGTCTACGTCGCTGGTCGTAAAGTGGTTAAAGCAGAATTAAACCCACAAACAAAAACATATTAAATTGCAGCTCACCAATTTTTAGATGTGGTGGCTGCATTCATTTTCTTTGGTGATCCAGCCAGTAAATCTGGCCATTTATGGTGCGATTATCTTTCCTGCAACCACAGTCAGTGTTTATGGTCAAAACCCTCCTGTGGAGCCATTGCGTTCTCCCAGCGAAGGGGGGGATCGGTCCTGGCCGAGAGAACACACAGTAATTATTGATAACGTCTATAGCCACTGGCAATCGCATGAGAAATCCTACAGGCTGGTTGTACCCAAGCTGATTAATCAATTAGCCTGTCCATACATAGTTTGAATCTCGGCCAGTCCCTGCTGAACGGGCCAAGTTTAGTACAGTCTGTGGCCAGCTTGAAGGAGTTGTAAAGTCAGAAAGTTTTTTTTTTAATCTTAATGCATTCTAGGCATGAAGGTAAAAAGCCTGTGTGCAGCAGCCTCCCCAGCGCTCCCTCATACTTACCTGAACCCCATCTGTCCAGCGATAGGAGGAGAACCTCAACCACCCATAGATCATGGAGGAAGAGAGAATTGGGTTGGGGACTTTTAAGTTGCCAATAAATAAAGATTTTTTAAAAAGTTTACAAAATTTTATTGTTATATTTAAAATAACAAAGATGTGAAAGACATAACACACATATATTATTAAAATCAATTTATGAGCTGCATATACACTCAGTTCAAAAACAGATTATATCTGTATTGGTATCATGGAGTAGCAATCCCGACATTTTTCACCAAAATGGTTTCCTCGGGGGATAATTTCTGAGCTACCTCAATGAGGAGACCAATAAGGATTTACTTTCAATATAGTACCATGTTTTGGGTTGGTTAGAAAACGGATCAAGGGGCGCATACATAGGGTTAATAGGTCAACTAATTTTGCCTGAATATCCCTTAAGATCATCCCAGAGGAAATGCAGGGACAACATATCCAGAACACCAGGATAAACAATTTGGGCAATTTACTGCGGCA
This sequence comes from Pelophylax lessonae, assembly GCF_965119305.1. Taxonomy (NCBI): domain Eukaryota; kingdom Metazoa; phylum Chordata; class Amphibia; order Anura; family Ranidae; genus Pelophylax; species Pelophylax lessonae. Next base: position 96,558,324 of record NC_138776.1, read on the forward strand.
GTCAGCCCCGGCCAGGCAGAGTGACGAAGGTCTACGTCGCTCGCCTGTCACTGGGTTTTGAGCCAATAGCGGGCGAGCGCGCGCTCGCTGAGGCGCGCGCCCGCCTCGGCTCGTTCACGGAGGAGTGCGGGCGTGTGACACTACGATCGTCGGTAGAGCGGGAGAAAGGCAGAGCGGCTTATGTAAACAAGCCGCCTGTCATTCTCCCCTGTGTAAAAATGGAGATCAGACTGTTCTACTATGTAGAACCGTTGATCTCTGTTTTTACACTAGTAGCCATGTCCCACTACAGTTAGAATCACGCCCCTAGGACACACTTAACCCCTCCCTGTCTAATACAGTTAACCCCTTCCCTGCCAGTGTCATTTTTACAGTAACAGTGCATATGTATAGCACTGATTACTGCAGTAATGTCACTGGTACCCCCAAAAGTGTCAAAAATGTCAGTCAAGGGTCCGATCTGTCCGCCGCAATGTCGCAGTACCGCAAAAAGAAAAAAAAAAAAAAAAAAAAAATCGCAGATCGCCGCCATTACTCGTTAAAAAAAAAAAAAACCACCAAAAATGACAAAAATCTTTCCCTTTGTTAGTAAACGCGATAACTTTTGTGCAAACCAATCAAAATACGCTTTTTGCGATTTTTTTTACCAAACATATGTAGCATAAAACAAATTGGCCGAAAATGTTAAAAAATGTTGATTTTTACATTTTTTTTGGGGGGGGGGGGGAATTTCATATAAAAAAAAAGTGAAAAATATTGTTATTTTTGCAAAATCTACGCTCTTTTTTTGTTTATAGCGCATGATCAAAAAAAAAAAAAAAAAAAAAAAAAAAAAAAAAAAAAAATCGCACAGGTGATCAAATACCACCAAAAGAAAGCTCCGTTTGTGGGAAAAAAAGACGTGAAATTAGTTTAGGTACAGCGTCGCACGACCGCGCAATTGTCCGTTAAAGTCACGCAGTAAAAAAAAAAAAAAAAATCGCAAAAAAAAAACCCCTGGCCAGGAAGGGGGTAAAATATTCCGGGGCTTAAGTGGTTAAATATAACAACATTTTGTAAACTTTTTAAAAAAATCTTTGATTTATTGGCACCTTAAAAGTCCCCAACCCAATTCTCTCTTCCTCCTTGATCTATGGGTGGTTGAGGTTCTCCTCCTATTTCTATAATTGGGATGTGGTGCCTTTGGGTCCTTTTTCCAGACGTAGTTTCCTAGTTTCTGTCCAGCGATGTCCACAAGTCCCTCAGCCATCCAGGACTCTCCCTCGTGATTGGTTGAGACACAGCAGTGGCGCCATTGGCTCCAGCGGCTGTCAAAGTCAATCAGGGGAGAGAGGGGGCAGGGCCGAATGGTAGCCCTGTGTCTGAATAGACACAAGGAGCTGCGGATCCGCTTGGGTGCCCCCATAGCAAGCTGCTTGCTGTGGGGGCACTCAACTGAAGGGAGGGGCCAGGAGCAGCAAAGCAGGACCCGAGAAGAGGAGGATCCGGGCTGCCCTGTGCACAGAGGTGGTAAGTAGAATATGTTTGTTGTTTTAAAAAGAAGACTTTACAATCACTTTGTTTGTTATTTTTTATCTTACTTTAACAGACCAAGCTGTGCAGACAAAGTGGCAGGTAGATGGTTGAGAGAAACCATAACCAGACATCCCAAGTCTTCCATGGCTCATGGACACCCGCAAGTGCCGTGCGATCTCCCGGCTGCCGCGGTAGACTTAGGATGTCTGCAGTCAGTGACAGAGCCGTTGCTTCTTGTATAGTTCCGGCTCTGTCACAGGCGGAGTGATATGAAATGCACTTCACCTGTGACAGGAGCCATAAAAAGGAAGCAGCGGCTCTGCTCTCTACTGCAGTCGCTGCTTCCACATATCACCCACCTGACAGCCAATCATAAGGATTCTTCTGTCAGAGGGTGCACTTCCTTTATTTATTTTAGAGGTGACAAAATGTATTTATGTTACAGTGAAGAATCGATTTGCCAGCTACAATGTTTATCACATTTCGCCTCTTATATTTTTATTTTTGAACCCCGTCCCATCACCCATATAAATTAACATCTTCTGACAAGTTCCATGTGCCAAGGGGTGATACTTAACACCTTTTTAAATTTGCAGCTAAGTAATCCTCAGACATCTCAAGTTTCCCGTGGCTTGCGGGTGTCCATGAGCCGCCGGCCAAAGGCGGTAGACTCCTGCAAGCCGCAAGTGCCGTGCAATCTCCTGGCTGCCGTGGGAGTCTTAGGATGCCTGCTGAATCAGTGACAGAGCCGCTGCTTCCTGTAAAATTCCCGGTCTGTCACAGGCAGAGTGATATGAAATGCGAGGCGGAGCCATACAGGAAGCAGTGGCTCTGCTCTCTACTGCAGCTGTTGCTTCCTCCAGCAGTACCCACATGACCCGCCAGCAGTGCCAGCAGTACCCACCAGCATTACCAGCCAGCAGTACCCACTAGCAGTGCCCGCCAGCAGTCTGCAAAATAAGTAGAAAAGATACGTGCATTGGCATGTGTAAATTGTTGCAATATGTTTTTTAATAACTAGTTGTGTTTTGTCATAATAAGTCATGTCCTTGGTCATACAGTATCTCAAAAAAGTAAGTACACCCCTCACATTTTTGTAAATATATTATATATTTTCATGTGACAACACTGAAGAAATTACACTTTGCTACAATATATAGTGAGTGTACAGCTTATATAACAGTGTAAATTTGCTGTCCCCTCAAAATAACTCAACACACGGCTATTAATGTCTAAACCACTGGCAACAAAACAAAAGTGAGTGCACCCCTAAGTTAAAATGTCCAAATTGAGCCCAATTAGCCGTTTTTCCTCCCCAGTGTCATGTGACTCGTTAGTGTTACAAGGTCTCAGGTGTGAATGGGGAGCAGGTGTGTTAAATTTGGTGTTATCGCCCTCACTTTCTCATACTGGTCACTGGAAGTTCAACATGGCACCTCATGGCAAAGTATTGTTGCTCTAAATAAAGATGGTCTAGGTCAGTGGTTCTTAACCTTGTTGGAGGTACTGAACCCCACCAGTTTCATATGCGCATTCACCGAACCCTTCTTAATTGGAAAAATAAAATAAAATATGATTTTTTTCAAATTCAAAACATAGGTATATATTTAGGTATATATTTATACATAGGTGCACAGAATGAACAAAACCATTAAAGAACAAAACCCCAGCATGATATTCGCCATCTTCAACACAGCTGGTTTTATGAGTGTTTCACCAATGGTGTGTGGTTTGCCCTGCTTTGCGATCAGGTAAGCAACTTCTTACGATGCTATGAGGATCGGTTTGTTGATGGGTACAAAGCCGAGAACAGGCAGACTAGCCTTTTCATCGAATCTGGCTCTCCTCACCTTGAATTCAGCGAGCGTTGTGTTCTTGTATTTTCCATCTCCATGCAGCTTAAGGAAGTGTTCTCTTAGTTTTGCTGGTGCTAGACTAGAATTGCTCAACTTGGCATTGCGAATCATGCAGTTAGGACACTGACTCCCATCACGTTCCGTTATACATGTGAATCCATATTGTACATATTCGTCCGACCACTTTCATTTTTTGCTCGACATAGTTAGTATGAAGGGATTAAAATATTAAGAAAGAAATCACACAACGTACCATCACGACAGTTACAATTCGACTACTGGGCGCGCCAAATTCCCTGCAGCACAGATAGGCCAAGCGATGTTGCGTGATCACCTGCAGCCAATAAGCGGGCCGTGTCATCACGAATCATACGAGTCGGGTGTGTGTCTTGACCTCCGCCGAACCCGCGAGACTGACTCACCAAACCCCTGGGGTTCGATCGAACCCAGGTTAAGAACCACTGGTCTAGGTTATAACAAGATTGCCAAGACCCTGAAACTGAGCTGCAGCACGTGGTCAAGACCATACAGTATTTTAACAGGACAGGTTCCACTCAGAACAGGCCTCGCCATGGTCGATCAAAGAAGTTGAGTGCACATGCTCAGCGTCATATCCAGAGGTTGTCTTTGGGAAAGAGACGTATGAGTGCTGCCAGCATTGCTGCAGTGGTTGAAGGGGGTGGGGAGGGTCAGCCTGTCAGTGCTCAGACCATACGCCGCACACTGCATCAAATTGGTCTGCATGGCTGTTGTCCCAGAAGGAAGCCTCTTCCAAAGATGATGCACAAGAAAGCCTGCAAACAATTGTAAAAGGTGATGGACAGGCCAAGCATGTCTCCACACCTAAACCCTATTGAGCATCTGTGGGGCATCCTCAAATGGAAGGTGAAGGAGTGCAAGCTCTCTAACATCAACCAGCTTCATAATGTCATCTTTTAGAGGAGTGGAAGAGGACTCCAGTGGCAACCTGTGACGCTCTGGTGAACTCCATGCCCAAGAGGGTTAAGAGAGTAGTGGAAAAGAATGGGGCCACACAAAATATTGACACTTTGGGCCCAAGTTGGACATGTTCACTTAGGGGTGTACTCACTTTTGTTGCCAGTTGTTTAGACATTAATGGCTGTGTGTTTAGTAGGGAAAGCAAATTGACATTATGTTATACAAGCTGTACACTCACTACTTTACATTGTAGCAAAGTGTCATTTCTTCAGTTATTTTATTATATATTTTCATATGACATTTACAAAAATGTGATGGTGTACTCACTTTTGGGAGATACTGTACATGTATGAATAAGGACATGATATTTTCTGGCTGCCCAAGTCATATGTGCTAGGGGTGCAACTAAATAAGTACTGTAAATATCCCAGCATGTGCAGTGTCTCTGACTCCTACCACCATGACCACTTCAAATCACTGAAGTGGTCATGGTGGTTAGAGTGTCCCTTTAATGTTTGAGGAGGATGGGGGGGCCTAAAGACCGAAAGTGACCAAAATATATAGGGGCTGGAGGGGGGGGGGGGGACCAACCATCCCATGGAGGGGCCCACGTCAACCCCAAAACCCACCAGGGATAGCATTACAAGCTGGGTTAGTGTAGCCCCCCAATTCTTTTGTGAAGACTGAACAGAATAAATTATTTAACACTTTCGCCTTCTCTCGGTCCTCTGTGGCCAGATTCCCTTAATCTTCTTTTATGGGGCCAATGTGTTCTGGCCTTGCTTTCTTACTATTTATATACTTAAAGAATTTCTTGGGTTTTTTTTTTTTTTTACTCTCTTCAGCTATATGTCTCTCGTGTTCTATTTTAGCTGCCTTGATTTTGCCTTTACATTTCTTATTACATTCTTTGTAATGCTTGAATGTTGCTAATGACCCCTCAGTCTTGTATTTTTTGAAGGCCTTTTCTTTAGTATTAATATGCATTTTTATGTTGGAGTTTAGCCACCCAGGGTTTAGTTTTGCGCTTTTAAATGTATTTCCATTTGGAATGGACTGGCCAATCCCTTTGTTTAGTATGCTCTTGAAGCACTCCCATTTTTCCTCCGTGTTCTTTGTTCCCAGGGTTCTATCCCATTTGATATTTTCTAGCAAAGAGCGCAGTTTCGGGAAATTGGCTCTTTTGAAATTCAGTGTACTTATATTACCCTTGTGTCTCATGTTACTAGGGTTAATACTGAAACTTATTGACCTATGGTCACGGTTTCCTAAGTTGCCCCGTATTTCTATATCTGTGAGCAGGTCTGTATTGTTGGTAATCAGTAGGTCAAGTAACGCATTGTTTCTTGTCGGTGCATTTACCATCTGACACATAAAATTGTCCTGCAAAACATTTAGGAACTGCCGAGCCTTGGATGAATGCGCGGTTCCTTCTACCCAGTCTATATCTGGATAATTAAAGTTCCCCATTATAATGACATTTCCCATCCTTGCTGCCAATCCTATCTGTATATACATGAAAACAGCCGCGGTCTCCGGGTTGGAACGCCGCTTCCGCGGGGAGCCAGAAGTGACGAGGTAGCGCGATCACGATCCTACGTAGGGACGTCCCTTCCCGGCTCCCGGTGGAATGAAGGTGGACTGCGGAGGTGGCCTTTTAACCCGGAGACCGCGCCTGTTTTCATGTATATGCTTGGTACAAGCCTTTTACCATGTAAGTGCATCTGAGTAATTTTATTAAATTATACTTCATTAACGTACTTCACCATTTGAGTCCTCTTGTTTCTTCCTGGGTACGATATATGAGAGTCCATCCCCAGCAACAGTAAGTTATACAGGGAGGATCTGTTTGTAGTATATTGGAGGTGCTGCCTTATCCTGGTTATCGGCCTGTTAATACCATCGGTGTCCTGTCTCTGCTTGTATTGACCCCCTGTAAGTTAAGGGGTCCACTTCATCTGGTAAGCCTTGAGTACACACCGGGTGTTCCTGTTATTTTGGTGGAGGTGTTTAAGCGTATCAAGTACTGAAGTCATTACCATCAATTATTTATTCACATTGGACATTTATTGCAATATATATACATTTTTATGCTCGATTCATATTTTATATATATTTTTCACTTGATTTTTATGGATTTATGATTGCACAGATATCTCAGTATTTAACTTTATTTATTGCACTATACTATTCACCCACCTATGCACTATAATATAAGGTCAGCGTTTCTCACAAGTGTTATTTGGTTGAGCGCAACTCTATCTAGCAATATTTAATTTTTTCCACTATACTGATCAACAGGCAGGCGATTTTGAGACTCTTTCGCCAGGAAAACCGGGACCAATATTTTACACTCAAGTTGTTTTTTTTTTTCTTTTATTCAAACAGCGGGTTGAATGAAAAAACCTACAGTTCCTTGTATCCTCATAAGCAATCTAAATGCAGGGATCTCCCCTGTTGTGCTATTATATTCCTACAGGGGGCCTGGATCCAGGGATCTTCCACCTTGCGCTAATTGTATTCTGAAAGAGGCAGCTTTGATAAAGGTGTATCCCTCGCTGTTCAACAGAAGCCGCTCTAATGTTTAGCTTCCGATAAACAGAGAGGGGTTCACATTTATCTAAATTTGGCCAGTTGCTCCTGAATTTGCTAAATTTCAGTATGTGTATACCCAGCTTTACTCTCGGTTTATCCTTGGCCAGCAAGGCACACAAGACCAGTTTTAAACTCAAACTCTCCAATGTCTTTACCCCTCTGTATCCAATCTATGTTAGCATGATCAACTCCAAAAGGGTACGTTGCTACATATTAGGAGGGCCTGTCCCTCTTATTAAAACAGTTTGGGCTCAGATTCTCCAGTTAGAGATGTGTCCATTCCAAATTCTCCACAAGTTGTACTTTCTATGATTCCTGGATCCTTTGGAAAAATTTAAAAAAAAAAATTGGATTTTTGTCTTACCGTAAAAGCCTTTTCTCTCATGTTCATTGACGGACACAGCTCCAGATCTTCTTGACCATTGGGTTATGCTGCCCCCTAAAGGAGTAGGACACTAGGCAGGAAAAATACTTTACCACGCCTATGGGGCAGTCCCAGGGGGATATACTCCCACTGCCTGCTATAGGCACTCCGTTTTGTTGCAAGCAGTGTCAGAAAAAATATAATCCAACTCAATAGAGGGGTGGGTGCTGTGTCCCTTAACTAACATCAGAGAAAAGGATTTTACAGTAAGACAAAAATTCAACTCTGTCTTCCGTTCATTGAGGGACACAGCTCCAGATCTTTCCGACCATTGGGACGTCCCAAAGCAGTGTCAAACATGAGGGGTGGGGAAAAAAAAAAAAAAAAGCAGAAAAATTCCCAAAAAGGCTAAACCTAGCCAACCAGGTAACAAGCGCTCAACCAGGAACAACTGGAGCTCACCTGAAAAATACACCCTCAAAGAGGATTAGTTCTCTCAAACAGCAGGCTGCAAAACCTTGCGGCCAAAAGGCAGCGTCAGCAGATGCCAACACATCCCCTTTGTAAAGTTTTGTGAAAGTGTGCACAGACGAGGTAGCCGCCCTTGCAAACCTGCACCATGGACGCCTGATGACAAAAAGCCCAAGAGACACCAAGCGCCCTTGTAGAATGCGCCTTACCACAGGGAAAGGAGGATCCTGACCCTTAATGGAATAGGCCTGCACCACCGTCTACCTGATCCATCTGAAAATAGTCGCAGCAGACGCAGCCAGCCCTTTACAAGGTCCATCCGTAAGGACATATAGTGAGTCAGATTACGACTCAGTCACTGCCAGATACACCCCGATTGCCCGAACCATATTCAAAGAATGTAAGACAATCTCCTTAGGGTGTTTAGGCTTAGGACACAAGGAAGGCCATACATCTTCATTTAAATGGAAACCAGAAACAACCTTAGGAAGGAACGACAGAGGGACGAAGTACCACTTTATCTCTGTGGACCACCAGATAATGTGAACCACAAGACAACGCAGCCAACCCCGACACCCTGCGTGCAAAAGTAATAGCCACCAAGAAGGCTACCTTCTGTGTCAAAGTGAGCAGAGGAATCATCACGAATATTCTCAAAAGGTGGTTTTTGAAGAACCGACAGCAGCAAGTTGAGGTCCCACAGAGGCAACGGAGACCTCACCGGGGGAACCAAGTGGGGGACCCCTGAATAAAATTATGTGTCAAGGAGTGCGTAGCCAAAAGGGCATTGAAAGAAAAATCACCAAGGCCAAGCATTGATATAACCCCTGTTGGAGGAACTCCAAAATTCTAGCCACCAAAGGGAATGGGGGGGAAGACCCCCCCCTCCGAGCCTCAAGACCACAAAACTTATGCCTTCCAGACGTGATGATAAATCACTGATTCCAACACCCCTCTATTGCTCAGCACCGGGATTTCAATAGCCATGCTGTTAAAGCAGGAAGGAACATTGGCCCTTGAGCCAGAGGATCTTCTCTGAGAGGGAGTCTCCAAGGGACGTCGGCGACCAGCCATACCAGATTTGAATACCAAGAACGGCGAGGCCAGTCTGGGGCCACTAGGATGACTGGAACCCCTACTGCTTCGATTCATCGCAGAAGTCTTGGCAGAAGTTTTAGAGGCATATATCAGACGATACTGGTCCCAAGGGGCCACCAGAGTGTCTGTTGCGTCGGCCAGAGGATCCCGAGACCTTGCTACAAACCTCTGTACCTTCCTGTTGAGATGAGAGGCCAACAGGTCCACTTCGGGAGTTCCCCACCGAAAACACAACTGATGAAACACCCCCCGGAGGAAATGTCCAGTATATATCGATCAGTAGTCTGGATTCTTCCAGAGTCCAGACACCCTGAGCACAATCTGTGCCAAAAACGCCATCCTACTCAGACTGGCTGGCATCTGTGGTGACCACTGTCCCATACAGGGGAAGGAAAATTTTCCCTGTCGAAGCCCCGGAGAGCGAAGCCACCGAATCAGAGACCCTCTCAGACCCCGACTCAACAGGATCAGATTGTGAGGATTCTTGTCCCATTTTAAAAGGATCTCCTTTTTGCCCAGGGAGGCCAGTCTAGGGCCACAAGAATGATCGGAATTCCTTCTGCCTAAATCGTTTGCATCAATCTCGGTTTGAGAGGAGGGGGGCATAGGTCAGACGGTATTGCCCCCAAGGAGCCACCAATACGTCCGTAGCGTCGGCTAGAGGATCCCAACACCTTGCCACAAATCTCTGCACCTTCCTGTTGAGACGAGAGGCCAACCGATCCACCTCGGGAGTTCCTCACTGGAGACACAGTTGACAAAACCCCTCCAGATGAAGTGACCATTCTCCTTGGTCCAAAGCCTGTCGACTGAGGTAATCCGCCTGCCTATTCTCCACCCCTGGAATATGTACAGCAGACAAGGCTGGAATAAAGTGTTCTGCCCACCTTAGAATGCCAGCTACTTCTCTGGCTGCTAGGGCACTTTTGGTGCCCCTTGATTGACATATGCCACAGCTGTGGCACTGTCTGACTGAATCCTTACCGGGCACCCCTGCAGACGGTCCATCCACAGGGACAGGCAAAGCCTGATCACCCGAATCTCCAGGATATCGATTGGCAGACTGGACGCCTCCCGAGTCCAAACCCCTTGAGCCGAATCTGTGCCCAAGACACCTCCCCACTCGGACAGGCTGGCGTCCGTGGAAACCACTATCCAGTAAAGGGAGAAAGGCCTTCCCCTGTCAAAGAGCCGAGAAACAAAGCCACCAAATCAAGGATCCCCTCGCACCCCGGCTCAACAGGATCAGATTGTCCAGAGATTGAGGATTCTTGTCCCATTTGACAAGAATCCCCTTTTGCAGGTGCCTGGTATGGAACTTAAACAGAACTACCTCAAAAAGGTGGAGACCATCAAGCCCAGCACCTGCATGCAAGTCCTGAGAGACAACTGATGGTTAGACAACAGGAGGCGAATCGCATGCTGCTACTTCAGCAGTTTCATCCCCAGAAGAAACACCCTGGCTTCCAGCCAGGTAGTTCAGGCTGTTGGACGGAGTCAGAGGGGATTTTTAAAAATTCAGTGTCCAGCCAAACTCTTGCAGAGTTCGCATGTGATGTCTACATCCTCTTAAGACAGACAGAGACTCTGCTCGCAGAAGGAGATCATTGAGGTACCCCAGTACCCCGATCTCCCTCTGCCTGAACAAGGCTAACACTGGGGCTAACACTTTTGTGAACACCCGAGGAGCTGAGGCAAGACCAAAGGGTAACATCACAAATTGACAATGCTCCTCTCCCACGGCAAAGTGAAGAAAAAGCTGGTGCCTGAGATATATTGGGATCTGAAGGTAAGCGTCCTTGATATCGATCGAGGCCAGAAAATCCTCTTGATAAAAGGGACGCCACCACCGGACCCGCACAAAGCGATTCAGCACCTTGAGATCCAAGATTGGATGGACCTTGCCTTCCTTCCTGGGAACAGTAAACAGATTTGAAAAAAACCCTGAAAAAAAAAAAAAAAACGTTCCAACTATGGAACCGGCACATTATGGAAATACGTCGGCATGCGTGAAAGGCATCGACGAGTCACACTCATCTTGCATGTAATGGCGGTAATAGCGGCTACTGCTCCTGGGAATGGACAAAGTTCCAGTCTACCACAAAAAGCTAGACCACGATTATCAAAAATATGGGAATTCTTTAAACAGAGGCCAGATAAATATAAAGTTACCCTTTGTTCCCTTTGCATAACCGAAGTGGCGTACCACGGCAGCACAACTGCAATGCACAAGCACCTAAGAAAACATCCTGGCGCTCTCCGACCTCAAAAGGATGAGCCATCTTTGTAAGTAGTACTATATTTATTATTGCATACAATTAATTAATATATGCTAGGTAATAATTATGGATACATCCTTTATTGGTGCATGCTCAGGGGTACCCATTTGTTGCTGCTTTGCTTTAAGCTTTGTAGTGGCCAGCTCACGTTTTTTAAATGTTCCACAAGGCACTTTGCAGCCCTCAGTGTCTTGCTGATCTAGGGATCCCTCAGGGCATGGTTGACAACTAACTGCAATCTGACCAGCACACCTGAGAGAAGAGATGCCATGCTTTTCTTTCTTAAAAAAAAAAAAAAAAAAAAGATAAAAGCAGCGACATTTGCATTTATTTTTTGGCGCTTTATGTATGTCTTTTATGTATTTTTGCACATACAATGTTGAGCAGTGCTTTTTTTTAATTTATATGGCATTTTGAATGCTTCCGCTTCTGAATTAATGTAATTATCCGTGCCTGATGCTAAAGTGTTGTTTACATTTTATTTTTGGCACTTTATTTTTGTATACTGTAAAAACTGCAACCAAATGGAAGTATTTTTTGGAAAAAATGTAATAAAAAGTTGATTATTAGATTAGAAGTTGTACTTATTTTTTGTAAAGTTATTCAAAGGATTATTTAGCTAATCAAAAAAAATTGCAGCTCCACGGCACATAGTCAGGTTAAAAAAAAAAAAAAAAAAAAAAAAAAAAAACAGCGATGAAAACCCAACCATACAATCCCATATACACAATCCTAGACCCACAGTTGATCCAGAAGAAGGCGAAAAAACCCCAGCAGAGCATAATTCAATTTGCTACAGCAGGGGATAAAAATTCCTTCCTGATTCCCCGAGAGGCAATTGGATATTCCTTGGATCAACTTTACCTATAAATATATTAGTACCCATTTATATTATGTACACCCAGGAAAGAATCCAGGCCTTTTTAAAGCAATCTAGTGAGATAGGCAGAACCACCTCTGGAGGGAGTCTATTCCACATTTTCACAGCTCTTACGGTGAAGAAACCATTCCATATTTGGAGACAAGATCTGTTTTAATCTAGACATAAACAGTGCCCCCTTGTCCTCTATGTTGACCTTAATGTGAATTATTCAACACCAAGTTCACTATATGGACCCCTTATGTATTTATACATGTTGCTCATATCCCCCCTTAATTTCCTCTTCTCAAGCGAGAATAAATTCAGTGCCTCTAATCTTTTCTCATTGCTGAGCTCATCCATGCCTCTTATCAGTTTGGTTGCCCTTCTCTGCACTTTCTCCAGTTCCCGATACCCTTTTTAAGAACTGGTGCCCAAAACTCAACTGCATATTCCAGATGAGGCCTTACTAATGATTTGTACAGGGGCAAAATTCTCTCTCTCTGGAGTCCATGCCTCTGTTAATACAAGAAAGGACTTTGCTTGCTTTGGAAACTGCAGCTTGGCATTGGATCAACCAGAACACCCAGATCCTTCTCCGCTTAATTACACACACACACACACACACACACACACACAATGACTCCCTGCAATAGTAGATCCTGCAGCGCCCCGTAAAAGCCCTGCAGCCGATTCGGGGAGAAGCGCAAGTTGGAAGGGAAGAACCTTGCCAGAGGCAAGGACCGAAACTCGATCCTGTAACCAAACCGAACCAAATCCACCTCGTGGATTCATTTGTCTTGAATGAAAGAGATCCACAGGTCAGGAAAAAAAGCGAAGACGTCCCCCCACCCTAGATAAAGGTGAGGGCACCCCTTCAGGCAGAGGAGGGCTCATCTGCGGCATCAGTGGCAACCGCTTTTGACTTACCAGCCCAGGGCCTCTTGGAACCTCCCGCGACATTACGGGTGGATTTTTGTCCTTGATCCTGCGAGCCCGCAGAACGAAAGGGTCGTTTGGAAGCCAAGAAGAAAGGACCACGTTTACAACGAGGCTCTTTGCTCTTGGTAACCTGTGGAAGCCGAGTACTCTCCCCCCCCCCCCCCCCAAAACCTTTAATGATCTCTTCCATAGAAGCTCCGAACAGGTAGTCTCCTACAAAAAGGAGATCAGTCAACACCTTTTTGGAAGCCTGGACAGTAGACCAGTATTTCAGCCAAATCATGCAGCGAAGGATCACAGCTGTCACATACACTCTGCAGGCTATAGGGGGCACATCCAGAGAGGCATCATAGATATACTGTAATCCCTGTATCAACTGATCCGCAAGCTCAGGAGGATATTGACCCCTTTTTAAGTCCTGGTGTAGACGCTTTGCCCATTTCATTAAGGTCTGGGAGACCAAGGTAATAACAGAAAGCGGCCTCAAAATAGAACCTGCCACGAATTAAAAGGTATCGGACCAGTGCCTCAGCTCTCTTGTCCACATGGTCTATAAAAGACAGGGAATCCTCCACCGGAAGAAGTGTGGCTTTATTCAATCTAGAAACCTGAGAATCCACCACCCAAAAGGGGCTCTTCAAAAAGATACCTCCTAGCGAAACGCTTAGGTAGCCCAACTATGCGTTTCGGGGATCCCCATTGACTTGCGACAATCTTGTCGAAATAGGTTGGAAAGGGGGAACACCTTATTCACCTTGCATGGTCTGCGGGAAACCAAATTGCACTGACGCAGGATTAGCGGTGTCCTCCACTTTTAAAGTTTCCTGCACTGATACAATTAGTTATGCGCGGCTATAGTGGAAGAGGATTCATTCTGTCAGAGCACTCAGACGTAGACCTGGTGGGCCATATCAACTTTGGACATTAGTGCCTGCAGGACCGCCGTCATGGCAGACTGAGACCCAGAGGGTCCCGCAGCTTCTAAGAGTGGGTCAGGTGGTAACATATGCTCCAGGGACTCCATGGTTAACCCAGAGGCCGCCCGCAATATGTGGAAAAATTTCAATAAAACCCCCTCTCACCGCTGCAGTGGTAATACTACAAGTCCCAATGCACCAGCGGCGCTGCTATAGCAGAAAGAGGGAGCTGTATACCCGCAGGGACTCACCACCACCGACTTAGGGAAGACTGCAGAGCGCCAAGTTGCTTGCCATGCGGTGATCAGAGAGAGGAGGAGGAGGAGGAGGAGGAAGTGCAGTCACTGCCATTAGAGGCCCACCGCCACATCACCGCCCCACAGGCTACAAGAAAACGGCCGCCGCATTTATTTTAATGGAAAACTCTGAAAACATGGCTGCCGGACTACACAAACATGGCCGCTGAAGCTTCAGAACACCCATCCACAGTAAAATGGCGGCTTAGCACCCAAGACCCCCGACGGCCCTCTAGGGGATTTTAGTCCGCTCCCGCCCCCCCACCTCCAGCCCAACACTGCATGACCCCGTATCTTAAAGTAGCCATGCCAGCCCAGGAAGGGGGGACTAAGGGGGGTAGGTGAGGATGACATGTGCAGGGGAACCCCGCTAGTTAGGGGGGGCACCAGGCAGGAAGGAAGGACACAGAGGACCCAACAACCCGAAGAAAGGGTCCGCATCCACCCCAACCTTTTCCCAGGAGAAAGGGAAATCACTCACCACACCTGGGAATGAGCGGGTACCTTGGGCAGTCCACTGCACCATCTTGGAATGGGGGTGCTGCGGCCAGAGGTACTCTGCGACTCAGGTTGTGACCAGGGCTATGTGTCCTCGCAAGGTGTTTTACTCGTCGCCCAGCCTCCGTCCAGTGGGGCTACATCGCAGCCAACCTAGAGCGGAGCTAAAGTTGGGTCACGCTCGCCTGCCGGACTGGGAAGACCGTAAGGATCTTAGGATATCCAGTTCGTCGCCCAGTTCGGTAGTTGATTGTACTTCTCACAGGAACAGGAAATAATGAAAAAAATTCAATTTAAAAGGGGGGAAAAAAATGTCAGGACCAGAGATCCCAGCAAGGAACCAGGTCTTCCTTACTCCTGACTAGCAGAAAAAACTGAAATCCTATAGCAGGAAGTATACCCCCTAGGACTGCCCTAGGGGCATAGTCAAAATTTGTTTCCGCCTAGTCCTACGGAGAGCAGCATAACCCAAGGGTCAAAGAAGATATGGAGCTGAATTGGTCAATTAGCGAAAGAGAAATATGGCCGCCGGACTACACAAACATGGCCACTGATGGATACAGCAGCCGTGCACAGCAAAATGGCGGGCCGGCACGGCTCAAGGGACCCCAGAGGACCCCCAGAAAATGAATGGGCAGGAAGGGGGGCCCCCAGCAGGAGCCCCCACCAGGACCATTCCCCCAAAAATCGTGATTGTAGCAGCCGGTGGCGCACCCCCCCGCCCCGATCGCCTGTTCACATCTCCAAAACAGTCAGACCTGTGTGGGCACCCGGGGGGTGGTCCACAGCGGGAACCCAATGAATGAGGGGGGGATGCATGCTGGATGGACGGAAACTCGGGGGATCCGACCAACCCAAGGAGGGGCCCATATCCCCCCCAGCAAAAACACTACTTACTGCACCATTGAAACCGGGTGGGCACCGCTCCAGGCAGACCACCGCACCATCTTGGAATGGGGGTACTGCGGGCCAGAGATAGAAAGTGGGATACCACCTGGGACTGCCCCATAGGCATGGTAAAGTTTTTTTCCTGCCTAGTGTCCTGCTCCTGTAGGGCAGTGTTGCTCATCTTCGTTTAAAAAAGTAATTAGTTACAGTTACAAATTACTTCTCCCAAAAAGTAATTGAGTTACTGACTCAGTTACCATATTGAAAAAGTAATTAGTTACTCAGCAAAGTAACTGACTTTTTTCGTCGCCATTGTCGCTGACGGCTGGTGTGGCAGGTCTACGTCTACACTGGAGACCTGTTACCTATTGGTACACTCATTAAGAGTGATTTGGAGGTGAGCGGCTATTTCACCAGTGTGCCACGCCACCACCATCCAGGCAGCCTGGTGTACTCTCCTCCAATGATCAGACTTGTCCTGACACTCCCCCGCTGCAAGGCCATTCACTGGCAAGCTCAAGCTGCTGCTTCTCCTCCCCTGCTCTTATGCAGCTGAGAACAGAGTGAATGTGATTGTTTATTAAAAAGGGAAAAAGATAGTGTTTTTTTTTCTATATCTATAAAAAAATGTTTTGCCTTTCATTTCTATTTTAAACTGAATGAGTTGTTATACAACGTGATCGTTATACTTTAAAATGAACTGCCAGGACCCACATTTCCCTTGAATCAGCTGACATATGGATGCAGTACATGCTCTGTGAAGTACAGAGAAAAGAAAAAATTCTGTGACTAACTTGTTTGAAAACTGAAAGTATTCCACACGTTTAATGGCTAGAAATAATGCTCAGATCTGCTGCACTGTTTCCTTATATCAGGCGGTATATAGCTATCCTAAGTCGCATGTATCCTGCTTTCCTCAGTATCTGTAGTAATTCCGGACTCTTATATATGTATCTGTGCCGGTATCCAAGGTCTTTGTGGAAAGGGACAAATTGCACTTTGTAATCACGTAAACTCTTTGCTGGGGCAGTAATGTTGTAAAGCTGAAGAAATACCAAAATTGAATTCATTACAAAAAAGGTAAAGGCTTAATAAATTTAAAGTAACATGTCTTTTCACTGATCTATCAATAGCATGAGAGAGACCACTTGGGAGAATAGAAGGAAATGAACAATCAGCTCTGTTAATATGTTGGCGTTTTAGTCCACATAAAAACTGGACCTTCGTTTTCTTCCGAAAAAGGCCCTATGGATCTCTGAAATTGATGCCACCCTCCCATTCAAGCCACTTTTGTATACAGTATGTTCACTGACGCTGCCCCCAGAAATATAACATTTGGCACAACTGGGTGGAACACAGTTTACCTGGCTGTGAATGCTGCTGCTGGCGTCTGTCTTTATTGTGGGAGGGATCGGATCGGCATCTGCGCTGTTACCATCTTGCTTGCAGTGAGTCCGACGATCCACCGCCGCTCCCGCCGGATGTGACGTCATGCCGCTCATAGCGGCTGACGTAGGAAAGTACATCAGTGTATCCAATTGGAGTGCAGCAGGGGCCGGGGCTGCAGCGGCCCCAATGCTTTAAGCGGCCGGGGGCCCCCAATTATTGCTTAAAGCGGCCCTGTAGAGGAGAGGGGGAATACAATTACATCTACTGCCATCTAGTGGCGGTAGATGTAATTGCGGTAACGCGGCCGAAAGTAGCGGCAGCGGCGTTACAGGGATAGGACGGGTAATCAAATAGATTACTCGTTACCCTGAAAAGTAACTGCGTTAAGTAACGCCATTTACTTAAACGCAGTTACTACCATCACTGCTGTAGGGGCAGCATAAGGGTCAAGAAGTTCTGGAGCC
Source organism: Pelophylax lessonae (assembly GCF_965119305.1). Taxonomy (NCBI): domain Eukaryota; kingdom Metazoa; phylum Chordata; class Amphibia; order Anura; family Ranidae; genus Pelophylax; species Pelophylax lessonae. Next base: position 96,575,694 of record NC_138776.1, read on the forward strand.
GTTTCAGTCAACAAACGAAAGAGAAAGGACAATTTAAGACACTTTCTAACATAAGCTCGGGCAGTTATTACATGCCACTGGTGGTCAAAACAAGTTCCTACCCTTCTAAAATGGGCTTCTGTGATGGATCATATTGCATAAATGGAAATCATTCCTGGCACAGGAAATGGCAATCTATGGATGTTCTAATCAAACTTGGATTACCTAGATAGTATTCAGAGTATCTCAGGAATTGAAAGAGCTTCTCGATGAAGCGATATGCCTAGTTTATTCACACTCTGATTTGCCCCCTTAGGGCCCTCCGCTGGTTCCCCATTTCTGTACATTTAAATTTAATTTTTTATACATTTCTACCCCTTTCTCTGTTTCTGGCCCTAATTTCATACCCTGCTTTGTTTCCCCTCCTTCTCTTTATTGTTCCACCTTTCTAAATTTTCTATTATTGTGTTGTGTTGGTGTCCAGTTCATATGAAACCCTCTACAACGGGATACACATCAGTTTTATACTGTAATATATTCCTTACCTTGGACTGCTTTCCCTGTGGAATTTTCTTTCATATAGGTCTTAGAAACATCATCATATTCTAATACCCACCGTTTTGGATCTTGGAAATACTCCCTATGTACCTCTTAATGTATGAGATCACCTGTGATTTAGAATCATATCTTCACCTGAATGGACTATTTCTCTCCTCAGGATTAGCAAATTCTTAATAAAACAAGACTGAACTAAAAAAAATGTTTAGTTTAATGTAAGATAATTTCCAATCAGCATGCACAGCTGTATGGCAATGCGATTTTTAGTGAAGGCTTGTGTGTGTGTGTGTGTTTGTGGTGTAGGTGTGGGATCCACTTTAACAAATACACGTGTACAAAAAGAATAAAACCGGTATTCCAAACACCACAGCAAACCAGCTACAGGGCACAAGTAAATAGATGTGCAAGTGATGACCTTACAATGATTACAGCAAGAATGAGTGGGGTGATTTTGGTGCAAAAGACTGATTTTGCCAACTCTTGATGTCCTACATTGAGCTATTGAGTCATAATTATCTTAAAAAAATAAAAATTATTTATTTTAGGGGGTGTGTTTGGGCTGCATTTAGAGTAGTTTAGCTTATGTAGTGTTCTTTGTAGTTGTAAGTTTTTCCTTTTTTGTGTATTTAAATCGTTACATTTACTTTTTTCTCCACTGTATTTTTGTCTCTTCTGTAAAAGAAAGTAATAGTAAATAGTAATAATAAAAAATAATAATTATGGAATCCAGTGCATTTTTCTAAAAAGACAAAATATGGGGAAAAATCTCATGATTTTTGACAAAATTTCAGTAAAATTAAATTTTAGTTTCCCTTACCCCTAAAATACAACTCTATAAACCAGACAAAGGAAAAAAATCAGCAGGAAAGTCAATTTTATAGGGACCTCATTTACATGTACGCCATCATCAATTTCTGTGCCGTGGCTACAACAGGATTGCGTTAATAAACTTGGCAACCAATAAAAATTTCACCTTTTCTAGAGCAGATAAAGTTTAGTTTAATGTAAGATAATTTCCAATCAGCATGCACAGCTGTATGGCAATGCGATTTTTAGTGAAGGCTTGTGTGTGTGTGTGTTTGTGGTGTAGGTGTGGGATCCACTTTAACAAATACACGTGTACAAAAAGAATAAAACCGGTATTCCAAACACCACAGCAAACCAGCTACAGGGCACAAGTAAATAGATGTGCAAGTGATGACCTTACAATGATTACAGCAAGAATGAGTGGGGTGATTTTGGTGCAAAAGACTGATTTTGCCAACTCTTGATGTCCTACATTGAGCTATTGAGTCATAATTATCTTAAAAAAATAAAAATTATTTATTTTAGGGGGTGTGTTTGGGCTGCATTTAGAGTAGTTTAGCTTATGTAGTGTTCTTTGTAGTTGTAAGTTTTTCCTTTTTTGTGTATTTAAATCGTTACATTTACTTTTTTCTCCACTGTATTTTTGTCTCTTCTGTAAAAGAAAGTAATAGTAAATAGTAATAATAAAAAATAATAATTATGGAATCCAGTGCATTTTTCTAAAAAGACAAAATATGGGGAAAAATCTCATGATTTTTGACAAAATTTCAGTAAAATTAAATTTTAGTTTCCCTTACCCCTAAAATACAACTCTATAAACCAGACAAAGGAAAAAAATCAGCAGGAAAGTCAATTTTATAGGGACCTCATTTACATGTACGCCATCATCAATTTCTGTGCCGTGGCTAAAACAGGATTGCGTTAATAAACTTGGCAACCAATAAAAATTTCACCTTTTCTAGAGCAGATAAAGTGTGTAAAACTCACAAGTTTCTATTAAATATACTTACATTTAAAGGGTATAGGAGAGTCAAAACTATATTCAAATCTACAGCAAGGGATCTCCAGTACAAAGTAATCAGCTATGCAAATATGTGATGTCAATGAGCACAATCAGTGGACACTACACAGCATTTTATTCTCAAAAGTTTCCTTTAATTAATCAACAAAATGACAAAATCCAGTGCAAGAAAGTTGTCAATGTCGATGCGTGTTGCCACATAGATATTTTGTTGTAACAGAAGTGCACATTTTTTGCATCTTACCTAATGAAATATTACAAAAAAATATTCCATAAGCACAGAGCAGTCAGTGCTCAAAAAATGTACACTTCAAGAGTAGATTTGGTAGGATTGAACCTTCTTTAAATGCTTTCATTACATGCACATAGTGAGGCAGCCATCTTGGGGCTGAGTCAATAAAGCCTACCAATTCACCAGTAAATAGTGAAATGACAGCGTGGACACACGTTCACTCATTTCTAAGGAAATGACAACCTAGATTTGTGGAAAACGTGCTTCAACCTACAAACTAGCTCCCTCTAATGGCCAGAGTGAAAGGCACACTTAAAAGGGATTTCCATTTTTGATGGAAATCCCCCGATTGCCCGAGACCCATCTATGTAATACCCTTAAATAACCCTTCTGACAGCAGAGGGACCCATATTCTTTACAGTGCCTAAGGGACCCCTATTTTTTATTTTTATGGTCGCACCAGAATACCAGCTTTCATCCACAGATGGCACCACTGGACAAGCCTGAAATTTTAGGTCCCAATGCTGGTAAATCCTTGCAAGCTGGGCTAGGGAAAGATTGCTACCTATCTGCACAGAGGAGTCTCAGTCAGAAAATTTCAGTTAAAAACCTAAAAAATCGCTTTACGTCAGCGTCAGTCAACAGTAACATGGGTTGAACAGTCACTATCTGAATACAAGTATAATATCTCTAGTAGATTCATTAAAGACCAATTCTGACCCTTTTGTCTAAATCAAGGGAATGTTCAACTGGTTTAAGAAAAAAAAAATTAAACAAAATCTTGTAAATTAAAACTGCAGTAACATTACTACCACAAAGCTTACTGTATGGAATACAGACTTACACAAGCATGCATTCCCATAGGCAAAATCAATGTGACCATATCCATTTTCTTTTAGTGGTCATTTCAGAAACTGAATTGTTTCCAATATAACACATGAAAATACTGCTCATACAAAGTAGCTGTGCTCATTGTGGACAATGGATGGAGGAGTTGGTGTTCTACTGCATATGATACCACTAGTGCCAAGTCCACTGGAAAAGTAAGCACCTGGGACAGCTCTTGCTGATCATTCGTGACTTCCAACTCATGCAATAATCTATGTGCGCTACAGCGGCCTCTGAACAGCGGTAAGAGAGGCAACTACAGTATGTTCTGGGCAGACCAGCTGCGCAATAGGATTTTTCATTATGTCCATTCGGAAAAAAAAAAAAATACAAGAAAAATAAAAAAATTAATATAATTGCTATTTTCCCATTTTAGTTACAAAAAAGGAAAAGGGGGGGAACAAAGCTTATACATGTTTAAGGCTAGAAAATGACCCATTTTCTAAAATAGTGAGAACGATACACAAGATTCCCCCCCCCTCCACCTTGAGGTGAATTATAGGATTCCACCATGTAACATTGGGATGTCAACTAGTAGTGGAAAAACATTTGGGGTTAGTGTTTGCTTGCACCTATAATCTGTAAAGGCAAACACTTTACATACCCCATGCTACAAAAACACTGAAGCCCCCCACCCCTGCCTGTGGTTTTATTTGTTCACATCCTTCCATCACAATACTGGCGCATATTCTGTATTTCTCTTCTCTCGTGCCAAGGTCCTTCCAGTTGACAAGAGTAATGCTCCACTCTCATTCATCTAATCTCAGCATTTCCAGGTAGCTCTTAGTCTATCAGAACCAACATGTTGGCATTCTGATAAAAAAAAAAAAAAAAAAATCTTCTATAGGAAAGGAGCAACGAAACAAGGAGAGAAGCTCTTGTTCATATAAAACAAACGCAACAAAATCTGGACATTTTGCATGCTGAAGCCTCCACCTGAACCTATTAAGCTCCAGCTTCTGCTTTTATTGTCCTAGTATTCCATCACCAAAGTCATCCATACCAAAGCTCAATCTAGAAAAGGCATTGGTTAAAGCGTTGAGTGTGTACTTATGTTGTCTTCTCTCCAGCTTTGGTTGAACAGTTCTGAGTTTTTTTGTTTTACGTACAGGACAATGAAAAAAAAAAAAAAAAAAAAGTATGTGGTATGGGATCATTCACTGATGCTTTCCAGCATGAACGGATTATCCTTTAGCCACGGGAGCTACTGCTGTTGTGAGAATTTGGCGAGTCTTGTTCATTGATGGTATTCAGTAAGCTCAAAGGCTGTCGTGGATGATCCAGATCATGAGAGACCTCTGCATGATCAAACATCCCTTCTTCTTCGTCTCTGTGGGGGTGAGTGTCACATGACGTACAGCTGTCACAGAAGTTTTCACCTGTGTCATCAATTAAACCGTCGAGTTCTTTAAAGTCATCATGATGGCTCCGACTGCACAGGCACACTTCAATGCCCGAGTCACCGGTAAATCTTCGGTGTCTGCCAGGTGTTTTGTCTTTGCCATCAAAGAAACCGCTCTGATCAAAGCTTTCAGAGCTATAGTCCTTCAAGAATTCTTTTGACTCCTTGTCTAAGAAGGACACTTGATCTGCCATCTCTTCCAACTCAGCACCAGTGGTTGGATCGTTCGACTCAAGGCTGCTTGGTTTGAATGCTACTCTCTCTAGACACGTTGTTGAAGGTTCACCATCTACGATACTTGGAGGTCGTGTTTCACTACAGCTTGCTGCAGCTGGAGAACTTGTTTGGCTATGCTGCCCGGTCCTAACAGGGTCAATGGCTACAGCACTAGAACATGCTGCAACGCACTGCTGATGAAGGACAGTATATGGAGGAGGAGGAGTTGGAGGTCTGTTCACCACTTCTTCATAAGGAGGTAGTAAATAGTTTGGCAGAAACCCTGCAAAGACAGATAAATACAATCATTAGTAAAACATGTCCAAGACCTCATTAACATCGGCAATGACAAAAATGCATGTATATGCATCTATAAAACACATTTAAACCACTATATAGTGCATTCATAAAGTATTCAAACCCCCTTCACTTTTTTTCCAATTGGTTATATTGCAGCCTGATGATACTACAGTTTTTTAAATTCATTTTCTCATTAATCTACACTCCGTACCCCATAATGACAAAGTGGAAACAGTATTTTAAAAAACAACATTTGTGAATCTATTAAAGAGTATTCAGACCCTTTACTCAACACTAGTACATTTAGCAGCAATTACAGCCTCAAGTGTTTTTGGGTATGAAGCGAGAAGCTTTGCACACCTGGATTGGGGGATTTTCTGCCATATGTCATTGCAAATCATCTCAAGCTCAGTTAGGTTAGATGGGGACCATCGGTGGACAGCCATTATCAGGTCTCTCCAGAAATGTTCAACAGGGTTCTGGCTGGGCCGCTCTAGGACATTCACAGAGTTGTCCCTAAGCTTGTGTTGTGTTGACCGGGGGTCACGTTGAAAGGTGAGCCTTCGGCCCAGTCTAAGGTCCTGGGCGCTATGGTACAGGTTTTCATTGAGGATATCTCTGTACTTTGCTCCATTAAGCTTTCCCTTAACTCTGACCAGTCTACCAGTCCCTGCTGCTGAAAACACCCCCACATCCTGATTCTACCATCACCATGCTTCACTGTTGGGATGGTATTGGCCTGGTGATGAGCAGTGCTTGGCCTCCTCTCGACAAAATATTTAAACTGTAGCCAAACAGTTCCATCTTTGTTTTAATCAGACCAGAGTATATATATATATATATATATATATATATATATATATATATATATATATATATATATGGAGAGAGGTTGGGACTTTTTAATGAGGTTAAAACTTACCATTGTACCTTCATCCCTGTAATCGAGGACAAAGAAATAAAGGGTTGGGACTTTAAGTGAGGCATATAACGAAGTCTGATTGTAAAACAGAGTCAGGAAAGTAAAAATAAATATCCATTTTATTAGGTACAACACATGAGGACAATATTAAAACATGTAAAAATTCAAGATAACATACATAAATGATGCCAGTCTGACTAAAACTTATTAAGAGTGTACAGTGTATCAAATGATCTAAATGCTGGAATTCCAAAGTCAAGAAAATGGTTGAGACAGACCTATATAAATGGTATTTCAATATTGTTCATGAAGATTGCATCCTGTAATGCTCTACGCGTTTCGTGTTTCTACACTCGTCAGGAGCAGAAGCAATCGTTTATCAAAAAACAATATGAATATCAAAAGATATGTCAAAGTGTCTAGTAGTATCATCGCCAGGGCATGGCAATGTCTGTCACAATTGGTGGTCTACTTACTAGTTGGTTCAGACTGTCGCCACATGGGGCTATGAAGGAAGGTACTCAAAAACCGTCTAACCCGGGAATTGAGGGAGCGATACTATGCACTTGTGGGGTAGAAAAACGGAAGTGTAGGATAGGTGTCCTCTCCATGGGAGGAAACCACAGCCTCAGCTAGTAATCCAATAAAGTTCCTGAAAATATATAAAATGGTTCAGACTGTCGCCACATGGGGCTATGAAGGAAGGTACTCAAACTCAGTCTCACACCACTACATCCCTTTGCATATATTCGCTTTTTGTTTAGCACATGTGCTCTCTTTTTCTCTTCCTGGGTTTGGCACCTATTTCCAGCCTCACCATGCATGGTACTCAGCATTTACAGCATACTCCATTAAACCTTACGTTTGATACATGAATATATTCGCCTCATTATATATTTTTTCAGGAACTATATAGGATTACTAGCTGAGGCTGTGGTTTCCTCCAATGGAGAGGACACCTATCCTACACTTCCACTTTTCTACCCCACAAGCGCATAGTATCCTCCCTCAGTTCCCGGGTTAGACGGTTTTTGAGTACCTGCCTTCATGGCCCCATGTGGCGACAGTCTGAACCAACTAGTAAGTAGACCACCAACTGTGACAGACATTGCCATGCCCTGGCGATGATACTACTAGACACTTTGACATATCTTTTGGTAGATAAACGATTGCTTCAGCTCCTGATGAGTGTAGAAACACAACGCGTAGAGCATCACAGGATGCAATCTTCATGAACAATACTCAAATACCATTTATATATGTCTGTCTCAACCATTTTCTTACTTGACTTTGGAATGCCAGCATTTAGATCATTTGATACACTGTACACTCTTAATATGTTTTGGTCAGACTGGCATCATTTATGCATGTTATCCTGAATTTTTACATGTTTTAACATTGTCATCATTTGTTGTACCTAAAAAATGGATATTTATTTGTACTTCCCTGACTCAGTTTTACAATCAGACTTAGTTATATGCCTCACTCAAAGTCCCAACCCTTTTTTTCTTTAAACAGACCAGAGAATATTGGTTCCTCAGAGTCCTTCATGTGCTTTTTTGCAAACTCCTAGTAGGCTTCTGTTCAGCCACTCTCCCACAGAGCCCAGATCGGTGGAAGGCGGAAGTCATGGTTGTCCTTCTGGAACCGTTTCTCATCTACACATGGGATCTCTGGAGCTCAGAGTGACCATTGGGTTCTTGATCACCTCTCTTGCCAAGCCCCTCTCACCCGATTGCTCAGTTTGGCCGGGCAACAAACTCTTGGAAGAGTCCTGGTGGTGCTAAACTTCTTCCATTTGGGAATTCGGGAGGCCACTGTGCTCTTGAAAACCTTCAGTGCAGCAGACATTTTTTTGTAGACTTCCCCAGATCGGTGCATTGCAATAACCCGGTCTATGTGCTCTGAAGGCAGTTCCTTTGACCTAATGGCTTTTGCTCTAATACAGTATGCATTGTCAGCTGTGAGACCTTTTATAGAAAGGTGTGTACATTTGCAAATCACGTCCAATCAATTTAGATTTAATTTAACCTCAGGTGGACTCCAATCAGGGTGTAGAAACATCTTAGCAACAATCAAGAGAAATCTGAGGCATCTGAGCTAAATTTCAAGTGTTTGTACAAAGGGTCTGAATACCATTGCCAATGTGATTATGGGGTACTGAGCATAGATTAAATGAGGCAAAAATGTATTTAAACAACTGTAGTATCAGGCTAAAACATAACAATACTAGAAAAAAAAAAGTGAAGGGATTCAGAATACTTTATTCTTTGCTATCCCTGTAATAAATTCAAAAAAGATACAGTGCATTCATAAAGCATTAATCTACAAAAAATAAAATACATTTTTTTTACGTGCATTTATATCACACTGGGATTTCAAGCATTTAGTTTAGCACAGTTTACAGAAAAATATACTTGTGTCCTTGGGCAGATTAGATATCCTGAATGCGTCTACACGCATGAAAAACGCAATTACATTCAAATGCAGGAGCACTTGATCTGGGAAGCATAACGTTTGCTTTATTTATACTTCCCAAATAGTTTCCCCTGTGTTTTAATAAATGAATGGTACAGGGCCTGTGGGTGTGGGTGGCTGGCTGGCACCCACAGCAGCCCGGTGCCAGCCAGCCACCCACACCCACAGGCCCTGTACCAGCCAGCCACAGGCATTGTACCAGCCAGCCACCCACCCACAGGCCCTGTACCAGCCAGCCAGCCACCCACCCACCACAGGGTGCCAGCCAGCCAGCCACCCACCCACCACAGGGTGCCAGCCACCCACCACAGATGCTAGCCAGCCACCCACCACAGGGTGCCAGACAGCCAGCCACCCACCACAGGGTGCCAGACAGCCAGCCATTAAACAAATATTAACATGTTCAGTTCCAGATTTGCGTCTTTATTTTTCAAAACTTTAAACTTTAAAAGTACAAAATATTGGCCCATATCGGCTGATACCGATATGCGATGGCCAAAATATCGGTATTGGCAACGAAAAACTGATATTGGTCGATCCCTACTTTGAATGTAGCCTATGTGCACAGAACTGGTGACTTTACGGACTCTTTGTTACAAGAGGCCAACATGCCTTGAAAGTTTGCACTAAAATCTATTTAGTTAACCAATAAGTCTACAAATATAGGTGTGGTTTTTCCAGGTCTTCATTTTCCTGCCCGCCCCAAAAGGGATCTCACAAATTATTTCAAGGCAGAAGCTAGGGAAATTTTAAAGTGACCTTATCATTCCATTGAGTAACTTATACACAAAGCCAAGGCAGTGTAAAAAAAAAAAAAAAAAAAAAAAAAAACACACACACACAGGTGGTATATTTACCTTTCTGGTTTTGTGTTGAAATGGAAATGCTGCCTCTTTGCTTTGAGTATTCCACATTTCTGGGATTGCGAAATATATGCTTCCTTACCGTAATGCCATGGCTCTTTTCAAATAAGACATAAAATCCAGCCCAAGGACAATGGGGATAGAATGAATGTTGGTGGCAACATCCTAATGGATTGAACTTCTTGACTGCATCGGCCAATACTGAACTTGAGCCACTGCCACATGATTCAATGCCAAGTGAGTGCTCAACTGCACGTCTGAGCCATGAGTGCACTTTAGTGATGGTAATATATTCATGTGGCAGAATGTCCATTTGCAAGAAATGTCCAAAACTATCACTACAGTGCACTCATGGCTCAGGCATGCAGATGAGCACTTATGTGGCATGGGATCCGTTGGCAGTGGTTCAAGTTCAATATTTGCCAACGCAGTCAAACAGTTCAATTTATAAGGCCATTACACTCATTAAAATCCCCACTGGATTTTGTGTGCCGTTTGTTTGGTTTTTTCTATCCTCATGCAGGAATTCCTGGCAGCAGGACTACTGGGATTAAGTTGAACATTGGCTTCACAGGTTTAGCGCCTTGGTTGGCTTCTCACCAGCTCATACTTCCACTATTCGATGTAGAGCTGGCAGGCGAAACTACAGCATAAAGAGGAAGTTCTAGGTCTTATGTGCACCAGAAGGATTGAATACCTGCTGTGCGCCAAGGATCAGCGAAGCAGTGGCATTTCAGCCCATGGGCCACCGGAAGAGTAAAGCTTTTGTTATTTTACAGCCGGTCATTGTGAATAAGTGACTCTATAGTGACAAAGTCACTAAAATATAGTGGTTTAACCATAGGTGTGCGCACAGGGTGTGCCAGGTGTACCCAGGCACACCCCAATCACCCTGTGCAGCACAGATTACCCCTAGTGCCCTGGCTCCCCTCCCCCTTACCCCCACAGCTCTTCCAGCTTCCCTCTCCAGCCGACTGTTGCTGTGGGGGATGTTTTAGGATGAGTGGGGAAAGGGACCGGTAAATATATAATTTGCCGGCCCCCTCCCTTTCTGAATAAACATCATGAGTGAACGGTAGGGTGTGTTTGAGCTTTGGTGTGCACACCCTAATGCATTAGGCTGCGCACACCTATGGGTGTAACCTTTGTAAACTGATTTTTTATTTTATGGAAGCAACCTAGATACTTCAAGAAATTACACATGCAGCATAGGTGTTGACACATTTCAAAATAATCATTTTTTGAATTTGCCAATGCAATAATTTTAGACCAATAAAAATAGGGGCAAGGTAAATTAATATTTGTGATATATTATTCAATTGCCTTTCGATCAATGGACAGAGCGGCTCTGAATGCACCCATCCACCTTTCCACTTGACCTCAGAAATAAACAGACATAGTCGGAGTCACACCCTAGACAGATGGTGACCTTTGGCATACACACAGGTTTATAAATAGATAGATCAGTAACATACGGAAGTAAAATGGCACTGATGAGTAGCTGTGCGCTTCACGGTACGCTATGAGGTTGATCTCGTGTTGCCGTTGCTGTGCTTGAAGGCGGTGCTTGGCTCGCCGATGATGACAAACACAACAGCAGCTGAGTATTATGATTATTGTCCACACCAGCCAAAACCCTGCATGAGAAAATAAAAACACGCAATATTAAAAGTATAACTATTGTCTACATTTTTCATGGCTTCTATTTTGCAAAGATGTGCACATTTCTAAATAGGTCAATTTTGGATCCAAGGGCTCCTAACAAATTCAGTCACTGGGCATGTTCCCTAAAGTCTTCCAGGCTGGCATCTGTCATTCTGCAGAGTATTACTTGGAGGAATCTGGCCTCAGAATAGCCTCAAAAATGTGTGTATGAGTTGGTCTGCACAAAACAATGTAAGGGAAGCAGCCCAGGAGACAACACAAGGCTTACATCATACACAGGTCAGTCATAGAATAGGTATACAGAGTTGCTCCCCTTTTTTTGCTTTTTAGGCAGAATTCTGCAATAAAAGCAATTGCTTAAAGTGTTTCTAAACCCACAACAGTAAAATCAGTCTGTATATGCAGTAAAGCATGCTTGTTATACTCACTGTGGAACCTAAGGGGTTAATCCTCTGCATTGTGTAAAAAGGATGTTTGATCCTGTGTGCACAGATCTCCCCTTCTGGCATTGTCGCCAAAACAACTCTGGATAAGACAGTCATTGGAGTCAGTCTGCACATGCTCAGTTTGATGTGTATTGCTAGAGAGTGCATGTGATCAGCACAGGGCCAATCAGCACTGTCCAGACAGGGGGTCAGGGGTCCTGCATCCTTATAGGACATTCATGGGAGAATGAAAACTCCTCCTACAAGCTCTAACCAGGCACTGATAGAAGTCACATGGCTGCTATATACTGATGAGAAAATATTTAGCAGTTTATATTTACTAAAATTATTGCATTTCCATGTTCTGTGTGTTGTGGGTGACCAGATATATAGTGAATGCCGTGTCCTGGGTTTAGTAACACTTTAAACCCTAAACATCAACTGTAATTAAAGCGAACTTATATTTCTGCATTCTTGTAGCACAGTGTTTTAATGATTAAATTAGAGAACCCCCCCCACTGAGCCAATATCTTTGTCACATATCTGATGTGCAAATATAGCTCCACCCCCACGCACACAGCTGGTCCATATACATTTACAATTCTAATCTATAGACAGATACAGATTTTTTTGTTTTTCATCCATACTGTAAGGCTATAAGGAAAGGACTGTTACTGTTTGGGCCACATGCATACTAGGCCTTCAACCTGTGTGTGGCCAATCCTGACCATTTAGTGCACTCTGGACACACAGCTGAGCCATCAATCCCCCAATGCCTGCAGCCTGTCAAACTCTGACAGGCTGAAAGCTTCTGCAGCTGGATGAGGCTGACCACTTTACCAAGTGGTACTCTCGTTTAGGGCCCTACAGGTATGTGTTTAGGGACAAAATTGCATTAACACAAGCATTCTGAACATGACTTGGTACAGTTTGAAAGGTTCCAGGCAGTTGGGCTGGATGGTGCAGCTGTACCTCCCAGTGCATTAAATGTCAGGATTATCTGTACACATTACAGAACACATGCTAAATGCCTAGTGTACATATGGCCATAAAAAACTGATGTAAAAATTACACAACATCCTAAGTAAAATTTTACAAAATATTCAGTAGGCTGTGGACCTGAACTGGATAAGAAGCCTTTAAAGATCTAAAAACTGCCAAACTATGGTCAATAGTCTGCTCCCAGTGTATGTACGAGTCTGAAAAGTGTTAGGATCCCAAATGGTACCATACCTGGGGTTTTCCTTAAAAGGTGAATTACAAGCCCATGAAAAATCCCCTAATGTGCAGCTAACCGCCAGCTTTTCAAATAAATATAAACCCATTTTTTTTATTATCAATGTTGCCTTTGCATGAGAAAGCTGTAAAAGTTATTTACCCATGATGCTTTAAACTCATTTTTTTAAAAAAAAAATATAAAATGGTCTACATGGGGAGGGGGGTGAAGGGGGTTCCATAGTGGGCATACATCTTGCATTTGAAATTACATACCCCTGTTGGCATATGCAGTTACGTATCTGGGTGTGGTCTTAGGGTCTGCAAAGTGTTTGTTTAGTGCGCATAAACACACAATACGCGTGGCTGCGTTGCTTTTTAAAAGCCATAACCCAAAAGAACCTCACTGTGGTCTTCCCCGCAAAAATCGGGCTCCATCCCTCATTTTTTCGCTGACCCAGGTGTAGACAGAAGTGTACCATGCCCAAGTTATAGCCTGACAATCTGATCTGGGAATCTAACCGGCTCCCAACCACTAGATGAGATATTAGGGGATGGCACTCAAAAGATTTCAGTATGAAGGAGTCTCCACAAAATGCATCCAGCTAGCCTACATCTGCATAGATTTGGTCTTCTTATCCTGTGATATGTGGATTAGTTCTTACACTTCTGTAATATGAGCAACTCTCCAAGCCACCCACCCATAGAAGGGACCTGCTTTGATATCCAAGGCATCGAAACATGGAGTCTGGCTGCATGTGTATTGCCACAGATTTATGATATAGATGGGTAGATATTGTTGAAACGTGTAAAAGAAGATATGCTGGCGTAAATTCCAGAGGAAGGACAGACTTCTACCGTCATGGTGTGGACATGGCAGGGACTTTTTCTTTGCATTTCCCCATCCAGCAGCCCATTTAAATGACTTGACTGCAGGAAAATGTAAAGATGGGAACCTAGCCTTCGACAACATTCAAAACTAGCATCCTGCATTAAGGTTATAAACACAGGAAAAACTATCTAGAATATCTTGTTTCCCAGGTCAAGTTCTAGTGAGTTTCAATGTATTTGCCTTTACATGTGCTTATTTTTTTATTTAGTGTTGCACTTTTTCCCTACTAGTTGGTTGAATTTGGTATCACAAATTTTAGTACCTGCAGCGTATTTTTACAGTGCCCGAGCGCAGAGTTTCTCCATACTTATGTGTGTTTAAATGTTTTCAGAGTATTTCATATAACCCTGGAGACACATAACTCTATTTTCTCTAAACCCAACTAAACTGAACACCCCTAAACACAGGTGAACTCATAATGTGAATTTTACAATTAAAAAGTATTCTACATTTTTATGCGTTTAGAAATGACCTTTAAATGCATATAAACACATACTGTATCATTGCAGGTTTGTCAATGCCAGTGTGAATGAGGTCATAGAAGTGTTACTTTCATCCTCATCCAAGGGGAAGTTGCAATTTTCACCCACTCTGGGGGAAAAGTGGCCATGTTGTACAAGGGGGCAGACCAGCAGGGGGATTTAACCAGCCATTGCACAATATGCAGTCTATCAGCAGCCAGGAAGCGTACACTGGGGCTGATCTAGTGCTAACTTTTGCCCTTTATTTCTAATAACATTAGATCACCTAATATGCATATTAGATTGGTGTGCGGATTCCTTTACTAGAAGTAATCATTATTAAAGTGGTAGTAAAGGAAGAAGTTTTTTTTCACATTATTGCATTCTATGCATGAAGGTAAAATAACCTGTGTGCAGCAGCCGCCCTCATACTTACCCAAGCCCCATCTCGATCCAGCGATGTGCATGAGACCAGCTGCTCTCCCTTGTCTCTTCCTCCTCATTACCTCACACAGCAGTGGTAGCCATTAGCTCCCATTACGGTCAAATCACAGCTAATGAGCCAGGCGGGGTGGGGCCAAGCCACGCACAGGGTGTGAATGGACACACATAGCAGTGGCTCGGAAGTGAGCTTACTATGGGGGCACTCAGCAGGAAGGAGGGGCCAGGAGTGGTGGTGGGGGACCTGGTTAATAGGAAGATTGGGGCTGCACTGTGCAAAACCACTGCACAGAGCAGGAAAGTATGACATGTTTGTTATTTAAAAAAAATAAATAAATCAATAAAAATCTGCTTTTATTTCTGCCTCGTAAGGAGTAGAGGAGAAAACACAACTACTTTTCTAGCAACTTGAATTCTGTAGGAATTGTGCTCCATGGTAAAGTATCAGAAAATCTACATACGCCTTATTCTCTTATTCTCTGTGATAAATCCTGAAATAAAGAAAAGAACCTGAATGTCTTTTCATTATAAGTATAAAATATTCAGTTCCAGGTTGACATTTCAGTGAACCTGTATTTCATACATTCCACTGATTTTGCCCTTCCAACCAGTTCTAGTCCTGGTGGAGCTGGAGCAAATTCTTCCACATTCAGCACAGGATCTACTTTTATACACATCTTCCCACCTGCTGCTGTATCATATTCTTTAATCCCTGGCCGCATGAATGTGAATTGGAGTGCCAGTGATAACTGCAGAGGGCAATCGTATATTATTCCTGAGAACATGTTTATAGGGAGTTGAAACAGTTTGCTGATCATGAGCGATGTCTGGAACTGTCAGGTCTTGTTTACCAGAACTGAACATCCAAATACTTTTACACCCACCACACATGCAAGGCGGCTGGAGAAAAAGTCTGTTTATAAGAACTGCTGCCTGTCTTTAACAGCTCATCATGTTACAGAGGTCACGTTCTACCAAACTCTGCATTCCCCTTTTTAAAAACAACAACCCCAGAGGTCCAAACATTACTGCAGATTAAGGGAAGAGACAAATCGGACACTGGGATGTTTTTAGAAAAGTAGTTGCTTTAGCCCTCATTCCTACATTGAAAGGAGAACTTACTATTTCTAGATGGAGACAGAAAGTATTCTCATACTCGGTGCCCAGTGTCAGCGGCCATCATCCCTAGTCAGAGTGTATACAAAAAGAATTCCCCTTGTGGTATGGGACTATAAATGCCGCTGAACACTGTATACTGCATAAAATAATCTTTATTGATACAAAATAGGACAAATCATAAAAAACACAATATTTAGAAAAAGACACAATTGCACATACAGGGCATTAAAAATGCATGCATTTGACAGACCGAATACCGAACCAGGATGGGGACGCTAGGTACATAGGGCAATCATGGAACCGGAACCGACCCTACGCGTTTCGGGCATGGAATCAGCCCTTCCTCAGGGGTCACCCAGAGTTCCAAGTAGAGCGCCTAGTGTATCCTTTGTGTCCAACCAGTGGATTGTATCGGTCTGTCGAATAAAAACGGTATTGCTACCGTGTGGAGGAATGCCCAAGTTTCCCAAAGCCCGTTCAGGGCAAGAGAACTCCGTGAGAGTATGGAAAGTATAGTAGCAGTAGCTGCCCGGAGGGACCCGCAGGGCACCACGATGACCAGTCAGTAATGGCTCAGCATGGACCGCTCACATATAAGAGAGTATAATCATTTGTGATACCTTTAGTATGTGGAGTAAATGCGACCGCAGAGGGTCAAATGAAGTGGCTAGAGGATGCCAAGCCCACGAACACCCAGGGACAACAACTATCACAATTATGTCTACGCCAACATAAGACCTGTACCATAGCCACTTCATTTGACCCTCTGCGGTCGCATTTACTCCACATACTAAAGGTATCACAAATGATTATACTCTCTTATATGTGAGCGGTCCATGCTGAGCCATTACTGACTGGTCATCGTGGTGCCCTGCGGGTCCCTCCGGGCAGCTACTGCTACTATACTTTCCATACTCTCACGGAGTTCTCTTGCCCTGAACGGGCTTTGGGAAACTTGGGCATTCCTCCACACGGTAGCAATACCGTTTTTATTCGACAGACCGATACAATCCACTGGTTGGACACAAAGGATACACTAGGCGCTCTACTTGGAACTCTGGGTGACCCCTGAGGAAGGGCTGATTCCATGCCCGAAACGCGTAGGGTCGGTTCCGGTTCCATGATTGCCCTATGTACCTAGCGTCCCCATCCTGGTTCGGTATTCGGTCTGTCAAATGCATGCATTTTTAATGCCCTGTATGTGCAATTGTGTCTTTTTCTAAATATTGTGTTTTTTATGATTTGTCCTATTTTGTATCAATAAAGATTATTTTATGCAGTATACAGTGTTCAGCGGCATTTATAGTCCCATACCACAAGGGGAATTCTTTTTGTATATACTATTTCTAGATGTTCCTTTTAACTTAGCAGATCTTCACTTTAGTTAATTGTGCCCTAAGCAGAAACTCCTCCTGAACAGTAGCAGGGCGATTCCTGGTATGCGATGCTCTGGGTACTCCTAGGTCCCTACAGCCTACTATCAGTGTATCCGAAGTGTGAGATCTAAGGCACTGCTGCCTCTGATAATTTCAGATTTGGATGCAACTACTCTGCTGCTCACTCCTTGATAGAAGCTGGAAAGGTATCTTATACAGGTGCCTCTCATAAAATTGGATCATCATCAAAAACTTAATTTCAGTAATTTAAAAAAGTGAACTCATATATATATTTATATATTTATATATTAGGGCTGCAACTAACGATTAATTTGTCTGTCGACTAATCTATCGATTATTTTTACGATTAGTCGACTAATCTAACGATTATTTAAATGTTTTCTTTTTTTGCTTAATTGTTTTTTTGATTAGCTAATTAATCCTGTAATTAATACAGACCCCTCAGTAAGCCCCCCTCCCAGTACAGACCCCACAGTAAGCCCTCCCACCTAGTACAGACCACTTAGTAAGCCCCCCTCCCAGTGCAGACCCCTCAGTAAGCCCTCCCACCTAGTACAGACCACTTAGTAAGCCCCCCCTCCCAGTGCAGACCCCTCAGTAAGCCCTCCCACCTAGTACAGACCACTTAGTAAGCCCCCCTCACATTGCAGACCCCTCAGTAAGCCCTCCCACCTAGTACAGACCACTTAGTAAGCCCCCCTCCCATTGCAGACCCCTCAGTAAGCCCTCCCACCTAATACAGCTGGCTGACCCCATGAACCCCAATAACAGATCCTATACACCCCCAGCTGGCAGACCCCATGAACCCCAATGACAGATCCCATGTACCACCAGCTAGCAGACCCCATGAACCCCAATGACAGACCCCATGTACCCCAATGACAGACCCCATGTACCCCAATGACAGACCCCATGTACCCCAATGACAGACCCCATGTACCACCAGCTAGCAGACCCCATGAACCCCAATGACAGACCCCATGAACCCCAATGACAGACTCCATGAACCCCAATGACAGATCCTATACACCCCCAGCTGGCAGACCCCATGTACCCCAATGACAGATCCCATGTACCACCAGCTAGCAGACCCCATGAACCCCAATGACAGACCCCATGAACCCCAATGACAGATCCTATACACCCCCAGCAGGCAGACTCCATAAATCCCCAACAACAGATCCCACACACCCCCCAGCTGGCAGACCCCCATGTACCCCCCACTGACAGGTCCAATAGACTCTAATGACAGGTCCCATGTCCCCCCAGTATTAGATCCCATGTCTCCCATGCACCCCAATTCCAATCCCAGCATATGACTCCGGACACTCACTTAGTAAATGCCTCTTCCAGGTCTATGACCACCGCGGTCTTCTCTCCCCTGCGGTCTTCTCTCCCCCCGTCCCCAGCCCCTCGTACGGCGGCATCTCCTCCCCGGGCCCGGTGTTCTGCTGCTGCGCACTGATTTCTCCCGGCCGGCAATACTTCAAGCGGCGCTGCGGCCGGCCAGGGGGCGTGTGACGTCACACGTTGACGCGTCGACGCCTTTCATGCACGTCAATGATTTTTTGTAGTCGACGCGTCGTGGCAGCCCTAATAATATATATATATATATATATATATATATATATATATATATATATATATATATATATATATATATATGTGTGTGTTACACATCAGCAGGTGACATGGCTCCCCAAATCATCACTGACCTGTGGAAAATGTTGCATTTAAAATTTGGAAATCAAGGTCCAAGAGTCTTGAGAAAGTGTGGAAAGGCACAGAATCTAAAACCTAGTGCACAAGCAGCGATTATCGACCGACCGATAGTCCGTCTTTTGTCCAGAGTGGTGTCTGTTGGTTGGAATGTGCTCTAGACTGCACACAAATTTTCTCGCCCGACAAAATTCTACTTCAGAAGTGATGTCATGTGTTGGTTTGCTTTCTTTGTGTTCTTTCATCTCTGAGCATGCCCAGTCTTGCTCATTAGATTTTTCCCTGTCGAAATCTGTACTGACTGCACAAAAATCGGCCGTGTTTTGACGGCGGACAAAAATTTTATAGCCTGCACACCAGTTATTTTTTCGCCGAAAAGTCGGAGTCGGTTGTCGGAAGCATCATACTAACAAGCCGAAAATCGGCAGATCGGTCGTTGGATGAAAATTCCCTGCCGATTTTCGACGCGTGTGTACGAGGCTTAAGTTGCATGAGGTCCAGTGTGAAGTTTCCACAGTCAGTGATGATTTGGGGAGCCATGTCATCTGCTGGTGTTGGCCCACTGTGTTTTATCAAGTCCAAAGTCGGTGCAGCTCTCTACCAGGAAATTCTAGAGTACTTCATGCTTCCTTCTGCTTACCAGATTTATAGAGATGCTGATTTAATCTTCCAGAAGCACTTGGCACCTGCCCACACTGCCAAAAGTACCAATACCTGCTTTAATGATCATAGTATCACTGCGCTTAATTGGCCAGCAAACTCGCCTGACCTAAACCCCATAGAGAATCTGTGGGGTATTGTCAGGAGGAAGATGAGAGACACCTGACCCAACAATGCAGATGAGATGAAAGCCACTATCAAAGCAATTCGGGCTTCCATAACACCTCAGCAGTGCCACAGGCTAATCACCTCTGTGCCAAGCCGCATTAATGCAGTAATTTATGCAAAAGGAGCCCCGAGTTCTGAGTGCACACTATACTGTACATGGACATACTTTCCAGTAAGCCAACATTTCGGTATTAAAAATTATTTTTTTATTGGTCTTATTAAATATTCCAATTTTCTGTAGCTGTAAGCTAGAATGATCAAAATAAAAAAGAAAGAAATGATTGAACTATATCACTCTGTGTGTAATGCATCTATATAAAATACAGTGCCTTGCGAAAGTATTCGGCCCCCTTGAACTTTGCGACCTTTTGCCACATTTCATTCTTCAAACAAAGATATAAAACTGTATTTTTTTTGTGAATTATCAACAACAAGTGGGACACAATCATGAAGTGGAACGAAATTTATTGGATATTTCAAACTTTGTTAACAAATAAAAAAATTAAAAATTGGGCGTGCAAAATTATTCAGCCCCTTTACTTTCAGTGCAGCAAACTCTCTCCAGAAGTTCAGTGAGGATCTCTGAATGATCCAATGTTGACCTAAATGACTAATGATGATAAATAGAATCCACCTGTGTGTAATCAAGTCTCTGTATAAATGCACCTGCACTGTGATAGTCTCAGAGGTCTGTTTAAAGCGCAGATTCCACTTCATGATTGTGTCCCACTTGTTGATTCTTCACAAAAAAATTACAGTTTTATATCTTTATGTTTGAAGCATGAAATGTGGCAAAAGGTTGAAAAGTTCAAGGGGGCCGAATATCGCAATGCACTGTATTGGAGTTTCACTTTTTGAATTGGATTACTGAAATAAATTAACTTTTTGAGGATATTCTAATTTTTGGGATGCACCGTATATTTAAGATATGAAAGTTTTTTTTTAATGCGCACATTTATGTTACCCATGTTAGAAACCTTTGCTAAAATGTATCTCCAGCTTAAGTTAGGAAAGTGCACTCCGTAGGGAAAATTGCACACCCCGACCTACTGCATACAGGGCAGCTGGGAAACGTACTTTGTTCCCTCGTCCCTTCTTCTTAGATTGCAAGCTTTCTTCTCCTCCTGTATCATATTTTTTTCTGGAGTCCATGTTGCTCAGTGTTGTACTGAAGAACCTTAACAACTGTGACTGTTGAATTGGTGCATGCACACTGCAAGGCACTCAAGCTGCAAGGTGCCCGGGGACAATGCTGGAGATGCACATAGTATAATATGTTGTCCACCTTACCATTTGACTGAGAAAGATGGGGGGAGGGTGAAAAACAGACCCTGGACATTCATGTGGGGGAAACCAGGAGTAACCAAGTAAGCCACCAAGCAAAAGGGTGAGTATTTTATAATTTAAATATACTGCAGCTGCACTTGCTATCTTGCACTTTGTGCGTTAATGACCTGATTCTTAGTTACTTAATCCTGATCTCTGCATTCTCTGTGCTACTTACTCCTGACCTCTACTCTCCATGTATTACCTAATCCTGACCTCTTCTCCAGACGGGACCTCTGCCCTCTCTGCATTTCTTACTACCAACTTCTGTGGCATCCACATTAAGTAACACAGAGTTCAAGAGTAAGTAATATTGAGCTCTGCACTCTGGGCATTACTTACTCCTGAGCTCTACTCTGAGTTATTTACTCCTAACCCTACAGTCTGCACATTACATATTCCTGACCTCTGCTTTGCTTACTCCTCCCATACTCTGTGTTACATACTCCTGCCCTCTAGTTTCTCTGCGTTACTCCTGACCCCGTAACACTCTTCCTTACACACTCTTGACTTCTAGAAGCATTGGCTCAGGTTTATTTTACCCATACCCCTTTAAGCCGCTCCTACTGTAAGTGAAATTCCACCACACCCACAATTCCCCTTCTCATGGTGCACAAAACATTTTGTCTTTATATCTTGAATGACTGCCTCTTGTAAGAGTCTCTGACCAATGGTTTCGGGGCATAGTTTTCCAGGGTGACTTCAAATGGAGGTGTGTGTTTTGGGGGTGGTAACAGTGGGCATGGTCAGTAGAGTGTCCCTGGATATTCTTTTGAAAAATGGTTACCTTAGCACATGTAGAATATCAGACTGTGCCCCAAATGCGTGATTTTAAGCAAAACTAGGGCTCAGCTTTAAAGTTGTACAGGTAAGTAGACCATGCTTTTTTTTCCCATGGTTTAGTTTTTAGATAAGGAAGTCATGTCTGAACAATTTACTCTTGTATGTAAAGTACAGCTTGGCTGAGGAGCTGGACATACAAATATGTAGAATATATACAAGTGTTAATTTTTTACACCAGAGAGCCTGCTTGGGCACCATTGTTTTCTACTATGCAGAAAAAATAAATTGAAAATGAAACTCAGACTTACACCATAGCTCATAGTAGTAGTTGCAGCACTGAGATTGTCCACAGCAGTGACCCGTTTCACATGTGTAACTCTGATTGTTTAGTCCAATGCAGGTTTCCTTATCCTAAGAAAAAAAATAAGACAAAATGTCAGGTAAATAACATACATTTTCTTAAACACTATTTAAAAATAGAATTGTTTATTTGAATAAGCTGGTTAAAAACACCATGGGCTTAAAGAATTTGCATGGTCATTCCCCCAGTGAAAATGTGTGTACATTCATTGTGTGAATGGGGTTTAAAACAAACAGTCTATGTCCTGTGCTGTTCCAAAATAAATATTGGATTTAAAAAAGTATAAGTTCACCTTTACGGAGAAAATAAATAAATACAAACATTTCTGCAGGGAAAAAAAAAAATTATATTTTTTTCCCTACATAAGCCAGTAAAGCATTGCACCAGCAATCAGTGGAGCTGTCTGCCGCAGTGGAAGTCGGGATTTGTTCATTCATAGATCCCTGTGAATATCTGATGGGGCTGTGTGGGCGGAGCTTCAGAGCCAAGTGGATAGATTTTAAATGTGACTATTGCTACAGGGAAGAAGAAATGCAGCTGTAACATGCTCAAAGGTGAACTCAGCCTTTAAATGGAGAATACTGCATTTGGCCATTAGATGGGGCTAGGCATTATCAGAATTTTGTAAAATACTTAGCTCCGTCTAGTGGTCAAACGCAGTATTTTTTTTAAATTAACAATTAATTATTTAGATTTGCACACCACTGGATATATTTTACATTCCTTTATTTGCACCATTTGCAGAGATGAAATATACATGCACTGTCTCTGGGTGAATGGCTATGCAAATTCTCTATATTCAGCAAAGATCAATACTTAACCTCACAAATTCTCTTCTGGGTGAATGAACACGAATGATCACAGACAGTCCAAAATCTTGTGGTACGCTTATGGTAAAGAGCGGAGGCTGGTATAGTAGCAAACTGGGGGAGGTTAGCAACTCTTAAAAATTTCAACCTATTTTCACTGGTAACCAAGTTCTTTGGGATAGAATGTACTAGCAATCTATACTTCCAAATGTTTTAGAAAGCACTGGGCTGAACTAAGTTATTCAAGAGGTGGGGAGAAATCTCCTGGAGGAGGAGGAGGACAAGCGCTTAATGAGGTGACTTCGTCACTCTAGTAATAGCTCTGGTGTCCTGCAGAACGAATACCAGGAAGACATGGAGGAGGCCAGCTCCAGAACATAGGGACAGCTTTTTCTTTTCCACAACAGAGGTACATTAATGGTATATTGGTACATAGGAGAGCTGAACTTTTAGGGGGGGGGGGGGGGAAGCACAGTTGTGCTTCCAGTTTGCATGAAGTTGGGCCATCAAAACACGCTAACTATGCATTTTCTGTACAAAGCCAGGTAAAATTAAGCAGGCTAAATTTTGCTCAACTGCAACACAAAAACCCATAGCCGGAAACAAATGTTGAACACAAGGCTACAAACCCTTTCTTGTCACAAATCTATGGCTTTAGTCAAAGGCCTAGCCCAAAGGCAGGTTTGAAATGGTCAGGCTAAGGATATGCACATCACACCTACCCTGTGGCACACTTGAAACATGGTGACCATCAGGTGTCAAAGAGCACCAAATGTCATCATAAGTGTGCTTTTATCTTGCAGCAAATGCATTGTAAGTGAGGTATGTCTATTCACCCTAAAACATGTGTATTAGAGGACTTCAAGTACAAAGATAAATTATTAACAGAGTACTAGAGTACTATGCATTTCACAACACCAAAAGGTAAGAGTTCACAGTAGAAGTTGTAGGCTAAATGAAGAGTGCTGCAAGTTCTAATCCACAATTTTTGCCCTTTAAATCTATCAGTGTCAACTTTTAAGGGGATCATATACAAGACTGCTAGTGGCACAGTTAGATACAGACAGCATTTCTCATTGTTGAGCATTTAGTCTCTGTGCCAGGAAAACCCAACAGGACTCATAACTTTCGGTATAGTATATCTTTGTAGGAACAAATGGAAAATAAGCCACACGCGTCTACAGCTTCAAACTGCCATTAAAATTAGGACAATGTAATGACTGTACTCAGTTTTTCTCCTAGGGAACAACAAACAGGCAATACACTTCATTATCTCAGAATGGTGTATACCTCGGGTCATTTGTGGTCTAAGTTAGCAACTCCTATCACAACACTGACAAGCTTAATTTTTCTAACCCGAGTTTGGTCACCTCTGTACAGCCAAGTTGTTGGACTGAGAACGTCTAAAAAGGAGGAAAGGATTACTGCAGGAGCCCTTAAGAAGGACCTTTGCAAAAAATAATTTGCACAGTTTGCCATAATAGGGTCCATGTCATGGTTGCCTAGAAATCAACACTAATATAACCAGCTGATTGGCTGCAGCTGCTAATCAAATGAAATTATTCCAAAAGTCCATCCTTAAATTGACTTCTCTCAAGAGATGGTTTGAAATTCAGCTGGTCCCTGTTGAACCAGCCAAATGTCGATCCATCTATGGCCAGCTCAACTACTTAAGGGCCGGAAGGTTTTTCCCCCTTAACGACCAGGCCATTTTTTTTTTTGCGATACGGCACAGCGTTACTTTAACTGACAAATGCGCAGTCGTACAACGCTGTATCCAAATAAAATGGATGTCCTTTTTTTTTCCACAAATAGAGCTTTCTTTTGGTGGTACTTGATCACCTCTGCGTTTATTTTTTGCGTTCTAAATAGAAAAAAAGTGCGACAATTCTGGAAAAAAACAAAAACAATTTTTTTGCCTTTCACTCCTCCATGACGACATCACAGAAGCTCCTCCACCTTCAGTTTGAGGATGCCCTACAGTTGCTCAATAAGGTTTAGGTCTGGAGACATGCTTGGCCAGTCCATCTTTACCCTCAGCTTCTTTAGCAAGGCAGACGTCTCAGAAGGTGAGTTTGGGGTCGTTAAGTTGGAATACTGCCCTGCGGCCCAGTCTCTGAAGGGAGGGGGGGGGGGATCATGCTCTGCTTCATTATGTCACAGTACATGTTGGCATTCATGGTTCCCTCAATGAACTGTAGCTCCCCAGTGCCAGGAGCACTCATGCAGCTCCAGACCATGACACTCCCACCACCATGCTTAACTGTAGGCAAGACACACTTGTCTTTGTACTCCTCACCTGGTTGCCGACACAAACGCTTGACCCCACATTAACCAAATAAGTTTATCTTAGTCTCATCAGACCAAGATAAACTCAGAAAACGGTTTGCGGGCTTTTTTGGGCATCATCTTTAGAATAGGCTTCCTTCTGGGGCGACAGCCATGCAGACTAATTTGATGCAGTGTGTGGCGTATGGTCTGAGCACTGACAGGCTGACCCGCCACCCTTTAAACACTGCAGCAATGCTGGCAGCACTCATACATCTATTTCCCAAAGACAACCTCTGGATATGACGCTGGGCACATGCACTTTACTTCTTTAGTCGACCATGGCGAGGCCTGTTCTGAGTAAAACCTGTCCTGTTAAACCGCTCTAAGGACTTCGCCACCGTGCTGCAGCTCAGTTTCAGGGTCTTGCCAATCTTCCTATGCTGCTATAGAAGATCACATACCCTGCAGAGGGATCACAGAGAGGATAATGCTTACAAGAGGGGAGGTATAAGAGGAAATTCCAAATCTGTGTACTGGAGGGTTGATGTTACTGTGGAAGGACAAGGAGGAGGCTATTTGCACAGTGGCAAAATGAAAGGGAGTTCTAAAATGATATACCAAAAAGAAAAAGCTGATGAAGGGATTGAAATTTCCCAACTGTGTACTCTCATTGCATACAGCATTGTCCAGATTGGAGTGATAAGCTCCTACAAGCTGCCAACACAACAGATGACTTTTCCTTTTACTGCTGATGGATTTGATCACCAGGACTAGAAATAACAGGAAAGCACCTGTGCCTCCTCATTTTCCCAGCGCACACATTATTCACACGGTAGTGAATATCCTGGTATAGGAATTGTTATCATTGGTTTACAACTTCTTCACACACCGTAGTCTTAGCAGTACACACATCACAACACTCTCCACAACCCATCTTCAGTGACTGCACTAGCTTCTGTCAAAGCCCTTCCCAGCTGTATGTAGTAGATTTGGCATTTCCCATCCTTCCACACCATGTTCTCCAACCACTGCCCCGTGGCTGCCATGGTTGAGATAAACTCCCAAGCAAACTATAGAAGCCACCTGGCATTTAATTATTCGGTAGGAGTGCCATGTCCTGCACCTTCCCACTAAGTATCCCTCATCAGATGTGTCTAACATCTACTGCACCACCACCTCATTCACCAAGGGAAAGGGTTTGTACATATTCCTCCCGCAGGCTAGCGATGCGACGGGTTACATCCACCACCTGACCCCAGTTACAATTAACTGCCTCTCTGCTTCCTAAACCTTCACTCTTCAATCCATGGCCAGTTCCACCTCTGTATCCTCTCCTTGTTGTACAGGAGCAGATGCCACTCAGTTCGCTCCTTTGCAGCAATATGTTCTTGCTCTGTCTTCTCACCCATCCAGCCACAATCATCACTTCCTCTGTCCCTCAACAATGCTCAGGTGCACTCTACGTATTCTCCAAATGGTCCATGATCAGATAACAGTCTACTACCTCTATCCCACTGTCTCTCTCCATTTCATCCAGCAAGGATCTAATTACTCTTTGCCTTCTCTCTCTCATTTAATCAGCTTACACTGCATCTCCTCTCGTTATCCTTCCATCCTAGATCTACCATTTCCCTCTAATTTATCCTGATGCCAGAGCAACTTCTTCTCTACCTCCTCTTGGTTTCCATCCTTCAGATCTTGCTTTGCCTCTCCCGCTGTTCTATGGTCAGTGGTCTCTCCTCCACCTGTTGCTATGAACAGCTTCCATACTTTCTCTTTGATCCTCCTGTTGGTGCGCAGGCTGTTGCCATTCTTAAGCCCCGTACACACGTACCGATCGTCGGCCGAACGATCGGCTGTCTTTTGTCCAGGGCTGTCGTGTCTGTTGAAAACTGCAAAAGACTGCACACGAATTTTGTCGGCCAACAACAGCCGACTGCAGAAGTGATGTCATGTGATGGTTAACTTTCCTTGTCTTTTTTCTTTTCTGAGCATGCCCAGTCTTGCAAATCTGCTGTCGGCCGAAATCTGTACTGACTGGCGAACAATCAGCCGTTCTGGTGTTGGCCAACAAAAATTTTAATGCCTGCACGACAGATTCTGTTCGGCCGAAAATGCGCTGTCGGCTGTCGGAAGCATCATACTAACAAGCATACAATCGGCCGTCAGCCGACGATTGGTACGTGTGTACGGGGCTTAATTCCTACATCAATCTTCCATAATCAGTTGCCGTTTTGCTCCTCTTTCTCCCCACTTTCAAATGAGAAGTTCCTGTTCTGTGTCCTTTAGACCCCATTCAGACTAGCGCGACTTGTCAGGCGACTTGTCAGCCTGACAAGTCGCGGTCGGTCACTCGCCATTGAGTAGTACAGGACCCGTTCTAATAGGAGCGACACAAGTCGCTCTGACTTAGAAAAAGGGTCCTGTACTACTTTGGGGCGACCTGGGAGCGACTTGCATAGACTTCCATTATGTGAAGTCCCTGCAAGTCGCGCCGAAGTCGCGGTGCATGCTGTGCACCGCGACTTCACAGGTCGCCCCTCGAAGTCGGATCGCCTCAGTGTGAACCGACTCTTAAACCCCTCCATGATCAATTTATTAGGATAACACACTTGACACTAAATCATAACAATGTGTTAAACATCTGAGAGGTAAAATAACTAGGCTGCTAAAAATGCCCCTATTCACAACTAAGCACACATGTACTATCTATCTATCTTCTCTATCTCTCTTTTTTTTATGTTGATATGCATGACCTGCTTTAATGGGAACCAAAGGACAAAGAAAACAAACTGCTATAAAATTCACCCTCTTTTTCAGCATCCCTCCAGTAAACAGACCTATAGTTATTCCTCACTAATCTAGTACTTGTTTTCTCATTGAATTCACAGCCACAACTCAATACTCCCTATGTTTTCCCACTGAAGACAAAACCGTTTGTTCTATTTTCATTCTCTGGGAAACGGATGACAAAAACATTTGCAATGAAATAGCTTTAAGATGAAAACAAGAATCCCACATGGCCACACAAGTCATTTTATGGGTAAACAAGAGCATTTCCCAGTTTCGTCATCCAATTATACTGAAGCGCAGTGAGCAGATGATCTGCTACTCCCCCTGGACACTGTGCTGGCTGTAAAAGGCCAACATTCCATCCTTCAATTATTCAACATGGGTCTAAAATGACGCAGAGAAATTTGTAAACATTGATCCTGCATACACATGCACATGTGTTTCTCATACCCCTCAGATTCCCACTGACATTTCTGCATAGGATAAAAGCCATCATTCGGTTGCTATAGTCCACTTCATCTCCATCTTTCATCATCCATCGGGAGAAACAGGACATTCGCTCTGCCCATAGTTCTTAGGGCACTGCTGCTGCTACCTACCCAATGCTATAAACCACCTTCAGGCATAGTTTAAAAATTTACAGGATGCATGTATACTAAACAAAATAATAAAAAAAACGCAACACCTTTGTTTTTGCCCCCATTTTTCATGAGCTGAACTCAAAGATCTAAGAGTTTTTCTATGTACACAAAAGGCCTATTTATCCGAAATATGGTTCACAAATCTGGCTAAATCTGTGTTAGTGAGTACTTCTCCTTTGCCGAGATAATCCATCCACCTCACAGGTGTGGCATACCAAGATACTGATTAGACAGAATGATTATTGCACAGGTGTGCCCTAGGCTGGCCACAATAAAAGGCCACTCTAAAATGTGCAGTTTTATCACACAGCACAATGCCACAGATGTCGCAAGTTTTGGAGGGAGTTTGCAATTGGCATGCTGACTGCAGGAATGTCCACCAGAGCTGTTGCCCGTGAATTAAATGTTCATTTCTCTACCATAACCCGTCTCCAAAAGGTGTTTCAGAGAATTTGGCAGTACATCCAACCGGCCACACAACCGCAGACCAGGTGTAACCACATCAGCCCAGGACCTCCACATCCAGCATCTTCACCTCCAAGATCGTCTGAGACCAGCCACCAGGACAGCTGCTGCAACAACCCGTTTGCATAACCACATAATTCCTGCACAAACTGTCAAACCATCTCAGGGAAACTCATCTGCATGCTCAGCGTCCTCATCGGGGCCTCGACCTGACTGCAGTTCGTCATCGTAACCGATTTGAGTGGGCAAATGCTCACATTCTATGGCGTCTGCCACTGTAGAGGTGTTCTCTTCACGGATGAATCCTGGTTTGCTTAGATCTTTGAGTTCAGCTCATGAAAAGTGTTGCATTTATAATTTTGTTCAGTACATCTATCTCTCTCTCTATATCTTCATTACATTTTTGCCTAATTTTGTGGACAAATATATTGAAGAATTTAAAGGAAACAGATAAGAGGGGAACACAAAATCTGTGGTTCTGAAATGTTTAATAAATATTGGAACTTGTGCATCAGACCAGATATATGAATTAAAAGGAACCTCTCTGTTGGTTTAAAACAAAATGTAAGTGAATAAATATCTGTTCAAATCCACAAAACTTAAAATCATGCAACTCATAAAATAAAAAAAAGGCACATAGATAATTGCATATATAAAAACATGCAATGTGCAAATCCACAAATAGAGCTAACGTACACCTAATATCTGTGCATTCAAATATTAACAGATACCATGATATATACAAGTAAAATAATTCAATGGCTACAACAGCTCAGATGTACATACTCCTCATTATATATTCATAGGGTATTCCTTCACCATTTGATTGTGAATGTTCATATAATAGTTCTTCCCTTCTTCCCAGTGACACCGCTGTGCTCTCTCTGGCCTCTCACCTGAAGGTTGCTTTAAATAAGCATGAAATAATAACTCCCTGATGGTAATGCTGTGTATTCAGCTCGCCTCTAGGGGTCCTCTGTGTTCTTTCCTATTTCACTGCTCTCTATGATGGAAGTACTCCATGGTGCTCCTAAGGGTTCTGGAATGGTCCCACATTCAGCAGTGTTGAATGGGCCAGTGAGCCCCCGGACTATTCCAAGACCCTTAGGAGTACTTCCTTCCAGACTTCCCAGAAGAGTAAGCTGTTATAGCTGCAAAGGGTGGGCCAACTCAATGTTAAACCCTACGGACTAAGTCTGGGATGCCATTAAAGTTTGTGTGCGTGTAATGGCAGGCGCCTCAATACACAAATGACAAAACAGTGTATATAAAATTTATTTTTTTTTATTTATTTTTTCCCCTCTTCTTCTCTCCTTTTCCACCCTCAGATAAGCACAATAAAGAAAGGTTTCCTGTAAACACATTTAATGTAAAAAAAACTGCTCATGCAAGCTGTCAGTGGGTCTCAGTTAAGGCCTGGGGACCAAGTATCTATAATATATAACACCCATAATATTTCAGGTGCCGTGTGGGAGAAAAGCGAAAATTGTAATATCTGCTGTAGACTCTTTGGGGGAGGTTTACTAAAACTGGTGCACACAGAATCTGGTGCAGCTGTGCATGGTAGCCAATCCGCTTTTAGGTTTTTGCCCCCATTCATACCAGTGAGACTTGTCATGTAATCTGACAGTACCTGAAAGAGTGTATCAATGTGCCTTAATGAAATATTACATTTCATGATACCAGAGAAAATTCATTTCAGCTAGTGCCCACTTTCCAATGGAATGTGGTCCCTTGCAATTACATATTAAACACATCTCATTCATCCTGGACACTTAACTTTTGCATATGGATTACAGACAACACCTGAACACATTGACAATTACTTACATATTAACACATCAGACAGCTGAGCAGAGACGGAACGGCTTTTCCACAAACGCAATTTCAGACACACTTCACCCCACATTTACAGCAATATGTTAGGGAAAATAAAAGCCTTTTCATGTATTGTCTTAGTAGATATATTCTATTGTTAAACTGACCCATGGATTGTACACTAGTTTGAACTGGTTTTTCCCTCTCGAATGTCCCATAAATATGTGAGCCGAAATGAAATAAATCAGATGTATCCGCATTAAGCTTAAGTGCTATATGTTTTACATCTCCTGGCCAGCAGAAGGAAAATTCACTACACAGGGTAGTTAGAACTGAAGGGTCTTAGGTCCGGGACCTAAATGCAAAATCATCTTGCAATTGCCTCCTGACGTAAATGAGCTAACAGTACCAAATCGCATAACAAGTTGCACCCCATTGCCGGTAATGGAGCAGTTCATATCGCTGCGACTCCTGTCCTGTCACTGCTTTTTAGGGATTTCATTGCAACTTGCATAGATTTCTGTTAAGTCAAGTCGCAATGGAATCAGCAGTGCAAAATCACACTGATGTGCAGCTTTGAAATGGCTCTGAAGTAGTGTGATTTCCAAGCCACACCGGTGTGAACCGGGGCTTGTTGTCAAAGCTAAAATTGAACAAGCTGAAGTTAGAAGTTTATTAGTTACTTTGCACAGCTGCACCAGATTCTGTGTGTTCCAGTTTCAATAAATGTCCCCTTTTGGGTAAGTTTTTTTCTAGCAGCAATAAAAAACACAGCCCAATGTACACAAAGTAACATGAAGATAATGGGCAGAATGTCTTCTACTAGACAGCTGAGCGGCTGTAGAAATGGGCACATTGTAACCATAACATTCAGCTGTTACAATGGGCAATGGACTGTAAAAGCTGCAATACTAGGAGAGACTCTTCTAGGTATAAATCATTGTGCCATGTTCCAAAGCATGCCACCTCCTAGAGGGTTAGCAAAGTTCCAAATTAAAAGTACATGCCAGGGTCTGCTAAGAAAACACACACTTTGTATATAGTTCTCTGCTTGAGTACTTTTCAGAGCCATTGCACAGATTGGTGCTTCTTGTAAGGCTCACTGAAAACTAAGGGGAATATATTTGCTGCTTTCCTAGTCAACTGAGCTAACTCCCAAAGCATTAAGACTTGTCACCACCCCCATATGGCATCTACAAGATCGTAGCACTGTGAGATTTGTATGCTTCTGGACGCCTGGACCATTTGTCCTAAAAAGATACATATGTTAGGGCCGTGTTGCATCAGTTATCTGGTCATTGGCGAGAACTTGCCAGCAACAGGAATCCCTATGCAGGGCCAAACAGGAAAGTAAAATACCTACTGTACATTCATGTGTCACTTGTTGCTGGATAAAGGAGACATCCCTTGCTCATCTGGTCTTAAAGTGGAGATGCAATCCACAATCCATATTAAACAATTAAGAACTAATGTGTATGCAGGAATATACTTTTCATATAGAAATAAAATATCAAATAAAAAGGAAACAAACAGTTTATGAACATGTGCCTCACACACCCCTATCAAACACTTTGTTCTCCACTGATGGTAGCTTCATCTCGTTACCAAGTAACATGACCGGAATCTAGGACAAATGGGTTTACATCCCTGGGTTTGCAAAAGCCTTTTACAACCTATGGCAGGCTTTGTTTTCTCATTGCAGTGAGTCACGACTACTAAATTTACCAAATGGGAGCTACAAGTCTTCACTATCACAGAAGCCTTTTTAGGTGGTACATGGCAAACCTAGCCTGGAACGTTAAAAAATCCTGGGTGTATTTTAAAACTGAAGGCAAAGCAAAGTATACAACAAATACACTTAGGCTCCTTTAACATGGGGCGGATCAGTTTGGACCAACTCTGCTAGCAGGTAGATGACAGGTCAGTCTCTGCTCACTGTGCAGAGACAGAGCTGTAAGAGTCCCACTCTCCTCTATGGGACGATTGGATGAAAACAGACAGCCTGGACCCGCTGAACGGATGGCGAACGTATCGCCATCTGTCTGTTTTCAGCCAATCTTGTCGGATCTGATGCCAGGCGGGTGTCAGCAGACACGTGTCCGCCGATATCTGCCTCCCCATAGAGAATGGGTGGCCCGATTAGGTCTGCCTGAAAAACAGACAGGCAGACCTGATCGCTCTGATCGTGTGAAAGAGGCCTTAGATTGTAAGCTCTAACGATCAGGGCCCTCGAATTCCTCCTGTATTGAATTGTATTGTAATTGTACCGTCTGCTCTCATGTTAGAAAGTGGTACCCAAACTGTTGGTGCTATATAAATCCTGTATAATAATAATACAAAGATAAAAATACAAACAAGAGTGGTTTACTTGCCAATAGATTAGTATTTCTATCCATTCATTCCAGAGTAATACTGCTAGGTCTAGTCCCTCCCCCTAAAAAGGTAACTCCACTTTCGTGGGGGGAAAAAAAAAATTAGCAAATAAAAAAATAATATAGCATATATAATTTTGACCCAAGTCATATTGTAATTGAATGTTAATAAAAATTACCTAGTAACAAAAAAAGAGTCGCTGCGCTGTGATCTAATGCTTACAAAATGGATGGCAGTTTTCACAAACAAGCAGTATACTAAACTTGGATAAAGTGCAAATATAGCATGTAGCGCCAATATTTAGCAAATTAAATATACATAAATCCTTAATATCATGTAGAAAAAAGTAATTAAATAGGTGTCCATCAATATTGAGGTCAATCTTCAGTGATATAAGAGAGCTTAGTCCAAACTGATGTGAAGGTATATCGTAGATCTAATCCAACACCATTAAGAGGTAATGAGGTGTCCCAGGTGTACTCAGAGGTCCATCGTCACATCCCAATGAAGTGGACGCTCGCCAGAGATGGGTGCCATAACAGCAGCAACACCGCTTGCATCTTTACATTTTTAGGCATCCACTGGAAACTCAGGGGTAACAACCGATCATCATAACCAGGAGCACTTCTTAGTAGTGTCAACCAAGGTATATAAAGCTCCTCAGGAGCTGATAAGTTTGTTAAAATCCTTGCAGTGTACACTAATCACAGTAAGGGTCCTTTCACATGATGTGCCATCCGGCTCGGTCCGTTCTCTGCTCAGAGGGGATCGATCTGCCGATCCCTGCTGAGCAGGCAGGTGAACGCTCCGTCTCCGCTCTGTGTGTGGAGACGGAGCAGTCAGATCCCATCTGTCCTCTATGGGGGAATCCGTTCGGTCCGTTCTCATCCGATCCCATCCAATCTGATCTGTGGGACGGATGGAAAATAGGGTTTCCACCCGTCCGGATTTCATGGATAGGATTGGAATCGGATAGCAACGGGTGTCAGCGGAGATGTGTCCGCTGCCCCATAGAGATGCATGTAGGATCCAATCATGTCCGCCTAAAAAAACTGACAGGCGGATCCGATCGTTTGTGTGACGGGACCCTAAGGGCTCTTTCACACGGCCGCTCCGCTTGTCCGCAAATCATCCTTTTTTTTGCGGATGATTTGCGGACATAATGTAAGTCAATGGCATTGCGGATGTCAGCAGAATACCATCCGCTGACATCCGATTTTCTTCCTTTCAGTTCTGTTCCGTTTTTTGGAACCCTATTTTTCCTCCGTGTAAAAAACGGAATGGAAGGAAAATCGGATGTCAGCGGTGTCGTCCGCTGACATCCGCAATGCCCATAGACTTGCATTATGTCCGCATATCATCCGCAAACGGATGGGATGATATGCGGACATATGGAGCGGATGACAGAAATGTCATCCGCTCCGTGAAAAAAAAAAAAAAAAAAAAAAAAAAGTCCCGCAGCGGAGCTTTCACACGGAGCGGCCGTGTGAAAGAGCCCTAAATGTTTTTTTTTTTTTTTTTTCTTAACAAAAGTGGAGTTACTCTTTAAGCTGGCCATACACAGATTGAAATTCATCTGGTTCAGCAGGAAATGAACACATTTCCATCCATGTATGGCCATTCCAGTTCATGAGAAGTTGATCTATCGATCGACTTCTCACAAACAGGACTGCTGGGAGATTTCAGTTTGATCAAAGCTACAGCGCTAATCAGTATTTTCTGAGAGCAGGGAGGCGGGGGAGTCTCCCCGCTGTCAGAATACAAAGACACTGTGGGGAGGGTTCCTGTATCAACACCGAATGTGTTGATAGGGGAATCGGGTCAGTTTTTTTCTGTTCAACCAGTTGGCTGAACCCAAAAAAAAAAAAAACCTGACCCATATATATGTGCAGCTTTACCCTTTGATTAAAGGAAGAAAAAGCAGACTGAAGAGCTTATCTTTCTATCTGTGCTCTCTCCTCCTGATAACATGTTCTTTGTGAGCAAAAAAACACTGCTGATGGCTTTAAACCTGTAGGTGTAGAAGATATGGAGTTTTCACTTTAAGCCCTAGTTCACACCAGTATGACTTGACAGTTCAAGTCACATGACAAGTCACGCCCCATTTGTGGCAACGGAACCATTCAAGTTGCAGCGACTTTAAAAATGGTTCCTGCACTATTTCTGTATGACTTGCATTGACATCTGTTAAATCAAGTCAAATCAAGTCACACAGATGTCAGCAAGCTGCACATGAAATCGCACCCTCAGTTCGTTTTGATGTAGTACCACTTCAAAGCTGCACTGATGTGAACCAGGGCCTAATGAACTATTTAACATAGGAAGCTTTCTGTATTGAGGATTTATGTTCACATTTAACTCTTTGAAGGACCATTGTCAAGCTATCTTGGCTACATAAAACAACATTCATGCGTGTGGCCTGTATATAGGAAAAACATTTTTTATATTATATATATATATATATATATATATATATATATATATATATATATATATAAACTGTAAGCTGCAATATATTGTATTGTTGTTCTTGGGTTCACTTATCCCTTAAAAAGGAGTAGTATAGCCAATGCTTGTTTGGCTGTAATTCTCCTGTGGATCACAGGAGTGCAGTTCGTTCTGCACTTCAGTGATTGGTTTTCAGCAGACGGCAGGCTGAAGTCTGCTGTCAGCTGAGGTTACAGAGTCGGTCCAGGCTAGTGCGAGATTGCAACCATTATGGTTGGGAACTGCCTGCATGCCTGGACTTAAAAAGGGACAGTGTAAAATTAAAAAAAAGGTAAAATAAATAGAAAAAAAATAAATAAAAGAATGTAAAAAAATTAAAGCGCCCCGTCCCTCCGAGCTCGCACACAGACGTGAACGCATTTGCAAGTCCCGCCCACATATGTAAACGGTGTTAAACCACACGTGAGGCATCGCCACAATCATTAGAGCAAGAGCAATAATTCTAGCCCCAGACCTTCTCTGTAACTCTAAGCTGGTAACCTGTAGTAATTTTTAAAGCGTAGTCTATGGAGATTTTTTTTAAGTACCAATGTTTGCCACCATTCTACGAGCTTGCGCAATGCTGAAGCATGACATGTTGGGTATCTATTTACTCTGCGTAAAATTACCTTTTCACATTATAAAATAAAAAAGGTGCTAACTTTACGGTTTTCTTATTTATTAATTAAAAAAAAGTGTATTTTCTTTAAAAAAATTGTGTTTGTAGCAAATACGGTGTGATAAAGTATTGCAACAATCTCCATTTTATTCTCTAGGATCTCTGCTAAAAAAATATGTTGGGGGGGGGGGGGGGGTTCTAATTTTCTAGCAAAAAATACTGATTTTAAACTTGTAAACAAACAAGTGTCTGAAATAGGCCTTGTCCCTAAATGGTTAATTCGGTCTTCTCTGATCCTCTTCTTGTATTGTCCCCATAACATGTCTGCATAAGACAGTTACTGGAGTCAGGCTGCACATGCTCAGTTTGGTGTTTATTGCTAGAGAGTTTTTTTCTTGTAAGAGTGCATGTGATCAGCACAGGGCCAATCAGCACTGTCCAGACAGAGGGTCAGGGGTCCTGGATCATGATAGGCCAGCTCAGTGCAGTATGAAAACTCTTCCTTAAAGTTTTACCCAGGCACTGATAGAAGTCACAAGACTGCTATATACTACTAATGAGAAAAAGTATTTAGCAGGTTATAATTACTAAAATGATTGCATTTCCATGTTGTGTGTACTGTGGGAGACCAGATATAGTAAATGCAGGCTCTTGGGTTTAGTAACACGACCTGTACTGTCCACATATGCTATTATATTTAGACATTAAAACCACGTTTAAAAAAAAAAAAAAAAAAAAAAAAAAAAAAAAAAACACCTGAGTCCATGGACGTTTTCAATAAAATTTTGCAACCAAACCTTTCGAATGTTCCACACCTGGGTGTTATTTTATTACAAAAAAAAAAAAAATTTGATTTAAATACCATGCTTGCATAGAATAAGCTGCTAAATCAATATTCCCTTGTGTCATGGTCACATTTCAATCAGTCCAATTGTTCTTTTATCCGGTTTACCTCATCACATTCTCAACTAAACCCATGTCTCATGTCTCTTGCCCCCTAAGCAGGGGAGCTGGGCCCGTGCAGCTTTGTTCTCTTTTCATTTATCAAGCTCAATAAATATATTTGAAGCTAAAAAGAAATGTGTTCGCTAGCAAGTCACATTCCTTGTAAATCAGTTTCAGCTCCACCATCCATCCAAGGTAAATTTTAAAGGAAAAAAACAATAAAATCATCATCCGGTTCTTGAAAAGGATCTCAAGGCCATAACAACCATACAATGCAGTGTTGACGTCAACAGATCTTCAGTTAATTTAATGAAAATTCTGCCGATTCCTCCACAGAGATTGGATTATCTTCCACAATAATAATGGACTCATGTTCATCAATTCCTTCATTTGTGTACTT
Organism: Pelophylax lessonae; assembly: GCF_965119305.1. NCBI lineage: Eukaryota > Metazoa > Chordata > Amphibia > Anura > Ranidae > Pelophylax > Pelophylax lessonae. The sequence continues at coordinate 96,613,613 of NC_138776.1, forward strand.
TACTCTTTCCTGAACTCAGACTGGTTTCATTGAACAGTCCAGTTCCGATATTACAGTTAACCTGTGTACCCATTACATTGCAAGTGCAGTACTATTTACCAGATTTTTTTACTATTGGGTTTCGTTTTTACTTAAAAAAATTTAATAAAAACGACTGAAACAGAAAATGCTGCAAATATCAAGAAGCACAATGCAGAGCTGCCACAAGTCATGTGATCTAACATGTCCAGGTCACAACCAATAACCAAAGCCCGCTGACACCGGCCATACAGCTGCTGCACATGGCTAGCTCAGACACAAGACATGGCTTGCCAGAGATGCGAACAATCTTTCTTTATTGTATATTTATTCCATATGCGATTCAAAACTTTCTCTGGTCAAAAAAATAATGTTTGTTTTAAAAGAAAAACGCGTTTGTAGTTGCAGGAAATTTACAGCGCTATTATACAAAATGACTCAGTTCACTAAGGCTCCATGCACACAGGGCGTCATAAAAACGTGCTCCAAAGCTGTTTACATAACGCCGGGAAACAGCAGCTGTAAAAACGTGCTTTCAGTAGCTTTTTCTACTAGCGTTATTGCACGTTTGGCCACAGTAGCTGTTAGCAGCGTTTTTTTCTGCCTCCATTCAAAATCAATGGTTCCCTATGGGAGCCTATTGATTTGAATGGAAGTCACACCGCAGGTCGGATCAGGGTGATCCGACTTGCGGTGCGACCTGCACTGTGAGAATCTTGAGGGGGAACTCCACGCCAAAATGGGGAAAAAACGGCGTGGGGTTCCCCCCCAGGCCCTTCGGATCTGGTATGGAATTTGAGGGTAGCCCCGCGCCGAAAAAACTGCGTGGGGTCCCCCCCAAAATCCATTCCAGACCCTTATCCGAGCATGCAGTCCGGCATGCCAGGAAAGGGGAGGGGACGAGCGAGCGGCCCCACCCCCCCCTGGATCATACCAGGCCACACGCCCTCAACATGGGGGGGTGTGGGTGCTTTGGGGCAGGGGGGGCTCTGCACCCCGCACCTCAAAGCACCTTGCCCCCATGTTGATGAGGACAAGGGCCTCATCCCCACAACCCTTGCCGGTGGTTGTGGGGGTCTGCGGGCAGGGGGCTCATCGGAATCTGGAAGCCCCCTTTAACAAGGGGGCCCCCGATCCCGGACCCCCTCCCTATGTGAATGAGTATGGGGTACACTGTACCCCTACTCATTCACCCCATAAAATGCAGTGTATGGAAATAACGACAGGAGACGTTTTGGAAAATTTATTAAAAATCTTCATCCGGCTCTTGTCCTCTCCGGGGGTCTTCTCCTCTCCGAGGGTCTTCTGCTCTTTTGCTGTCCGCCCTTCTTGTCTTCTCCTCTCCGGGGTCTTCTGCTGTCTTCTCCTCTCCGGGGGTCTTCTGCTGTCTTCTCTCCGAGGGTCTTCTGCTCTTTTGCTTTCCGCCCTTCTTGTCTTCTCCTCTCCGGGGGTCTTCTGCTGTCTTCTCCTCTCCGAGGGTCTTCTGCTGTCCGCCCTTCTGCTGTCCAATCTTCTTGTCTTCTCCTCTCCGGTCTTCTGCTCTTTTGCTGTCGGCTGTCCTTCTTCCTCCGGTCCTCCTCCGACGACGTCTTCAGCGATTATGCCGGCCTCTGGTCTCTGCAGCTTATTATATAGCCATTAGGGGCGTGGCCGCCAGATGACGTCATCGGGAGACCACGCCCCCTTGTGTCACAGATGACGTCATCTGTGACACAAGGGGGCGTGGTCTCCCGATGACGTCATCTGGCGGCCACGCCCCTAATGGCTATATAATAAGCTGCAGAGACCAGAGGCCGGCATAATCGCTGAAGACGTCGTCGGAGGAGGACCGGAGGAAGAAGGACAGCCGACAGCAAAAGAGCAGAAGACCGGAGAGGAGAAGACAAGAAGATTGGACAGCAGAAGGGCGGACAGCAGAAGACCCTCGGAGAGGAGAAGACAGCAGAAGACCCCCGGAGAGGAGAAGACAAGAAGGGCGGACAGCAAAAGAGCAGAAGACCCTCGGAGAGAAGACAGCAGAAGACCCCCGGAGAGGAGAAGACAGCAGAAGACCCCGGAGAGGAGAAGACAAGAAGGGCGGACAGCAAAAGAGCAGAAGACCCTCGGAGAGGAGAAGACCCCCGGAGAGGACAAGAGCCGGATGAAGATTTTTAATAAATTTTCCAAAACGTCTCCTGTCGTTATTTCCATACACTGCATTTTATGGGGTGAATGAGTAGGGGTACAGTGTACCCCATACTCATTCACATAGGGAGGGGGTCCGGGATCGGGGGCCCCCTTGTTAAAGGGGGCTTCCAGATTCCGATGAGCCCCCTGCCCGCAGACCCCCACAACCACCGGCCAGGGTTGTGGGGATGAGGTCCTTGTCCTCATCAACATGGGGGCAAGGTGCTTTGAGGTGCGGGGTGCAGAGCCCCCCCTGCCCCAAAGCACCCACACCCCCCCATGTTGAGGGCGTGTGGCCTGGTATGATCCAGGGGGGGGTGGGGCCGCTCGCTCGTCCCCTCCCCTTTCCCGGCATGCCGGACTGCATGCTCGGATAAGGGTCTGGTATGGATTATGGGGGGGACCCCACGCCGTTTTTTCGGCGCGGGGCTACCCTCAAATTCCATACCAGATCCGAAGGGCCTGGTTTGGAACCTGGGGGGGGAACCCCACGCCGTTTTTTTCCCCATTTTGGCGTGGAGTTCCCCCTCAAGATTCTCACAGTGCAGGTCGCACCGCAAGTCGGATCACCCTGATCCGACCTGCGGTGTGACTTCCATTCAAATCAATAGGCTCCCATAGGGAACCATTGATTTTGAATGGAAGAAAAAAAACGTATAACGTGGCTTAACGCACGTTAAGCAACGTTATGGAGCCTTATGGAGCCTTTAGCAGCGTCAGACGTTTTTTGCAGCTTGACGCTGGAGCTCCTGAACCCACAGTTCCTGGGTTTTTTTTGGAGCTGTAAAACGCCTATGCCACTTGGAGCTCCTAAAAGCTCTATGTGTGCATGAGGCCATAGAATAACATGGATGGGCGTTCTGCAGCTGCAAAAAAAAACGTCTGACGCTGCTAACAGCAGCTGTAAAAACGTCCAGTGTGCATGAGGCCTAAAAACAGATGGAAAGTGTAACATGTCCCCATAGGTGAACTTATTCTTTAATCATTTACCAAACAGGTGTAATGATCATTCATTTCAAATGTAGGTTGATTGTTGGCTTGTTAGTATGATGCTTCCAACAACTGACTGCGACTTTTCGGCAGAACAAAATCTGGTGTGCATGCTATAAAATTTTTGTTGGCCATCAACAGAACGGCCAATTGTTCGTCAGTCAGTACAGATTTCGGCAGACAAAAATCAGATGAGCAAGACTGGGCATGCTCAGAGAAGAAAAAACCCACGGAAAGTAAACCAGAACATGACATCACTTCTGAAGTTGGTTGTTGTTGGCCGACAAAATTCGTGTGCAGTCTAGAGCACATTTCAACCAACACAACAACACTGGACAAAAGACGGCCGATCGGTCGGCCAACAATCGGTGCGTGTGTACGAGGCTTAAGATGAGCGTGTGGAAGACCGTTTCATGTTACAGGTCATATCATGTCCCATGGCAAGACTGAGCACAGCAACAAGACACAATGTAGTTATACTGCATCAGCAAGGTCTCTCCCAGGAAAAGATTTCAAAGCTCACTGGGGTTTCAACGTGTGCTGTTCAAGTTCTTTTCAACGAGCATAAAACAAACAGGCAGATTGCACAGCTAAAGTGAGCACTGCCAAGAAAGCATTCACATCTAAAGGGATGCTGGGGACGTGTTCTTTCACATAATGCTCAGGAACAAAAATGCTTAATGGCAGTGGAAAAAACACAAAAGCTGTAAGAGGTGGGCAATGACCATATGGATCAAAAGGAGGCAAGACTGATAAATGACTGAAGTTGCCCAGATAAGAAATGAAGGTGGGCTCAAGATAGATAGATTCTGCAACTTTAAAGGGTTATTTTGTGGAAATGTAGAACAGTTTGCAGGGAATGGAGCATAAAACTAAATCTATTAAGAATAGCTCTTAGATGAAATGAATATATATATATATATATATATATATATATATATATATATATATATATATATATATATATATATATATATACATATACATATATATATACATACACACACACACACACACACACACATAATATATATATATATATATATATATATATATATATATATATATATATATTATACACACACACACACACACAGCTAAAAAAAAATAATGACACAAAAGCTATAACATTGACAAATTCATGAAATAAAGGGAATGAGAGCTATTTTCAAAACCGCTTCATATCTACACCATCTACAAAGTGGACATATAGTGGCCTCACATGCATTCCTTCATTTTACTGGCATCAGAAAAACTATAGAACATTAGGATTTTGATATTCCCAAGGATCACAGAAGGGCCTAAATGCAACTACGAGCTGGATGCAGAAGTGTATTTAGCACATGACTTCAGGAAGAGATCAGCGAGCAAGAGGAATGAGCGTGGTACAGGCACAGCCAATAGACATTGTAGACAGCGTTCATCTAGCCAAGATGGATTTTGAAGTGAAACAGATGCTCTGCTAACCACTCATGTGCACCGAGCCATTCTGCTCAATACAGCCTTCCAGGCCCAGCATCTGGAGAGCGCTCAGTGGGCATAAGTAACACATGACACCTGTGAATACGGGACATTAAAGTATGAGGAACCTCTTTTAATGAAGAAAAATACTTTAATAGGGTAGTAAACTCTCGCTCATTATTTTAAACTACAGGTAACCTTAAAATAAAGCTTTCCTGTAGATAAAATGAATATTTTGATTTTCCAGCAAGCAGCAGCCAGTGACGTCATCGGCGCATATATCATAAAAAAAAGCAATATCATAATTTAAAAAAAAAAAAAAAAAAAAAAAAGTTTACTACAGCTGAAAGATTAACTCTATATAGATATGAAAATATTTTTTTTAGGTTTCATGTTCATTAAAATCATTTAGGGCCCAAACAGATTTGCGAGTTATGGTAATGCGCAGAGATGTATAGTAACTAAGTAGAACTACTTCACTACTGTACTTAAGTACCGAAAGGCAGTATCTTTCCTGGAGTAGAATTTTTTTCTCCTACTTCCACTTTTACTTCACTACATTTTTTCGATGATTTCAATACTTCTACTCCGATTTTTTTTTGTGCTGCATAGTTACTCGTTACAATTATAAAAATTACCGCTGCCAGAACAGTAGATGGCAGGTTTCATGAAGCACAAAACGTGTGTATTATCAGCGCATACGAAAATAAATGCTACTGTATGTATAAATAAAAGCTGCATTTGAAATAATAAAAAACAATATGATGTTCAAACTTTTGACTTCTTTCTTTAATAACTAAATAACACAGGACTTGTACTTTTACTCTCTACTTGAGTAGCAATTTTTTTTTTCAAAACTACTGGTACTTTTACTTTCAGTACTTGAGTAGCAAAATCTTTAAAAAAAACTAAGTACAAAAAATGTTGAAAACTTTAGTACTTCTACTCAAGTCACCTTTTGATCGAGCACTTCCACTTCTACTCAAGTCACTTTTTGATCGAGCACTTGTACTTTTACTTAAGTATGGGTTTTGAGTACTTTATACAACTCTGGTAATGCGCATTTTACCATGCATCTGCAATGCGTGGCAAACCATAGTATGGTGGGCTGCAGGGCCGATCATTGTGACTAGCACCCTAAAACACTGACAACACAACATTCAAGGCTTACAAAAAGCAAAAAAAAAAAAAAAAAAAGAAGTGCACAACCAATTTCCCCATGCATCATGGTGTGCTGCCTGTCCATTGAAAATCATTTGGGCAGCCTTGATTCAGCGCATCTTAACACACAGTAACGTGTCACCTTAACATGTCTTCACTGAGCAGACCTGAATTGTACGAGGCGAAACATGTCAGAGGAGCATAGCCAGGAGGAGTTTAGGCTAAAGCCATATCTGTACCTCTCCATACAGTGTCTGAGTTCCATTGTGTAGAATATTTACCTGTCTTGATCTGCTTGTAGTTCTTAGCACACAGAACACAGACTGGAAGAGGGAAAGGCACTAGGAACCATTCCGATGCGTCTCATGCAATATATTGGCAAGGAACATGCTGACAGCAGAGGAGTTCATTAACCTGCTGCAATCTCTTCACTGATCAATGACCGGCTAGGGGCAGACTGTACTGAAGGATCGCAATGAAGATAAGGGAGGTCACAGGTGTCTGGCAAAGTTATTTAAATCTCAGGACTGGATGGACAGAAATACAAAAGTTTCAGCAAGACAAATATAGGTTATACTTGTCTGTAATGCAGCTACGCTGAGATCATTGCTCTTCAGAGGCTATAGATGAGCTTTCTAATAAAATGAATGGATTCTGCACACATGGGGGGCACAATCAAGGTCTGGGATCTTATTTTTTTTGGAAAAAGGCTGCACAGCATCAGACAGGCCACTGCACAATCCCAGGAATCTCAGGTGGTGTCCATATCCATCCTGAACAGCACCGCAGTGGAGGGTTCACATGTAAGTGCCCGCATCCCTTTTAGTTTTAAAATTCTCAACTATACTAATCTAAAACAAGCAGCAGCAAATCTGTCATAAAACAGAAGATGAACTCTGCACCTTCCACATTTGTGGTGACAATATAGAATGCTTGCCCTATTATTTACTCAGGTGTTCTGTATGAGGAGATCTAGACGGAGAATAATACCCACACACTAATCACTTCCGGCAACCAGATATGTGCAGATATAAAAAGATCCAATGTACCAGCCCAGGGCAACACTAACAAAACAATAGACATGTACATACCTTCTAGTCTGCAAATCACAAATGATACAATTTAGCTTCATGCAACATTATAAATGTAGATCCTCCTATTCATTTTCAGTATGCACAAAACAAAAAAAAAAAAAAAGAAAAAAACCACAAAAAAAAGCATTTTGGCAAAATTGTCAGAATTCCCGAAGGGGAGGTTGAGGGGCTTAAAGCAGAACTAAAGGCAATTTTTTCCCTTAATTTCTGAGTAAAAGAGGGTTATAACCTGTGACCCACTGGGGAGATTTACCTTCATTTTCTGTCCAATAGCCAAAACATGAAGTGAGAGGAAATCACCCGCCTCCCTCCCCCCCCAGGTCACCAGAACTAGTGTTCCCATTAGGAGATCCCAAAAGTTGGGTTTTTTTTTTTCTTTTGTTTTCCTTTAATTTTCCATGATAGCGGTAAACAGGTTAAATAGAGACGATGACTTGGGCACAGACCGCAATAATAACCTGGACCGGTGTTCCGTGAGAATTACCTACCCGTGAGAAAAACCTACCCCTCGTCACTTCCGGTACTCCGCACTGTATGTAATGCAGCGGGTACATTAAAACAGCTGTGCTGAAATACGAGTGATCTCCGCTCCTGTCCCGGTCACTTCCCTGCTCTCGGATAGTAAATATAAAAGCGGCGGCGGCTGTATGAAAACATAAATCACTGAGCCGAAAGCCGCTTTTATATTTACTTGCCGAGAGCAGGGAAGTGACCGGGACAGGTGCGGGGATGACTCGTATGTCAGCACAGCTGTTTTAGGTAAGTGCCGCGTCGGTAGGTTTTTTTCACGGTACACCGTGATCGTTTTATACTAGTGCGCATGCGCACTAGTAAGCTCCTCTGTTCTGCCATTAGGTATCCGGCGCTCTGAGCATGCGCACTGCTGCGCTGCTCAGATGCTTCTGGCCGGAAGTGACGAGGGGTAGGTAATTCTCACAGGGTAGGTAATTCTCACGGAACACCGGTGCTCTAATCCCTCTCCACTCTGTCCAAAAAAAAAACAAAAAACAAACAAAAAAAAAAAAAAACAACAACAAGCAAAACAAAAAGAGTTTTGCCTTGAGTCCCGGTTCACACTTGTGCGATGCGGGAAGGCTGCGAATTCGCAGCGTGTTCCCGCATTGCAAACGCACATCTGGCAGTTCACACTGCCATATGCGATACGCAGGGGGTGTCAATGAAATGTTAACGACACCCCCAGTTTGATCGCATATCGTAGTGCGATCTGACAGTTCACACAGGATCGGATCGCACAAGTGTGAACCACTGTGCGATCCGACCCTGATGCGGCAGGAAAAAAGGGTCCTGTGTGTCTTTTGTGCGGGTGCAGTGCGAATTTCAGCCATACAAAGTGTATGGCTGAATTTGCATCCGCACATCCGATCGCATGTAATGAAGGAGCAGTGCGCTCCGAATTACATGCGATCGCCGCACTCGCTATTGTGTGAACCGGCCCTTAGTCCTGGTTCACATTTCTGCAATGCGGGAATGCTGCGAATATTCAGCGTGCTCCCGCATCGAATCCGCACCCCTGGCAGTTCACACTGCCATATGGGATACGCTGGGGATGTCAAAAGTTAACGACACGATCTGATCGCATATCGCAGTGCGATCTGAAAGTTCGCACAGAATCGGATCGCACTAGTGTGAACCACCATGCAATCCGATTCTGCTGCGGACCAAAAAAGGGTCCTGTGCGTGTTGGGTGCGATTGCGGTGCAAATTCAGCCATACAAACTGTATGGCTGAATTTGCACCGCACAGAGATCGCATGTAATTTTAGGAGCAGTGCACTCCGAATTACATGCAATCTCTGTGATCGCAGAAATGTGAACCGGCACTTAGGCCTCATGCACATTGGGCGTTTTTACAGCTGCTGCTTTTGGCGTCAGACGTTTTTTTTCTGCAGCCAATAAACTCCCCAGCATGTTATCCTATGTGTCCATGCACACATAGGCTGTTAGTGCCAGTTCACACTACTCCGACTTGTCAGGTGAGTAGTGTGAGTATGCTATGGTAGATAATCGCCTAGCATGTTTCCAGTGAATGTTCATATAATATTTATTTCACCATTCGTGGGGTTTCTCCCTTTAAAGTGATATTAAGTCTTTTTTTTTTTTTTAAACAAAACAGGTCATACTTACCTGCTCTGTGCAGTGTTTTTTTTTTGCACAGAGCAGCCCTGATCCTCTTTTTCTCGGGTCCCCCGCAAGTGCTTCCAGCCCGTCCCTCCTGCCGAGTGCCCCCAGAGCAAGCAGCTTGCAATAGAGGCTCCCTAAATCACACACAGAGCAGTGGCTCTGCCCTGCCCCTCTCCCTTCTCATTGGCTCACTGACTGACAGCAGCGGGAGCCAATGGCCTCTGCTGCTGTCCTAGCCAATGAGGAGGGAGAGTCCCCAGAGAGCCAAAGCCCCTATGCACATCACTGGAGGACGATTGGGCTCAGGTAGGTATTGGGGGGGGGGGGGGGGCTGCTACACAGTTTTACACATTTTATTCTGCTGAAATGGAAAAAAAAAAAAAAAGGGGACAGAGTTCTCTGTAAAGCATTCATACAGGTATGTTCAGGTTGTGTATATTGACATGAAGGAACAGAACATCACACCTATTTTTCACTTCAGGAAATAACTGTAGCCAGCTAGCCAGAAACTGACGGCAACAAGCAAAATCTGACTTTTACTAGGAAAAGATGCTTAAAGAGCCCACACATTAACGGGATTGCTGTTTAATACCTGATTTTCTTACAGCCCTTGTATGTAAGCAGGTAAAGCTGCATTTTAAAACCATCTGAGAAACCAGGTCAGATCTGCCCACAATGAAGATAGCCTGCTGAGCTTTATAGTTCATATGTCAGTAAAGTCATGCCAGATAGAAGAATATTGCTGTGCTCTGTGTGCAGTTCAGAGAAGCGTCAGGACAAATACTTGGCAGGGCTCCTGATCCCAATCGGGAACCAGCAGAGTCATTTGCTACTGTTTCCCCTTTCGAGCCGCTGCCTGTAAAATTATTTACTTTCTTATTTGGATAGTGGTTGCTGAGCTCACTGAAAAGTTAAAGTGAGCACAGTGCAAGGTCCTTCAGGGTGACCCAAAAAACATACTATTTATTTAGGGCTAGTACAGGCAGACTTCCATTAAAAACAGACTGAAATAAGAAAAATCCAGGGTCAAACAGCTTGATGTTTTCATTTTAAAGACAGAAAATTAGGTATAAAAGGATGTTAGAAAGCAGGATTTTGTTGTGTTTTTGTGTTAATTTAATAATAGAAGACTTTGAACAACCAGGGAGAAAATCAGTGGTATATGGAGGTCAGAATAAACAAAACCAACCACTGATTGTTTGCTAAAAGAAACGCTGGCCAGATTCCTCCATCCGCGCTAACAGTGAAGATAAATTATTACTCCTACTGGGCTATTGCATTCTGACAGCCAGCTCCCCCGGCTGTCAGAATACCCAAACACTGACTGCATTTCATTTGGATGAAGGAAGGGTTTGGCAGACAATTTTCCAACATGCTCCTTTGACAACAGTCAACTGGATTATTAGGTTTTGTTGAACAAAGAGAAGCTAGGAGGGCCATACGCCGCTTGAATTCTGACTGAGCCAGCAGATGAAATACAAGGGGTAATTGGCCAGCTTTACTTAAATCACTAGATTGATTGTCCTGAATGGGCAGATCTTTTGCCAATGCCATTGAAGCAGAACTTCAATAAGGATCACCAAGCAGTCTACAGCCCAGAGACAGGTTTCCAAACACACAGGTCTTAAGCTTTCAGCATGTTCCTAATGCACAGGACAAAATTCACTCAGCAGAAAGCCCTGGCAGCTGCATTTCTTCTGATAATTCTTTAATAAAGCAAAAAAAAAAAAAAAAAGACGGATGCACACAGAAGAGTGTTAGAATCAGATGAAGATACTATTTTAGTATATTGACAGCTGGCGGAACTCGCTGTTTAAACACAACAGCCGCTGTAGGAGATTGGTCCAACCGCACTGTGTAGCAAGGATGGAGGAATCTGCTAGATTTTATTCAACCAGCAGGCTAAATGACACAATTTTTTTTTTCCCCCAATGGGCAGCCTTATCTTGTGAAAACAATGCAAAGTGCAACCTGGGATGTGCCAAGTGCAATGTCAGTAGCTCATTGCAGCCAAATTTCAGGTTACTGTAGTCATAGCAATCAAGACCCAATATCTGAATATCTGAATGGATGTGTTAGGTTCCTGCATTCTTTATTGCCTTAGCCTAGTCTTTTTCAGCCAGGATGCCTTCAAGGGTGCCTTGGCTAAATGCCTCATATTTGCCCAAAAACTGTACACAAGCCAGCAGGTGGATCAAGCTTGCCTTTTAGTTAGACAGGGGAAAATTACTAAAACTGGTCCACTCAGAATCTGGTGCAGCTGTGCAAGGTAGCCAATCACCTTCTAACTTCAGCTTGTTCAATTAAGCTTTGCCCATAAAACCTGGAAGCCAGTTGGTTTCTCTTCAAGCGGTAGTAAACTCTAATGACAAAAAAAAAAACCCTGCAAGACAAAGGCATAATGAGCTAGTATGCATCGCTACTTACCTTAGAACGAAGCCCCGACACGGACCCCCGTACACCGCTGTGGGAGCGGACATGATCCCACGGCGTCTCTTCCGGGTTCCGCAGCTCCGGCGCTGCGAGTGGCCGGAGCCGCGATGACGTCACTCCAGCGCATGCGCGCGGGAGTAATTTTCCGGCAATTCCCGGCAAGGAACTCTAAAGGTCCGCCGGACTTCAGAGTGCATGCGCCGCACTCGTCAGCGGCTGCATGCAGTGGTAATATCTCCTAAACCATGCAGGTTTAGGAGATATTAATTGTACCTACAGGTAAGCCTTATAATAGGCTTACCTGTAGTTAAAAGTCAAAAAAGTGGTATACTACCGCTTTCAGAACTGCAGCAGATTTTGCATCCTACAGTTTTAGTAAATAACCCCAACAGTCACAGATTTTCAGTGTGCACCATTGCAGCCTTCTAGCTGCCGGCAACCTAACAACCAATGATGTCATCAGTTGATAGGGAGGTCGTCGGGCACTTGCACAGCATCCTTGTGTGCCCATCCTCTGCCCATCTCCATCATCATTGGGGTCACATTAGCTGAATGAGGGAGAAAAGAAGTGTTTGAAAACAAGTCAGTAACCAGAGTGTATATACTATGGAAGAATAAATCACCCCTAACGTTGCGTGTCCTACGTATGTGGACGTTGCTGCATTATGTAAAACTAAGAGGTTAGTATTTTACATTTAGAATGGGGTGCCTCAAGATTATAATAATTAAGGATACCTTGGCTAAAAAAAGGTTGAGAAACACTGCCTTAGCCTAATAAAGTATAGTGTGGTATCCCACACAAAACAAACAATCAGAACTCTATCAATGAATAAACTACAAATGAGTCAATTGGCTACTGCACTTTCCACATTGGTGACCACTTTCTTCGTTAACTTATAGTGCCTGAATTTAATTGCCCCTACATAGGCAGGCCAGGCAACCCAGTACCGCTCTATACCTTGGGTGCAGATGGCACAACCTGTGCCAAACTATCCCTGCCAATCAATATTTCAGCAGACATATTTAAACTTTGAACATTAATAATGGCTTATACATGGTCAAGAGCCTAATATGGATGAAAACAGTTGCACTGCTTGCAAAAAATGCTCTTGTATACATAATCTTTTCCCTTTACACCATTTCATGGAAACAAAGTCTCACAAATTGAGACCAAACATTTTAAATTCATGGCAAATCAATTCGGAAAGCCCTATGGGTCTCGGATTCAGCTGTCCGTTACAAAAAGTCTATTTCTGTCCTAAACAGACAAAGTCCATGATGAGCATTAGAACGTTCAGGCAGACACGAGGCAGCCATGCACATGTCTGTCTGCTGTACTATCTTTGTACTAACTTCTCTGAAGTCTAAATACCTAGTGACCGACCCTGGGACACCCAGACGGCTTCCTCAACCGACAGGCTTGTCGTCCAGGGGGGGCCTTACCTGTCTCAGGCCTAGAAGAAAAGGCATCCTGCAGGCTCATTCTCCACAGCGGCGTTTCATCTGACAAAGAGCTCCAGCCGCAATGTTTCCTCATCTATGCTGGGCAGCCGTGCTGCCGTCCTATTTAAACAAGGCCTTTATTGGCAGGGAACATTAAGTAAACAGGGTCCCGGGACACAGCATGCAATAGCTGTACCCCCTCCCTACCATGACAAATCTGAGACGGCTGCCAAGCTGGAAATGACATCACTTCACAGGCCAAAACAGTTAACAGTTTGAGGGCCAGGACAACTTAACCTACATTAGTTCCCTAAAATCACCAATTTATGAAAGCGTTAATGGCAGTCTATTAAAAAGATGAATTTTAATCTGCATATATATTGCCTTCCTTGAGGCTCGCACACACTTGACGAAAATCTAACAAAATATCCTCCGATTTTGCTCTCTCATGCTCAGCGGTCATAGCCATTTTTAGTTGACAGAGCATAATGTTCACGAAATTTCTCGTCCGATTTTTTTTTTTGTTTGGGACGTTCGTTCCTAGACTTCCGGGTCTTCAGCCACTTCAGCTCATGCGCAGTCTTTCATATGCGATTTTCGCAGATGTACTGCATACACATTAAACGAAAATTGGTCGTGCTGGGGACGGATGATAAAAATTTTGGTGTTTGTCCCTCCGTTTTTTTAATTGAAAAATGTCGACATGAAAGTTGTGTACACACTAGCCGAAAATTGTACGATTTTACCTCGGACGGGAATTTTCGGCAGATTTTCTACTAATGTGTGTGTACCCCATTATGGTCTCCCCCCCAAATCAACATGCCGATTAACATTTTACATAAACTTTTTTGTTTTATACATACGTTATTTCAGGCCTAGGGGATGTCTTGTTTCTCTATGCTGTGACAAACAATGTGGGGATGGCATTCAGCTTTAATCCTTTTGCTGCCAAAATTTAGTTTTTTTGCACACATATAAAAAAGGCACAATGTAAACCTGAAAATTAGACCCTGGCGAATAAAAATCCTGGCAGGTACATGTTTTTGGACACATATTAGTAAAAAGGTGTATTTTCAGTAAAAAAATACATATTTAAAATTTCAGCTTACAAAAAAAATTAAAACCCAATTTTGAAGCATTGCAGAAGCCTCCTCGCCTTCCATCGCCACTGGAATGGGATAGCCCAGGACCACTGGAAGCAGTTGGGTAAGGCTGCCCACAGAGGAGATTGAGGAACATCTGCTCCTCCACCATGTCCTCTGTGACAAATGAAGCCAGAAGCGATGAGGATTTTGAATAAAACCCATGAGAAAAACGTTCTGATTCTGAGACTCCTTGTAGTAGCAAGTCTTTCATCACCCTGAAGAGACCTCGCAGGCGGTCAGGGGATAAACACAGGTAGGAAGGGAAAAAAAAAAAAAAACCTTTCTGAAAGATAAGCCCAAAACTCGATCTTGTAGCCAGCCCGAATAAGCTCCTGGACCCACTTGTCTTGAATCAGGGAGGTCCATGGGTACGGAAGGACCCGCTCTCGGCTTACCAGACCAGGTCCTATTGGAACCTCCAGAGGAGGTACTTACAGACTTAGATCCCTTGTCTTGAAATCCTGCTGAACAATGTCATCCAGGGAGGACCCGAACAGGTTGATCCCCCCACAAAGGGAAGATCAGATAAAGGCCTTCTTGAATAGTCTGGTCCACAGACCAGCATTTCAGCCATATCCTGCGCCGAAGCACCACCGCTGTCACGGACAGCTTAGAGATTAACGCATCCAAGGGAGGCCAGAAGACCCACAGTGACTGTTTAGAGGGCCTGGGGGGGATGGAGGGGAACCCGGGGGTTCGAACCATCCCAGGGAGGGTCCCAAGTCCACCCCGAAACACCACCAAGGGAGAGAGGGGGGGGGATACTAATTACCACACAATGGAACCGGGTGATCACCACTCCAGGTGGACCACCGCACTATCTTGGAATGGGGGTGCCGCAGGCCAGAGGTACGCTGCGACTTAGGTCATGGACCAGATCTGAGTGTCCTCATGAGAGGTTTAACTCGCCAGCCGGGCCCTCGTCCAGTGGGGCTATATTGTGACCCACCTAGCACAAAGCTGAGATCAGGTCACGCTCGCTGGTAGGATTGGGGAGACCGTAAGCATCTAGAATATCCACTGCATTGCCCAGTCCGACAGTTGATTGCATTTCTCACAGGAACATAATTATAAAAGAGAAAAAAAAATTAGTTTAAAAAAGAAAAAATGCTAGGACCAGAGATCCAAGAAAGGAACTAGGTCTTTACTCCTGACTAGGCAGGGGAAAAAAAAAAACCTGGAGTGCCTATAGTACAGTGGTTCTCAACTATGGTCCTCTGGACCCACTAACAGGCCAGGTTTGCAAGATAACTAGAATTACATTACAGGTGATCTCATTTGCTGCTCAGTGATTGCAGTATTCTAGTCTGCATCTCCCCAAGGTAATACTTAAAATCTGGCCTGTTAGTGGGTCCCAAGGACTGGGAGTTGAGAACCACTGCTATAGCAGGTAGTGGGAGTATATCCCATGGGACTGCCCCATAGGCGTGGTAAAGCTTTTTCCTGCCTAGTGTCCTACTCCGCATAACCCAATGGTCAAGAAGATTCTGGAGCGGTGTCCGTCAATGAACGAAAGAGAAAAGATTTTAACCCCTGTGTGAAAAATGTCAAACTTGTCCCAAACAGCAAGTGGATACCAAACATGTCAGGTCTTAAAACTGCAAGCTTGTGAAACTGCAAAATCTATAGTCCCCAAAATAGTCTATAGATCAGGGTTTCATGGAACCCTAAGGTTCCTCCAAAGGTTGCTAGGGGTTCCTTAAACCACAAGCAATTTCTGCCTAGTTCCCAGTGGCAGCATTGATCTTTCTATCCATCTATCTATCTATCTATCTAGGGGTAATTCTTCCCAAAGACCACAACCCTACTGCAAATGTATAAGATGCTAATACTAATGTATCATGATTTGTAGATCTAGTCATTTTTAGCAGGGGTTCTTCGAGACTAGAACGTTTTTTTCAAGGATTCCTCAGTTGTGAAAAAGGCTGGTATAGAAGAAGCTTTAAAATAATTTGCAGCTCATTAATTTTGCATTAACCGTGAATGAAGCACACCTACAATGTAGGACACACATTGTTTCATATGTGTGCACATCTAATGCATGCATGTGTACACGGAGGGTTTTAATATGTTTTTGGGGCATTTTTAAAATCTGTTCAACTTTACTGACCCAGCATGAGGCAAGTAATAGACTTGGAGCTGCTTTACAGCACTGATAACTGGTGACTTATCAGCCAGTTGGGGGCAGTGTTACAAACCGTGCTCAGATTAGAATTAGATTTATTTTTTATTCTGCAGCAAGCAAATGCAGAGTGATTCCAAATCCAAATTCAGAATTCAAGACACTGACCAGCATCATAGCCAAGAAACTATTTTAAGAAAAAAAGAAAATTTTTTTTTAATTTTAAAGAGTTTTTTTATATTTCTGCCTGGAATTTTTTTTTTACATTGTAGACATTTATTCTTGAATAATAAAAAAATTATATATACTAAATTCTGAAAAGAAGTAAATGGCACGGCCTTCTAAACGTGATAAAGCACACCCATACTGCCTCTCTTGGGTCAGATCCACAGCCACTGATAACAATCGCTTCTGAAGGCAGAGATCTTGATCAGTCGGGCTTGTTAGAACACAGACATTGTTTTTTCCACAACAGAAACTAGTAATATTGTAACATTCGGAGACAGGCAGGCTGTAAGGAGCATAAACAGAATCCTGCTTGACTTGAGAAGTATTCTGTTTTCAAATACATCAAAATGTACCCAACCAATGGTGTAGTCACAAGGCTTTACCTTATTCCTAACAAAACATTTGCTGAGAAATTAATGCAACCTCCTAGGAAACCTGAAAAAAATCTCCCATATCAATGCAATCCATGAAAAGACTGGAAGATAGATTAGATAGAATAAAAAGCAAAAAAGGTTTAGAATATAGCATACTAGAATATTTGTAATTGAAGGGTATAAAAAAAAAAAAAAAAAAAAGAAAAACCCACACACCTTTCCAATCTGCAGGACTGTAATTTTTCTGTAAAATGCAATATGGCAACCTGGAGGCATTCTGTAGACAGATGGTGTCTCTTTCTTGTGCGATTGGCTTACTGATTTTCCCAGATGCCTGCACTAGGATAGACATTCGATTTTGAGCATCCCATGCAACGAAAATTGCATTTGTGGTGAAATAGCCCCCATGTCTAAAGGGATGCAGACCCTGCAGTTTTCCTCACTAGAGCCCCGCAGGTGCAGCAGCTGATTGATAATTAAAAAAACCACTACTATACAGATTCACTTTGTACATGGACACAGACAAACAGTTATTTCTACAGGATAACAAAGGGTAGGACTCTGCAACAAAGTCCGTTAAAATACTTGCAATGTATATAGATCACCTAGAGGGCAATATTTCCCCCCCCCCCCCCCTAAACAAACGTGGAGTTACTCTTTAAAAAGTTAAACTCAATTTTCCTGTTCTGTATTACCAGACTGCTGTTTTTTTCAGTTTGTTTTAGAGACTTTTCAAATGGAAGCTGATCAGGAAGGGCTATTAACATGCATGGCAATGGCAGCCACCGAGCACTGCTGGCTGCAACCTGGCTGTGCTAGTTCCGGGGTAGAGTACCCAATACAACAAAGAACAGGAAAGCTTTGGGAATATATTTTGTATCTCGCCTTGTTTTGATTTAAAAACAATTTATAAGTTAACCCCCCTACAGAAATTCCATACAGTTTGACCCCTCCGCAGCCACCATAGATAAGGAGTCCGACCCCCTTTGCAGTATACAGGCAACATCCTCCACAGAGCCCTATACATACTTCTATGGCAGGATACCAACCAAGTCAGAAGAGCAGGAATGACAGTCTCTATTCCTCTGACAGGTTTGCTTTAAAATTATCTGGTATGAAAAATTCACAATAAAATTTGTTTAAAAAAAAAAATTATCTGGTATTCGCCGAAAAGCAACAGCTTCATTTTATTGCAGGCTCCATGATGCACTGTTCTGTGGCCAGGAGTAAAATAAATGCCCTCCGTAAGCTAAGTGTCTAAAGACTTCAATCAATGCCATCAGAAGGTGTAAAAGACCATATATTGTCTTTGGACTTCTGTGTTGAACAAAATGGTGGGAGTAAAAGAAAAGTAGGTGCTTCTGTTGCCTTGAAGGAGCAAAGCACAGGTATGCTTTGCATCGTATATTACAGGTGCATCTCAAATTTTCAGTTCGTGAAAACCCAAAATTCAGTGTCTCAGAAAATCAGATTACATAGGACCATAAAAAAAAATTAAAAAAAAAAAAAAGAAGATTTTTAATACAGAAATGTTGGCTTACTGACAAGTATGACCATGAACAGATGAACAGTATAATATGAACTCAAAACTTGGTCAGGGCTCCTCTTGCATGAAATACTGCATCCATGCGGCGTGGCATCGAGCCAATCAGCCTGTGGCACTGCGGAGGTATTATGAAAGCCTATGTTGCTTTGATAGTGGCCTTCAGCTCGTCTGAAATGTTGGGTCTGGTGTCTCATCTTCCACTGACAATAATCCACAGATTCTCGATGGGGTTTAGTTCAGACGAGTTTGCAGGCAGATCATAACAGTGATACCATGATCATTAAACCAGGTATTGGTACTTTTGGCAGTGTGGGCAGGTGCCAAGTCCTTCTGTAAAATAAATCAGCATCTCCATGAAGCTGGTCAGCAGAGGGAAGCATGAAGCGCTCTAGAATTTCCTGGTAGGGCTGTACTGACTTTGGACATAATAAAACACAGTGGACCAACACCATGGCTCCCCAAACCATTACTGAATGTGGAAACCTCACACTGGACCTCATACAACTTGGATTCTGTGCCCCTCTACTCCAGACTCGGACCTTGATTCCCAAAAAAAACTCGCCTGAGCTAAACCCCATAGAGAATCTGTGGGGTATTTTCAGAGGAAGATGAGACACCAGACCCAACAATGCAGACAAACCTGAAGGTTGCTACCAAAGCAACCTGGACTTTCACAACACCTCAGCAGTGCCACAGGCTGATCACCTCCATGCCATGCCACATTGATGCAGTAATTCATGCAAAAAGGAGCCCCAACCAATTATTGAGTGCATACTATACTGTACATGGACATACTTTTAAGTAAGCCAACATTTCTGTTATAAAATTTTTTTTTTTTTTTTTTTTTTATTAGTCTTATGCAATATTCTAATTTTCTGAGATACTGAACTTTGGGTTTTCACTAGCTGTAAGCTATAATTATCAAAATTAAAAAATAAATAAATGCTTCAAAATGTATCACTCTGTATGTAACGCATCTATATAAAATAGGAGTTTCACTTTTTGAATTGCATTACTGAAATTAAGTTTTTTATGATGTTCCAATTTTATGAGATGCACCTGTAATTCCTAGCGTACGTTAATTTACTACCAATATTAATTTCCAGCACATATCTCTTCAACTCTCAAGTGCAAACATTCAGATGCAGTTAGTAAATACAAATCATGTCATTACAGAGGAGGAAGCGAGGGTAAGAACAAGGGTGACCACATGGATTACTGATCACGGTAAAGAGAATGCAGGGAGACACAACATTGTTTTTCAAGCAACAAAATAAGACAAGTGAGGAACCTATCAGGGTTTAAAGGAGGATATGAAACCGGTTAGATCAGTAATTCTGTGCTTTGAGGCAATAAGAAACTGCTGATGAAAATACACTTGCCTATGAATGCCACTCTTTTGTGTTTATCAGTGATGTACTGTGTTTTTCACTTGACCATGCAGCTGCTCTATACACGTGACGCTGCACCCATGTGGAACAAATTACGTACACATGAACCCGTGGGAGTACATAAACAAACACATCCACATTTAAATGCACACACTTCACCTGTGCATATTTATGGGTGATAATTTGTGTCCCGATTTTACCCTTGTGCACCTGGGTGGCGACAAGTTCTTCTGGCTGCCGGAGCCATACTCGGTCACAGCAGAAACCAATTCTTCCTTTATATGCAGAGAAGGGAACGATGTGTTAAAGTGATTGTAAGGTTTTTTGTTTTTTTTTTGCAAAACAACAAACATGTTATACCTACCTGCTCTGTGCAGGGGTATTGCACAGAGCAGCCCCGATCTTCCTCTTCTGGCGTGCCCCCACAGAGAGCCGCTTTCCATGAGGGCACGCGCACGCCAATGGCTCCTGCTATCAATCTGTTCAATGAGGACCAGAGACAGCAGCTGGAGCTACTGGGCTTGTGCTCATCGCTGGAACGATTGGGTTCAGGTTAAAATAAGGGGGGGGGGGGGTGTCTAGGGGAAAGCTGCAGCACTAAAGGTTTTTCACCTTAATGCATAGAATGCATTAAGGTGAAAAACCTTGAGACTTTTCAACTCCTTTAAAAGTATAACTATGGCCTCCCATATAACAAGAACACAAAAGAAATAAATATTACAGGAAATGTTTTATATAGAAAAGCACAGCCGATTCCACGTGGACAGCAGAATACATAAAAAAAAAAAAAAAAAAAAAAAAATTTGTCTTTGAGTCCCCTTCCCCCAAAGTACCTTGTCCCCATATTGAAAAGGACAAGGGCCTTTTCCCCACAACCCTAGCCTGGTGGTTTTAGGGGTGCAGTGGTGGGTAACGCATCAGAATATGGTAGCCCCCCTCTAACAAGGGATCCCCCAGATCCCAGTCCCCCCCATGTGAATGAGAATGGGGTACCTCTACTCATTCTCACAAAAAAAAAAAAAAAAAGTGTAGGACTGATTTTTTTTTTAATAAAGTCTTGATGTAGATCCATTGTTCAATCACGATGAACACCACTGGCCACTCGCAAGCAGGAAAAAAGCCGCTCCCAACACTTGGCTCCTTAAGCTATTTAAGTAAATGAAGGGGCCGGGTCAATTACATCACAAGGAGGCAGGACACCCTGTGGTGTCATTGATGGGGGTGGGGTCAATGATGCCAGAAAGAGTGGCATGTCAAATGTCGACGATGAATCTGGGGACTTTTTTTTTTTTTTTAATATAAAAAAGGACTCTAGAAAGACGGTCTGCTGTTTTTTTTTTTTACACTAGTCATTTTTTTGGTGAATGAGTAGGGGTACTATGTACTCCATTACTCATTCACATTGGCGGCCACAAGATTCCGATTAGTCACCCCCCCCCCCACCTGTACCCCTACAACCACCGGGCCAGGGTTGTGGGGAAGGAGCCCTTGTCCTCCACTCCACCTCCTCCCCCCACCATGTTGAGGGCATGTAGCCCATATAGTTCCGGGGAGGTTTGAGGGAAGGGGCTGCATGCTCTAGACCGCCCCCTCTGCTTTTCTGGCCTGCCAGGCTGTATGCTCAGATAAGGGTCTGGTATGGACTGGGGGGTACGGACTTTGTTTACATTCTGCTGTCAGCGGAAATTCCCTGCTGACAGCAGAGGTAAGTCATGGTAGATAGGATGTCACCAGGTGCCGTGCCGTCTCCTTAAAACCCAGCAGCTCTGAGCTGAACTGTCACATTTTAGCAATGATGGGAATACCACTGCAGCTCATGCTGTAAAAAACGTGTTAAAGTGGAGTTCCGGGCACAAAAACGATTTTTTTTTTTTGTGCCCCTCCGCTAGGTAGAGCTTACCTGAAAAGGAATTGGATAGTTATTTTTATTTTTTTTGTTTACTCACCTTTTTATTGAAGATCGTAAATACTCACCTCTGACTGCTTCCTCCCTCGGCGGCCGCGGCTCACCCCGTCACTTCCTGCCTCGCGATGATTCCTGGGAGCTAAACGTCATAGCTCCCAGGAATCAATGCGACGGCACCGGCCCCGCTCATCATATGCGGGCAACGCCGCATTCCCCTGCTAAACAGCTTCTGGGCATGCCCAGAAGCTGTTTAGGAATGCGGCGCCGCACCGGAAGTGACGAGAGGGGCCGGTGCAGTGCATTCTGGGACACGAAGACGCGGAAGAAGACAGAGAAGAGGACAGAGAAGAGGACCGCGCCGGCTTCAGCTGCCCACAACAGAGATGGAAACGCTGTGGAAGAAATTTTCTAAGTAAGTATTTCTTCTAAAAGGTAAGTGCGAACCGGGACAGATCAGAGGCTAGCCATTGTGGAATGTGCTAGCCCTGACTGTCCCGGGGGTATGTTCAGCATAAAAATCATTTCTGTGCCCGGAACTCCGCTTTAAATACCGTAAAAAAAAAAAAAAAAATTCACTTATGCGGTATTTAATATGTGCCATTTTTGTAATTTGCACATTCATGAATTAAAGTGGTTGTAAAAGTAAATTGAAAAAAAAACAAACCTCTCTATACTTACCTGCTCTGTGCAGTGGTCCCGAATCTCCTCTCTCCAGGTCCCCTGCTGGTGCTACTGGCTCCTCCTCTACATCCAGTGCTGCTTCTCATGGGGGCATTTGTGTATGCCTACACCCAAGCCCCGCCCCCTCATCACTGGCTTTGATTGACAGTAATGGGAGACAATCTGGCGAGACCCGGAAGTAAGGGGAGAGAAAAGCTGCAGATATGCACAGCACTGGATCGAATGAGGACTCGGGTTAGCAGAGAGGGGGGGGGGGGGGAATACAGATAACTAAACATTTTTTACCTTGATAAAAGAAATGCATTAAAAAGGTAAGAAATGTTTAGGCTTTAGAACCACTTTAAATACCGCATGAGTTATTTTAATTCAAATAATCATGCAGTTTTTACCTTTTAGTGAACCGAGCCCAGTGTGGCAGGCCCAGATAAGAGCAAAGGTCTCCATATTATTTTTTATGGAAGGTTAACTTTAAGATAGCGGGGTCAGATGTAATGATTACATCAAGGATCCATTACTGGAATATTTCTGTGAATTCTGCTAATTATAAGCTACAAACAAGGTTACTGTAAGTATCTTCATGGAGTTCCAGCAACCAGTCACAGTGCCTCTAATTGGTAAACACTTAACTTGAGTTAACATTCAGTAACGTGCGATCACCAATTAAAAGATGTGATATAAAGGGTTACTTTGACCAAACATGTTTCAATTCCCTGCGGTTGCTGGCAAGTATAATTAAATACTAGCTTCCTATTTGTATCCTCCACTTCAATAGAGGATCATATGATCCAAATTTTTATGATTCTACTCAACTGCCACAACCATAACAAAGCCCAATGATGCTGCAAATTCTATCCAGACTGAACATGGATAGATGACACCTCACAAATTACTTTAGGGAAATATCACCACTGGATTTCCATAAAAGTATAGGTAGCCATACTATTGGTGCCGAACCAACTAGATTAGAGTAGAGCTGACTTTTAAACTTTAATTTTTCCTCGTATTTCAATGTGCAACTTTGTACAAGAGATCCTTTCTATAAAAGTATATACAAGTCTGTCTACAATGTGCATTACTGCATGAATGTTCTTCCCACCCCACCACATTTCTTTGTTTGTGCTTCATGCAAAGTGAGGGAGAAAATACCAATGATCTTTTTTCTGCAGCAAACTGATACAATTGTGCATTACTGCTCATACAATAGTCATGTGGCACCATTCGTTTCTTTGGATCTCAAAGTGCAAAAATATATTTAAAAAAAAAAAAAAATGAGCAGTATTTTTTTTTCCTTGCACTGCAATTCAGTGGAGGGATTTGAACAGCATTCACAAGAACTCTGTTTGAACCATCCCTGCATCATCCTGCATTGAAAACCATATGCTACACCACAGGCAAATGCACAGATGTGAACAGGCCCTACTGAAGGCTGAAAAATCCCAAGAGTTAGATTGCTAAAAATGCCGGAAGAATAAAATCTGGTGACTTACTTTTTTTTTTGCTGGCCTTCTGGCTTCTATACTGTAAAAACTACTTGCAGCTCAAATAAAATTGGAAAAAAAAAACCCAATGCATCACACATACAAATTTGCTTACTTCTATATTCTTCTCTTCTGTATATTTAAATGTACTTATTTTTTATTACAGGTACTAATATAGTGCTGTCAATTTACACATAGCTTAACATATTACATTTATAGTACATTCACATCAGTCCCTGCACTCAAGGAGCTTAAAGTGGAGTTCCGGCCTATTTTGCAACTTTAGTGATTCCTGGAGTGCTCGCTATGCTGATCAAAAATTTTTTTTCGGGGGTCCCTTACCTTATTTTCAGGGCATTTTTGATTATACTTCCTCCTTCTCCCCCCTCTGTGACTGCAGCCACCGACATCACTTTCGCCTTTGCATTGCATCCTGGGAGCTGTTTGTCATCACTCCCAGGAGGCTGGAATCAGGAAGAACTCCCAGAACACTCCCTGGAATCAGGAAGAAGTACACTGCGGCTTCAGATGCCCACATCCAAGATGGCCGCGCTCAGACAGCGTTTTTAAAACTAAGATTTTGACTAAAATCCAATACTGTACACCTTGTAAGTATGAGAATAGCGGTTCTGTAAAGGGCGATGGATTAGTATTATAGGGGTATTTTTTTAGTTAAAAAAAGGTATTTGATAGGGATGCACCGAAATTTTGGCCACCGAAATTATCGGCCGAAAATGAGCCTCTCTCATTACGGCCGATAATGGGTTAACGGTGCCGAAATTAATATGGCCGCCGTGAGGAAGGAGGAGGGCGCAGCGCAGGGCAGGTTTTAAAAGTCCCGCCTCTGGCCGGCCGCCCGCCTCTCAATGACGTCCCTGTTACTATGATCTCTGCATTAGTGAATGGACATACCAGGCAGGAGGGCGGGGCGAGCGGGGCAAGCGGCCGCTAATACATAGTACTATGTGATCCTTCCTGTCAGCTCAGCGGGACTATGACTATGTGTGAATGAGATCTGATCTGACCTGACAGCGGGCGGGGGGGTGGGTTGGAGTGGCCGCTATTAGCTGTAACTATGTGAGCCTTTCACTTCCTTGTCAGCGGAGATACATGCCTGACAAGGAAGTGAAGCGCTTGCAAATAGAGCTTTCTTTTGGTGGTATTTGATCACCTGTGCGATTTTTATTTTTTGCGCTATAAACAAAGAGCGACAAAAAAAAAAAAAAAAAAAAAATTTAAATTAAATAGACCTCATTCAATTAATGTATGCAATGCCATGACCAATATTTGCTAAAATCTATATTTAAAGTCTTTACTTGAGATTTAACAGAAGGAGCGACACTTAAGCAAAAAATAGGAAACTGCAGTTTCAAACCAGAAAAAGAACAAAAATAAATACTTAGTGGTGACATCTGCTGGTCAGCGTCAACAATGCAGAGGGACTCAGTCGCTTAACAGAGATGGTGGCTTCCTATTTTAAGGCTATGCTTATTTCCAGTCAAAAGGTACCCATTGGATTTCTTCCTACACCAAGCTGGGTTAACAATTATGAAGAAGTCCCTCAATACTAGCATACCAACATTTCCACAACCAGGAACTTTCACACTGCAAGTACCCCTAAAGTGACTAGAAGCAATGGATTCTGCAAGGTACCAACTGTTGCCTAGAACAGCCTTTTTCAACCAGGGTGCCTTGGCAAAATGCCTAGAAATTGCCCAAAAAAATTGTATATAAGCCAGTGGGTGGATCAAGCCTGCCACAAGTTTTAATTGTGCACCATTACAATTATCGGTTGATAAGGAAGATGTTGGGCCCTTGCACAGCATCCTTGTTTGCCCCACCCCGGCCCCTCTCAATCGACTCTGGGGTCAAATTAGCTGAATGAGGAAGAGATACTGAAATAGAAGAGAAACACTGGAATACTAATTAGTACCAGTGTGCAAAGGTGTGTTTGCTTTGGAAGAATAATCTTCTCTAACGGGTGTCCTACGTGTGTGGTTGTAAAACTGTTAGTTTCGTTTTTAAGGGTGCCTTGACTTAAAATAGTTGAGAAACACTGGTCTATACATCATGCCTCCATTACGATTAGCCTCCAGGTATTTTTAGCAGTTTAAGAGATGTAAAAATGTATTTTGTGTCTGAACCTGGGGAGGACCTATGCAGAAGGCATACAGAATTTGTCGTCTATACCCACCCTGTCTTTGTTGATAGTCAGCAGATACCATGTTTCTGAGCTTGCTCCCACCATGCCATCATCGTGGCACATGATGTGCTGAATGGAAAGATTGTACCGAATTACGGTTTTCTTGTTCCCATTTCTAATCTGCTAAATTAAGAAATACTGAAGAGGAGACATGATGATTACACACAGGTCTTGATATTCTTTTTTTTTATATATTCTTCTACATTTGTATGACTTATCAGCAAACCCCAAATGACACCCTTTGTGACGGTACTGACCAATTAGGTCTCTTTTCTGTATACTCAAGATGATACGAATTAAGCCATGGGGATTTCACAAACCGGGACCGGTGAAGCGGCATCTGACAGAGGGGGGGGATCGCGGGACTTTGGTTTAGCGGGAGATGGAGATAGTAAGATGACCTTACACTGGACCCCCTATCTAATGGCCTTACCACCCCATGCATACTGGAGCCAGTTTAGGTATATGACATTTAACCTAGAAGTAGGTTTATAGACCACAATGGAATAAACTCACATGAATGAGCAACCAACAACTTGTTTCCTTGGTTGGGATCAAACAAAGCACCATCACTACAAGGCAAGATTGGTACTGACTGAGCACCTGCTGAACTAAGAAAATAAAAAAACGTGCAAGCAGGAATGTGTGTTGGGAAAGAACAGGGCCAGGGCATCACTGACAAACCTCAGCGCACTTATTAATCAAGTAAGCAATGATGAAGCAGACACTTCAACTATTGCAATACTATTTCCTCATATAAAGAGGGGGAGGAATTCCAAGACAATGACCAGACACAAGACGGTCAGGTCACATGATGAAGCTTATGTCTCCACTTTAATTACACAGCACAGGAAAAGATGCTGAAGGAAGAAATATCACAATGAATCATAATGTAGAAATAAAAGCTGACACACCAAGGATAGCTGGAGATCATTTTTCAGTCTAAGATACATGTCCCAAATTTGACTGGCATATCATTGCAATCATCGTTTAATGCCCCCCATCGCAGTTTATTGACTTAGTATATATAAAAAGCGGACCATACAATTATATGTATAGTATAAGGCGTGAAAAATGACATGCAACATTTTTTTATTTATTTATTTATTTTTTTTTAATATTTCATACTTCTTGTGTAGGGATTGAGGAAAATGCTGTAGGAGTTGGAACCTGGAACCCATTTCAGGCCCCATTCACACTTAGGGATTTGAAAATTGTGGGCGGAATTGCTGGAATCCCAAATCGCATGGCAATCACTGCAAAATGCACATCACGTGTTTGGATGCCATTCATTCTAAATGGCAGGACTATGCCAAGATTGTTTCGCCACAAATACGCATTTAAATATCCATATCTGCTACGCAAAGTGTGAAAAAGGCCTCAAGATTGGGCAAACCTAGTAGATTTGCTGATCTATGGCCAGCTTTGACACGTCAACAAATATTGGTGGATGGATTCATGTGTAGGCACAACCCAACCCGCTTTCCATTTCAGCAACAAGTTTCCTCCCAAATAAGCATGCTTAGATAACCCAAAAGAACACATCAAGTGACCCAAGGGAGAGGAGAAACTGCGGCATAGGGCATGCATTAGCAATACCTTAGGTTGGCAGTCATCTCCCAATCAAAAGTAGTTGTGTCAAGCAATCTTATATGAAGATCGTGTAACAAAAAATGTCAGCGCTGTAGAAAAATAAAGAAAACTAGAGCGGCTAGCAAAATAGTGCAAATTATACATACACCCAAAGAATGAATATAAAACAGTTGCAGTGCTCAAAACTAGTATAAACATAATAAAAAAATAAAAATAAAAAGTCCAATGTGTGTCCAAAAAAAAATATATATAAATCCAATACAAGAAAGAAGTGTCCCAGTGTAAAGAACAAAAAAAAAATTATATTAAGCAAATCTATTAAAACGTGAACGTTGTCCTCCACTGTATACTGTGCACACTCACCGGAGCTAGTTGCTGTCAAAGTTATAAGACCGCAATAGAGAATGTAGCTACTGGCGTCTAGGTCCTGAAGAGCAAAATTGGCCAATACAGAGAGTCTCCTCATGTGGAACCGTGGCATCAATTAAGTGAATACGCACATCCAAATAAAGAATATAGAGATACTCCTAGTGTAGTAATCCATACAAAAAATATTTAATAAAAAATGCAAAATAGTTAAAATTACACTGACAAATCGCAGTATAAAAGAAATGGAAAGGAGGTACTACCAAATAAAAAAGGCAAAGATGTATCTAGTCACATCAGGAGCCACCACCTCAGATATTAAAGTGGTGGCTGGACCTCAGGTATTTCTCAAAAGCCCTACGGCCGTTTCGCTTCACTCGCATTATCAGGAGCATTTTTTTATTTATTTATTTTTATTAAGTTTAATCTAGTTTGAGCGCTGTAACTGTTTTATATTCAATCTTATATGAAACTTGAGCTTGCTTCTGTCTCTTGAGTGCATGTGTCCAGTGGCGTCACCACTGCAAGTACAATGTGACTGGTCCTGTCACTGCCCTTTGATACTCGAGCCCTGAATTTTTTGATTGGCAACCTGCGCAGCCAATTGGAAGCCCAGGCTACAGTATGAACCATTGGTAAGGAGTTTTCTTACATTCGCAGCAAGTGACATGAAAAGAAAATTTCATCAAGCTTTGCAGGTTTTATGCAAGCCTTGTTACTAAACCCAGGACCCTGCACTCACTATATCTGGTCTCCCACAGTACACAGAACATGGTGACCAAAAAAGGCAAGCAAGCGGTAGTTGATCTTTTCCCCGTTACTCAATTACCATGCCTTGCGCTACACGGAGTCTCTGTGTGAAGACAGCCATATTGAAAGGGGAAAAGGGCTTTTCTTTTTTATTTCAAAGCGGTCCACGGATGACTGGTGGAGTAATGTTGGAGAGGGGCAGAAGACCATATGTACTGATAAATGGGGATTGGTGGTTTAATGTTGAGGTGGAAGAAAAATTGGGTTCTAGTAATCACCAGTGACTTTGATTTGATAATAAAACAAGAACTAAAAAAAAAAAAAAAAAAATCATACAAAAAAACTTTTAGATTTAAAAAACGATACATTTTTCTTTATGGCTGGGTTCACACTAATGCTATTGCAGACATCACATGTGATTCGCACTACATTCCTGTGTACATCACAGGCTATGTCTGTGCGGTCCAAATTCAGCCAGTTTGTATGGCTGAAATTGCATTGCATCAAAATGGTGCAGGACCCTTTATTTTTGCCGCTCTAGAATTGGATCGCATGGGTGTTCAGACCCATGCAAGCCGATTCCATCCAATTCCACAGTTCGCACTGCGTTTTACAAAATTAGAGGCCTTAACAACTCAAATTGACTAAACTAATTGATCAACTAAATTGACACCCGCAGTGGTTCGCAGAACAGTGTGAACTGCCTGCGATTCTGATTAGGTGCAGGATCCCATACAGGAATCGCTGTTGCTCTGGCATCGCACCAGTGGGAACCTTGCTAAATGGACACATTTCTAAAAATCTAAATAAAAAGGTTAAAGTAAAAAGTGCCAGCAGTCAGTAATCAGTGGGCAGTACTAAAAAGTCTTCTGCCCAGGACTATTAGATTAAGAGGAAAAAAAAAAAAACACAAAAACAGGATTTAGGAGATAAAAGGAAACAGAAAATGTAGCAGATAAAAAAAAAAAAAAAAGAAGAAGTATAAAAAAACAGACAAAAGGATGTCACATATTATCAGTATGGCCAAAGCCCATAAAGAGGAGGAAAGGACCATCTATGGGTACAACCAGCAGGTCAAACTTTTACTTGAAGTTATTGCCAGTGGCTAAAGCCACGCGCAATAATCACGGTGTTCTCCTGGTAGGGATGGTGCCCCACTGGGATAACACAATAGCTCGGATGGACGGCTATCCCTTCAACACGGCAAGTTTCGATTGGGGAATTAAACAATTTTCTTTTCCTGCAACTTGCGGTTGCAGGACAGAAAATCATTCAATCGATCTGCCTAAGACTATCAATCACTTTCTGGGCACTGGAAGGAGGGTGGCCTCCCCCCCCGGGATTCTGTGGTGCCTCATGCAGATAGAGGAAGGAGAGGGCAAACAAACCACACTAGTTCCTTTGGATTGAGGCTAGTACACACTATAGAGGAATATGCTTTGTTTTATTTATTTCAGAGGCTTACAACCACTTTAAGCCAGTCTGCTGAACCATGCAAATTTCAATCCATGTATGGGCACCCTGGTTGTACACAAGTCAATGTATTGATCGCTTTGTGTACAACCAGCCTGTCTGGTTTTTCCTGAATGATTAGTACCACAGGCAATAGCCGGCAACACTAATCATTGGGAATACTCCTATTATCACAGACTATGTTGATGGGGGAAATCTAGCATTGTTCTTTACTTCCACCAATGGTGGAACAAAAATTGCATATTATATGGCCTGCCCCAATGGAGAAGTTTCCCATGGCTGCTGGACAACTAAAATTGTCCACATATTTCACTAGAAAGGCAACAAAGAAGAAGCTGGCAACTACAGGCCAGGGTGTTTCATATCTGCTGTAGTTAAATTAATAGAATCACCAAAAAATGATCACTTAAAACCACAGAACTTACTGGACTCAAACAGCATGGCTCTTCAGAAAGGGAGCGATGGCCAATAGTTGCAAAATCACCTACTGGCCCCCCTGATCCCGCCACTATCAGAGGCCCCTCCTCCTTCTGCAGAAGCCGCTCACTGACAAAAGGGAACCAGAGTTGCAGGATCATCTCATTGGACCAGATTAAAAATAAGCAAGTACATACAACTTTCATGTATACAGGGTAAGGCAAGATAGGTAGGAGGATCTTGGTGGGGGTGGGGAGTGGCAGATGAATTCCAGGAAGTAAATGGTACATGAATCTTCTGCCCTTACTCAAGATGGCCACAGCCAGAAATGCTTGGGAGGAGTGTTTTTCAAAGAAAAATAAAAGCATGGAGACCTGGATGGATAGGTAGGTTTGCTTTGTATATGAAAAAAATAATTAACCATTTTTGGTTTGTGGTGCTCAGATGCAGTCATGTTTTGCATTAAGTATGAATGTGAAATAAAATGGAAACTAATTTTCTTTCAGAAATCTCCATAGTTGTTAACTGTTCCTGATATCCATGGACATTCCCAGATTTCAAAAAGGTATACACCTGGGTCCTGAAAAACAAATATGGCAAAATCTGTTTTACAGGCATGCTCCCTTCGGTATTATTATAACAGAATATTGTAGGGAAAAAAAAAAAAAAAAATAGGAGGACCATAAAAATGTCATAATCGAATTGCAGTGTATCAAAGTCCTTTAAATACTACGATGAGGCACACAGATACCCCATTTCAAGGGAAAATCTTTCATAGAAATAATTTTCAAGGCTTCCTACAGACAAAGGAAACACCCCCATTGAGTGAGAAGGAATGGTTCCTACCATCATAATGGGATCAGATCTAATACAATGCTATTTTTGGAAACATTGGTTCCAGGCTACATTCATGACTGCGGTGTCATTAATAATGTGGTCAGGATTGGGATTCAGGTATGAGCCTCTCTGCAGGATGGTACACTATGAGCAGTTCTGTGATCAGTAACATGTCAGACGACGTGTTATATAATAGGAAACCAATCCCCGTACATGTAACATGCACACTTGCATAACATCAATCATTTGCCCATTCTCTAAGGGCTCATTATTAGATGTATTGTCACGCATGTTGATTTTTCAGTACAGATAAAATAAATTGACTAAAGAAAAAAAAAAAAAAAAAAGTGATTGTTGAACAGAGTGTATTCACACCAACAGGTTGTGTTGCAATGTTTGCAATAGAAGGGTAACAGGAGTATTTAAACATGTACGAAGCCTAGAAGTCAACATTAGTGTATGTTTCCTGGTGTATACGAGCCTTAGGCTCCATGTACACGGGACGTTGTTAAAAGTCCCTTTGAATGCTGGAATTTTTAGGACGTTTGAAACGTCCGTTCGGTCGCGTTTAGCGGGCGTTTACATTTAGAAGCGTTCCTAGAGGTCAAAAAAATGATTCCCCTTTAAAATGGAAAAACGCGAACGCTAAACGCGGGTCATCGCGTTCAGACGCGTTTGTGCGTTTGAAACGCTGGGAAACACACGTTCGAACGCAAATAATTGCGTTCTAAAAAAAAGTCCCTGAACTCAACTGCCTGCAAATGACTGTAAACGACCTGGTGTACATGGACAGATAAGATAAAATGTAGATGGGTTCAGGGGCTTCTGAAAAAAACGCCCAACTGCTCCTAAACGGTCATTTCCAGCGCCCCGTGTACGTGGAGCCTAAAACATGAACCAAAACAGATTAACGCAATGTAGGTTATTTTTTTTGGGGGGGGGGGGGGGATATTTGTGCAGATGACGTCTAAACCACAGTACGGAATCTTAAAATAAATAAATATATATATATATATATATATATATATACACACACACACACACACACACACACACACACACATACATACATATACATATCCCTCTATGTGTTCCTTATACTATCCAAAAAAACTAACACCTCCACTTCTTTTTATGGGCTCTCAGACATCAGTCTCCTTACACAGTATGTGTGCCCACTTCTACCTAATGCCATTTGCTCTTATTTCTACAATGTGTTGTATATCACTGTCTTGTTTTCTACATGTTCTGGTCCAAACTAAGATATTTACTACTCCCACCTTACTCCCTGTACAGCAATCACAAACCATTTTGCATTGCATCTCCATTAAGTCATTTGGCAAAAATGTCCTACTCAAGGAATCTTGAGATATCTTCACTTGCAGTAGGGGTGGTGTCTTCACTGCAGGGGTTAACTGCTCTTTTAGGTCTGGGGGCATGGAAAAGATGATTACTTACAGGATCCTGCAAAGTCTTCTCCCCCCTTCTCCTAAGGTCTAAGTCCCGACATCATCAAGACGAAAGCAGGGTTTATAACCATGCATTAGATGTGAGGACGCCCTGCATTGGATGTGAAGACGATAAGGAACAGTCCACTGCCATAGCATGGGGGAGCAGAGGTTCAGGTTGGTAAAACAGTTTTTCATACTCTCCTAAACCTAAAAACTATCAGTGCGGTGGAACTTTCAGATTTCCTAGAGTTGGGCAACAACCTGGTGCACTTCATTTTTATATCAAGAGCTGAAAAGAGCCGATAAAATAGTTATTTTTAAAGCCTGCAAAAATCACTATGTGACACTTCCAAAAAAAAATAAAATAAAATAAGTAAACAAACAAAAAAACAAAATCGTGTGGTGCACTGAAACATGCATCACACTGGTCCCTGATGTAGCTCATATGGACAGCGGCCCGAGCAGTAAATCGCTACCATGCTGCCTAGTGTGAACCAGTCCTAAGGGTTCATTTACAGATACTGCGATGACCTGCGACTTTTCCGCATTGCATCAAAGTTCACTGCTAGGGTAGAGAGAAAACAATTGTTTTCAAAGTGCCCTGTATAGCGTTTTAGCATGTGGTGCTGTGTGAACAAACACTGGAAGGAACCTGCTGTAAGAAAAACCCCTACTGTTCCTCGTGAGGACATCGGACTACACATCATCAACAGTACATAAATGTGATGCCTGGATACCTTTCAGTTTTGTTTATTCATGTTGTCAGTGCTCAGCAAGTTACTTTCACTTGCGTTTTCCTAACAGTTATACACCAAATAAAGAAACAGTTATACACCAAATAAAGAAACAGAAAGTAGTATTGCTTGATGTCGCACTTCATATCTGGACATATCTGACAGTGATCAGCATTATTCCATAACGACATAAAATTAACCTCATGACATCTCACAATAAACATGGATGGTATAGAGCAGGGGTAGGGAAACTATGGCTCGCGAGCCAGACGTGGCTCTTTTGATGGCAGCATCTGGCGCGCAGACAAATCTTTAATAAAAGGGGGGCGTGTCCCGACGTGAGCCGCGCTGGACATGTAGACCCAGAGCTCCGCCGCGTCTACCACTCAATCCAGTGCCATCCGCGTAGCTGTGCCAGGTGCCAAGGAGATTTCTGCACCCATCGATGGTACACTTTGTGGGCTACCCTCAGTTCGTCTCTGGGTGACCGGATTGCCGCACTACGGACCCCGCGGCCTACTCGCGGTACCACCGCCGACTCATGTGCTGTGCATCTGAGGGCCTTGAATCACCGCCCGGTAAGGAGACCTGCCATCCGCTCCCTGTGCCCCGACAGACACAATCTCCTTCCCCTCTGACACCCAGGGACCCGCCTTTCACATCCACTTCTGAGGCCTTCACCGGCCTGCCGCCATTTTCTCAGGGCCTATACTCGCCTCCATCACTCGCAGACCTGCAGGTGGCCTCATTGCATACCTGCCTGCTCTGCTCTCTTCCCGACCGGACTCCAGGCACTTTCACACGGCTCCATCTACTCACTGTATAGCTGCGGCCCATGAATATGAATATTAAATAAAAGGTTCCCGACCCCTGAAATAGAGTGTATGGCTCTCATGGAAATACGTGGTGTTCATGGCTCTCTCAGCCAAAAAGGTTCCTGATCCCTGGTATAGAGGCACTCACTCTATCCCATTGGTGTCCAACCTTTTGGCTTCTCTGGGCCACATTGAGTGTAGAGAAATTTTCTCTGGCCACATGTAAAATATATACTATTAGTTAAAGTGTGTGCAGTAGCCCCCTCACACTTGAGGTCCCTCTCTGTCCACGAGTGTCTCAGCTGTCCGAGATTCTCCTTCCTGATTGGCTGAGACAATCCCGCTGCTGTCAATCAAAGTCAGCTAGCCAGAGGAGGGGGGGGGGGGGGCGCGGTCGGGGTCAGGTCAGGGGGTCCATGTCTGAATGGACAAAGGGAGCTATGATTCAGCTTGGGTGCCCCCATAGCAAGCTGCTTGCTTTGGGGGCACTGAACAGGAGGGAGGGGAATGGATCACAGAAAATGGACAGGAAAAGAGGAGGATCCGGGCTGTTCAAATCCACTGCAATAGAGAATGCTTGCATGTGACTTACCAGAACTCAAGGCAAATCGTGCTGAAGTCGCACCAAAGTAGTGCAGGAACCTTTATCTTTTTGAGTCGCACCAATTAGAACGGTTCCATTGCCGTTAATGGGGCGTGACTAGTCATGTGACTTTGAATTCTCAAGTCAAATGACAAGTCATGGCAGTGTGAACTGGGGCTAAACAACAGCAGCATGAATTTAGAGTGTAAAGAGAACTTCTACGACAAGGATTTATATGTGACCAATTCTTTTTTAAATTTATGATTGTGCCAACAAGTACTGTATACAAGATTTGAAAAACAGGAAACAGAAACGAGGAAAACACAGTAAATCAATTATCAGAGACGTAAGGACAAACACACACAAAATAAACAGCAGAACGTTCACTCCGTATTGTGAACTATTTTCATAGTTATAAATGATCTCCACAAGCACTGGAAAGTTTCAATATTTCATTGTGCTGGTAAGGAGGAGTTCCCGCTGCTGATTATTACATGATATCTAAGGAGAATACATGTAAAACACCTGAGCGTTTTTCCGTTTTTTTTTTTGTTTTTTTTTCAGTTTTCTGCGCGACACGCAAGTTTTTATACAGCGTTTGAGTTTGAGTGTCTTTTTTTTTTTTTTTTTTTTAAATAGCCAATAGAGAAAATGTGTTGCATCATTTGTTGCTAGGTATTTCAGCTTTCTAAAAAAAAAAAATCCATTATCTTTTATTTCTTTTCTTTTTTCATTAGGGTAAGGGGTTAGAGTAAGCCCCCATTCACACTGGGGCAACGCTACTTCGCACCGCGACCTCCGAGGTCGCGGTGCGAGCAGCGCGCCGCGACCTCGGAGCGGCCGCCACGGACTTCGTAACATTGAAGTCTATGGCGGTCGCCTCCTGGTCGCCCCAAAGAAGCTCCGGACCCTTTTTCTGAGTCGGAGCGACTTGTGTCGCTCCTATCAGAACGGGTCCGCAGCTTCCCTATGGGAGGCGACCTGCGGCGACCTGTGAGGCGACCAGGTCGCCTCACAGGTCGCCCCAGTGTGAACGGGGGCTTAAGGTTAGGATTATTATTTGTTTTCATGTTACGGTTAAGGTGTTAATACTACTACAAATACTTTGAATGTAAAATAAATACAAATATATTATTCATTAATAAATATAAGAAATTAATACTTAATAACATACATATATAACACCTTATAACAAAATCAATTAAATATACATTTTTTGGGGTGTTAACATATTTCATATTTTTAGGGTTATTCTTAATTAAAGGGTCGCACTAGTATGAACAGAGCCTCAGTTTTCTTTATTGCAGAGACATTGCAATTGGGTGGCTTTTTCTTTGATACTCCCATTTTGTTTAATTTAGGACTACAAGTCAGTTAGTTAGTGTTTATGCTTTGAAGATGAAGACAGAGTGGTTGAGTAGCTTAGCAAAAGTAAAACTAGGCAAAGTTGCAACAACGCAGCTCCAAATAAATGCAGTGTGTTGTCCGCTTACTATAGAAAATGAACAGTCGCAAGCATTTCTGGCAGGTCAACAGGTATTCTTTTGTACTTGCAGTATCTAATTTATTTTAATTTATTTTTTTTGCCTTGGCTTTAAACATTTAATAAAAAAGAAAAAAAGAAAATGAAGAAAGAACACAACACGAGTGGGAGAAACAACTGGAAGCCTGCTATACGTATTAGCAAAATATAAGATTTTTTTCTTACAGTGCAAATTAATTTCACAAGAATTCTTTAAATCCCTAAAGAGCCATCGTGACCACGTCAGGCCTTCAAAAGCCTTCACACAAGTCTGCCCAAGAAAGTTTGTCATATGCCTGAACAGCCTATAAAAGTTTGCTATGCAAAGTAAGACCCGGTTCACACTATTGAGGGTGATTACAGCGATTCCTGCACCCCGAGTCAAAACGCACTGCTGTTTAAAAACACTTGGGGCTGCTATTCCTTCTTAATGCCAGCCCTAAGCATCTCAAACCACAGCACATTTGTGGGTGCAGGGAGGGAAAAAAATCGCATTGTGCAAAAGCACCATGAGATTTACCAGCTGCTGCATTTCCAAAATGGCGTATAAAAACTTTTTTCTGTGGGAAATGCTGGCATGGCAGCCCCTTCAAATTAAGGGGCTGGTGTTCGGTTGATTACTGCCGATCGGTGGATAATGCCTCCAACAATCTGCACATGCGCAGTAGTGATGTCACTCCAGCGCATCTGTCGATAATAATGCCTCTGGTGATCAGCAAAGCGCCTCCGGTGATCAGCAAAGCGCAGAGGCAGAATGTGAGTCAGATTCTACCTCGCTCTTCCTGCGCATGTGCAAGACTTCACAGGCAAAAGACGGTAGAGTCCCACCAGAGTCGAGTTTTGCTCCAGGACGGTCAATCTACAAGTAGGCGAGTACAGAGGAGGAGGTCCTAGGAGCACATGGTTGTGTGTAAAACTACTTGTAATAGAACCTCCTGTGTGCAAGCTTTGCTGATCGTTGGATAATGCCTCCGACGATCTGCACATGCGCAGTGTTGATGTCACGCCAGCTGATCAGAGGCATTATTTGACAATCTGCAGTAATCAACAGAACACCGGAGCAAAGCGAGCCAAAAACCCCACAACAGTGGTATGTTGTTCAGCCAGTAGAAAGACATCTAGACACAGCTGAAATATTTTAACACAGTGCTCCCGATATAAAGCAGACCATAGAGCGGCCAAAGTGTAAACATTACCTCTTATATACAGTTGTGCTCATATGTTTACATACCCTGGCAGAATTTATGATTTCTTGGCAATTTTTCAGAGAATATGAATGATAATACAAAAAAAAAAAAAAACTTTTTCACTCATGGTTAGTGTTTGGCTGAAGCCATTTATCAACTGTGATTACTTTTTTAAAAATCATAATGACAATAGAAACTACCCAAATGAACCTGTTTAAAAAAAAGTTTACATACCCCAGTTCTTAATACCGTGTTTTGCCCCCTTGAACATCAATGACAGCTTGAAGTATTTTGTGGTATTTGTGGATGAGGCTCTTCATCTTCTCAGATGGTAAAGCTGCCCATTCTTCCTGGCCTCCAGTTCCTGTAAATTCTTGGGCTGTCTTGCATGAACTGCACGTTTGAGATCTCCCCAGATTGGTTCAATGATATTGAGGTCAGGAGACTGAGATGGTCACTCCAGAACCTTCACTTTATTCTGCTGTAGCCAATGACGGGTCGACTTGGCCTTGCGTTTAGGATCATTGTCATGTTGGAATGTCCAAGTACGTCCCATGCACAGCTTCCGGGCTGATGAATGCAAATTTTCCTTCAGTATTTTTTTGATAACATACTGCATTCATCTTGCCATCTATTCTGACCAATTTTCCTGTGCCTTTGTAGCTCACACATCCCCAAAACATCAGCGATCCAACTCCGTGTTTCACAGTAGGAATGGTGTACCATAGGCCTTGTTGACTCCTTTCCAAATGTAGAGTATATGGTTGTGGCCAAAAAGATCCATTTTGGTCTCATCACTCCAAATGACTTTGTGCCAGAAGGTTTGAGGCTCGTCTCTGTGCTGTTTGGCGTATTGTAAGCGGGATACTTTTTGGCATTTACGTAGTAATGGCTTTCTTCTGGCGACTCGACCATGCAGCCCATCTTTCTTCAAGCGCCTCCTTATTGTGCATCTTGAAACAGCCACACCACGTTTTCAGAGAGTCCTGTAATTCACCTGAATTTATTTGTGGGTTTTTCTTTGCATCCCAAACAATTTTCCTGGCAGTTGTGGCTGAAATTGTAGTTTGTCTACCTGACCGTGGTTTGGTTTCAACAGAAAAAAAACCTTCATTTTCCACTTCTTCATTCGAGTTTGAACACTGCTGAGTGGCATTCTCAAATTCTTGGATATCTTTTTATATCCCTTTCCGGTTTTATACAGTTCAACTACCTTTTCCCGCAGATCCTTTGACAATTATTTTGCGTTCCCCATGACTCAGAATCCAGAAACGTCAGTGCAGCACTGGATGAAAGATGCAAGGGTCTGTCAGGAGGCCAGAAACTAATTGACCTTTTATACACAAACACTAATTACAAGCAAACAGATCACAGGTGAGGATGGTTACCTTTTAATAGCCATTCAAACCCATTTGTGTCCCCTTGTGTGCATGTTATCAGGCCAAAATCACCAGGGTATGTAAACTTATGATCAGGGTCATTTGGGTAGTTTGTTGTCAGGATTTAAAAAGAGTAAAACACAGCTGATTGATAATAAACGGCTTCAGCCAAACACTGGCCACAAGTGAAAGAAAAGTTTGCGTTATTCATATTTTTGGAAAAATGACCAATAAATCATAAATTCTGCCAGGGTATGTAAACTTATGAGCACAAGTGTATAAAGCAGGAAGTCAGACTGCCAACTCTGTACTGTACTGGGCGCTTAGGAATTAATTTGCCAAGCCCTACAATCTGTGCCCTCAAAACATGTGCCATTTCTGACCCTAAAGACATTAGTGCCATCCACAATGCACTTTCATTCACGTCTTCATGCTGCAACAAATTTATACTGCAGCCACCGCATGCATTCGTTGCACAATGTGGTCAAGAGTAAAGATGGCTGCAGGACAATATCGTAGCCCTGCCATACACAGTTTAAAGGCCAATTCCACCTGCTTTCAGGTTATACTCATGTTTAGGGGTAACAAGAAACATGGTCAGTTCACAGCCCCTCACCTTAAACCATCCTTCCTTACAGAATCTGGCAGTTCTTATCCTTGCTGAATCCGGCCAAATTAGAATTCAAACGCACAGCTATATCATTGATACACAGAGTTGTGAATGAAAAAACTCCCATCTGCCACAGTAGCAAAGGGACCACAGTTTTCAATACAGCAAAAGTGTGTGGATATCTCCACACTTGCATTCTATAGATACTTCCTCCAGTTCTTCAAAGTGGTTGTAAACCCTTTCATATACCCAGTGAAGTGACTTGTCTCAGGTAATACACAGATTAAATAAATCCTCCTACATAAGCTGTACCTGTCTAGCTGCAGTCTTCTCTTCTCTACATCCCTTCAAAGTGCTGATTTTTTTTCAAGCTGGTGTGAGGATTCAGAAAAAAGAAGGGGGCAGAGAGCTGAGGTTACACTCTGCAGAGCTTAGTGGAGAGAGCTCTGAGAGCTGATTGGAGAGCAGAGACACATCCCATCCACACAGCACACAGGATCAGAGCTGAGGCTGTCAATCAGCTGCAGATCCCTCCCTGGTCACCTTTTTGCTCTTGGTGTCAGGAAAACTTGTCAGAAGGGTTTCATGCTGATAGAGGAATGAAGCAGCAGACAGAAATGACACTAAGAGCCGGTTCACACTACCACGACCAGAAAGTCGCCCCGTGACTTGAAGAGACTTGTGAAGAGACAGGTGACTTTGTCTGTGGGGAATGCCTGGCTAATCTCCTTCTTCCTGCAAAGTCTGATAACAAGTCGTGTCAATTAAGATAAGGAGGCGACTCCCATTGAAGTCTATGGGACAGTCGGATCACAGGTCGCCTCAAAAGTAGTACAGGACCCTTTTCTGAAGAAGTTGGAGCAACTTCAGTAGTGCCAATTAAGACGGCACTGATTGATTAACATTGCTTTTGTTATGTCAAGCGACCTGGGGCTACACAAGTCGCCTCACAAGTTGTGCTAGTGTGAATGGGCTCTAAAAGGCCCGTACACACGTACCGATTGTCGGCCGTAAATATTCGGCCAACGTCAGATCGGCCGATTGTCGGCTTGTTAGTATGATGCTTCCGACAACCGACTGCGACTTTTCGGCCGAACAAAATCTGGTGCGCAGGCTATAAAATTTTTGTAGGCCAACAAAGAACGGCCGATTGTTCGTCAGTCTGTACAGATTTTGGCCAACAAAAAGCAGATGAGCAAGACTGGGCATGCTCAGAGAAGAAAAAACACACGGAAAGTAAACCAGAACATGACATCACTTCTGCAGTCGGCTGTTGTTGGCCAACAAAATTCGTGTGCAGTCTTTAGCACTTTTCAACCGACAGGACAGCACCGGACAAAAGACGGCCGAACGGTCGGCCGACAATCGGTGCGTGTGTACGGGCTTTAATGCTCTTAATTGAGATAAGTACACACTGTAAAAGGGATATGCTTTTTTCATATTTCATGTCTGACAATTACAACCACTTTTACTGAAAGCCCAAAAAAAAAAGAAAAATATATAAAAAAAAGGTACAGCTGTATGCCGGAGGTAGAGTCTGCAGGAGCCAGAGCATTGCACCAACAGTCCACTAATAGAAGTTGTAATGTAAACACAAAATAATTATAAAATAGAACAATTATGCAATAAGGGTACATTTATTTAATTTTTTGCAAAAGGTGGAATGTTCCTTTAATGTTCCTTTAAGTGAAGTATATTGCAAAAGACAGATACAGTTCCAGTGTGGATATAAGAGAGTAAATGATGACTGTTTATTAAATGCAGAGCTGATCATCCCCCAGGATCGTACACCAGCCAAAAAATTTGTCTCGGAGAGATGAGCCCTTCGGGCGAGTGCCAGAGCTGACAGACAGGCATCCCATGCCTCACCTTCCCAAAATTAAACCTGTCAAAGTTGCAGATTTCAAAGTACAGACAAAGTCAAAACTTTTTTTTCCTCCTTTGAATAGAGTAGGGAATGTTTAGAAACCCATACTTACCTCCCCCTTCCTCTGTCAGTATTGGTGGAGATTTCCCTTTCCAGATGAGAATTTTCTAAACATAGGCAGCTCCCAGGTTCTCCGCAAAAGGAAAACAACAATGAACAGCCCAGAAAACAGACAGGCCAGCCGGCTATCTCTTCC
Organism: Pelophylax lessonae; assembly: GCF_965119305.1. Lineage (NCBI taxonomy): Eukaryota > Metazoa > Chordata > Amphibia > Anura > Ranidae > Pelophylax > Pelophylax lessonae. The sequence goes on from NC_138776.1 coordinate 96,655,434, forward strand.
CAAGATCCATCCTGTCTTACAAGACAAAGGCCTTTTCACACCACACATCCATTATCTGTACATTGGAGCATTCACTTGAATGGAACACATTCAGCTGACACAGGAAAGAGGAAGAGGGAAGGATTGATAAATAACTTGCAATGGAAAAAATAAATAAACAAAAAAAAAAAACACACACACACGATGCTCCCATGTAGAGAGTGTGATCTACTATAAAAATAATGGCGAAAGAAGGTGGGACCTCTAATCCAGCACATGAATAACTGGAAACATAACAAAAAAGTATCCATGAGCGTGACATAACTGTCTGGTAAGGCGGTGGTTGCCAGGACAGAAGGAGAGATTAGGCGCCACAATGGGTACAGGGACCACAATAATAAAGCGGTCTAAAAAAAAAAAAAAAAAAAAAAAAAAAAGCTGAATTAAAATTACCCTTACAGCAAAACAAATCAAAAAACTTTAAGGGTTACTTAGCAACAAAGCAATTTCTTGTATATATCAACTTGGAATCCAAAGCCAGGTACACCTGATGAGATTATCAGACGAATGATCATCTTTTTTTTTTGCATTCTGGTCTTGTGTTGAAAATGAAGAGGTTATTCAACTTACGAAAATTCTCATATGACAGAATACAACTTCAGAAGTGACATAATTTGTTAAAGCGGAGTTCCAGCTGGGGAAAATAAATAAATAAAGCAGCTACAAACACTATAGCTGCTGACTTTTAATATATAGACATTTACCCGTCCAGGGAGTCCTCACCACAGCCAATTTTCGGATTGGCTGCCGCCACCATTTGTTCTAAGAGAAACCAGCAGTGATGCCCTTCACTTCCAACTTCACAGCCCAGTTCCCTACTGCACGTGGTTGGGGGGGGGTGGCGCCGAACTTCCGCTGTCTCCTGGAAGTGGGAAAGGGTCCCTATCAAAAACAGGTACCGTTTTCCCCCCCTACCCCCTGAAAGGTGCCAAATGTGGCACTGGAGGAGAGGGTGTAGGAGAGGAAGCAGATGAGCAGAAGTTCAACTTTTGGGTTTAAACTTAAAGCGGAGTTCTGGCCTCAATTACCTTTAACTAAAAATACCCCTATAATACTAATCCATCGGCCTTTACAGAACCTCTATTCTCATAATTACAAGGTGTACAGTATTGGATTTTAGTCAAAATCTTACTATTAAAAACGCTGTCTGGGCGCGGCCATCTTAGACGTGGGCATCTGAAGCCGCAGTGTAATCTGCTGTGTCCTTCTTCCTGATTCCAGGGAGTGTTCTGGGAGTTCTTCCTGATTCCAGCCTCCTGGGAGTGATGATAAACAGCTCCCAGGATGCAATGCAAAGGCGGAAGTGATATCGGTGGTCGCGGCCACAGAGGGGGGGAGAAGGAGGAAGTACAATCAAAAATGCCCTGAAAATAAGGTAAGGGACCCACGAAAAAAAGTTAAAAATGCCCAATTGTTGATCAGCATAGCGAGCACTCCAGGGATCACTAAAGTTACAAAATAGGCAGGAACTCCACTTTAAACTTTTGGCTTTTTGCTTTAAAATGTCTTGTAATGTATTCTTTCGTTTCCAAGAATGCGTAGTTTTGCTCTTACAAATGTTTTGTTTTTCGGATGAAAACTGTACTAAATCAAACAAAAATCAGACCTTGTGTTCACCAACCATAAAAAAGATATTCTAGCCTGCACCTTCAGGTTTTCATCCAAAAAGTCAGATTCTGCCGTCAAAAGCACTATACTAACGATCAAACAATTGGCCAATCGTTCAAACAAAATTTTTCTTCCAATCTTCATGTCATTTGTACAGATCTTTAGACTGCAAACAAAACGCATGAGCATTTAGACTAGGTTCACACATATGTGGTGTGGGAAACCGTGATCCTGCACAGCATTGTGATCGCTTGCCATCTACTGCGGGTGTAGATACAAAGTTAACTACCCAAACGAATTGCAGACGCAGTGCAGTTTGCCTGCACCAGATCCCATGGTACAAAAACCACCATGCCATCCAGTTGCAGTGCAGCTCCAAAAGAGGTGCCTTCACCTTTTTGGTGCGATTTGAGCCCATTCAAAATGAATGGGCACAAATTGCACAAGAATGCAGTGTGGTTCCTGTGCAATTCACATGCCAGTTATGGTGTGAACGGGGGCTTAGTATAAATGTGAACTCTGAAAACAGAACCTCAGGTAAAAAATACAAAAAACAGTGCAGCGAAAAAAAGAAATAAATCACCTGCAGCAATCCCCTCTCCACCACTAGATGTCATCTTCCTTCCAGGATTAATGATGGTCAGCATCATTTCACCCACTTTTTTGGGAGATTAATTAAGCTATTATTGAACAGCACTGACACAAGCACCACTCGGTCCAGGAAAAAGACCACACACTGCTGTTGGAGAAAAGGAGGAATCCTGATGTTACCACACTATCCAGAAGACCTTTGAAGGATGATATTTAGATAAGCACTGTCACATGTGGTGAGTCACTTAGGCAGGCCATACATGTTCAATTATCCTATACAATTTTCCTTGAGATTTACTTTAAACTATGTAGTGCAAGGGTCAGCCCAATTGGATACAATTGAAAGTGGTTTAGTTTGTTGGACCTCATATTATCTGGTTTTTGGTAAATCTAAAGGAAAATTGTACATGTATGACTAGCCTTACTCCTCCATATCTGGGAGTACTTGGTACCTCCTTCGACTCCCAAGACAGAATTCCTCATCCAGCCAAGGCATGCAGAATATGGGAATTATAAACAAACCTGTCCTTTAAAGAAACATTTACTGAGAGAAATATAGAACCTGTCATAGATATCCTCCTGGAAATGCTAGTGCCCAGTAGTTTCAACCTAAAACTTTCTGAATTACTGACCTGGAACAAGCAACCTAAAAGTAATTCACGCTGTATGCTACAATATGAAGTCAGAATGCCTCCTCCCTACTTTAAAACGGAGTTCCGGCCACAAAATCGACATAACCGATTTTGTGACCATCCACTTGCTTTTCCCCACCTGAAACAGAATTGGATAGTTAGGATTTTTTTTTTTTTTTTTTTACTTACCTTGTAATTGTAGAAAGAAATACTCACCTGTCTTCCACTTCCTCCCTCGGCGGCCACGGCCCGCGCCGTCACTTCCGGTTTGCAATGATTCCTGGGAGCTGAACGTCATCGCTCCCAGGAATCAATGCAACGGCACCGGCCCCGCTCGTCACTTCCGGGGGGACGCCTTCTGGGCATGCTAAACAGCTTCTGGGCATGCCCAGAAGCTGTGGAGGAATGCGGCGCAGCACTGGAAGTGACGAGAGGGGCCGGTGAAGGCGCATTCTGGGAGAAGAAGACGCGGAAGAGGACACAGAAGAGGATCGCGCTGGCTTCAGCTGCCCACAACAGAGATGGTAACGCTGGAGAAGAAAATTTTAAAAGTGAGTATTTCTTCTTGCAGGTAAGTGCGAACCGGGACAGATCAGAGGCTATCCATTGTGGAATGTACTAGCCTTGACTGTCCCGGGGGTATGTTCATTGAAAAAATGTTTTTGTGGCCGGAACTCCGCTTTAAAGTAGATATGAACTCTTACCTTGTAAAACAACCTATTATTATATAGGATTTATATAGTGCCGACAGTTTACGCAGCACTTTACAACGTGAGGGTAGACAGTACAAATACAATAGGAATCAGAGGACCCTGCTCGTTAGAGTTTAGAATCTAAGAGGGAGGGTCAAGATATACAAGAGGTAATAACTGTGGGGGACTGATGGAGAAAATAAAAGTACAGTTGTTAGGTAAATAACAGATCGGTTTCTCGGAAGAGATCCGTTTTCAGGGATCGTCTGAAAGACAAAATAGGAGATAGACAGATTGGGGTAGAGCATTCCAGACGATGGGAGAGGCTCAGGAGAAGTCCTGGAGGTGAGCATGGGAAGAGGTTACAAGGAAGCTAGAAAGCAGAAGGTCTTGGGAGGAAGGAAGAGAACGAGTTGGTTGGTATTTTGAGACCAGATTAGTGATGTAGCTGGGTGCCAAGTTATGGATGGCTTTGTAAGTTATGGTTAGTAACTTGAATGTAATGTGTTGGTTGAATGGCAGTCAATGGAGGGATTGGCAAAGAGGGGTAGCAGATACAGAGGTGTGTGAGCACAAGTCTCAGCTATTGGAAAACAGGTAGGCTGTGCTCCCAGCCATAAAACTGACCATCCTGGGATGGATGTGCTCGAATACCTACCATAATCTGTTTGAAATACTAGAACTGGCAGGATCAAGTATTTTACATGAAGGAAACAATACAATACAAAGAAAACAGGATATTTTTTTTTTCCAAGTACGCGATGATACAGACACATATGAGGAATATGAAATGTTGGAGCAATATTCTCTAAATCCTGGGTAAGGTAGGGCTACCATTAGTGCTGCCTCTTTTTAAAGACAAGTCATGTGATCAGTACCAAATAGATACATTAGAGTCAGTTCACACTATGGCGACACGACTTCGGGGCGACTTAATGAAGTCGCCGTGCACCGCGACTTCGGCGTGGCTTGCACCGACTTCACATAATGGAAGTCAATGCAAGTCGCTCCGACTTCGGCCAAAATTAGTACAGGAACCTTTTTCTAAGTCGGAGTGACTTGAGTCGCTCCTATTAGAACGGTTCCAATTGCACAGAATGGAGCACGACGGAACAGTGTGAACCGGCACTTAGTCTAAAGTTTAAAAAAAAAAAAAAAAAGATAAAAATCCTGTATACCATCATCCAATACATTATGCAGATATCCAATTTCACATGACATCCTTCCATCCCAGATTTGCCATTTTCAGGCAATTACTACTACCCACAAACACAATGAATTGCCTATTCCGCACCAGCGGCCGTTCCTTCAGAGCGCATGCGCCAGTGAGGTCACTGACTGCATTTATGGTAAATATCTCCTAAACGGTACATGTTTAGGAAATATTTACAGTACCTATAGGTAAGCCTTATCATAGGCTTACCTATAGGTACAACTTGCAGAGGAGAGTTTACTTCCTCTTTAAAGTAGAATAGTTATTAATTCTTTTCTCCACATAGGGACCTGCCACCACATCCTTTGTTTGCGCTCTAGGTCACAAAGCCTCCTTAGGCCTCCCTAATAGATTTGTTTAGACAGCAAAAAAAGTGAAAACCAAGCCACTGTAAAATAAGATAATCCTGTTAGAGCGAAAATAGATTTCTGCAAAACATTTTTCTTTTAATCTTCTTACTGAAACCACGCATTACATAACTTTCTATATGGCCCGGTTCTAACGAAAAACAGGATTACGATTTATTAGAAGTGCACAGTTCAAACTGATTTAAAACAAAGTAAAAAAAAAAAAAAAAAAAAAAAAGAGAGAGACACATATAAAAAGTTTTGTTATTTGCACATTAAAAGCATATAAACGTACACGGGACAGCCATAAATCTGTATGGATGTAAAAAGGTGCTGTCCGCTTTCTAACCCGCTCTGTACCTCTCTAATTTATTTATTTTTTAATTACCAAGGCATCCACTCGAGAGGAAAAAAAAAAAAATAATAATATTTATGCCAGGGCCAATAAAATATGGGAACAGACACTGCCGATTTGCCACAAAGGTGCAGGCTCCTGGCTTCATTGCCTAGGGAACCACTCATCTGAAACCAGGCTGTATGGCATTACACCAGACTTCGCCATTTGAGTGCTTGTTCCAGGTTTGCGACTCACTATAATGAAGCCACTATAGTCCCTCGAATCTGCACCTTTATACCCAAGTAAATATCAGCTCCTGTATTTCTGCACACTAAGCCTTTAGGCTCAGTTCGCACTGGGGCGACACGACTCTGTACTACTTTGGGGACGACTTGTGCATTTCCATGCACCACGACTTCAGAGCAACTTGCATGGACTTCACATAATGGAAGTCTATGCAAGTCGCTCCGAGGTCGCCCCAAAGTAGTACAGGACCCTTTTTCTAAGTCGGAGCGACTTGTGTCGCTCCTATTAGAACGGGTCCTGTAGCAGTCAATGGACTGCGAGGGAGCGTGACTTGTCAGGCTGACAAGTCACGCTAGTGTGGACCGGGTCTTACTGAGAAAAAAAAAAAAAAAAAAAATGTAGTCCGCTACTGCCAACTTCTCCCTCCAAACCTCTAGTTCCCCATCACTCCAATTTAGTTGCCCTCAAAATGTTCTTGGTCAGCAAGATCCGTTCTGCCTTTACCCAGACTCTTCTGATCCACGACCCAAAGCTCTGAAGCTGGAGACAGCCAGGAAATATAATTATCAAAGACAGTTAAGAAATGGAAAACACCGTGCTACCTGGAAGCTTAGGATTCTAAAACTGAAAGTGGTTGTTAACCTCAGACATGAAGACTGTACAAAGCATATCCTTCTTCTAGAACGTGTACTTGTCTCAATCAAGAGCACCAAGTGTCATTCCTGTATACTGCTTCATTCCTCTGTATTAATCTTCTCTGACACCAAGTGGAAAAAAAAAAAAAATGGTTATAGGGGAGGTTTCTCTAGCCGATTGCTCGGTTCCAGTGTGCAGGGGGGGGGGGGGGGGGTGTCCCTTTCCTCCAATCAGCTCTCAGATCTCACTTCACTGAGCTCTGCATAGCATACATTCAGCTCTCCATCCCCTTTTTTCTGAGCTCTCAGAAAAGCTTTAAAATTCAGCACTTTGAACGGATGTAGAGAAGAAAGACAACATATCCATTATTAGAGCCCATTCACACAGAGGAGACACGACTTGCCGGGGCGACCTGTGAAGTTGCGGTGCACAGCGTGCACCGCGACCTCGGCGCGACATGCACAGACTTCATATCATTGAAGTCAATGCAAGTCGCCCCAAAGTAGTACAGGACCCTTTTTCTAAGTTGGAGCGACTTGCGTCGCTCCTATTAGAACGGGTCCTGTGCTAATCAATGGCAGGCTACCCACCGCGACTTGTCAGGCGACCAAGTCGCCTGACAAGTCACGCTAGTGTGAATGGGGACTTATCTTTTTTGTTGACTTTTTTGGCCTACAACCAGCCCTTCAATACATCCCTGCTCCCAAAGCATTCCGGCCCATTCCCATGACATATGCCAGCAGGAGCGGTGACACAGTGATTGGAGAGCAGACTTAAACAGTGTGTCACTGGGGGCAGGCTGCAAGAACCCGGAAGAGAAAGCCATCTCCTGATAATGCTGGAAGGGAAGCTGGAGGCACGGGACCCAGTGTGTAGCAAGATTTGCTGGGCATGCAAGTATGTATTTTGAAGTGAAATGTAAAGGGAATAGGAAAAAAAATAAGAAGAGCAGTATGGAGATGGGGGTTTGCCACTGATCTCTACTGTCTAAAGCTGGCCATAAACGAAAAGCATTTTGTTCAAAATTTTTTATTTGAGAACATTCCATTTTCTAATCATTAGCGGGGTAAAACTGACATTTTACAGCTATAGTAACAAAAATATGAAGCAAGATGGAAACTTTTCCCCAACAAAACTAACTTCTAACAGTAAGTGGGGGGTGAGATTTACTAAAGGCAAGTACAGTAATCCCCCGCTCCATCGCGGTTCAGTTTTTGCGGTCCCGGTAATTCACGTTTTTTTTTGTAATGTTATTTTACTATATAAATCATTAAAAATGAAATATTTTTGTGTTTTCCATAGCTCTTGCTATGTCTCTTAGTATCTTTTATGTGTTTAAATGAGTTTCTATTGTTTTAAAAGTGTGTTTAAAGACCTTAAAATGCTTTTACACGTACAGTGACAGTAAAATAAACATGCCTACAATGCATTTTAATAGGGTTTTTCTATTTTGCGGAATTTCACTTTTCGCGGCTGAGTCCGGAACGTAACCCCCGCAATGGAGGGGGGTTTACTGTACACACTATAAGAAAATCAGGAGAACATTTTCATCCAAAGAATTTTCGTACAGTGTACACACAACGTTCTCCAGACGTAACGTCCACACGCCCCCTTACGGGGACCGGCTTGTTTTTACTGTTCCATGCTGTTTGGACACACGCGGGACGCCGTGATCGGATCTACAGCGGTCTATTTTATGTGCCTGCATATGCCTCTCATATTGTGAGTAGTTCTTTTAATAAATATGTTACATGTGTTTTACAGGATTACACTATGGTCCTCTGTCTTCATTCCCCTCCATATACTTATCGCATATAACAAGGTAATCAAGAGAGATTAAGAAGTGTCATCCACTTTCTTGGCATCCACCGAATACATTGATCTATATCTTCTTGCTGGGAGTGGCTTTCTCATTCATTTGAGTAGCCATGGAGCTGCTTATAATACTGAGGTGTCCCCATCTTGCACTTTCTCCTGGGTGTCACTGGAAGGAGCGTTCCTCATGGTATCTTGCACTATTTTTTGGGACTTTATTCACCATTATTTACTTTGGACACTACCCTATCATTACTTTGCAGATCATTTATTTGTTTTTCACAAGTTTTTCAATGTTTAAAATCATTTAGTTATTTATAGCGCTGCACTTTAAATATTATTATGTCTATGGATCACTGTTAGTTGATTTTGTGCTAGCTGCTTCTATATTTATTCATACCCATATTTTTTATCCTATCACTTTTTAGTGCAGAAATATCTCCTTAGAAATTTATATGTACACAACTTTCGACAGTAGATTCATTATTTCCGTACGAAAATTCTTGAAGGGACAAACTCCAAAATTTTTCTCGTATGGGAAAAAAAACAAACGATTTTCATTCAATGTGTCCCGTTTCCTTAAAATTTTTGTACAAGGAAAATCAGAAAAGAAAGACTGCGCATGATCAGAAACAAAAAAAAAAAAAAAAAAAAAAAAAGCCTTTGTCGTACGAGAATTTCCGTATAAATTTTTGTCCATTGGTTCCGATTTGCTGCGAAACCACGAGGAAAATCAGATGATCGTTTGTCCGATTTTCTTATAGCGTGTACCCCACTTAAAACTTGTGTACAAAATCTGATGCAGCTCTGCTTAGAAACCCATCAGCGTTCAGGTTTTAGTGCCAAAGCTTAAATCGAACAAGCTGAAGATAGCCAATCAGCTTCTATCATGCATAATAACTGTACCAGATTCTGAGTGCTCCAGTCTTAGTAAATCTTCCCCAATATGTTTTTTGTTCAGGAAAGGGCTTTTACTCCCCAAATAGAAATAATTATATATATGTATGAGAAAATGAAATTTTGAAATTCTATTGAAAAAATTGTAGAAATGTTTGGCCAAATTTTAATACAGCGCAGGCAAAAGAAAAGAAGAGGAGTATTAGACCCAGTTCACACTGGGGCGACCCGACTTGCCGGGGCGACCTGTGAAGTCGCGGTGCGCAGCTTGCACCGCGACCTCGGAGCGGCCGGCACGGACTTCATATCATTGAAGTCAATGCAGGTCGCCCCAAAGAAGCTCCAGACCCTTTTTCTAAGTCGGAGCGACTTGTGTGGCTCCTATTAGAACGGGTCCTGTGCTGCTCTATGGCAGGCGACCCACGGCGACTTGTCAGGCGACCAGGTCGCCCCAGTGTGAACAGGGTCTTAAAAGCACTCTGCACTCCATTCCACCTTCCTGGCTTTCAACGTCTCTTAAAATCACTGCCGAATAGAAACCAGGAACAAAATTATACTGTTAGCTTCAACAATTTATTATAAACAAATTGAGAAAGAACCTAGTAGTCGTGGGGAACATTTCTGCATATATCTTTTAGATGGCAATTCCAAAGTTTTAATATAAAACGATGGCCAATTTTCCATGACCATTCAGGAATCTTGGGTACCTGAAGTTTCAGGATTCCCATCAGATCCGATAGATCTACAGCACAGTTCGGTAAAATCTAAGTTACCGTTTTATTGAGATTTGCCAACATTTGGCTGATTTCTCCAACTTACCATCTGATTTGCTCATCTTTAATTACTAACCAAAGAGAAAATGTTCTCTCTCAAAAAGAAATGTAATCAGGAATTAACTGAGGCGGTAAGAAATTTAAAGGACTGCAAATCAGTAATTTCATTTGCTAAAACAACAATGATCATGGAAAAAAATTAAACTGCAAGCATGGAACCCCCAGCGCGCACCAAGAACTGAACATTATGTAATACGGAATTAAAGCGTCACTGACAAACAGATTTAAACCTTGCCACATTATTATAATCAAACAAGTCATATCTCAAAGTTCCAGAACTGACTGATGCAAGATATTTGCATTAGCCAATGACAGCGATGTGACCTCCAAATTATATTACATTATGATAATGAGCAACTATTTCAGGGCAAAATAAGCAGAACAATTAACACATTTGGGAAGTGAAGAACTTTTGGAATTAAGGGCTCATTCACACCAATTCAATTGAGCTGCGTCAATATGTACAGCACAACACAGGCCCAACGTTATGAACACAGAAAACAATTCTTCTTTATATGCCCTCTTCACGCCATAACATCGCCATGAGGTGGGTTGAGGGGAAAAAAAAAGTAGCATTTTTTTCTGCAACGCAACAAAGTTCATCTGAATTCGTTATTGGTCACTGACAAAGGTTTGGTTTCAAATTTGCAGCGGAGGCAGTAAAAACAGGCTGTTAAACCACGTTTGTACTAGCCATAAGCAACATTGCCAACAGACATATCTTTATAGACTGCCGTGGCGCAGTAATTTTTTATACGGCCTGACGCTTTCTTCCATGAAACCACTCCCATTAGACGCACTCAGCACAGAGGAACAATCAATGATTTCTTCATAATAACAAAAGGTAGGAATCTGCAACAAAGTTTTTAAAAGCGGAGTTCCACCCTGAAAAGAAGTTTTTTTAGATAAAAATACCCCCGGGAGAGTCAGGGCTGGTGCATTTAAGCAACGATAGCCTCTGAACTGTCCCGGTTTCACTTACCTTTTAGAAGACTTACCTTGAAAAATGTCTTGTCCAGCGCTGCCATCTCAGGTGTGGGCAGCTGAAGCCGGAGCGTCCTCTTTGGTGACATCGGAGTCCCAGAATGCCCTGCTCGTCATTTCCAGTGCAGGGACGTCATCCCTGCATGCCCAGAAGCTGTTCAGCAGGAAATGACGCACCTGCACCGGAAGTGATGAGCAGGACCAGTGCAGGCGCATTGATTCCTGGGATCGATGACACTCGTCTCCCAGGAGTCAATGCAAGCAGGAAGTGACGTCGGCGGCCATGTCCGCAGAGGGAGGAAGAAGAAGGAAGGTAAGTATATTTTCTTTAAAAACAAGGTAAGTGAATAAAAAAAAAAAAAAAAAAAAAAAAGTATTTATCCAATTGTTTTTCAGGTAATTTAGAGCAAGCGGACAGGGAAAAGTTTGTTTCGAGGGTGGAACCCCGCTTTAAAATCCTTGCAATGTACAGAGATCACCCAGAGGGGAATGTTGTCATCAACAAAAGTGGAGTTATGCTTTAACTGAACATCTAATAAATGCAGTTGTGTTGCAGTGCAGCAGGGTTACCCTACCCCCCCCCCCCAAAAAAAAAAAAAAAAAAAAACACACACACACACACACACACACACACACACACACACACACACGCACACACACACACGCATTTAGGAGACAGCATTATGTCTATGTCAAGTGATCCACCACATTGCTTCTCACAGCTGCCAAAATAACAGCCCCTTGTAAACAAGGCTCTACAATATATCTAAAATTAAAAAAGGTTTCCTCAACCCCATACTAGGTTTCCTCAACCCGTATGCTGCCAGGAAGTGGTACCAGGAAAGGAAAATGACTAAAGTATTTGATACAACTTAAGAAGGGAAGAGGATAGCTTGGCAATGTGAGCAAAACCTCCTCGTTACATTTTAATGCACCCCCCCCCTTCCTCTGTAATAATCCGAACTTTTTTTGGGGGGGGGGGGGGGCTGGTTTGTTGACAGGTACCTGCACCCACTTCCGCTCCAATTGAAGTTCCACACCCCCCCCCCCACCGGTCCCCGCAGCCTTCGGAGACACATCAAAGGTCCCAAAAGACTTTGGGACTGTTCACAAAGCACAGCGCAGCTTGCACATGTGCAGCAGGCAGCCGGCTGTTAAGTTGCAAGCTGGGTGCCCACAGTCAAGATGCCGCCTGGGACTGAAGACCGCTGGAACTAAGGGCTCAAGTGAGCACAGCGTTGGATCCTGAGACAGGCGAGTATCTGATTAATAAAACTCAGCCGCTACAGTTTTTATAGCTGCTGGCTTCATTTTTAAAAAATTTGACTGGAGCTCCTCTTTAATTGTCTCCGAGGGAACAACTGTCCCTCACTGGATCTCGACAGAAAAAAAATTGCTTCAAAGTTATATTCCTTTATCGATAATAGAACTATTTGTCATCGGTGATATGCAACTGTTAATGTATGGCTTTGTACTCTGTCTCTGACTGTTTTATTTCTACCACCTACTGTTCAATAAAGCAATCCTGGTATATATAAAAAAAAAAAAAAAATATTATATTATATTATCTTCTGGAGTAGGTGTGAGGCCGGCCTTGTGAGAGTGTGTCATTGTTTTTATGTGTCATGTATGTCTTCTGTTGCTTTCTTCGAGCCTGTTGATATTTGTAATGTATTCCCCAAGACGGGGTTATTTTAGACCATGTGTCAATTCTGATCCTCAATAAAGTTTTTCATTTTTTCACTGAGTTGGTTTGAGCATCCCTTTTTGCAGCCGTTCCAAGGGGTTTTCTATGGCCCCTTAATCTGTATTTTGTAGTATTGTATTTGGCTGTGGTGGCTCCCTTCTTACATTTTGAGACCAACTGGATTTCCAAAAGGTCTCTTGACGGTTATGTGTCCAGTCTATACAGGACACAGTTGTCTCACATTTTGGGTGCCCCCATTGTCTCAGAACAGAAACCAACTCCCATCTAGGATCTGACGATTATATATAATCTTACTTCTCGCTCCCCTGACACTCCAGTTTATGGGGGGGGGGGGGGGGGGGGAGACCCTCGCTGTCCTCCCATACAATGCAGGACATTTGTTCCTGCATTGTACTCGACGATGATGACCGTATGTTACTGCCAGCCAGAAGGCCTTAGAGAAGAGTCTGCCGGGGATCGGTTATACAGGGTGGAGGAAGCCTGTTGTAACAAGGGATAAGTAATTTCAACTTCACAGAAAATCTGTAAGGCGAACTTACATTGGACCCCCTTCTTCACTGGTCCGGTGATTTGAAATCCCCCTGGTTTTCTCTCCTCTCAGCGCTAATAGGACAGGCTACATGGATTCTGATTGGTCAGCACCATCCATGTGACGGAGCTGACCAGTTATAATGCCTCTTGCCTGTACACTCAGAGGTATGGATAGGAGATTGAGCTGCTGGTATTTTCATATACTCAAGAACAGTGAAGCAGCGCCCCAATCCCTGAGAGCGGGGGAATCGCAGGACTCCGGTACCGCAGGACTGGGGAAGGGATGGGTCCAATGCAAGTTCCCCTTAAAGATTTTCAGTAAATGTAAACTTACACTTGAAGTATTATTCCTCTACCTTTAGACTTAGCAAGCATTTACCCTTGTAGTGCAGGGAGGCCCCACTGTAAGGGTGTTGTTTCTGGTGCCTGAAAAATAAGAATGATACTTGTTGACAATGGGCTGCATTGGTGCCTTTATGTGCCATTGTACACAAAATTAGCGCTGTAACACACCAACACCTGTAATGTGCATTGCATTTCTGAAATACATAACAGGAGTTACATAGTTAATCTGGTTAAAAAAAAAAAGACACAGGTTCATCCAGTTCAACCCACAAAGAGTTGTCATCCTCATTTTAACTGCACTCCCTCATAAATCACTGACTTGAAGCAAGCATACAGCCAGTGAAGAGCGAAAAAAATAAACTCCCATTCTACATGCTTGCTCCAGGTTTCACGGCATACAGCTTGACAAACATGTCTGCTTCCTTACAGATACTCCCATCCCCCCGGTACCCCGTATGTTCACAATGTATACCAGACTTTCTCTGCCTCTTAGATAAGCTGCTACTAACACTAACAATCTTCTTTCTGGCCCTTCTCCCCCCCACAAACCACCAGAGGGGGCGGGGGAGGGGGATGCGGCCCTTCTCCCCCCCCCCCCCAACCACCAGAGGGGGCAGGGATGCGGCCCTTCTCCCCCCCACCACCAACCACCAGAGGGGGCAGGGGAGGGGGATGTGGCCCTTCTACCCCCCCCACCAACCACCAGAGGGGGCGGGGGAGATGCACCCCTTCTCCCCCACCAACCACCAGAGGGGGCGGGGGAGGGGATGCGGCCCTTCTCCCCCCCCCCACCAACCACCAGAAGGGGCGGGGGGAGGGGGATGCGGCCCTTCCCCCCCCCACCACCAACCACCAGAGGGGGCGGGGGGAGGGGGATGCAGCCCTTCCCCCCCCCACCACCAACCACCAGAGGGGGCGGGGATGCGGCCCTTCTACCCCCCCCCCCCAACCACCAGAGGGGGCGGGGGAGATGCGCCCCTTCTCCCCCACCAACCACCAGAGGGGGCGGGGGAGGGGATGCAGCCCTTCTCCCCCCCCCCCACCAACCACCAGAAGGGGCGGGGGGGAGGGGATGCGGCCCTTCTCCCCCCCAACCACCAGAGGGGGCGGGGGGGATGCGGCCCTTCTCCCCCCACCAACCACCAGAGGGGGCAGAGGGGATGCAGCCCTCCCCCCCACACCAGAGGGGGGGGGGGGGGGGGAGGTATAAGCGGCTCTTCCCCCCCCCCCCCCACCAACCACCAGAAGGGGCGGGGGAGATGCGCCCCTTCTCCCCCACCAACCACCAGAGGGGGCGGGGGGAGGGGAATGCGGCCCTTCTCCCCCCCCACCAACAACCACCAGAGGGGGCAGGGGGGGATGCGGCCCTTCTCCCCCCCCACCAACAACCACCAGAGGGGGCAGGGGGGGATGCGGCCCTTCCCTCCCCCCACCAACAACCACCAGAGGGGGGAGGGATGCGGCCCTTCCCTCCCCCCAAAGGATAATTATTACTTATTTAGTGTCATTAGTATAAATAATTTTGTTGTATAGAACGTCCCTGGGAGTCAAATACTTTAAAGAGGTTGCAAACCCTCACATATAGCAGTGAAGTGCCTGGCCTCCTACATAAGTTGTACCTGTTTATCTGCAGTCCTCTCTACTTCTGTAAAAATTCCAGCATTTAAAAAGCTTGTGTGAGAGTTCAGAAAAAAAGGGTCCGGGGAGCTGAAATTACAATCTGGAGAGCTCTGAGAGCCAATTGGAGGGAGGGAAGAGGCACACCCCCTCCACACAGGTACAGAGCTGAGGCTGTCAATCTGCTGAAGATCCCTCCCCCATCACCATTTTTGTCTTGGTGTCAGGAAAAACTTGTCAGAAGTGATTTATGCCGATAGAGGAACGAAGTAGATAAAAAAACGGCACTTAGTGCCCTGGATTGAGACAAGCACACACTATAGGGGATAGGCTTTGTTCAGATTTCATTCCTGGGAGTTCCAAAGGTTCCACCAAGTTATAACGGCTGGTGTTCTCCGTGAAACTTTTACAGAAAGTAGAACAAATTCTCTAAAGTGCTGAACAATAAATATACAGCCCAGCCCTGAGCTCAGCGGCCCCAATATCACACATTATGTCATTTATAATAATAATTTATGTTTTGCAGAGCATGCGCAAACTGATCGATTGGTTTGTAAATATTAATCAGTATATGGCCAACCTATACAATCCGATTGTACAATCTTCGGAAGATCTACACATACCGAACAAAGCAGAATAAACATAACAGATTTTTTTAGGATCAGATTAGTTTGCAATAGAAAGTTGTTGGTGAATCTCCAATCAGATTGTATAATGTATGGCTGGATCACTACAGAAAAACAAAATCATGACAGCTGATGGAAAGGAAAGTGATACACACACAGCTTATTTATCAACAAGCACAGACATGCCTGGACACAGGGGACTCCATCCCAGCCAAGCTGGGGACACAGTGACCCTAGCAGTGCTGTCCCCCATCTGTACAGGAATGTGTTGCTCTTACCTGGGACTCCATACTGCCTGACGTGCTGCTGGGGACAGCCTGGGACAGCAGCAGGGACATGTTCCAGTGACGATCCCTTGTCCCCGGTCCTTCCTGTACGTGCAGCTACACAACAGCAAACACAGCCCCTGCAGCTGTGCACAGGCGACCGAGGCCACCTAACTTGTACTTCCACACAGCTAGGCAGACCCGGCCACGCCTACCTCTGTCCAGGCACGCTAGCCCATTGGACGGAAGCGAGGGGCTGCAGTTTAAAGCTAACAAAGAGACCGGTTCTCATTGGGCCGTGCCGGCACAGGAAGTCACTGTGATTGGAGGAAGCAGTGTCAGCTTTGGGTGGCCATATTGAGTGGGGCATCTCAGCTAATATGATGCTGTCTGGACTGTAGGACCTCTACAGCTAGTGGTTATGTTGTATTTCCTCAGGCATAGGTTAAAGTAGAACTGCAGACAAAACTTTTTTTTATTTTGAATAGAGTAAGGGAAAGGTTATAAACCCTGTTAGATTTTTTTTCTTAACCTGTGTCCCCTTGCGCAGATTTCCCTTCACTTCCTGTCCCATAGCCAAACAGGAAGTGAGAGGCAATCCCTGCAATTTAAAGTGATTGTAAAGCTTTATTTTTTTTTTTTTTCATGAACCACTTGCCAACTGCCATACACTGCAGCAGGTCGGCTCTGTCCCACGGAGCGACGTAACTGTACATCGCTTCGCGGGACCACGTGTGCCCATTTACCACAGGGGGAGCTAATCAGCGGATCCGGCCGCCGGGCACCCGGGATCACTCCCCGTGGAGACAGCGGCGGTCTGTCGTTGTAAACACGGTAGACTTCCTTTCTGTCAGTAATGAACACAGGGATCCTGTCTGTGTTCCTCTTATTTAGGAACACAAGTCTCTGTTCATTCAGTAAATACATCCCCACACAGTTAGAAAGCACCCCCTAGGGACACATTTAACCCTTTGATCGCCCCTGGTGTTAACCCCTTCCCTGCTAGTGTCATTAGTACAGTAACATATTGCATATTTTTAGCACTGATTACTGTAATAATGTAATGATTACACAGAGCGCCTGTAATCCTCCTATTTAGGATCACAGGTCTCTGTGTTGATTTCACAAGTCCCTCCCCCATACAGTTAGAAAACACTCCCCCTAGGCTCACACTTAACCCTTTGATCACCCCTGGGTTAACCCTTTCCCTATAGTGACAGCAGGAAGTGAGAGGCAAGCCTTCCAAAGTGAGGAAATCCCTGGTTGATACCAGAACTAGGAAGATTTCCTTTCTAGTTCTGTTCTGTTAAAAACCCAAATTATGGAATTTACTTTCACTTTTGGTCATAACAGTAAACATGACAAATAGGGTGAATCTCCCTAATGGGGACACAGATATCAGGAAAAAACATGAGATTCAATTTCTCTCTATCCAAAACTAAAAAAAAAAAAAAAAAGGTTTTGCCCTTAGTTACCCTCTAGTAAACATTTTAGAAGTCAGGTTGGACCTTAAGGCTCCGTTCACATGTAGGCGTTTTGGGGCGTTTTTGGGGCGTTTTTCTGCTCTAGGATCAGCTCTCAAAACGCCCAACAAGACAAATCCTATTCATTTCAATGGCCCCTGTTCACATCTGAGCGTTTTGACGCTGTATACAAAACGCCCAACGCTCAAAAAAGTACATGAGCTTCTTTTTGGGCAGATTACAGGCGTTTTCCATTGATCTCTATTCAATCTAAAAACGCCTGCACAAAAATCGCGGTAAAATCGCGGTAAAAAACGCCGCAAAAATCGCGGTAAAATCGCGGTAAAAAACGCGCGAAAAACGCTACGCTCAGGTGTGAATGTAGCCTTATTTATTTTATTTATTTATTTGTTTATTTTATTTATTTATTATTTTTTTGGCATGTCATTTTGTATATTATTATTTTTGCATTCTTAAATAAAGTTTATTCAAAGCCAAAACAATGTATTTTGAATATAGAGGGGAGGGGTTAAACCCCTATCAGATTTATTTATTTTCTGTGTCCTTCAGGGGAGATTTTCCTTAAAGCGGTAGTATCCCGCTTTTTTACTCTTTTACCTACAGGTAAGCCTATAATAAGGCTTACCTGTAGGTACAAATAATATCTCCTAAACCTGCATGGTTTAGGAGATATTTACAGTGCATGCAGCCGCTCGCGCGAGCGGCGCATGCGCTCTGAAGGTCCGGAGGGACCTTCAATCTATTTGCCGGGAGCTTGCCGGAAAATCACTCCCGCGCGCATGCGCGGGAGTGACGTCATCGCGGCTCCGGCCAATCATCGCGCCGGAGCCGTCTCTTCCAGCCAATCACCGCGCCGGAGCCGCCGAACCCGGAAGAGACGGCGAGGGATCATGGCAGCGCCCGCAGCGATGTCCGGGGGTCCGTGTCGGGGCTTCGTTCTAAGGTAAGTAATACATAATGAGCTAGTATGCGATGCATACTAGCTCATTATGCCTTTGTCTTGCAGGTTGTTTTTTTTTTTTTTTTTTTTTGAACTTTGGGTTTACAACCGCTTTAACTTTCTATTTCCAGATGCAACAGGAAATGAGTGGAAGTAGTAAGGGTTTATTCACAATTGAGGTTGGGGGGCTGCAGTTTTACCCCCCTTTTGACCGCCTGCATGTCCCCTGTAGTGCATTTGCACATCTTTCCCAGCAAGGAGTATTATCTCCAAGGGTTAGAAAGGCTGGATTCATCTCTTTTTCATGGATAGTGTAGGACCCACTGATAATGGGGTACTTTGACGCAGTAGTGGGCTTGAGCACGATATGGCCATATGGTGGGACCAAATCCCCATTTTTATTTATGGATTGTCTTCATATTTGGTATTAATTTCTTTTGCATTTGCACGCTATTCTTTTTTAACCACTTTAATACAGGGCACTTCCCTCCCTTCCCGCCCAGGCCAATTTTCCCCTTTTAGCGCTGTTGCATTTTGAATGACAATTGCGCGGTCATGCAACACTGTACTTACACCAAATTTATATAATTTTCCCCCCACAAATAGAGCTTTCTTTTGGTGGTATTTGATCACCTGTGCGATTTTTACTTTTTGCTAAACAAATAAAAAAAGACAGAAAAGTTTGAAAAAAAAAAAAAGTTTTTTTGTTTATGTTATACAATTTTGTAAATAAATAAGTTTTTTCCTGCACTGATGAGCACTGATGAGACTGCACTGACAGGCACTGATGAGGAGGCAATGATGGGGTGGCACTGATGGGGTGGCACTGATGGGGTGGCACTGATGGGGTGGCACTGATAGGCGGCACTGATAGGCGGCACTGATAGGCGGCACTGATAGGCACTGATATGTGGCACTGATAGGTAGCACTGATATGCAGCATTGGTGGGCACTGATAGGCGACACTGCTGGGCACTGATAGGCGGCATTGATGGGCACTGATAGGCGGCACTGACGGGCACTGATAGGCGGCACTGACGGGCACTAATGGGCACTGATAGGCAGCACTGGTGGGCACTGATGGGCACTGATGGGCGGCACTGATGGGCACTAATGGGCACTGATAGGCGGCACTGGTGGGCAATAATGGGCACTGGTGGGCGACACTAAAGGATGGCAATGATGGGCACTTGTGGGCAGCACTGATAGGGAGGACACTAGTGGGCATCACTGATGGGGAGGGCAATGGGGGGCTCCCTGAGCCCTGATCGCCATCCCTGGGGTCATAGTGGGCATCCCTGGGGTCATAGTGGGCATCCCTGGTGGATCTAGTGGCATCCCCCCCCCGAGGGTCTGCACTGGTAATCAATGATCTGATTACCAGTGCCGACCCCCCCCCTGTCAGGGGAGCCGCCGATCGGTGCTCCTTTACTCGTGCCTGTCAGGCACGAACTAAGGAAAGCCGATCAACGGCTGTTCCTGTTTTACTATGTGACCAGCCGTGATTGGACACGGCTGACCACATGGTAAAGAGCCTCCGTCAGAGGCTCTTTACCGAGATCGGAGATGCAGGGTGTCAGAGCGGTGTTATCCTGCCGCCGTCATATGACGTCCGGTCAGGATAACTCAACCACATTCCCGCCGTCAATTTGTAATAGGGCGGGCGGGAAGTGGTTAAATATACTAGAGATACAGTTACTCCCAGCTGTACACATGCCATGGCTGCATCAAAAATTAAACATCATGGCGCTTTTGGCCGGGTGTGCCACCTCCGATTGTTCAATTAGGCAAGTGCAATTGAGGTGTGGTAGTACAGCATAGAGATGAAGGCCTTATGTACACTGGACGTTTGAAAACCTCTTCTGGACGCTGGAACTTGACAACCAGTGAATGAAGTTAAAAAAGGTCAGTTTGACCACTTTTGCATGCCAAATTTACCAGCATTCATCAGTGTTTTTGTTTAGAAACGTTTTTGCAGATAACAGATTTTACTGATCCCAAATCTCTCTCTCCCTCTTTCTCCCTCCCTCTCTCTCTCCCTCTCTCTCCCCCATCTCTCTCTCTCTCTTCTTCTCTCTCTCCCCCTGTCTCTCTCTCCCCCTCCCTCTCTCTCACTCTCTCTCACTCCCCCCCTCTCCCTCTCCCCCTCTCTCCTTCTTTCTCTCCCCCTATCTCTCTCTCTCTCTCCCCCCTCCCTCTCTTGCTCTCTCTCTCTCCTTCTTTCTCTCCCCCTGTCTCTCTCTCCAAAAAACAACAATATCTCTCCTGCGCTCGAGTGGTATGCGGGAAGGTGAATCTTCTAGGCGGTTTTATGACACAAATGAAGTGGCCTTGCTGCCCCCCTCAGGACCAAGGGTATCCAAAAGGCACTACAAGAAAACAACAAGAGAAGGGCGCACCGACCTTGTGCATTACCACTTAAAAGTTTATTAAAATCAAAGAAGGGTAGCGTACAATATACTCACAAACGTAGCATATGAACAAGCATATAGGAAATGGGCACCGCTCGCATCCAGGACACTTCTCTACTGCTGGATAGCGTGGTGGCGTCCTCAAAACCTGATGTGGCTTGCGCGTTTCGAGGGAGGACCCTCTTCCTCAGAGCCAAAATCGCCACTCGAGTGATGCGTAAGCCACATCAGGTTTTGAGGACGCCACCACGCTATCCAGCAGTAGAGAAGTGTCCTGGAAGCGAGCGGTGCCCATTTCCTATATGCTTGTTCATATGCTACGTTTGTTAGTATATTGTACGCTACCCTTCTTTGATTTTAATAAACTTTTAAGTGGTAATGCACAAGGTCGGTGCGCCCTTCTCTTGTTGTTTTCTCTCTCTCTCTCCCCCTGTCTCTCTCTCTCTCTCCCCCCTCCCTCTCTTGCTCTCTCTCTCTCCCCCTCTCTCCTTCTTTCTCTCCCCCTGTCTCTCTCTCTCCCCCTATCTCTCTCCCCCTGTCTTTCTTGCTCTCTCTCTCTCCCCCTCTCTCCTTCTTTCTCTCCCCCTGTCTCTCTCTCTCTCTCTCCCCCCCCGTCTCTCTCTCTCTCTCTCCCCCCTCCCTCTCTTGCTCTCTCTCTCTCTCTCCCCCTCTCTCCTTCTTTCTCTCTCCCTGTCTCTCTCTCTCCCCCCTCCCTCTCTTGCTCTCTCTCTCTCCCCCTCTCTCCTTCTGTCTCTCTCTCTCTCCCCCTGTCTCTCTCTCTCCCCCTCCCTCTCTTGCTCTCTCTCTCTCCCCCTCTCTCTCCCTCTCTCCCTCTCTCTCTCCCTCTCCCTCTCCCAAAATCAAATTCAATTTCAAATAAGTTTTATTGGCAGGACCAATTACATTTTAGCATTGCCAAAGCAGTTGTGTTTGTAGGGGGGTTTAATGGGTAATATGAAGGGGAATAGAGAATGCGTCCATGTAAAGGATTTTAAGATCCTCCGTTTTTCATGTCCCTCTCAGTCTGTGACATGCTGTCACATATTGTGCAGCTATTTTCACCACTGGCTCCTCTTCTCCCAGTAGGATTTGGAGTTTCCTCTTCTCTTCTATAGAAATGAAGTGCGGGATGAAAGTGGAGAGTCTCTAGAAGTGAATGTCCCTCACTGAGGAATAGTTAGGGCACTGTTTGCAGGAAGTGGTCCTCATCCGCTCTCTCTCTCTCCCCCTCTTTTCCTTCTCTCCTTCTTTCTCTCTCTCCCCTCTCCCCACCACATTGCAAATGGTCAGCAATGTTTTCCTATTACAAATGCCTATAAAGGAAAATGCCTGTAGACGTTCCTACTGCGTTTAGACACATTTGCAAGCTGTTAGAAGCATTTGGCATTTGAAATGCCTATAAACTTCAGTCCTGAATGCATTTTTTTGCTTTCAAGAAAATACCTTAACGCCTATAAAAATCTCAGTGTACATGGAGAGATAAGAAACATAGAGGAGAGTTCAGGGGCTGCTGAAAAAAGGCCCAGCTGCTCCTAAATGTCCATTCATCAGCAGCAGTGTACATGAGGCCTAAAATCAGGAGGTGAGGAGGCAACATATGACTTACATACCATCCGTCATGCAGAGCCGGTCTCACTTGTAAACGGGCCCAGAGAACTACTTGAATCTCACGCATGTCAATACTGGTACAGAAACTG
The DNA here is from genome assembly GCF_965119305.1 of Pelophylax lessonae. Taxonomy (NCBI): domain Eukaryota; kingdom Metazoa; phylum Chordata; class Amphibia; order Anura; family Ranidae; genus Pelophylax; species Pelophylax lessonae. The sequence goes on from NC_138776.1 coordinate 96,677,929, forward strand.
TCACTTTCATAAATTAGGTGCAGATTGTGGTAAAGTCACCACAGTGGCAGAAAAAAGTCCTTGGAACTTTATTGTGTTTCCCCCATTAAATCTAGGGGGAGAAGAAAGCTCCTGAATTCATGAAGAGTGTTTTAGATACTCATTTAAAGCATTTGTTACCCCAGCATTTCATATTCCTGATATGTGCCTGCTTTCCTATTAGAAACTGACCACACTAAGCAGGAGAAAACAGTGTGGACAGTTCTCTAGCTATGCTGCTCTCCTCCAATGATCAGACTGGTCCTGACAGGCACGCTCCTCCTCCCCCCCCCCCCCAGCACAGCCATTCACTGGAGAATTCAGTGTGCTGTTGCTTCCCTCCTGCTCCTATGCAGCTAAGAACAGAGGGAATGTGATCGCTTATGAAAAAAAATAGGGGGGTATTTATATATTTTTTTGCTTTTTAATTCACTTTTAAACTGAATGGGTTGTATTGCAAGGTGATTGTTTACATTGTCTCACAGTAACACTTGTACATTCAAAACAATGCACTCTGACATAAAGTCTTATACATCTCCACTTTCCATTATCTCCGCTATGGCGGTATTTCTTGATGAATCTCTTACAAAAATAGTGGCAGACAGTAAAACATTGTGCAGGCTTCATGAATTTGATGCAAGGCTTCCAACTACATCCATACCACAAGAAATATATCACAAATACCTTATTGCATGGCTCCCCAAGCATAATAGTATACTTATTCCTTGTTCCAGCAGGCTCTGGCACTCACCTCTCCTCTATGAAACTCTGAGTTGTGGGTGGTTCTTCACCATCATTGCATACAATGCAGAGCTATTGGCCCTGCATTTTACTTGATGACATCAGCACACGATCACTAGCCAGAGCACCCTAGAGAAGAGGCTAATGGGTATGGTGTAAAGATGAAGGGAGCCTGCCAGTTACACCGTATTATCCTTGCAGTGCCACCCCCCATTACAAGTGTAGGTATAGAGGATGAGCAATAAGGGTAAGGGCTCATTTACATAGACAATGATACAGCGTAAAAAATGGTCATATCTTAGTACCTAGGAACTGTATGTACAGCCATCTATAAGAACCAATTAGGCCCCATTCACATTGGGCGATTAGCTCTGTGCCCTGTGCAGGGCCATCTTTTGCTGGCATGGGGATGCACAGGTTTTGCATGCATCCCTGTGACAGTGTCCCATTGTTTTCTATTGGGACACATGACTGCTGTGTCCCAATATGATATGCAGGTGCATGAGGGTGCAGGTCCCCAAACACACACATGGTGAGTTTGGGGACACACATTATTACATAGCTCCCAACTGGCCCTGATTTTGAGGGACTGTCCTTAATTTGGAACAAGGTCCCTCTATCCCTCTTTCCTCCTCGTTTATCCCTCATTTTGGTCTGATCTATGAAGTTGTAAATAAAACACACTTTTTATCTTTCAAAAAGTGTTTCCCAGTACTAAACCTTTCATCCAATTTCTAAATTGCTGCATTTGTAATTTTTTAAAGCCAGTATAAAGGAATAGTAGTGGTAAAAAAAAGCACTTGAGGGTTTAACTAATAATTTTTTGTATAATTCTCATTTAACCACTTGCCGACCGCCGCAAGTACATATACTACAGCAGTCAGCCCCTCACAGGCAAAGTGACGTATGGGTACTTCACTAGCCTGTGAGGCTCTGGGGAGCGAGCGCGTGCCGCAGGAGGCGCGCTCCCGCGCGGTCACGGACCCCCCCCCCGCGCTTGTGCCTGGCGGACCTGATGTCCGCCGGGCACTCGCGATTGTCCGTGACAGCGGGAGAAAGGCAGGCGGCTAGTGTAAATAAAGCCGCCTGTCATTCTCCCCTGTGTAGGAATAGTGATCATACGGTTCTACTATGTAGGACCGTTGATCACTGTTCCTACACTTCAAGCCACAGCCAATCACAGTAAGAATCACGCCCCTAGGGACACACACCACCCCTCCCTCTCAAATAAAGTTAACCCATTCACTACCAGTGTCATTTTACAGTAACAGTGCATATGTATAGCACTGATTACTGTAGTAATGTCACTGGTAACCCCAAAAGTGTCAAAAATGTCAGTCAAGGGTCCGATCTGTCCGCTGCAATGTCGCAGTCCCGCAAAAAAAATCGCAGATCGCCGCCATTACGCGTTAAAAGAAAAACAACAAAAATTACAAAAATATTTCCCTTAGTTAGTAAACGCAATAACTTTTGCGCAAACCAATCAAAATACACTTTTTGCGATTTTTTTTTTTTACCAAAAATATGTAGCATAAAACAAATTGGCCTAAAATGTTAAAAAATTTTGATTTTTACATTTTTTTGGGGGAAATATATAAAAAAATGTGAAAAATATTGTTATTTTTGCAAAATTGATGCTCGTTTTATGTTTATAGCGCATGATCAAAAAATTGCACAGGGGATCAAATACCACCAAAAGAAAGCTCTGTTTGTGGGAGAATAAGGACGTCAAATTCGTTTAGGTACAGCGTCGCACGACCCCGCAATTGTCCGTTAAATTCACGCAGTGCCGAATCGCAAAATACCCCCTGGTCAGGAAGGGGGTAAAATCTTCCGGGGCTTACGTGGTTAAGGAAGCATTGCAGGGGGTGTGTCTTATTTCTACATACTTTTGCTAATAGGTGTCCCTCGTTCCCATAATAAGAAAGTTGGGAGGTATCATATTAGAACTCAGCGGCTGTGTCTATGCAACTGCATATCCAAATAGACATCAATAGAATGGCAGCACAGGGATGTACACAACACCTGTGCCAGAAAAAGATGGCCCTACGCGGGGCACGCAGCTAATCGCCCCATGTGAACGGGGCCTTACAGGATTCAGCTGTATGTAGCTATACACCAGTACATGTGTAAACATAACATATGCACACCCTGCATGCAGATTGGCTGCGTCCTGTGGTGTACAAGTGTTTATGGAAGTCCAGCGAGAGCCGCATCCGTTAATTGATTCCTATAGATGGCTGTGCACAGCAGCTGTGGCTCCCAGGTACAGAGATATCACAGTTTTTTTATTCTGTACTGCCCTGTGCAAACAAAACGTACGCACGCATACATAAACGTACGCACACCCTGCATGCAGAGTGGCTGTGTCCTGTGGTATATAGGTGTTTATGCAAGTACTGGTGTATAGCCGTGTACAGCAGCTGTGGCCCCCGGCTACAGAGATACCTCTGTTTTTATTTACTCTGTACGCCATGTCCCAATAGATGTCCTGTCTTTGTAGCACTATATAGCTGTCCTGCAGTTTTGCAAAATGCTTGCTGCTCTTTCTTTTCAGAGCTTCCTGGATAATAAAGGTTGTCCATCAGGGTGATACATCACTCCTATCCTATGCATATATGAAGACACAGGCATTGGAATATAATCAGTGCCAGGTGTCTGTCAGCAACATGATCCTGAAAAAAACACCTGGATTGCAACATATTAAACAGAGATAATATTGTGCAAGATGCAGTCAGACTGTCACGGGGATGAAGCCTGAGGTCTTCTCGCTTCTGTCAATGGAGGATCTCTTTTAGTGCCGGTTCACACTATAGCGATGTCAGACATCGCATGCTATTTGCACCGCATTGCTCTGCAAATCACATGTGTGATCAGATTCCTGTCCGAATTGCGAACTGCGATATGCAAACTAATCTGGGGTTTCATTAACTTTGTATTGACACTCCCAGCAGCTTGCATATGGCAGTGTGAACTGCCTGCGAGTCGAGTGCAATGCGGGAACCCGCAGTGGATTCGCAGGGTTCCCGCATCGTACCATTGTTAACCGGTTCACACTATAGCAATGTCAGATATTGCATGCTATGCGCACCGCACTGCTCTGCAAATCACATGTGATGTCTGTGTGATGACAATTCAGCCATACAGATTGTATGGCTGAATTTGCATCACATTTGAACCAAAGTCGCTTAGGACCCTTTTTTTGTCTTCACCAGAATCGGATGTTCACACCTATGCAATCTGATTCCATGCAAACTAATCTGGGGGAGTCATTAACTTTGTATTGACACTCCCAGCAGTTCGCATATGGCAGTGTGAACTGCCTGCGAGTCCGGTGCGATGCGGGAACCCACAGTGGATTTGCAGGGTTCCCGCATCGTACCAGTGTACCTTAGTGCTGGTTGACACTGTGGCGATGTCAGACATTGCATGTGATTTGCACCGCACTGCACTGCAAATCACATGGGATGTCTGTGCGATGCAAATTCAGCCATACAGATAGTATGGCTGAATTCGCATTGCATTCAGACCAAAGTCGTGCAGGACCCTTTTTTTTTGGGCAGCACCAAAATCAGATCGCAATGGGTGTTCACACATAATAATGTTTCATTTTACATTTCTCATGATGTATATTTTCAAGTGTGTTTGTTCATGTGTTTTAGGGTTTATTTGCACAAGCAGTTGGGGGTGGTAAAAGCAGGGGGTGAGCTGCTATTTTACTGTTTCCCGACCACACATCTAAACATGGGTATGTAGCCGCTAAGGGCTGTAAACATGCTGTGCTGGGGGCAAAACCACTGCCAAATGCAATCCATTCAGGCGACTGTTGCTGCGCTGCAACCACCCTGCAACTGTGCAATGCACGTGGTTGTGGCGCAGTGGGACAGCATTGTCAGGATTAAAACAAGCAGTGAGGAGATGACACATCAAATGCTCTCTGGATGAACGTCAGGAACCCTAACTTTTCAATTCAGAGAAAGCCTTGTATTCTGTGAAAAGAATAGAAGACGCTTTCTGAATGGAGGAGGTGAAGAGTGAGCGACCACCCCCCCCCCCCCCCCCGAGTCATTACTGTATAAGTAGAGAACTCGCAGAGTCTGAGCTACAAGGTCTCACCCAACAATGGTACACAATGAAGATTTTTAGCATCCCCAGCTACCCTCTGGATCCGTTTACACCTTCCAGGGGTGCATGCAGAAATTTGCATCTTTGCATGCATTCCCAGAGTGCGCATAAAAATGCACGTTGCACTTGCGGTGCCATTAATTGTTAATGACGCCCCAAATGAGGGAAGCAATCACGCATTTTGCCGCTTGCAAAACATACAGAAAAATACACCATAAAAACACCCAAACCAGAACACAGCAAAAAGCTCCATGAGCTACCCTGTCGCGTTTGTCACACGTAGTGCAGACCATTGAAATCGCTGCATGCTTGACATATGCTAAGTGTGAATGGGGCCATAGAGGTGTTGTAACCAAGTTGGAGCCAGCACACCGCAAAGTTTAATTTTATGAGCTCTTTCACATTTGCAGTGCCCTCTGATGAGTGATTCCCATTGAGATCGCATTTCAGAGGCCATTTGACAGGCTATGAGGAGGAGTTATATTGCCTTCTCACTGCATTGTTAAAGCAATTTTAAACCCCCAACCAAAAATGTAGTAAAATAATCAATTTCAGCTTACCAATCATTAAATGTGGTGGCTTTATTAGTTTTCTGTTTTTAGGCTTTTTTCTCTGCTGTTACCCAGTGATCTGGCCAGTAACACACCTCCTGTATTAGAGTGCCCTCACTCTGGATGAAGCATCAGAAAATAATGCCTCGTACACACGCAACGATTATCGGCCGACCGATCTGCCGTCTTTTGTCCAGTGTTGTTGTGTTGGTTGAAATGTGCTCTAGGCTGCACACGAATTTTCTCGGCCAACAAAAACCAACTTCAGAAGTGATGTCATGTGCTGGTTTACTTTCCGTGTGTTTTTTCTTCTCTGAGCATGCCCAGTCTTGCTCATCAGATTTTTGTCTGCCGAAATCTGTACTGACTGATGGAAAATTGGCCGTTCTGTTGACGGCCAACCAAAAATTTTATAGCCTACACACCAGATTTTGTTCGGCCGAAAAGTCGGAGTCGGTTGTCGAAAGCATCATACTAACAAGCCGAAAATCGGCCGATCGGACGTTGGCCGACAATTCACGGCCAACTATCTATGCGTGTGTACGAGGCATAACTCATTTAATCCGCCCTCACCATCACCTAACCATTGACCCACAGCCGACTCAGTCAGTCCAGCTTGATCTACAACCCTACAGAAGCTCACTATGGATGAAGGAACACAGGGGGCATTAGGTGTGTGCAGCCTAGTGCATTACAGTGTGCATGTGCACCCCCAAAGCTCAAACACATGCCTTTCTCTGCAGCCTCACCTGCACTGGACAGTGAATGAATGGGAACTGCTCTGTGATAAAAACGGCTTCTTTTCCATTCACAAACTGAAGCATAGTAAACTCAGTTTATTGTGCTTCAGATATGTATGAAGTAAGCGTCTTCCCTGTATTCATTTAGAAAAGGAAGGTTCTGGTAAATGTCATATTTACTAGCTCCTCCCCCCACTCTCCATCCTAAAACATCCCCCGCAGCAGCTTGGGGGAGAGAGAAGGAGGGAAGCCAGCAACACTGTGGGACAGGGGACCAACAGGGGGGAAGCCCGGGCAGTAGGGGGAATCTGCACTGCATAAAGTGATTAGGGTGTGCCCAGGCACCCCTGGCACACCCCCTGTGCACGCCTATGGCAAGGGGCACCTTTGGACAGCAGCATTGTCAATTTTTTTTTTGGGGGGGGGTGCTAGATGGATTAGCAGATTTAAATACACAAACAAATTGAATCCAAACTCCAGTAAAACTTTATAAGCATTACAGCTGCTTTGTTTTTTGTGGTTGGTTTAATTGGGGGGTAACAGAGTGTGGTTTTTTTTTTTGGAAGTCTCAGTGCAGTTTTTGTGCAGGGTGATCACACATAAAAGTGCATAAAGGTGTGCAGTCATTTAAAATATTTGCAAGTTTATTGAAAATATTTCAACATAGACATTTTTTCTTACTGGAGATAAAAATCTATATAACAATATTATAAAAAATTATAATAAAGACAATAATATTCATACTGTATGTATTTTTAAAGTGCCGTGCAGAGATCTACAACACATCTTTGATTTTTCTCATAAAACATCATTGTGTGTACGCCAGCTGCAGCCTTCAGGGTTTATATGATATGTGCTGGTTGTACAATGATGCATTGACTGTCTCCTCTCATCTCTATGGCAACCACAAAGTGTATCAGTCACCTCTTGCCATTCACACATCATGAAGGTTAGAGGGGCCAGTTGAGCAGGCTTGGCTGCGCCGACAGTCTGGGCGTAGTCAGGTTGTTTTCTTGCAGAAGTCAGCTGACTTAGTTTAAAGGGACAGGATGTGGGAAGTCCCCTGGTGATGTGTTGGTTTTTTTGTTTTGTGCACTGCTGCTACTTTAGTCATATTATTATTGTTATTATTATTATACAGGATTTATATAGAGCCAACAGTTTGCACAGAGCTTAATAAATAGAGAGACAGTACAGTTCAATACGAGAGGAATCAGAGGGCCCTGCTCATAAAAGCTTACAATCTAAAAGTCACATCAATTCAATCAATGATCCAAAAGTGTGCAAAATATTTGAAATATTAAAAATTCTACAGAACCATTTCACTTTTTCTATATAGAGGTATTCAACCCAAAACCAAAAATGTAATACAAAGTATATTGCAGCTTAACCAATCAATATGTGGTGGCTGCATTCGTTTTTCACACGGTCCGCCTCAATAGGCGGATTCGTTCTGCTCCCCGCTGAGCCGGCGGATGACAGCTCCGTCTCCGCTTGCAGTGCGGAGAGGGAGGTGTCACAGCCCCCGCTGCTCTCTATGGGGGATCGGATGAGAGGGATCCCATCCGATCCGATCCCCAGGACGGATGGAAAATATGGTTTCCATCCGTCCGGATTTCACGGACAGGATCGGATGCGGATGGCAGCGGGTGTCAGCGGACATGTCTCCACTGACATCCGCTGCTCCATAGGGCTGAATGAGGCATCCGATCAGATCCACATAAAAAACTGACAGGCGGATCTGATCGGACCGCCTGTGTAAAAGAGCCCTTAGGCTTTTTATCTGGTGATCTGGCCAGTAGTACACCTCCTGTACTTGGCCTCATGCATTGCCAGGAGAAGGTCACCTAGAGCCCAGGGCAAACATGCCAAACTGCGCCCCCACCCAAGATGTAGGAACATCAGCAAAAATCCCCCCCACAAAAACACTGACCACTAATTTGCATGCTTAGCCATAAGCATAAATTCCCCTTCCCCCCAGTACAAATCCTCCCCCCCTACTGAAATCTCCCCTCTACGCACAATTTTTATGCCCCCCCCCTCAAACCCCCCAGCTCCACTGCTACCCCACCTCAAAAAAAAAATTCACCCCCTCCTAGCACTACCCCTAAAAATTCCCCTCCAACTACACATCATCTTCCTCACCCACACACTACAAATCCTCACCGTCCCAACACAAATTCCCCCCAGATCCCCTCCCTCCTAGCACAAATCTTCTTCCCCCATCCCTGCTCCCAACACAAATCCCCCTAAATTACCACTCTTAGCACCCTAGCCTCTAATTTCCCCTCCTAGAACAATACTTAACCTCTGCCGCCGCCCAAATGCCCCCTTCCAGCACAAATACTCTGCCCCCCAAATCTTCTTGTGGTGCCACCCCCTACTTCACATGATACCACAGTGCCCAGGGCAGCCTCCTTTCCTGCCCACCCCTTGTCCTGGCCCTGGCCTCATGAACACTGCAGCTCTCCAATGCCCATTTTTCAGGCGTTTGACAAATTTATTAAAGTTGTAAAATGTCATATAAATAGCATAAACTTTTGCCACACATTCCATAAATATCAGTATACATGCTTGAATATGAATACACAGTGCAATAGCATAGTGAATGAGAAGCATCTTTATAACTTGACGCGTTTCGTGAGTCAGTGCCCATTCTTCAGGAGTAGATGCGCCCAAACATATCTAAAATATATATATATATATATATATATATATATATATAGCGTAATGTCAATTGAAGGGTATGCATTGTGGCAACAAGTAAGATGTGGAGACTCATGTGAACCCTAGTAGGGAGAAACCATACTTACACATTAGTCCAACCTTGATGGACAATACCATTGCTCACCACCACCCCATCATAGGGGATTGTAAGGGTAAGATTTCTTGCCACACCGCCTCTGTCAGATCAGTCATATCTTGTCACCAATATAACACAGTATGCTCAAGGCATTCGGTAGTAGTGTGTATCAGGGAGTTGAAGTAAGTGGAAATAAGTTTAGAGTGATCCGATTAGGAAAGCATCTGCTCCAGCCTGGAGATGTGGAATGAGACATTAGCCAGTCCAAATTGAGCAGCCACCATTTGCCGAATCTGTAGGTATCTATAATATGCCGAACCAGATACAGTAATCACATTAAAAATCAGCAAAGGATTTAAACAATCCCCCTTGATATAATTGCATATTTCTCTCTTTTAATCATTTTGTGAATTTTTAAGGAATTAAACAATAAAAAAAGTTCATGCTTTTAGAATCCAGCTTACAAGCTGAACTCATATGCAATGTTTGATTAGGCAACTGTTTGGTGAATAAGGTTTAATGTTGATCAATTTGAAGTTATGCCCTTGGGGGCTAAAAACGTGCATGCATCTTACATACTGGGAGGAGAACAGCTGGGGGAGTCAATGGTGGAGAAGGATCTGGGTGTTCTGGTACATAATAAGCCTAATAATAGCATGCAATGCCAAGCTGCGGTTTCCAAAGCAAGCAAAATAATTTCTTAAAATGTAATTTAACCACTTACCTACAGTGCACTTTCACCCCCTTCCTAACCAGACCGATTTTCAGCTTTCAGCGCTCTCACACTTTGACTGAGAATTACTCAGTCATGCAACACTGTACCCATTCAAAAATTGTGTCCTTTTTTTCACATAAATAGAGCTTTCTTTTGATGGTATTTAATCACTACTGGGTTTTTTATTTTTTGTGCTATAAATAAAAAAAGACTGAAAATATTGTGAAAAAACGCATTTTTCTTTGTTTCTGTCATAAAATTTTGCAAATTAGTAATTTTTCTTCACAAATTTTGGCCAAAATTTATACTGCTACTTATCTTTGGTAAAAATACCCAAGTAAGTGTATATTATTTGGTCTTTGTGAAAGTTATAGAGTCCACAAGCTATGGTGGGAATCATTGAAAATTGATCACACCTGATGTACTGAAGGCCTATCTCATTTCTTGAGACACTAAAAAGTCAGGAAAGTACAAATACCCCCCAAATGACCCCTTTTTGGAAAGTAGACATTCCGAGGTATTTAATAAGGGGCATGGTGAGTTTTTTGAAGTTGTAATTTTTTCCCACAATGCTTTGCAAAATGAAGATTTTTTTTTTTTTTTTTTTTTTTACAAATTGCCGTATTAACAGGTTATTTCTCTCACACAGCACATGTATACTTGCAACTACACCCCAAAACACATTCTACTACTCCTTCTGAGTATGGCGATACCACATGTGTGAGACTTTTTCACAGCCTGGCCACATACAGAGGCCTAACATCCAACCAGCACCGTCCGGCATTCTAGGAGCACAAATTACACATATAATTTCCTGACAACCTATCGTACTTTTGAAGGCCCTGGAGCACCAGGACAATGGAAACCCCCATAAAATGACCCCATTTTGGAAAGCAAACAGCCCAACGTATAATTTTTGAGGCATAATGAGTCTTTTGAATATGTCATTTTTTTCCACAAGTTTTTGGAAAATGTGGAAAGAAAATGAAAACACATTTTTTTTTACACAAAGCTGTCCATTTATGCAATATTTCTAACACATAGCATGTACATAGCAAAAATTGCACCCCAAAATACATTCTGCTATTCCTCCTGAGTATGGCGATACCACATGTGTAACACTTTTTCACAGCCTGGCCACATACATAGGCCTAACATCCAAGTAGCGCTTTACACAAAGTTGTCCATTTATCCACTTTAAGACTGGGCCTATTTTTGACACTTGGTGTTTACAAGCTAAAATCATTTTTTTTGCTAGAAAACTACTTGGAACCCCCAAACATTATATATTTTTTTTTAGCAGAGACCCTAGAGAATAAAATGGAGATCGTTGCAATATTTTTTATCACACCATATTTGCGCAGCAGTCTTCCAAATGCTATTTTTTTGAAAAAAAATCAGTTTTTTGATCTAAAAAATAAGAAAACAGTAAATTTAGAAAAAAAATTTTCCATAATGTGAAAGATAATGTTACGCCGAGTAATTAGATACCCAACATGTCATGCTTCAAAATTGCGCATGCTCACAGAATGGCGCCAAACATTGGTACTTAAAAATCCCCATAGGCAACATTTTAAAAATTTCTGCAGGTTACTAGCTTAGAGTTACAGAGGAGGTCTAGGGCTCAAATTATTGCTCTCGCTCTAACGATCGCGGCGATACCTCACATGTATGATTTGAACACCGTTTACATATGTGGGCGGGACTTGCGTATGCGTTTGCTCCTGCGCGCGAGCTAACGGGGACAGGGCGCTTTAATTTTTTTTTTTTTCCTATTTATTTTATTTATTATTTTCTTATTTTTACACAGTTTAAAAAAAAAAAATGTTTTGATCATTTTTATTCCTATTACAAGGAATGTAAACATCCCTTGTAATAGAAATAGGCATGACAGGTCCTCTTTATTGTGAGATCTGGGGTCAAAAAGACCTCACACCTCACAACTACACTAAAAAAGAAAAAAAAAATTGTTGAAAGAGGAAAAAAAAAAAAGCAAAAAAAAAAAAGCGGCCCTTTAAACCGGTTGCTAGGCAATGTCCCTGCTTCCCCTGCACCGTAAGGGTAATTCCGCGGCGAATCCGCCACTGGGACCACCCTTATCTGAAAGCCGACCACCCGCCGTTTCAAAAAATACCGGGGTTATGGGGGCTATCTGCTGCCATAACCCCAGTATTTAGCTTTTAATGGCCGACGCATATAGTCGTTAGGCGGTCAGTAAGTGATTGCATGCATATGGCAAACAGGTGACGATGACTGATGGGGTGACAGGTGACGATGACTGATGGGGTGACAGGTGACAATGACTGATGGGGTGACAGGTGACGATGACTGATGGGGTGACAGGTGATGATGACTGATGGGGTGACAGGTGACGATGACTGATGGGGTGACAGGTGATGATGATTGATGAGGTGGCAGGTGACGATGATTGATGAGGTGACAAGTGACGATGATTGATGGGGTGACAGATGACAATCACTGACCGGGTGACATGTGACGATGAATGATGGGGTGTCAAGTGACGATGATTGATAGGGTGACAGATGACGGTGACTGATGGGGTGACAGGTGACGATGACTGATGGGGTGACAGGTGACGGTGATTGATGGGGTGACAGGTGACGGGCGATGGTCACTGATGGGTGACAGGTGACGGGCGATGGTGCACGGCGGTACTGATGGCAGTCTCTGGTGACCGGTGAACTTTAGGCTACATTCACATGTGAGCGTAGCGATCGCGGGCAGAATCACTGCGATTCTGCCCGTGATCCAGAAATCATTGCAAATGGCGGGACGCCTGTGCGTTGCCCGTGATTTGCAATAGCACCCCTGTGCGATGTTGCTGCGATTTCCACCTGCCAAATCGAGGTAACATCAAGCAAACAATGCATGACGCCCCAAAGAAGCTCTTGTACCTTTTTTGGGCGTCATGCGATGTTTGCGCGATGTTACTGCGATTCGGCAGGCTGAAATGGCGGCAACATCGCACAGCGTTTGGGGTGCTATTGCAAAAAACGGGCAACGCACAGGCGTCCCGCAATTTGCAATGATTTCCGGATCGCGGGCAGAATCGCGGTGATTCTGCCCGCGATCGCTGCGCTCACATGTGAACGTTATGGGTGTCAATTTCTGGGCACTGATGAGGTGACTGTTGGGTGACAGGTGACATTGGGGGGTACTGATGGCAGTGTGATTTTTACTTTTGCAGGTACACAGAGCAGAAACTCCCTATTTCTAGCTCTTCTCCCCTCATACTGGAAACTGTATGAGGGGAGAAGAGCTAGTAACAGTCAGTTACTGCTCTGTGTTTACATTTTGTGATCGGCTGTGAATGGATTCACAGCCGATCACTTAGTAAACAGTCACTGTCAGTGACTGTTTACTACCGCCGGTGACAGCTGTGTTCCTACGGAACACAGTGCCACCGACATGACCGCGCTGCGCGCTCCCGATCGCGCATGCGCGGTCATCTCCCGGGCGCCTTCATTGTGATCGGCTGTGTCATTGGAACACAGCCGATCACGTGGGAAACAGCCATGCCTATTGGCTGTTTCCACCCTGCCGGTGACCGGCTGTGTCCCGGGGACACGCCGACACCGGCAGTGCACGGCGGCGCGCCTGCCGTGCTTGAATGGGCGGACGTCATATGACGTCCGCTGAGGATAATAGCCGCACCGTCCCGCCGTCATATGACGGCGGGCGGGCGGTAAGTGGTTAATTAAATTTATTAAAAGAGGTATGGGCTGCAGAGAGAGAGAGAGAGATAATTTTCACCCTGTAAAAACCATTAGTAAGACCTCATCTGGAATATGCAGTTCAGTTTTGGGCACCAGTTCTTAAAAAGGATATTGGGGAACTTGGAGAAAGTGCAGAGCGCAGGGGCAGAGATCTGAATGCATCAAGATCGTGTTCAGGAGAGCTGTGTTTTGGGCAGAAAAAACAGTTGCGCCTAAACACACCTAAACACTTGGTGCATTTAGTGCTTTAGTATTCTTTAATTTCAATGGCCAGAATAAATACATTTTCTGGCAAATGAAATGATGAATGAATGCCCAAATGCTTGAAGCACCTGAAAGTGTCTAAAAGCACCTAAATGTGTTTGAAAAACCAGGGCCAAATCACTACAGCTGCAGTTTAAAAATAGTGGTGGTTTGTAGCCTGTTGATTTTTACTTAGCGCAGACTCACTCTGTACAACATAAACTGAAGTCATTATGCAAAAAAGAATGAAAAGAGTATAGACGTTCCATAACCAAAGGGAATCACTTAGAACAGACTTTGTTACCCTTATTCCATTACAATTTTTTGCACCTAAAGTGTTTGTTACCCCAACACTTCATATTCCTGATATGTGTCTGCTGTACCATGTACTTGTATGAGAAAGTATCCTGTTATCTTTGTTTTGCTTCCTTTATGTGAAATCCCTGGTGTTCCTGCCAGGCCCTCTGCTTTCCTAATAAAAACTGACCACACTAAGCAGGAGAGCACACCGTCATCAGCTCAGCATCTAGCTATGCTGGGAACTCAGTGTACTCTCCTCCAATGATCATTCTTGTCTTGACATGCCTCCCCTGCACAGCCATTCACTGGGAAGTTCAGTGTGCTGATGCTTCTCCTCCCCCCAGCTCTTATGCAGCTGAGAACAGAGGGACTGTGATCACTTATAAAAAAGGGAAAAAAGGTATTTATAATTTTTTTTCTTTAATCTACAGGTATACTAAAATCAGGGAGTTGTAGTAACTGGAAATAAGTTTAGAGTGATCCGATTAAGAAAGCACCTGCTCCAGCCTGGAGATGGAATGAGACATTAGCCAGCCCTAATTAAGCAGCCATCATATGCCGAATCTGTAGGTATCTCTAATATGCTGAACCAGATACGGTAAGCACATTGAAAATCAGCAAAGGATTTAAACAATCACCCTTGATATAATTGCATTTCTCTCTTTTAATAATTTTGTGAATTTTTTATGAATTATAAATTAAAAAATGTTCATGCTTTTAGCAGTGCCATCTTAAGAGCATTATAGGACCCCGGGCAATGCAGTGCACTGTGACCCTGCCTACACAATCACCCATGAGAATAAAAATGCAAATTATCACTAAGGCTATATTTATTTGTACCTCCAACAAAACCAGTGCTTAAACATTAAATTAATAAATAATTTTAAAAAAGACTAAAAAAAAGTAATAAAAATAAAAAAATAATACAATAATAAATAATTAAAAAAAAAAAGGCAAATAAAGATTTATAATTTTTAAAAAAGCGACAAAAAATAAAATACACTGATATCCTTAATAATTTGGGCATCAATTGCATGCAAAATGAAAGTGACATGCAGATGTTTTGGCTTTCTGAACATACAAAGACAATATTAATTTCTTCACATAAAAAAAAAATAGTACTTACCCTTTTTGTCTTTCTTTCCTTTCTGCCATGCTGGCTTCCAGTTTAGACTTCTACAGCGGCTTGCTCTGCGGCTGTCCTGGTGTGTGCCTGTCTCCCGGCAGACCTTGGAAGCAGGCAGGCACTCATGCTGCTGTGGGCACCTCTCCATGCCTGATTACCCTGACAGCAGTGGCAGACTAATGACAGCTTCCAAGTTCAGCGGCTGGGTCCAGTGAACACACACACGGACAGGAATCAGACTCGACTGTTCTGTGTGTGTGTTCAGTGATTTGAAGTGGTCATTGTGGTAGGAATCAGAAACACTGCACATGCTGGGATATTTACAATTATGTGCTGTGTGTTAGTTGCACCCCTAGCACATGTGACTTACTGCTGGCGGGTACTGCTGGCTTGTACTGCTGGCTTGTACTGCTAGTGGTTACTGCTGGTGGGTACTGCTGGTGGTTACTGATGGCTAGTACTGCTGTGGGTTGTGCTGGCTGGTACTGCTGTGGGTACTGCTGGCTGGTACTGCTGTGGGTACTGCTGGCGGGAAATGCTGGCGGAGAGTTTAAAGAGCAGCGCTGGAGGAAGCATGCAGAGCTGATGCTTCCTGTATCTCTTGGTCTTCTCACTGGAAGAGTGCATTTGATATCACTCCGCCTGTGACAGGACGGAGCCGGAACTATACAGGAAGCATCGGCTCCGTTCTGACAGCTGACACAGACAGCCGGGATAACGCTCGGCACTTGCAGGAGACATGGGATGTCTGTTGCCACCTGCTGAGTTCTCTGGCGGGATGCACATGGGAGTCAGGACTAATACTTGGCTGTGGCTGGGTCGCTGGCCAAGCGGGGCCCAAGTCGCTCTCTATGAAGGGAATGATAATATGAGGGGGAGGGGGGTTGAGAAGTGTCCATGAGATCCAACACAGGGTTATTATTGATGAACATTGGTCAGAAGTTTCCTTAGGAAAGATGCAGAAAGTGATCGCCTTAGACTTTTAACCTTCCTAATGTGTTTGCTATTGAGGCCATCAGATACCATTCTGTAAATTGGAAAAGCTTCATCAGTGTTTTCAATTCAGCGTCATGGAAGGCATGTTCCAAGAATGGGCGCCATCTGGTGAAAATTTTTTTGTAGAAGTAAGTTTGTCAATGTCAAGGTTTCTTTTTCCATATAGAGAAGTGAGATGGAGATGATTTGGCAGTGCAAGAGTCTATGAGCAAAGTCGGTCTGTCTCCACCACACTGAGGGCAAATTGCCGTGTTTCTTGGGTTCTTGGTGTAGAGGGCAGGGACGAATGCCCTATGAATCAGCTTAAATTGAGTCTCCCTCCAGGTTTCTATTAGCATGTTTTTTCTTATCTCCTGTCAATATATTCTGAGCCAGATCGTTCAGGGGGAAATCAGTACCCCATTTGCCAAACAGGGTTTCCGTTGAGATTTTATTAGAGTGTGCTACCAGTTGATTATATATGAGGGATATGGAGTATCGTTTATGCTGAATTAGATCGTCCACAACTGATTTTTGGAAGCTTTTAGCAATGCTGGAGGAGCAAGATTTGACATAGGCTACTGCCTGACAGTAGTAGAGCTGATGGGATGGGGGTAAATGATATTCCCCTGCAAGTTCCGCGTAAGATTTTATGGACAAGTCTGTGGGACGGACCAAGGAATGGGCCAGTTTCAGACCATTCTGAGACCAAAGTTGGTATGATGCATAGTCCATGGATTGTGGAAATAGCAGGTTGCCATGGAGTGGGAGATATTTGGAAATCGTTGATGGGACTCCCAGGTGCTTCCTTACTTCCCTCCATGCTATCATGGTATCGCAAAAGAGTAAATATTGTTGGAGAGACGCAGGCAAGGCTTTCAAGGTACTGTGAAGCACTCCAGACATTCAAAGCAGTGAGCTATATTAGCCTCAATGTGGTAGTTGGAAAAAGAGGAGGATTCGGTGATCCAGTCCAGGCCATATCGCAGGAGGCATGATAGATTATAAAGTCTAATACTGGGCAAGCCAGCTCCCCAATCGCTCTTCAGAAGGTGCAGTTTGGCAATAGATATCCGGGGTCTCTTCTTGTTCCAGGGGAAGGAGGTAATGGCCCTATTCAGGGCACGAACATAGTAGACTGCTTAAAAAAGGTCTGGATTCTTTCCTAGATACACAAATATCTGATTGCCTTTTGGAGGATCAGGGAGGATTTTTTTCCCTGCTGGAGCAACTGTGGGTATAGGATTGTGTATATAGGATTGTATAACATTTTTCCCCTCATCTATTGGTTGAACTGTATTGACTTGTGTGTTTTTTCAACCAGACTAACTATGTAACTATATTACTATGAATCACTTTTCCTATTTATTCCTGGGGTTAAAATATAAGTACCTTAAAAGTCGCACACTCCCATGCTTTTTATATGTGCTTTTTTCCAGGTTTATTTTCTGAGTGCAACAACCATCTGAGGATATTTACAGCAACAATTTATCCAAGAGATTATTTTTCTCATATTATAACATTGTTTCAACTCAAACAGCACTGCAACTGTCCAGCAATGTTGGATACATTGCAGAGTCCATGCCCTGATATGAGCCTTTGTTTACTGTTAATAGCTATTTAAACCACAGGGGGCAGTAGGGGGAGTGCAAGCTTTAATCCACTGTTGTTTTTCTTTTCAGGGGGTCCTGTATTATATTGTCATTGCAGACCTTGTTACTTGAAGACAATCTTTAATTTGCAGTAGAAAAACAAAGTATTAAAATTAATCTGATTAGTTGCTATGAAGAGCAAAAATATGCCAGGAAGAAAAAAAAACATATACTGTATATATAATCACACACACACTGTATATGTAGCACTGTCCCCATATGGCTTGCTCTGTGTTGACTTGTTTAGCCTCTTCTAATTACCTGCAGACAGTCATTTAGGGACAGTTCACACATTCATCCTTACTCCCAATGGCTCATTACTCAAGGGGTTTTGTTTTTTTTGGTACTTATTGTGGAACCTGGATGGGAGAGGGAAATAGTGGGATACTCAAACTTGAACTGTTTACAGTTGATAAGGACAACTCTCACTTGGCCTCACCCAGCTACTTGTGGAAGTAGTCACACTGCTTTAACCATACATTTAGGCTGCATTCACATGTCAGCTTATAATCGGGGGACGCAATACGCTCCAAAAAAGTACAAGAGCTTCTTTGGAGCGTATTGCGTCCAGCGATTTTGTTTGCGCGATGTTGCCGCGATTCGGCGGGCGTAAATCGCGGCAACATCGCTCGGCGTTTGGGGGGCTATTGCAAATCAACGGGCAACGCTAGGCGTCCCGCGATTTGCAATAAATCTCCGAATCGCGGGCGGAACCGCGGCTGTTCTGCCCGTGATTATAAGCTGACATGTGAATGCAGCCTAATGGAAAAAGTTAAGTCTTCTTGCTCCCTCTCCAGCAAAAGACTTGGTGAACTACAGTATCTTCAGGACACTCTCTAGCATCCCCTTTACTAACACCTGTCCACTGACTCTTCTAGCTGAAGGGATGGCCCCTTCACATAGATCTGTTCTCATTGTATGCAGAATCAGACCCATTCCAGTGTCTCCCTTCCAGTCAGCTCTGCAGGTCCCCCTGGGTTCAGTTCCTCTCGAACTCTTTAGGCCCTCAGGTCGACCACCTGAGGCCGCATGGCAACTTCTACAGAGGAGGAGGAAGCTGCCCCCTCCCTCCGGGACTCCGCTCTCAAGCTGAAATACCCCGAGCACATGTGCCCTTGACATTTATACAGTATCCCAGCATGCACGATGCACTTTTCCTCTGCCATTTACCAGGGCTGTACTAAATGCCTATGCACTCATTTGTCAGGTTTCCTCCCAATGTCTAATATGCCTCCATATTGGACCAGTGTGAAACACTCTGCAGACAGACTAAGTTGCACCTTAGCACATTGAGCAGACCACACTAGCAGATCCTGCTCTGGACAGAGAACAATATATATCTACCCGGCAATCTTTCTGGTAAGCAGAAAAGATCCAAAACTATACTCTCTCTCTAGCACCTACCTAGGAGGGTGCTATATATATATATATATATATATATATATATATATATATATATATATATTGTGAGGGATTAGCTCGGTGGTAGGCGTATGGGTGACCCCTTTGGGGGGGGGGTCGGCACACAGGGAGATAGCCGAGGAGTGGTTGAAAACAATAGTTTGGTTTATTAGGTCAATTTCTTCAAACAAGTGCATGCAGCAAAACAACAAAATAAAATAAAACACAAAATAAATCCTTGCCTCTGTGGGCGGCTACCTTCTCACAGCTGGAACCTGCCTAAGAAGTCTTCCCAACCTACTGTTGGGCCGACACTGCTGATCCTACAGCAGACACTCAAATGTCCATTTGTTTTCTTTTCACATATAAACATTGTCCATTGAACATGTCCCTTTGTTTTCTTTCACACAGAAACACTTCGTCTTCTCACCTTTGAGACGTCTTCACTCGTTTTTACCCTCCTGAGCGCACACCGCTTCAGGAGGTCTTCCCCATGCTCACTCAGCTTTCAGGGGGCACACAGGACTGTCCTCTACCCACATGGCGTCAGGATGCAGCCGTTTGTCTGCCTTCCCTGTCCCAGCCCACACGGCGACAGGAGGCAGCACTCAATAGATTTTCTCTGGACAAATTATAGAGGCCTTGATCTCCTCATTCTGAACAGCTGAAGGCCTTTCAACTTCTTTACACCTTCCTGCTGCCTTTGGCAGCCGACACCCTATAATAATTAGTGAACTTTTCAAAGCAGGTGGGAATGTGTCTCCTCTCAGTGACTACATTCCCAGATTTACCTGACTTCCTGTCACATACCCCCCCCTCTTGTTTCAACCCTAGGGTTGGGACACATATTTCCAGGCACGCATGTGTCAGGCACTGCTGACTCACTGATAAGCCTCCTATTATCCTCAAGCTTCCGGATGAAACTGTTTTGTCATCTTCATTGACGGATTTCTCATAAATGCCACACAGTTTGTCTCTCATCTCATATACACATTCTTCAACTGCATTTTTGGCATCATTTTTGCTCCTTCTCGTTTCTGTCATCTTCATTGACAGCTTTCTCATAAATGTCAGACAGCTTGTCCCTCATAACCGTCTGTCCAATCCACCATGGAGGACCGTGATCCATAGGCAACTCAATTGGGCTAGTCTTAATGTCTTCAACATTCTTAAGACGCCTCTCTCTGCAATCCATAAATGTTTTCCACAAAACTTTGAGAACCTTTGCTTCACTAAGCTTTGTTCCAAGTAGGGACTCTTGACATCCCTCTGTGACTTGAGTTGCCTCTCCATACAGCTGTACACAATCATTGACTTTTTGTTGTAAAAGGGAATGATCTTCCTTCTTGAGCTTTGCTTGTTCTAAGATGCTGTGCAGAGGATTTTCCAATTGAGACAACAGGCTGTCACACATTTCTTCAAAGTGACCCCTGTTCCTTTTCCCAGAGACATCAATATCATTCACCAAACATTTCATATTCATAGGCAGATCTGAAGCATTTGCACTCATCAACTTCTTAAACTTTTCGCCCTCCTGAGCGAGTCGCAGTAAAGGCCTACTATTTGATTTGATATTGAGTTTATATTTCTTGCCAAACTCTTCACAGAAGAAGCCAACCAGAACATTATCAACTTTCCTTCCACCAACATAGGGGTCAAAAGCAACAACACAGTTGAACCCAGCGATCTGGGTGGTATCCATTATAGACCTCCTCTCTGCATCAGTGAAGAAGCATGGAACTGCAACACATTCTTTTACAGGTTTCTTCAATGCACTTTCTGCTGAACTATTTGACCGCTCAAGGTCACCTAGTTCTTTTTCTCTATCTGAATTCCACATGGAATGCATCTCAAGATCACGATCAAACTTCTGCCACCCGTCTTTCACCAGTTCCATTTTAGAAACACTCCCTGAAAGGCACTTATTCATTTGCTTCACGTTTTCACCAACAGCCTTAGTTTTCCCCACTAGGTTTTCAGCCTGAACTGAGAAATCATCACATTTCTTACTCAGCTCCTTTGTTTGCTGAAGTTCTAATGATACATTTTCCAATGCTTGAAGTTTTTGAAGGAACGGTTTATTCCAAAGGGGTGATTCAAGCCACATGTCATCACATTTCTGAGGCTCACTCAGGACAGACCCCAAAACACTGATCCTTTTAAAAACTGCATCAGGCACACTATCCCCTCTTTGGGACAGATCCTCTGTTGCCTGTAATTCCTCTTCCAGTTCCTGCAACGGAATCTTCATCTCTTCTACTTGCTGTTCTAAGGCTCGTTTAGACTTTTCTAGCTCCTGAACGCTTTTCTCAACCTCATCCTTGTAGCTGACCACATGTTCCATCTCTGTACATAGCTGCTTGTTAACTCTTTCTAGTTCAGCCTTAGACTCTAGAGCTTCCTCCAAAGAGCGAGCCAAGAACAGGGCTTTGCTCTCGTTATCACGCGCCTCCGCTTCTGCGCGGTCGCGTTCTTCTGCATATTTTGCAGACACAGTCTTCTCTTCACCAAGCATCTGATCAAACTTCTTTTTCACATCTTCAACACACTGTAATGAACCAACGCTTTCTTCCATGCGTTTTTTCATATCCGCTATCTGAGCTTGCAATGTTGCGACTTGCTCTGATAGGTTTTTCTTTGCTTCCGCCTCCTCTTTTAATTGTTCCAGGAAGCCATTTTTCTCATCTTCCATTTGTTTGAGCTTTGTGCTAAAACTCAGCCTTTGACACCTCTCTTCCTGTAAGAGTTCCTGCGTGTCTTGCAGCTGCGATTCCAAGATAGAAAAATCTTCCGCAATTTCTCTAGATTTGCTGTCTGCTTGAGAAAGCCGATTTGTGACACTGTCCAACTCAACCTGCAATCGGTTTGCCTTCTCTAACAGCTTAGCACACAATCGGTCACCTTCTGACACCTTGACTTGCGATTCCAGAAGCCGTGCCTCTACTTTTTCCCTCTTATGTTCACAATCTCCTTTTCCCTGCATAAGAGCCTTCACCT
Source organism: Pelophylax lessonae (assembly GCF_965119305.1). Lineage (NCBI taxonomy): Eukaryota > Metazoa > Chordata > Amphibia > Anura > Ranidae > Pelophylax > Pelophylax lessonae. The sequence continues at coordinate 96,700,053 of NC_138776.1, forward strand.
CATTGGCTAGTTTCTGGGAATGAGACTGTAATTCTGCCACACAGGCTTCTTTCTCCTTTAACTGCTGCTGGAAACGTTGGGCTTCACCTTTCCAACTTTCACAGTCTGCACGTAATTCATCTACCACATTGCTCAAAGTGGTGAGCTCATACACAGTACTCAGTAATTTAGCCTCTCTTTCACTTTTCTCGTTGTCGCTGAGAGACAATGTCGTTTTCAGAGCGACATTCTGTTCCTGCGACTCCTGCAGGTCTATTTTTGTAACTTCCAAACACTGAAGACTTTTTTCCAGCTGATTACGCAACTCCAACATTTCACACATGCTTTGCTTCTGCAAAGTCTGAATTTCAATTTCCTTTTCCATGAGGATGGTATCTTTCTCCTTTATAGTGTCTTGACATTTTTGCAACTCGACCAAAAGAAGAGCAGTGGTTTCTTCCCACTGTGACACATGAGACTTGAGTAGTTCATTCGTTTCCTGCAAGTTTCTATGCTCCATTTTAAGCAATTCCAAGGCTTGTTCCTTTTCTTCCATTTTCCGTTGCAAGGCATCCAACTCAGCCCTGCACACATACTCGGTTTCCTCCAAACCGATGGCCTCCATTGGCTGCTGGCGTCTCTGTTTCCAGCCTGCCATGCTCTCTTGATGAGCCTTTTGTTGAGCTGCAAAGCTCCGCTGAAAATCCGCATTTGCCTGCTGTTGAGCTGCATTTGCCTGCTGTTGAGCTGTATTTGATATAATCAGTTGTTTCAACATCTCCTCCATTTTGAGCTTACTTTTCATCTGAGCACACTGCGTCTCCATAGCAGTTTCATCAGTGTTGCTAGGGACAACAACCTTCCTCTTTAGTAGACTCTCTTTAGGCATGGATGGGGCTGGTTCAGACGGTAACATCCCCTCCATCCATAGAATCCGGTCTCTCATTTCATCTATCTTTGCATTTTTCAGGCGTTTGGATCGCCCCATCTTCAATAACTCCACAAATTTTTCACAGTCCAGCAAAAAATTTTCAGACCACTGTCTCGTTAACACATGTAGTTTTTCTCTCTCTTGCAAGATCTCTTTTCCTGCACACACAGTTTGTGCAGTCACTTGCACCAGACACAACAAAGTTCATCAAATAATTTTGAGACCGCTGTCTCTTTAAAACACTTTTTTTTTTCTGTCAGGATCTTCTCTCCTGCACACATAGATTGTGCAATCTCATGCACCAGATAAAGTTCATCAAACATTTGCACTTCCTTGCAGGGATCTCTGCTTATGCCCACTGCATACCTCCACCATATGTGAGGGATTAGCTCGGTGGTAGGCGTATGGGTGACCCCTTTGGGGGGGGGTCGACACACAGGGAGATAGCCGAGGAGTGGTTGAAAACAATAGTTTGGTTTATTAGGTCAATTTCTTCAAACAAGTGCATGCAGCAAAACAACAAAATAAAATAAAACACAAAATAAATCCTTGCCTCTGTGGGCGGCTACCTTCTCACAGCTGGAACCTGCCTAAGAAGTCTTCCCAACCTACTGTTGGGCCGACACTGCTGATCCTACAGCAGACACTCAAATGTCCATTTGTTTTCTTTTCACATATAAACATTGTCCATTGAACATGTCCCTTTGTTTTCTTTCACACAGAAACACTTCGTCTTCTCACCTTTGAGACGTCTTCACTCGTTTTTACCCTCCTGAGCGCACACCGCTTCAGGAGGTCTTCCCCATGCTCACTCAGCTTTCAGGGGGCACACAGGACTGTCCTCTACCCACATGGCGTCAGGATGCAGCCGTTTGTCTGCCTTCCTCTCCCAGCCCACACGGCGACAGGAGGCAGCACTCAATAGATTTTCTCTGGACAAATTATAGAGGCCTTGATCTCCTCATTCTGAACAGCTGAAGGCCTTTCAACTTCTTTACACCTTCCTGCTGCCTTTGGCAGCCGACACCCTATAATAATTAGTGAACTTTTCAAAGCAGGTGGGAATGTGTCTCCTCTCAGTGACTACATTCCCAGATTTACCTGACTTCCTGTCACAATATATATATACAGTATCTCACAAAAGTGATTACACCCCTTACATGTATTTAAATATTTTATTATATCTTTTCATGTGGCAACACTGAAGAAATGACACTTCCCTATAATGTAAAGTAGTGAGTGTGCAGCATGTATAACAGTGTAAATTTGCTGTCCCCTCAAAATAACTCAACACAGCCATTAATGTCTAAACCACTGGGAACATAAGTGCGTAAACCCCTAAGTGACCATGTCCAAATTGAGCCCAATTAGCCATTTTCCCTCCCCTGTGTCATAACTCGCTAGTGTTACAAGGTCTCAGGTGTGAATGGGGAGCAGGTGTGTTAAATTTGGTTATTGGTGTAACGCTCATGCGTTTTTTGTTAGTGAATGGATTTGCAGCTGCAGAATTATTACACTCAGTAGTCATGTAGAGAATGTGTTGAACAACATATCCAACTCTCAGGACTTCATCACTGTGTGCAGCCTGTTATGCAAATATACATACACTCAATATGATGTTCCTGGAGTGATAGAATGTATATGATAGAATAGAGGTGAGAGACAGGCAATAGAATGGTGAGCACTTAGTAGTAGTATTCAGGAGAGTGGTAGGTGATGATAGTATGCAGATAGGTTTTAGCAATCATGTATAGTAACAGGTGGTAGGGGACAGCAGATGAAGTATGCAAGAGAGAGTAACCTAGTGCAATGATAGGTGATGGTAGTCCCAAGAGCTAGCAATCTATGCAGATGATAGAAATAGCTTAGATAGTAATAGTCTCTTTAGTATGCAGTAGTAGATAGTGAAAGTTAGGTTGAGGAAGGAATCCCCTGCGGGGTACTTATCACTAGATGGGTTAGTAGTAGCAAGGTCCAAGAGTAATGGAGTAATCCGGTAGCGAGATACTGGATCGGTAGCGAGGTTCCGGTCTTGTTCAGGCAAGGGGAATAGCTTGAAGCTCCGGCAGCATTGGACAAGACAAGGCAACATGCGGTTTGAACGAGCAATGAGTGTTGAGTAAACCCAGGGAATCCTTTATTTGGGTAAGATAATCAGAGGCCACTGGATTACTTGATGGCAGGATACGTGGTGGAAGAAGTGTGGGATGAAACCCATAGTTTAAGTAGAATGGACTTTGTTTAGTAGTGCTGTGGGTCGCGTTGTTATAGGCGAATTCCGCCAGCGGGAGGAGGTCCACCCAATCGTCCTGTAGATATGAAATATAGCAACGTAGATATTGTTCAATGCACTGGTTGACTCTTTCTGTCTGTCCGTTGGTCTGAGGGTGGTAAGGAGAATTAAGTTTTCGCTCTATTCGTAGAATCTGACATAGAGCTTGCCAAAACTTTGAGATAAACTGTGAACCACGGTCAGACAGAAGTGTTTTTGGAATACCATGTAACTTAAAGACATGTTTCACAAGTAATTCCGCTGTTTGCTTGGATGAAGGTAGTCTTCGGATAGGAATGAAAAGTGCCATCTTGGTCAGATGGTCCACTGACACTAAAATGGTGTTGAATCCTTTGGAAGGTGGTAGTTCTACTATAAAGTCTAAGGACACCACTTCCCATGGAACCTGGGGTATTGGTAAACTACAAAGTAGACCCGATGGTTTTGTAGTGTCAATTTTGGACCTTGCACAGATGTCACAAAATGAAACGAACTTTTGTACGGTCGTCTTCATGTCAGGCCACCAAAATTGCCTAGTAAGTAAATTGAATGTTTTAGTCATACCCATATGTCCTGCCATAGGTACATCATGCGACAATTCCAAGATCTTGGTTCGCATAGTAGGGGGTATGTATAGTTTATCGTTGTAATAGAGGAAGCCTTCTGCATCAGCATTTAGTTGTGGTGGAGGTGAATCCAGTCCTATGCTGTGCAAAATCTCTTCCTTCAGGGAACGGACAACACCGACAATACGTTCATAGGGTATTATAGGAACTGAGGGAACCTCGGCGTAGCTATCTTCGGTTAATCGTGAAAGCGCATCCGCTTTTTTATTTTTGTCTGCAGGTGTATAGGTCACTAGAAAATTAAATCTCAAAAAGAATAATGACCATCGTACCTGCCGGTGGGAAAGAGTTCTATTAGTCTGAAGGTATTGAAGGTTTTTGTGATCTGTGTATATAAGGATTGGCAATCGAGTACCCTCAAGTAGGTGTCGCTAATTCTCTAATGCCAGTTTTATGGCTAGTAACTCTTTTTCACCCACTGGGTAATTCACCTCGGGGCTGCTTAGTGACTTTGAGAAGAAAGCAACTGGGTGAAGTGGTGAAGTGTTTGTTGGTCGTTGTGAGAGAACTGCTCCTACTGCCATATTTGACGCATCTACCTCCAAAATATATTGAAGGGATGGGTCTGGATGGCGTAGTATGGGAGCAGAAGTAAAGCTTGATTTCAACAAGCAGAAAGATCCATTTGCTTCTTCTGACCATTTGAATTGTTTTTTTGTACTTGTGAGTTGTGTGAGAGGTCTCACAATAGCAGAGAAGTTCTTGATGAACTTTCTATAGTAGTTAGAGAATCCGAGGAATCTTTGTAATGCTTTGCGAGTTGTTGGCACAGGCCAATCTAGAATACAGGATATTTTGCTCATGTCCATTTTGATTCCATTTTTGGATATAATGTATCCTAGGAATAGTACTTCCTCTTTATGAAATAAAATTTTTTTTAATTTAACATATAAATTATGTGCAAGTAGTCTTGACAACACGAGTCTTACATGTTTTATGTGTTCAGATAAGGAACGAGAATAAATAAGTATATCGTCCAGATATACTACAACACAAACATCAAGCAAGTCTCTGAATATGTCATTTATAAATCGTTGGAAGGCTGCGGGAGCATTACACAACCCAAATGGCATCACGATGTACTCAAACAGTCCGTATCTGGTTCTGAATGCTGTCTTCCATTCATCCCCATCACGGATTCGAATTAAGTTGTATGCCCCTTTTAGGTCCAATTTCGAAAAGTAGGAAGCTCCGCGCACCTGTTCTATAAGTTCAGGAATAAGAGGTAAAGGATAACGATCCTTTATTGTAATGGCATTTAATTGTCTGAAATCAATAATAGGCCTGAGACTTGAATCTTTATTGCGGACAAAGAAGAGTCCTGCAGCAGTGGAGGAAGTAGAAGGTCTGATGAATCCTTTCGCCAAATTTTCATCCAAGTATTCCTTGAGATGAGAGAGTTCATCCTGTGAAAGAGGATAAACGTGACCGAAAGGCAATTTGCTATTAGGGAGTAGATCGATACAACAATCATAGTCCCTATGGGGAGGCAACACTTGAGCGTTTTTCTCAAGGAAGACTTCCGACAAATCCTGATAACATATTGGTATAATCTCATCCGACACCACAGACAGGATCCTTCCATGTGATGAGAGATTACACGTGGTTTCGCAGTAGTGAGAAGAGAAGGTTAGAGTTCTTGTTTTCCAATCGATGATTGGTTGATGTATGTGTAACCAGGGAAGTCCCAAAATAATGGGAAAATGTGGTGAGGTCAGTACATCAAAAGTGGTGGTCTCCACATGAGACCCGTCAGCAGTGACAAGGAGTGCCTGTGTCTGATTAGTGATGGGACCAGAGGATAAAGGAATACCGTTAATGAAACTAACAGAGACAGGTTTAAGTTTTGAAATAATAGGTATTTTATTTAAGGTAACAAAACAAGTATCAATGTAGTTCCCACAAGATCCTGTGTCGACCATAGCCTTGGTGGTGATCCTAGTTTGGTCCCACTGTAATGTCAAATGAATAAAAAGATAAGGATTAGAAAATGAAGTTGTTAGTCCCCCTAGCAAGACATTTGAACACTCACCCTCTTTTCTGCGGACAAGGGGACAGCCGTTTATCAAATGATCCGGGGATGCGCAGTACATGCAGAGATGTTCGGTTTTCCTCCTGGCACGTTCGGAAAAGGTCAAAGGTGGGCGTATCATTCCTACCTCCATAGGAGTAGGGTCAACAGGCGACATCCGGGAAGGACTGGACAATGGCAATCCCATCTTCTCAGCCTTTCTTTCTCGCAGTCGTCTGTCAATATTGATACTGGTCTGTATCAGGCCATCCAAGGTGTCAGGTAAATCCGCTCGGGCGAGCTCGTCTTTAACGGCTTCTGATAGGCCGAGTCTGAACTGCGTTCGCAAGGATGTGTCATTCCACCCTGAATCAAGGGACCATCTTTTGAAATCTGCCACAAAGTCCTCAACAGGTCTCCTTCCTTGTTTTAAAGCCCTCAATTGGGTATCAGCAGTACTCTGCCTATTGGGGTCTTCATATAAACTAGCGAGTTGCGCTAGGAATAAAGGATAGGAGTTAAGAAGTGGGTCATCTTTCTCCAAGCATGCCCCTCCCCTGGCATGCTTGGATTTGTAGTGCTGCAGACACATGAGGTGGTAATGCAGGAGAGGTGGCTGTGCCTGTGTACTGGACTGGTGAGCAGGTAATGGGTGGGGATTCTAGGGAGGTGTATTCGATATTGGGGGTATATCTCAGAAAACATCCTCCCTTCAGAAGCAGCGCAGTTCTCACCCAAAAAAAGAAAAAAAACGAACCAACAGACAGGAGCCTGCTACAGAGAGTCTATCCACTCCCCCCTCCTCCTGTCCACTAAGACAAGCCACCGACATGACATTTTGCTCAGTTTAGCCAGTTTTCCTTCTGCTAGGCTAAAGTCTGTCCTCCACTGCAGACTGTGCCCTTCTCCCCCTCCCGGAATCTCTTGCGATGAAGTCAAATAGGAAGGGGGAGGGTGCAAGTAGCATCAGCACTCTCAGAGTCAGAAAAATTATCGGAGACTCTCGGTCTCGGCCGGCTCCGGTGCTGCGCATGTGCAGTTATGACACAAAAGCGTCACAGGCTGACCGCATATTTTTTTTACTGGCAGGCTTTTCACCTTACAGGCAGTTACGGGCATTGAAAAAGTGCCCGGTTTTTACGGGCTGCCCATAAAAACACAGGCAGTTGGCAACACTGATTGCTGCAGAGGTTGAAGGGGTGGGGGGTCAGCCTGTCAGTGCTCAGACCATACGCTGCACACTGCATCAAATTGGTCTGTATGGCTGTCGTCCCAGAAGGAAGCCTCTTCTAAAGATGATGCACAAGAAATATATACTACAGTATCCCACAAAAGTGAGTACACCCCTCACATTTTTGTAAAAAAATATTTTATATTTATATTATATTTTATTATATCTTTTCATGTGACAACACTGAAAAAACTTTGCTACAATGTAAAGTAGTGAGTGTACAGCTTGTATAACAGTGTCAATTTGCTGTCCCCTCAAAATAACTCAACACACTTTTCATTAATGTCTAAACCGCTGGCAAGAAAAGTGAGTACACCCCTAAGTGAAAATGTCCACATTGGGCCCAATTAGCCCTTTTCCCTCCCCGGTGTCATGTGACTTGTTAGTGTTACAAGGTCTCAGCCATGAATGGGGAGCAGGTGCTTTAAATTTGTTGTTATCGCTCTCACTCTCTCATACTGGTCACTGGAAGTTCAACATGGCACCTCATGGCAAAGAACTCTCTGAGGATCTGAAAAAAAGAATTGTTGCTGTACACAAAGATGGCCTAGGCCAGGGTTGTCAAACTCAATTTCATTGCGGGCCGCATCAGCATTATGGTTCCCTCAAAAGGCTGGTTATATCTGTAAGATTAGATGTCCAGAGCACCCCATGCCCCCTTACACCCTTACATGAGATGTCAAGACCCCCCCCCCATCATCAGAAGTCAAGAGTCACCCACCCTTCCTTACATAACAATGCACCCCCTTACTTTGTGCTGCTACCAGGAAGAAGATGCGGGTGGATCTGGGAAGAAGAAATTGCAAGGTCTGGAGGACTACAAGAGGAGGGCTGGAGTCAGCTGACAGAGTCTGCTGAATGCTGAGACCAGGGGAGGCAGAGACAAGGTGGTGTTGTGGCTGCACAGAGAGGTGCAGGATCTGTAGGAGGAGTTCTGCCCTCCTCTCTGCTGCAGACTGCTAAAGAGGGGGGTGGGCCTTTCTGCAGCAGCACAGAGAAGGACAGGATCTGGCAAAGGAGTTCTGTCCTTTCTGCTGCCGACGAATGAGACTAGGTGGGGACAGAGACAAGGGGGGTGCTGCAGCTGCAGGACAAGTAAAGGGCCACATGAAATGGCCTGGGGGGCCGCATTCGGCCAATGGGCCTTGAGTATGAGACCTGTGGCCTAGGCTATAAGAAGATTGCCAAGACCCTGAAGTGTTGTCATATGAAAAAATATAATAAAATACACTGCTCAAAAAAATTAAAGGAACACTTTGAAAACACATCAGATCTCAAAGGGGAAAAATATCATGCTGGATATATCTATACTCATATGGACTGGATAATGTGTTAGAAATGAAAATATGCCACATGGTTTGATGGAAATTAAAATGATCAACCTACAGAGGGCTGAATTCAAAGACACCCCAAAAATCAAAGTGAAAAAAAAAATAATGCAGCAGGCTAGTCTACTTTGCTGAAATTTCACTGCAGCAACTCAAAATGGCACTCAGTAGTTTGTATGGCCCCCCATGTGCTTGTATGCATGCCTGACAACATCCGGGCATGCTCCTAATGAGACGACAGATGGTGTCCTGGTGTGTTTCCTTCCAGATCTGGACCAGGGCATCACTGAGCTCCTGTACAGACTGGACAAGACAGGTGCAACCTGGCGGTTCAAATGGACCGAAACATAATGTTCCAGCGTTGTTCTATTGGATTTAGGTCCAGCGAGCCTGTGGGCCATTTATTGGTATCAATTTATTCATCCTCCAGGAACTGGCTGCATACTCTTTCCACATGAGGCCGGTCATTGTCGTGCACCAGGAGGAACCCAGGACCCACTGCACCAGCTTAGGGTCTGACAATGGGTCCAAGGATTTCATCCTGATACCTAATGGCAGTCAGGGTGCCATTGTCTAGCTTCATGAGGTCTGTGCATCCTTCCATGGCTATACCTCCCCAGACCATCACTGACCCACCACCAAGCTGGTCATGCTGAACGATGTTACAGGCAGCATAACATTCTCCACAGCTTCTCCAGACCCTTTCACGTCTGTCACATGTGCTTAGGGTGAACCTGCTCTCATCTTTGAAAAGCACAGGGCGCCAGTGGCAGACCTGCCAATTCTGCTGTTCAATGGCAAATACCAATCCTGTTCCATGGTGCCAGTCAGTGAGCACAGGACCCACTAGAGCATGGATGTCCAACCTGCGGCCCTCCAGCTGTTGCAGAACTACAAGCCCCATCATGCCTCTGCCATTGGGAGTCATGTTTGCAACTGTCAGCCTTGCAATGCCTCATGGGACTTGAAGTTCCTCAACTGCTGTAGGGCTTCAGGTTGGACACCCATGCACTAGAGGATGTTGGACCCTCAGACCACCTTCATGAAGTCTGTTTCAGAGACATTCACACCAGTGGCCTGCTGGAAGTCATTTTGTAGGGTTCTGGCAGTGCTCATCCTGTTCCTCCTTGCACAAAGGAGCAGATAGTGATTTCGCTCATGGATTAGGACCTTCTACCACCCTATCCAGCTCTCCCAGAGTAACTGCCTGTCTCCTGGAATCTCCTCCTTGCTCTTGAGACTGTGCTGGGAGACACAGCAAACTTTCTGGCAATGGCACGTATTAGTCTGCCATCCTGGAGGAGTTGAACTGCCTGTGCAACCTCTAAAGGGTCCAGGTATTGCCTCATGCTTCCAGTAGTGACACTGACTCTAGCCAAATGCAAAACTAGTTAAAAACTGTCATAGAAGATGAGTAGGGAAAAAAATGTAATTTGTCTCCACCTGTAAAACCATTCCTGTTTTGGAGGTTGTCTCATTGGTGCCCATCCAGTGCACCTGTTTTTTAAATTAATTTACGCCAAAGCAGCTGAAACTGATTAACAACCCCCTCTGCTACTTAACAGACCAGATCAATATCCCAGGAGTTTAAGTGACTTGATGCCTTACTCTGTTTAATAAGTGTTCCTTTAATTTTTTTGAGCAGTGTATTTACAAAAATGTGAGGGGTGTACTCACTTTTGTGAAATACTGTATAAATATATATATATATATATATATATATATATATATATATATATATATATATATATATATATATATATATATTTTTGCCTCCTGGCATATTTATGCTGTTCATAACTAATCAGAATAATTTAATATTTTTCTTTTTCAAATAGCAAGGTATTTCTATATAATTTAGTTATTTATTTAAACAGTTATTAAATCATTGATTTATAAAAGCTCCCATATGAACTTCTTATATCAACTGTATACATTGAAAAAGTGACCTTAGATGCATACTTCTCCCATTTCATATTGCAGCCTTTGGGGAGGCCTTGCAGTACTGAGCATATGCCTGTAGCAGCTATGTAGTATTTACTGCTTATTATAGGTATTTTTACAGCACTGACAATTTATGCACAACTATATTGTACATTCACATCAGTCCCAATCCTCAAGAAGCTTACAATCTAATCTCCCTTCTCCACATTCATACTTATACATACTAGGGCCAATTTAGACAGGTGCCAATTAATAACCTACCAGTAAGTCTTTGTACAACCATCTGCCCTTTTCCTGTACATAACAGGCAGATGGAATGAATCAACATACATTAATATAATAGTTTCTTGTCTGAGGGCTAATGCTTCATGCATTGGGCGTAATTGCCCATGCAGCTGAAATACGCTGCATATTTCTGGTGCCCAGGATGTCCTGGAGCTGCATAAAGCCTCTCATAGACATGAAAAAGGTTTGGCCAGAGTGCCACTCCAGAAAGCCCCAGTGCAGCACCATACATCAGATACGCTGTTGGATATTACTTTGGACACAGCTGTGAAGTATAAGGTAAATATGCTCAGGAATAAGATTATCTGTTCAGAATGACTTATGCCCTCATATTTAGCTGAAAAGTAAATAATATAAGAGCGGCTTTTTAATATAAGTATTTTCCATTTAGTGGAGGTGTTATTGCAAAGTCTCAAGCAGTCACAACAAAGAAATACCTACCGGTAAGAGGGTATTACATTTCAGTTTGTTGTTTTATCTTAAACCCATTTCTTTTTAATGATGATATATTTTAAAGTATATCTGTAGTTTAAAGCGGTAATAAACCTTACTTGAACCCTAATGAAACTTATTTGAAAACAAAGCCCTCCAGTCACCTCGGAGAGGGCTTCCATCTTCCCACTGTCATACTTCCGGGTTCACGGACTCCAGCTGTGTGGGTGGCTGGAGTGACATCACTCCCACACATGCGCGTGGGAGCCACAGCTTATGGCACAGGACTCTGAAGAAACGGCCTGGGTGGCCTTGAGACACCTCGCTGGGAATGAGACTCGTTGAGAACGGTCCAATCACTTGAGACCAAAAACACAAAAACAACATTGATTCGCCAAAATCTAAAGAGGGAGTGATCTGCACCCTGAGGACAATCCGAAACAAGCCAACCAGTGCTCAGCCTCAAATCACATGCTCTTCAAGAGTCTATGGACCCAATAGGCACCCATTAGTCTGGCATATCGCACACACATATGAACGAAATACAGTTTCCATTCCTCTTACTTTTTTCATAAAGGACAACATGACCAACAATGGAATAGACTGGTATGATTAAACTACTTCACTTCATTACCAATTTGAAATATATATTTAACCAACTTTTAACATGTCAAAGCAGCCCTTCTCCATGGCAAACCCAGGAGGGAGGCTGCGCCCATTATCGACCAGCTGCCCGTAGACCAGACCCCAGCTCATCCCTATTCATACGTTCTAAATTAAGGTACATCTAAGGCTAAGGCCTGCATGTCTTCTGTAAGGGCACAAAGAAAACAATTGTTCTCTATGTGCCCTGTTCACACCACAGCACTAGTATCATGTGTGAATTTTTTCTTCGTAGGAATCTGCAATGTGTTTAAAACTGATTGAAACACACATGAAAACTGATGTAGCCTCATGTCTCTGCCAGTGAAATCTGTGTGTCAGTTTCCAGCAGTTTTTCTGCACATATGATGTGAATGAGGCCTACTACTTATTTTAGAGTACAGAATTTGTGAAACCCATGTCAGTCTTTTTATCCCCAGGATATTGATACTAATGTTAAAAAGTGACAGTTATTTTATGAGTCCAATAAGGTTTGAAAGTGGTTTATTACAAACACCTTGCTCCTGGCTATTGATCAAGCCATTTAACTAACAATAACATAAAAATTGGTTATTTTGCAACCTTGATGGTGACTTTATTAGGTCGACCTTTTCTGTATCCATAAAGGGGTGCACATCGTGTCTTACAATTACATGGTGTCTTGCAATTACATGGTGTCTTACAATTATCTACCTATTTTAAGAAGGATTTTTCCCTAAAATTGAGACAGCTAACGGTAGGTTCACACTGGTCCGACATGTGCTTCGACTTCCAGAGCACAATTCGCATGACATGTCAAAATCAATGGTTCCCTATGGGAGCCATCCTAACTGGTCTGACTTTGAAAATGCCTCCTGCACTACATTGGTCCCACTTGTGCATGATTTCAGAACATTGAGTTGAATGGAAGTCAGGATCATCATCTTAACTGAGCTGACTTGTGGCATGGTACTTGGGCAACCCCACACCAAAATTGAAAAAATAAAAGACATGCCCCCCCCTCCTCAAAACCATGGCTTATTAGAATCTGAAAGCCCCCTTTAATAAGGGGCCCCCCTTGATCCTGCCCCTCCCCTTTGAATGAGTATAGGGTACATTGTACCACTACCCTTTCACCCCAAAAAAAGGCAGTGTAGTGTGAATAAAAACAAGAGATGTTTTTGGCAAGTCCTTTATTAAAAATGAAGAATGTCCAATGTGTCTTTTTCCTACGGTCTTCTCCCTCTGGCGATGCATTCTTCCTTCGGTCTTCTCCCTCCGCTGCTTTCTTCTCCCTCCCTCACGTGCCGTCACAAGAGGCAGGGCCAAGCGCCATGTGTATATAAGAGCTGGCAGACATCGGAGATAACACAACTGCAGGAGCCAGCGTCAGAGGAGTACTGGGTCAGTGTCAGAGAAGACAGCAGCGGCAGAGAGGACAGCAGTGGTAGAGAAGACAGCAGCGGGGGGAGAAGAACGGAGGAAGGAATTATCACCAGAGGGAGAAGACAGCAGCAGAGGGAGAAGACCGGAGGAAGAAGACACATTGGAGCTATGAAAGGGGAAATTCTTCCTTTTTAATAAAGGACTTGTCAAAAACATCTCTTGTTTTTATTCACACTACACTGCCTTTTTTGGGGTGAATCGGTAGGGGTACAATATACCCCATACTCATTCACATAGGGGGGAGCCGGGATCTGTGGGCTTCCAGATTCCGATAAGACCCCTGCCCGCAGACCTCCACAACAACCGCCCAGGGTTGTCGTGAAGAGGCCCCCCTGACACAGAGCATCCACCCCCCATATTGAGGACATGTGGCCTGGTATGGTCCAGGAGGGAGGGGGCACTTGCTAATCCCATGCCCTTACCTGACCTGTCTGACTGCATGCTCAGATTAGGGTCTGAAATTTTCTTGGCGGGGGGGGGGGGGCTTTCTTGGCATGGTGCTGCTCATGTAATCAGTTAGGACACCAGCTATTTGATAACTTGACAGTTTTGATTGAGAGCAGAAGCAACTATGGCAGTTATCATGAGATGCCTTGAAGTTGAATGTCCTTGTTTTGGGAAAAAGTTAATGTGATTGGTTTAGTTTTGCTTTACGATATACCTGTATATCACTATTTAGCAGGACAGTTTTTGTTCCTCAAATGAAGAGAGGTTTTTAAGGACTTTTTGGCCCGAATACAGTCATTTGCAGGTAAGGACTTTGTTGATTGGCATTAGTTAGTGAGTTAGTGAAGCAGTATAATAAAAGAGATTTTTATTACATTTCCTTTATATTTAAAAAAAAAAAAATTATGGATTGCTGAAATAAACCCACTCAGGGCTTCCAGCTCTTCGTATCAAATTGTTTTGTTCTATAAAGAGATGATGCACAGGGCACATGGCTTGTGCTCCTTAAGGAACTAAATGATTACTTTATTTTCCAGCTGCTACATGAACATTTTTTCTCAAGAGCTTCTTCTGTGTGTCGTCACCCTGTTAAAGGAAGTGGAAAATTATGGCATCCACTTGCAGGATCAATTTGCAATGAAAACCATACTACGGGAATGGGGTGACTGCTGTGGTAACCCTAATTACAGAATACATCAAATAGGTATTGTTTGATTTTGACTATAGTTACACTTTAAAGAGAATGTGGCTCTAGCAGGCATGGTAGCAGCTTTGAATTGACATTTAATGAATTGATTCTATAGTGAATTAGTGATTGCAATAGGCATAGAGAAGCTTTCTGCATTGTCTGTAGTGGAATGGCCGTCCGATCATACACTAAGTGCCTACAAGCAGTGATGCAGCATGGGTTGCCAGTGCCCAAGGAAGAGCAGGTAGTGTGCGCCCTAACCCATGCGCCATTAGTACTCCCTAAGTCCTTTCCACCAGAATATATATATATATATATATATATATATATATATATAGAGTGGACCAACACCAGCAGATGACATGACTCCCTAAATCATCACGGACTGTGGGAACTTCACACTGGACTTTATGTAACTTGGATTCTGTGCCTCTCCACTCTTCCTGCAGACTCTGGGACCTTGATTTCTAAATTAAATGCAAAATTGTCCACAGACCGTAATGATTTAAAGAGCCATGTGATCTGCCGGTGTTGGTCCACTGTGTTTATCAAGTCCAAAGTCAGTTCAGCCCTCTACCAGGAAATTCTAGAGCACTTAATGCTTCCCTCTGCTAACCAGCTTTATGGAGATGCTGATTTAATTTTCCAGCAGGACTTGGCACCTGCCCACACTGCCAAAAGTATCAATACCTGGTTTCATGATCCTGGTTTCATTGTGCTTGATTGGCAAGCAAACTTGCCTGAACTAAACCCCATAGAAGTTCTGTGGGGTATTGTCAAGAGGAAGATGAGAGACAACAGACCCAACAATACAGATGAGCTGAAAGCTGCTATCAAAGCAACCTTGGCTTCCATAACACCTCAGCAGTGCCACAGGCTGATCGCCTCCATGCCATGCCGCATGCAGTAATTCATGCAAAAGGAGCCCCGACCAAGAATTGAGTGCATACTATACTGTACATGGACATACTTTTCAGTAAGCCAACATTTCTGTAATAAAAATCCTTTTTTTATTGGTCTTATGTAATATTCTAATTTTCTGAGATACTGTATTTTGGATTTTTACTCGCTGTAAGCCTTAATCATCAAAATTAAAAGAAAGAAATGCTTGAAATATATCACTCTGTGTGTAACGCATCTATATAATATATGAGTTTCACTTTTTGAATTGAATTACTGAAATAAATTAACTTTTTGATGATATTCTAATTTTATGAGATGCACCTGTAAATATACAAAAGATGTCACAAAAGTTAGTACACCCCTCACATTTTTGTAAATATTATATCTTTTCATGTGACAACACTGAAGAAATTACACTTTGCTACAATATAAATTAGTGAGTGTACAGCTTGTATAACAGTGTACATTTGTTGTCCCCTAAAAATAACTCAACACACAGCCATTAATGTCTAAACTGGCAACAAAAGTGAGTACACCTCTAAGTGAAAATGTCCAAATTGGACCCAAAGTATCAATATTTTGTGTGGCCACCATTATTAGATACCTTGCGTTTCTCCACCTTCCGTTTGAGGATGCCCCACAGATGCTCAATAAGGTTTAGGTCTGTAGACATGCTTGGCCAGTTCATCACCTTTACCCTCAGCTTCTTTAGCAAGGCAGTGGTCATCTTGGAGGTGTGTTTGGGTCGTTATCATGTTGGAATATTGCCCTGCGGCCCAGTCTCTGAAGGGAGGGGAACATGCTCTGCTTCAGTATGTCACAGTACATGTTGGCATTCATGGTTCCCTCAATGAACTGTAGCTCCTCAGTGCCCCAGACCATGACACTCCCACCACCATGCTTGTCTGTAGGCAAGACACACTTATCTTTGTACTCCTCACCTGGTTGCCACCAGGTGACCCCCACCCCTTCAACCTCTGCAACAATGCTGGCAGCACTAATACATCTATTTCCCAAAGACAACCTCTGGATATGACGCTGAGCACGTGCACTCAACTTCTTTAGTCGACCATGGTGAGGCCTGTTGTGAGTGGAACCTGTCCTGTTAAACCACTGTATGGTCTTGGCCACCATGCCACAGCTCAGTTTCAGGGTCTTGGCAATCTTCTTATAGCCTAGGCCATCTTTATGTAGAGCAACAATTTTTTTTTTCAGATCCTCAGAGAGTTCTTTGCCATGAGGTGCCATGTTGAATTTCCAGTGACAAGTATGAGAGAGTGAGAACGATAACACCAAATTTAACACACCTGCTCCCCGTTCACTCATGAGACCTTGTAATACTAACAAGTCACATGACACCGGGGAGGCAAAATGGCTAATTGGGCTCGATTTGGACATTTTCACTTAGGTGTGTACTCACTTTTGTTGCCAGCAATTTAGACATTAATGGCTGTGTGTTGGGTTATTTTGGGGGAACAGCAAATTTACACTGTTATAAAAGCTGTACACTCACTATTTTACATTGTAGCAAAGTATAATTTCTTCAGTGTTGTCACATAAAAAGATATAATAAAATATTTACAAAAATGTGAGGGGTGTACTCATTTTTGTGAGATGCTGTATATGTGTATATATATATATATATATATATATATATACACATTTTTTTTCTGATAATGTACATGGTTGGAAAATCTGTGCCTTACCTTACCCCAAAATCCTCTACCCCTTCCAGCAAATCTCTGCAACCCCTCTCAGCACAAACCTTTCCCCCTTTAACAATCCCTCCCCCTTCTAGCACAAATCATCCCCCCCCCCCGAATAACCCCCCCCATAGTACAAATCTTCTTATTAACCAACCCCCTCCCTCATCTCTCCATTGCTCCCCTCAGCATAAATCCACCCGCAGCACAAATCTTTGTTAACTGCCTCCCCCTTAGGTCATATGCCCCCCCCCAGTGCAATTGTCAATCCATGAGACCATTAAACAGTCTTTAGATCAGCGTAGCTAAATACAGGGGCTACTTTTTCTCCTCTTGTGCATGATACATGTCAGAGCCTTTAGAAGTTGTTACAGGCACACGGTGGGGAGAGGGGGAGATCAACGAGTTAGGGACCCAGGACATCCTGCAGGAGATGCAGGGCAGGTGCCCTGGATGCCTGGTACTAGTGCACCTCTACCAGGTGATTTTGTGTAGACAAGTGCTGAACTTGTTCCAGCACTGGGCTCCGGAATGCTGGGATTTTGTTGGACTCGCAGGATGATTCTACAAATTTAGGGATGGTTAGGAGGTATGATTGTATCCTCCTAAGAATTTTGTTTTCAGGGCAATTGCCCCTTTGGCCCCACTCATGCTTTGCCACTGCGTACAGTTTTGACTAATTTTTGTATCTCTCTGGTTTGCTGCAGGAGAATGCAGGATGTCTGGGACTCATGGACATTCATTGGGCCATTGGCTTCGGTCTAGGTTGTCTTGTGGATAAAAAGGAATCTGTTAAGAGAGGAAAATGGACCCAGATAGAGCAAAAGTGCCCTTATCTTTTAAATGTAAACTCCAATCAGTACACAGTATGCCTCGAACACCTTTGACAGCACAGCCTCTTGAAGTTTCTGCTATGGAAATGTTACTTTGCTGGCACTGTCAAAACTAATAATTCTTACTATACTTACTGTAATAATTAAACTTCAAACATCTGTTAGGAATTACAGAACTCTTCGGGTATACTCAAATTAAACATTTGACATCAGATTGTGAAGAAAGGGGAACTAAAACTCCTAAAGTACCTAAATCATATGATAGAACTTCAGCCAAGAATAACAAGATAAAATGAATAGTCATTTAAAAGAAAGTATAACAAAACCAGTTTCAGCTGCAATATTCTACTTCAATCCAGAGATTTCCATGTAGAACTTTTTTCTGCCATAAAATGCCTTCTCGTTTCTCTGCAGTTTCATGTTTATTTTTTGGAACCTGAAATAATTAAAAAAAAATTTTCAAATCAACCACCATCAGGGGGGATAACCCATACACATGTAGGCCAACGAGTTGTTGCTGCTGTTTAGTAGCTGAATATATGGGGATGTTGCTGCTGGATTGGGCCATCTCTTTGCTGGATTTGGCTGTTTCTTTACTGAATATATGGGGATGTCTCTTTGCTGAATATATGGGGCTGTGGGATTCGGTGGGACAGCCAGTGGGCAGCAGTGGCGGCCCGTGCATAGGGGGCGCCAGGGCGCCGCCCCCCCCTACCCCTAAAAAAAAAAGAAAAAAAAAAACGAAAAAAAAAAAAAAAACAAAACGAACAAATAAAGTTGTTCAAAAAAAAAATTGGGTTCGCCGGCCTGAACCCAAGGAACTGGTGGCTGGGGGGGGGTGGGGTTACCTCCCAGAAGAGGCGCCGATTGGCTGCCTTCTGGGGAGGTAGGGGGGTATCCTGGGCGCAAGTCTTTGCGGTTGGACACCCCCACTTTCTGATATCCTGGCTGTGATTGGTCCAGTCTACAGCCTGGACCAATCATCATCCAGGATATCGCTGACGTCGCAATGGGGGCGGTGCCGGTGCGTGCGTCAATCACTCACCGTCACCGCCGCTCAGAGAAGAGGAGAGGCCGCCCGCCGGTTCCCGCCGCCGAGACGACGAGGGAGAAGGACCCGCCGCAGAAGAGGAGGAAGAAGCTGAGCCGCGCCGCCGCCAGGTAAGTTTGAACGGAGCACGCACGCTGACACTCTGCAATCATTGGGGGACAATGCTGTGGCGCTCTGCAATCATTGGGGGACAATGCTGTGGCGCTCTGCAATCATTGGGGGACAATGCTGTGGCACTCTGCAATCATTGGGGGACAATGCTGTGGCGCTCTGCAATCATTGGGGGACAATGCTGTGGCGCACTCTGCAATCATTGGGGGACAATGCTGTGGCGCTCTGCATTTAAAGGGGCTCGCACGCTGAACTCTGCATTGATGGGGCACAGCACAGAGTTCATTGCATTGAAGGGGGCACAGCACAGTGTTTATTGCATTGAAGGGGGCACAGCACAGTGTTGCATTGAAGGGGGCACAGCACAGTGTTTATTGCATTGAAGGGGGCACAGCACAGTGTTTATTGCATTGAAGGGGGCACAGCACAGTGTTGCATTGAAGGGGGCATGCACGCTGAACTCTGCATTGTTGGGGCACAGCACAGAGTTCATTGCATTGAAGGGGGCACAGTGTTTATTGCATTGAAGGGGGCACAGCACAGTGTTTATTGCATTGAAGGGGGCACAGCACAGTGTTTATTGCATTGAAGGGGGCACAGCGCAGTGTTTATTGCATTGAAGGGGGCACAGCGCAGTGTTTATTGCATTGAAGGGGGCACAGCACAGTGTTTATTGCATTGAAGGGGGCACAGCACAGTGTTGCATTGAAGGGGGCATGCACGCTGAACTCTGCATTGTTGGGGCACAGCACAGTGTTCATTGCATTGAAGGGGGCATAGCACAGTGTTTATTGCATTGAAGGGGGCACAGCACAGTGTTTATTGCATTGAAGGGGGCACAGCACATTGTTCATTGCATTAAAGGGGGCACAGCACAGTTGCATTGAAGGGGGCATGCACGCTGAACTCTGCATTGTTGGGGCACAGCACAGAGTTCATTGCATTGAAGGGGGCACAGTGTTTATTGCATTGAAGGGGGCACAGCACAGTGTTTATTGCATTGAAGGGGGCACAGCACAGTGTTTATTGCATTGAAGGGGGCACAGCGCAGTGTTTATTGCATTGAAGGGGGCACAGCGCAGTGTTTATTGCATTGAAGGGGGCACAGCACAGTGTTTATTGCATTGAAGGGGGCACAGCACAGTGTTGCATTGAAGGGGGCATGCACGCTGAACTCTGCATTGTTGGGGCACAGCACAGTGTTCATTGCATTGAAGGGGGCATAGCACAGTGTTTATTGCATTGAAGGGGGCACAGCACAGTGTTTATTGCATTGAAGGGGGCACAGCACATTGTTCATTGCATTAAAGGGGGCACAGCACAGTTGCATTGAAGGGGGCACAGCACAATGTTCATTGCATTGAAGGGGGCACGCACGCTGAACTCTGCATTGAAGGGGGCACAGCACAGTGTTCATTGCATTGAAGGGGGCATGTACGCTGGTCACTGCATTGAAAGGGGGCATATACCATCTCCTGTACCATGACCTGTGACATGCCTATACCATATCTGTGCCATGCCTATACCATATCTGTGCCATGCCTATACCATCTCCTGTACCATCACCTGTGCCATGCCTGTACCATCACCTATGCCATGCCTATACCATCACCTGTGCCATGCCTGTACCATGACTTCAAAGTCACGCAATTTTTTACTGCGTTTTTTGACGCGAAGCAATACCTATTACATTTTTCTTTTTGCGCCCCCCCAAAAATTTTGAGCACCAGCCGCCACTGGTGGGCAGACCCTAGGAAATGTTGGGGTCAGGCCCAGGGAAGCCCAGGCCTAAAGCTTTGTAAGGGGCCTCAAAATTTCTGATGGCTGCCCTGGTTACAGGAACTAAAAATAAAAGATACCTGCCCCCCCCCCCCTCCATACACACAGGACTGCTCCTATTTTCATTTTATCTCATTTTATTTTCTGGTGTATTATGGGTTCTGTTAAAAAAATATTACATCTCACAACGTGCTAAAATCATTGCTCATTTACTGGTGTAGCACAACTCCCTTGGGAGCTGCTGGTTACGGGTTCCCCTGGGTTACCATTAGCAACAGCATGACAGTTCAACATTTTCCCAAGTGTTTTAGCTCAGTCAGGAAAGAGTCCAGTAGCTTTGGTTTTTGTGTTTTTATTGAGAACTTGGGTAGGAGAAGGGAATGAGTGGGATACTCCAACTTATATAACTATGCACAATCTGCTGGGACGTTCACCTGTACTTGAATGTGGTAAGGCTGCTGCTTCACCTTGGCAATAGCGATGAAGTAGTGACCTGCTTTAGATAAGCTGTACTGTACTGCAGAACACACTTTAGGGCCCTTCCTGACACCCCCTTTTGTTCCTATTCTTCAGGGCTTTGTACATGGCACCCCCTTTACTGTCATACTCTCTGCGTGAGCTAGCTCCTTGATCCCCTGACTTCATTGGAGTGGTCCCCCTTCCTGGGCAAGACCCTTTCGCAGGTCCCTCAGTACTCACAGACCATGTTTTTCCCAAGGGACTCTGCCAGCAGCTTCACCATCAGCACTCTTGATCCTCTGCAGCTCAGCTCCACACCCGGCTCATTAGGCCGACCGCCTAAGACCACCTTCTTTACACACTGCAGGAGGAGAGACAGCCGTTCACCTCCTCCTGGGACTCTGCTTCCCGCCAAAGATGCCCTGTCACATGTCCCCTCAATATTTATTATCAATCCCAGGATGCATTGCAGGAATGCCCTCCCACTGGGACTGTCATAAAACCTGATGTGTCACTGGCTGGTTTTCCTCCACTGTCCAACCAGCTCCCTCATTGGATGCAGTGGGGACACTCCCTCAGACCCAGTGAATCACACCTGGAAACATGTGACAGGCAAACTAATAGATCAGGCTCCCCTGATAAGCAGCAGGAGCAATAGATGCTTTTTCCTAGCACCTACACTGGGATCTACTGATAAAGATTCCCCATTAATAGTGGCAGGGGTGTAAATACAATCCATAGGGCCCCATAACAAAACTCTGATGTCCTCCTAACCACCTCTCTGTGGCTTCCATGACAACCTCAACTGGGATAACACATGTCACTAATCTCAACATAAAGTACATCTATCCAAGGACAGGCAGCAGGAGACCTATCAGCAAAGTCGCTACACTACTATGGACCAGTGGTGACAATTGAAACATGTACCAAATGCAGTTACTATGTGATTCACAAGCCTTATAAAGTAAACAAAAAAGTTACTTTACCTTACTTAACTGAGCCAAATCCTCCTTCATTTGTGTCTCACATATTCTTTATTACAGACACTGCAGCTCACAATGGGATTGTTTCAGCAACAATGTCAGGAGCATCTAGCTCTCCTGCTCCTCTTTCCAGCATGCTGGTTTTGGCTATGGCATTCTCCCTGTCTTTGTCCACCTGAAAGTTGAATAATGTGGTCAGTCTCTGGGTGGAAATCAAACTTGTTATAAGTCAGCCAAACCTTCAGTCTCATGCTTGTGATAGAGAGTAATAACATGTGTATTACTGTACCTGATCAAGCTGCCGGTTTGTCTGCCCTGCTCTGCTAGACTGGGTTTTCCTGTGTATGACCTTGGATTAGATAATGACTATTCTCTGAACTCTGCCTGCCTTCTACCTTGACTGTCATTGAACCCATCTGCCTGTCTGCCAACCGCAAGTACCTGCTTGCTTTGCTCAGTTCATGCATGCCCTGGCGTGGTGGCCAGGCACTGTAGCAGTGTGTATAAGTCCTGGGAGGAACAAAGTACTGGTAGGTCTGGTTGCCTTATGGGAAAGGGGGCTGCTATAGGTGAAGAATACAGAAGCGGTTAATAAAGTTTACTGTTAAAAAAAAAAGAAGAATACAGAAGCTAGCTATAGTGTCTGACCACCTGCATTTGGGGTAAGCGTGACATACAGGCAGTCATGTCAATCCAGAAAGCAGTGGGCAGGATAATGTGTGGTCAGGTTCTGACTGACAAGCTACAAGCTTGTAAATCAGCAGTGACAACATGGATAGCCATGCTCCCTGCAATATTTTCATATGCTTCTGTATTTCAAGCAGGCAAAACCTACAAGAGTGGCAACTCTGCTCTGAATTCTGGAGTTGTACAGCATTGTTGCCACGCGGTCAAAGGAAACTGCATTAGGTAAATGAAATGGTGTGGTAAATGGAGCTGCGCATGCATAGCTATATGTAAACTCTGAAAAGAATTGTGAAGTCAGTACATTTATTTTATTGCAGAAGAGACATCACATATTGTTTCTGCAAAAAAGAGCGGCCAGTTCACAATTCTTTATTTTTTGCCTTAAGTTCTGGCTTAACTCTAATTTTTCAGCTACTGTAACTGCTCTGTCCTCAGCTGCTCACCAGGCTTTTTCAACATTAACTGATATTTTTGGTGGTATAAAATTGTGGGGCCTTGGTGTAAAATTTCACCATTACTGCAACTAAGTGTTGGATATTGCTTTTTAGAAGACAAGAGAAAAAGAGTAGTAGAAGCAATATGATTATTTATCCTAATGACAATTAGGAAAGCAAAGCATGGGGCATACAGTAAGGGAAACAAATATTTGATCCCTTGCTGATTTTATACGTTTGCCCACTGACAAAAATGATCCGTCTATAATTTTAATGGTAGGTTTATTTTAACTAAAATTATTTTATTTAAAACTATTTTATTAAAGAGACAGAAACACAACAAAAAAGATTCAGAAAAACGCATTTCAAAAAAGTTTTAAATGGATTTTCATTTTAATGGGTGAAATAAGTATTTGATCTTCTATCAATCAGCAAGATTTCTGGCTCCCAGGTGTCTTCTCTTTTATACAGGTAACAAGCTGAGATTAGGGAGTGCTCCTAATTTTCAGCTTGTTACCTGTATACAAGACGCTGTCCACAAAAGCAATTCATCAGATTCCAATCTCATCACCATGGCCAAGACCAAAGAGCTGTCCAAGGATGTCAGGGACAAGATTGTAAACCCACACAAGGCTGATATGGGCTATAAGACCATCGCCAAGCAGCTTGGTGAGAGGGTGACAACAGTTGCTGGGAATATTTGCAAATAGAAGAAACACAAAATAACTGTCAATCTCCCTCGGTCTGGGGCTCCATGTTGGATTTCACCTCGTGCAGTTTCAATGATCATGAGAACGGTGAGGAATCCGCCCAGAACTACACAGGAGAATCTTGTCAATGATCTCAAGGCAGCTGGAGCCAAAGTCACCAAGAAAACAATTGATAACACACTATGCCACGAAGGACTGAAATCCTGCAGTGCCCCCAAGGTCCCCCTGCTCAAGAAAGCACAAGATTGCTAATGAACATCTGAATGATTCAGAGGAGAACTAGCTGAAAGTGTTGTGGTCAGATGAGACCAAAATCAAGCTCTTTGACATAAACTCAACTTGCTGTGTTTGGAGGAGAAGGAATGCTGCCTATGACCCCAGAAACACCATCAAACATGGGGGTGGAAACATTATGCTTTGGGATGTTTTTCTGCAAAGGGAACAGGACAACTTCACTGCATCAAAGGGACGATGGACAGGGCTATAAAATCTCTCCATACCTTAACCCCTTAGAAAATATGTGGAGGGAGCTTAAGGTTCGAGTTACCAAACGTCATCCTCAAAACCTTAAGGAGTTGGAGAGGATCTGCAAAGAGTGGGACAAATCCCTCCTGAGATGTGTGCAAACCGGATGGCCAACTACAAGAAACGTCTGACTGCTGTAATTGCCAACAAGGGTTTTGTCACCAAGTACTAAGTCATGTTTTGTGAAGAGGGTCAAATACTTATTTCACTCATTAAAATGCAAATCAATCTATAACTTTTTTTCTGGAATTTTTTGTTGTATTCTGTCTCTTTTAAAATAAACCCACCATTAAAATATAGACTGATCAATTCTTTTTAGTGGGCAAACATACAAAATAAACTGGGGAACAAATACTTTTTTCCCTCACTGTATTTGCAAAGCATGGCAATGTGCCTTACTGTATAAAAGTCCAATTTTTTTTTTATTTTTTTATTAAAGCAGCAGTACAGCCGACATATGACCATATCTCTGCTTTTTAAATGGACCCCTAAAAATTCTGCTTATAATTTTATTTCTCCCACATCCTTTATTCCTAAAGGAACACTTTATAAGCCTTGACATCAATGGCCCCAGCCCCTGCAGTACATGCCCGCTCTAACTGAGTGCTTTAAGATAAAATTCTCATTGAGAAACTCTGTGCAACCCTGAAAGCTTAAAACCACAGGGCACTGCAATCAGCATATTGTGTAATTTATCACTGCATATTTTTGCAATTATCTTTTCACCTGAAGCTTTCTTGGTATTTATGGAGCTTAATTTGGGAAGAGGTGTGTCAGGATTTAATGCTGTTGACCTAGCTTCTTCAAATGCCTATACACTAAGTTGATGCTTTGAATTAAACATACTTTAGTGGTCTTTCAGTTCACTGACACTTGTGGTCGGGGGACACTAAAAACTGCAGCACCCACCCAACCACCATCCATGAGCTGCAAAGGCAGCAGGACAGAGGTGTACACAAAAATCAACCCCCGTCCCATCAGTTCAGGGGCTCTACGCCCACCAAATGTTACTTATTTAAGCGAATGGGGCGGCGCCAAAACCGCCCTGCAACTGCGGGTAATCCATAGTGGTGCAGCATTTATGGGAATAAAACAGGCAAGGAGGAGACATTATATTGTCCCCTTGACACCTGTCAAATGTCTCTGAAAAGCAATGCACCATGGTTAGCTTTTCAGAGGTGCAGCAATCTTAGCCCTAGTGTCTTGCAGGTCAGAATACCTGCTTTTTCTCCACTGCAGTTTAAACGCTTATATTTCTTGTCCCTTCCCCAGCCTGTTATTGGACAGTGAAGGAGCAGCAGCACATTAATGAGCTCATCCCCTGCTCTCTGCTCCCTTTGTTTATAAGGCCTCATGCACACAGGACATTTTTACAGCTGCTTTCAGGAGCGTCAGATTTTTTTTTTTTGCAGCATAAAAAGGCCCCTCCATGTTATTCTATGGCCTCATGCACACACAGGCTTTTAGAAGCTGTAAGTGGCATGACGTTTTTAAGCTGAAAAAAAAACCCAGGGCCAGCACGTTCTGAAGCAGCAGTGTTAAGCTGTAAAAACGCCTAACACTGCTAAAGGCTGCTAAAGGCCGCATACAGCGTTAGGCCACGTCAGACGTTTTTAAGCTGTAGTAATTGGATTTGAGGTTGGAAAATAGAAGAGGGCAAAGAAAGGCTGGTAAACACTAAAGGTCCTTTCACACGAACGATCCAAACAGATCTGCCTGTCAGTTTTTCAGGCAGACCTGATCGGATGCTCCATGCATCTCTATGGGGCAGCGGATGTCAGTGGAGACATCTCCGCTGCCACCCGCTGCTATCCGATTCCGATCCTATCCATGAAATCCGGACGGATGGAAAACCTATTTTCCATCCGTCCAACGGATGGGATCGGATGGGATCAGATGAGAACGAACAAACTCTTCTCTACTCTGTTAAAAAAAAAAAAAAAAGTTTTGGATATACATTATACATAACAATAATAACACATTATACATACACTTCTGGTTTGATACATATGCTATAAGTTGCTTATAAATGACCATTTTTATATTAGCTTACTGTATGGAACTAAATGAATTACCTGGTGTGATTGTATTCTCCTTCTTAGTAAACTGGTTGAGCACAATAAAAAAATACCATGACCATAACATGACGTACCAGATGAAAAGTTCATGCGGTGTAGTGTAATAAAGGAAGCATATAGTGTAATAAAGGTTTGTGTACTGTGCAATCAGTTAATGTACTGTAAATCATTTTACCAATGTGTGTCTGTGTTTTAAACAAATTATATTACGTATATAATATTATGAAGTTATATTTGTACAGGGTGGCATCAATATTTGTTCATTACATATGCCAGCACTGTACAAAAAAAAACCAGACAGACATTCTATGCTATAGTTTCCCTTTAAATTGAATGCATAGCAATTTGTCTAGTTTTGTGTTTATTTATTATGTTCAGTATTAACAGAATATATCTTTCGTATTTTTTTAGGCTTTTTTCACATGGGACATACTAAAGCATCCATCCATGTGAGGGCTGGGGAAGCACAGGTGTTCCATACATCAGTGTGCAGTAGGGTGGCCACCTGTCCAGGATTCACCCGGACAGTCCGGATTTTGAATCATGTGTCTGGGTTACAGGTAGACTGAAACCCGGACACATTATTCAGACCAAACTGTGGCTCCCTAAGTAACCAAGACAGTTACAAACAAATCTCTTTCTGTCCGGGAGCTGTGGGCGGCTGTCTGGAGGCAGGTTTGGCATCACTGGGGGGCATGGCAATGAGGTCAGTAAGAGCAGTTTGGTCACACCCACATTTCGCTGTGGCACACTATGCCCACCACATTACTATTCTTCTTGGGGCACCCAAAGGTGTCCAAGGCTGTTAAAGTGTTTGGCTTGAAGAAAAGGTGGTAACCCTAGCATGCAGGGAGTCCCATTTATGTCAATCCAGATGGAGCAGTTGCACGGACACAGATGTTTCTCCAAATTCGATGTCCATGTGGATGCAGGTGTGTGTCCCGGAACTCAAACTGTCTGTCACCACACCCACAAAGATGTCAAATTGGGAGCAGCAGCTGTCTTCGTGCAGCCGATGCGTCCCAGTCTACATGATTGGGACTGCCTGCACATGGATGCAGAAATCTCTTTAACCACTTGCCGACCAGATGCCACAGTTATGCGGAGGCAGGTTCCCACGAAGCGCCCACTCGCCAGCAGGGAAGCTGAGGCGTGGGGCCGGCAGCTGCGATTGCCGCCGGGCACCCGGGATCGCTCCCCTTGAAGAGAGAATGGCGGTCTGCTGTTGTAAACACAGCAGACCGTTGTTCTCTCTGCTATCAGCACACAGCTCCTGTGTTTCTGCTATTTAGGATCTCTGTGTTGATTACGCTGTATCTTTGTGTTGATATTACAAGCCCCCCCCCCCACAGTTAGAAAACACCCCCTAGGCTCACACTTAACCCTTTGATCGCCCCTGGGTTAACCCTTCCATACCAGTGTCATTATTACAGTAATGGTGCATATTTTTAACACTGATTACTGTAGTCAGTGGTTACAGTATGTCACTGGTTCTCCCAAAAGTGTCAAAAATATGAGTTAGGGGTCCAATCTGTCCGCTGCAATGTCGCATCCCTGCTAAAAATCACTGATCGTCGCCATTACTAGTAAAAAAATTGGAGGTAGGGGATTTGTATTGGGTGGGGGAATTTGGGGGTGCTTAAGGAGGTAAGAATTGTTCTAGATGGGAAATTTGGGAAGGTGTGCTAGGAGTGGTGATTTGGGGGGATTTGTGTTGAGAGGGAAAATGGGAGAAGAGTACATAGTTACATAGTTAGTGAGGTTGAAAAAAGACATCAGTCCATCCAGTTCAACCTATGATGTGTGTGTGTGTTTGCTTTTAACCGTACATTGTATACCCCTGTATGTTGTGGTCTTTAAGGTGCCCATCTAATAGTTTTTTGAAACTATCAATGCTCCCTGCTGATACGACTGCTTGTGGAAGAGAATTCCACATCCTTACCGCCCTTACAGTGAAGAACCCCTTACGCATTTTAAGGTTAAACCGCCTTTCCTCTAGTTTTAGTGAGTGGCCACGTGTCTTATTGTATTTCCTTACTCTGAATAGTTTGTTCCTTATGCTAGGGTCGCCAGTACAGTATTTGTACATTGATACCATATCCCCCCTCAAACGTCTCTTCTCTAGAGAGAATAGGTTCAGTGCTTGTAGTCTTTCCTCATAGCTGATGTCCTCCATTCCCCTAATTATTTTTGTTGCCCTTCTCTGCACTCTTTCCAATTCCAGCACATCCTTCCTGAGAACCGGTGCCCAGAACTGGACAGCATACTCCAGATGTGGCCGGACCAGAGTCTTGTAGAGCGGGAGAATAATCTCTTTATTTCTGGAGTGAATCCCCTTTTTTATACATCTCAGTATTCTGTTGGCTTTGCTTGCAGCTGCTTGGCATTGCATGCCACTGCCAAGCCTGTTGTCAACCAGTACCCCCAAGTCTTTTTCCATCCTAGACTCCCCCAGAGGTTCCCCCCCTAGTGAGTAGCTTGCTTTCTGGTTTCTGGCCCCCAAGTACATTACTTTACATTTATCAACATTAAACCTCATCTGCCATGTAGTTGCCCACCCCGTTATTTTGTTCAGGTCTGCTTGTAAGGTTTCCACATCCTGCATAGAAGATATTGGCATGCTTAGTTTAGTATCATCCGCAAATACTGAGATTGTACTAGATATCCCCTCCTCTAGATCATTTATGAATAAATTAAACAGGATTGGTCCCAGGACCGAACCCTTGGGGACCCCACTTTCCACACCCGCCCAATCCGAGTATTCCCCATTAATCATCACCCTCTGGACTCTCCCCTGGAGCCAGTTCTCTATCCAGGTACTCACCTTATGGTCCATACCTACCTTCCTTAGTTTGTACAGTAAGCGTTTGTGGGGAACGGTGTCAAAGGCCTTTGCAAAGTCCAGATACACCACATCCACAGGCTTACCTTTATCTAGGTGGCAGCTCACTTCATCGTAGAAGGTTAATAGTTTGGTTTGGCAAGAACGATTTTTCATAAATCCATGCTGATTACTACTAATTATATTGTTTTCATTACTAAAGTCTTGTATGTGGTCCCTTAACATCCCCTCCAAAATCTTGCAGACTACAGATGTTAGGCTGACAGGTCTATAGTTACCCGGGATACACCTCGGCCCCTTTTTAAATATTGGTACTACGTTGGCTTTTTTCCAATCAGCTGGCACCATACCCGTCTGTAAACTATCCTTAAAGATCAAGAATAATGGTCTGGCAATCACCTGGCTGAGCTCTTTAAGAACCCTCGGGTGCAAGCCATCCGGTCCCGGTGATTTATTTATGTTAAGTTTCTCAAGTTTAGTTCTAAGTCTATCTTCTGTTAGCCATGGGTGTACTTCCTGAGGTGTGTTGTTTAGTTTGGCCTTACAAGCTGGGTTCGTGTAGCCCCCCGATTCTTTTGTGAAGACTGAAGAGAAGAAATTATTTAACACTTCCGCCTTTTCCCTGTCCTCAGTGGCCATATTTCCTTTGTCATCTTTTATGGGACCAATGTGTTCTGACCTCGCTTTCTTACTGTTTATATACTTAAAGAACTTCTTGGGGTTCTTTCTACTCTCTTCCGCTATATGTCTCTCGTGTTCTATTTTAGCCGCCCTGATTTCATCTTTACATTTCTTATTACACTCTTTGTAATGCTTAAATGCTGCCAATGACCCCTCAGCCTTGTATTTTTTGATAGCCTTTCCTTTAGCACTAATATGCATTTTTATGTTGGAGTTTAGCCACCCAGGGTTTAATTTTTCTCTTTTAAATTTATTTCCCTTTGGAATGCACTGGTCAATCCCCTTGTTAAGTATGCTCTTGAAGCACTCCCATTTTTCCTCCGTGTTCTTTGTTCCCAGGGTTCTATCCCATTTGATATTTTCTAGCAGCGAGCGCAGTTTTGGGAAATTGGCTCTTTTGAAATTCAGCGTCCTTATATTACCCCTCTGTTTCCTATTACTGTAATTAATACTGAAACTTATTGACCTATGGTCACTGTTTCCTAAGTTCTCCCGTATTTCTATATCCGTGAGCAGGTCTGTATTGTTGGTAATCAGTAGGTCAAGTACCGCATTGTTTCTTGTCGGTGCATTCACCATCTGACCCATGAAATTGTCCTGCAAAACATTTAGGAACTGCCTAGCCTTTGCAGAATGCGCGGTTCCATCTGCCCAGTCTATATCTGGATAATTAAAGTCCCCCATTATAATGACATTTCCCATCCTAGCTGCCAATCCTATCTGTAAAATGAGGTCCGCCTCCCCCTAGTATTTGTGCTAGGATTGGGGATTTGGGGATTTGTGGGGGGGGGGCATTTGGAGTGGGGGGATAGAGGTTTTGTTCCCAGAGGGTACATTTGAGGGGTAGAGGATTTGTGCTAGAAAGGGGGATTTTTTTTGGGGGGGGGGGGGTATTATTGTACTGGAAAATTAGAGGATCGAGAGGAGGGGAGGGTATTTTTGCTGACACATAATGCTCTCTACATCTTGGGGGGAGGGGGCGCAATTTGGCATGTTCGCCCTGGGCTCTGGATGACCTTGTCCTGGCACTGGTTGTCACTATAGTCACTCAGCCGGTCCAGGGTCTGGGGGGAACTCAACATTAATGTCAGGATCCACCTAGATTCCTGACTGACAGCTGGCTCAGCCTATCGCCGCTGACAGTCTGAGTCGGCCTCTCCCACCCCCTACACAGCCCAGTGCTACAGTGAGCGCTGGAGAGGCAGAACAGAGAGCCGGTGACTGACAGTCACAGACTCTCTGCTCACTGAAGACTGAGTACTGAGCAATCAGCAGTCTTTGATTGTTCACTTCTCCGTCTTAGAGGCGATGAGGAACAGATGCAACATTAGACCTATACTGCATCCACCTTAATTACATAAAGCAAAAAAAAGAGCAAAAAAACGCATATAAAACCAGGAGTAAATGCATTTTAGGGCACATAAATACACATGTAACTGCAGGCCAACACTGGTGCTTTTTATAGCGCTTTTATGCGTGTCATAGTGTGAGAGGCCCTTAGAAAGAAGAAGTTTGTAGGCAAATATCAGATGTGTTTTCCACAGTTGATTATTTAAAGTGTTTGCTTGGCACGTCATTATGTTAGTATCACATAATGTCTGAGAACAGGGACAGGAGAAAAACACAAAAGAAGAGGGAGGAATGAGTGTTGACACATGAATCTGGTATCACATTAGCTGCATAGGGCTTGTTTTTGCACTGATGTTATCGCAGTAAACACTTCCACACCTTTAAGCACCTACATTGCATTTCTGTCTGACACATTCTTTGTTGATAGAGATCCTGGGATCAACCGTTGCACCAGTTCTCTGAGGTATACCTAAAGAATAACCAATGGGCTAAAAAGTACACCAATGGTCCTGGTGCATTTCCTCTATTTGGTCTATGATCTATGATACATGCCAAAGATACCAAGAAAAAAAAAAAGGGACTGGTTTAGACACTTAGGCCTCATGCACACTTAACATTTTTACAGCCGCTGTCTTTGACTTCAGACATTTTTTTCTGCAGCTACTAAACTCCCTAGCATGTTATCCTAAGGCCTCATTCACACAGGGCATTTTTACAGCTGTTTTTATCAGCATCAGACTTTTTTTTTGTAGCCTAAAAACGCCTCTCCATGTTATTCTATGGCCACATGCACACATAGGCTTTTAGGAGCTGTAAGTAACATAGGCGTTTTCAAGCTGCTAAAAAAAAAAACCCAGGGCCAGCGCGTTTTGAGGACCTGCGTTACAGCTATAAAAACGTCTGACGCTGCTAAAGGCATCTTAAGAATGGGTACAGCGTTAAGCCATGTCAAGCGTTTTTTTTTTTGGCACGGGGGGGCCAAATGGGTTCCCTATGAGAGCCCATTGATTTTAATGGAAGTCGCATCTAAGTGTGATCATGATGATCTGACTTGTGGCGCGACTTGTGCTCTGAAGATCTTCAAGGGGAACCCCATGACAAAATTTAAAAAAAAGGTGTCGGGTCCCCACAAGATCTATACCAGGCCCTTTGAGTCTGGTATGGATTTTGAAGGGAACCCCCACGCCAAAAAAAAAAAAAAAAACAACAGCCCCCCTAGAATCCATACCAGACCTCCTCCTGAACCATACCAGGCCACACGCCTTTAACAATAGGGGGTGGGTGCTTTGGAGAAGGGGGGATCTACACTTCCCACTGTAAAGCACTATCCCCATTTTGGCAGGGTGGGGGGGACCCACGCAGATTTTTTTTACATTTTGGTTGTGGGTTCACCTTCAAGATCCTCAGAGCTCAAGTCACACCACAAGTCGGATCATCATGATCCGACTTGGATGCGACTTCTATTCAAATCAATGGGCTGAAAGTCGGATCAGTTACGGTGGCTCTCATAGGGAACCATTAATTTTGAATAGAGGCAGAGAAAGGCTGCTAAAAGCTATTGCAGCTAAACGCACATTAAAGCCAATGCAAAAAGCTACGAAAAGCGCATTTTTACAGCAGCGTTTTCCTGGCGTTGGTAGTGGCTTTGCAGCTCGTTTTTACAACAACCTGTGTGCAAGAGGCAGGGGGTCATGCATACAGGACATATTTTACAGCTGCTGTTTGGGGCGTCTGATGTTTTTTTTATTTACTGCCTCTAAACGCCACTCCATATTAGCCTATGTGTCCATGCACACATAAGCTTTCAGAGGTTTTTTGGAGGCATAAGTGTTTAGGGGCAGTAGAAAAAAATGACAGCCTTTGCATCCAGGAGCAGAGGCTGTTAAACTGTACAAACACAAAATGCCAAAAAACTTTGTAACAAGCTTTGAGCCGCTTTTGGTGTTTTTAGATGTTTTTACATTATAGGGAGGGTTTTTACTGTAAAAAACGCCCAAAACCGCTAACGCAGAAAAACAGCTTTCAGCACTCTCACACTTTGAATGATAATTACTCAGTCATGCAACACTGTACCCAATCAAATTTTTTTTTAATTTTTTTTCACACAAATAGAGCATTCTGTTGGTGATATTAATTCACCACTGGGTGTTTTATTTTTCGCAATATAAGTGAAAAAAGAGCGAACATTTTGAAAAAAAAAAAAAATTTGTTTTAGTTTCTATTATAAAATTTTGCAAATAAGTATTTTTTTTTCATAAATTTGGGCCAAAATGTATAGTGCTACATAGCTTTGGTAAAAATAACCCACATTAGTGGATATTATTTAGTCTGTGTTAAAGTTATTGAGTCTACAAGCTATGGTGCCAATCATTGAAAATTGATCACACCTAATCACACCTGATGTACAAACGGCCTATATCAATTCTTGAGGCCCTAAAATATAAGGACAGTACAGATACCCCCCAAATTACCCCTTTTTGGAAAGTAGACATTCCAGGGTATTTAGTAAGAGGCATGGTGAGTTTTTTGAAGTTGCAATTTTTCCCCACAATTCTTGGGAAAATGAATAAATACATTTTTTGTTTTACACAAAGTTGTCATAATAACAAGTTATTTTTTACACACAGCATATGCATACTTGCAATTACACCCCAAAATACATCCTGCTACTACTCCTGAGTATGGCAATACCACATGTGTGTGACTTTTACACAGCCTGGCCACACACAGAGGCCGAACATGCAAGGAGCACCGTCAGGTGTTCTACGAGCATAAATTACACACATATAATTTCCTAACGACCTATCACACTTTTGAAGGCCCTGGAGCACCAGGACAATGGAATTACCCACAAAATTACCCAATTTTGGAAAGCAAACACCCCAATGTATATTCTACAAGCCATAATGAGTCTTTTGAACATTGCATTTTTTTCCACATTTTTTGGAAAATGTGGAAAGAAAATGAAAACGTATTTTTTTTTTTTTACACAAAGTTGTCTGCTTATAAGTTATTTCTAACACATAGCATGTACATGGCAAAAATGACACCCCAAAATACATTCTGCTACTCCTCCTGAGTATGGCAATACCACATGTGTGGGACTTTTACACAGCCTGGCCAAATACAGAGACCCAAAATCCAAGTAGCACCTTCAGGCATTCTAGGAGCATAAATGAAACATCTAATTTCATTACAATCTATCACACTTTTGAAGGGCCTGGAGCACCACGACAATTGAAACGGCCACAAAATGACCCCATTTTGTAAAGCAAACACCCCAACACATAATCTATGAGTCATAGGCTGCAGATAGGTACTCAGGTACTCTGATGGGCTGCAGACGGGTACTTAGGTACACTGATCGGCTTCAGAAAGGTACTCAAGTACTCTGATGGGCTGCAGAGAGGTATTTGGGTACTCTGATGGGCTAGAGACAGGTACTCGGGTAATTTGATTTGCTGCAGATAGGTACTCGGGTACTCTGGGCTGGAGACAGGTACTCTGGTACTCTGATGGTCTGCAGATAGGTACTCAAATATTCTGATGGGCTACAGAGAGGTACTCGGATACTATGATGGACTGCAGAGCGGTATTCAGGTACTCTGATGGTCTGGAAACAAGTACTCGGGTACATTGATGGGCTGGAGACAGGTACTCAGGTACTCCATTGGGCAGCAGATAGGTACTCAGATACTCTGAAGGGCTGGTGACAGGTACTCGGGTACTTTGATGGGCTGGTGACATGTACTCGAGTACTCTGATGGGCTGCAGAGAGGTACTCGGGCATTCTGAGCTGGAGACAGGTACTCAGGGCTGGAGACAGGTACTCGGGAACTCTGATGGGCTGGTTACAGGTACTCGGGTACTCCAATGACGGGTACTCTGATGACAGGTACTCAGGTACTACATTGACAGGTACTTGGGTACTACAATGACAGGTACTCGAGTACTCTGATGACAGGTACTTGGGTACTCTGATGACAGGTACTCGGGTACTCTGATGGGCTGGTGACAGGTTCTCCGGTACTCTGATGATAGGTATTCAGAGTACCTGAATACCTGTCATCAGAGTACCTGAGTACCTGTCATCGGAGTACCCAAGTACCTGTCATCGGAGTACCCGAGTACCTGTCATCGTTGTATCCAAGTACCTGTCATCAGAGTACCCAAGTACCTGTCACCAGCCCATCAGAGTACCCGAGTACCTGTCATCAGAGTAGCTGATGGGCTGGTAACAGGTACTCTGATTTTACCTTTAAATTGTTTTTTTTTTACAATTTTAATTTTTACAATTTATATATATATTGTGACAGGAAGTCAGGTAAATCTGGGAATGTAGTCACAGGAAGGAGATACATTCCCACCTGCTTTGAAAAATTCACTGATACTATAGGGTGTTGGCTGCAAAAAGAGCCAGCAGGAAGTTGAAAACCATTCAGCTGTTCAGAATGAGGAGATCAAGGCCTCTATAATTTGTCCAGAGAAAATCTATTGAGTGCTGCCTCCTGTCGCTGTGTGAGCTGGGAAGAGGAGGACAGACATACGTGTACCTCCCGACGCCGTGTGGGCATGGGAGAAGGACTGCTGCCGCCTGTCGCCGTGTGGGCTGGGAGAGGGGGACAGTCGGATGTGTGCCTCCCGACAAGCTGGTGAGCATGGGAGAAGACCCCCTACAGCGATGTGAAGCTAAGGAGGGTAACCACGAGTGAAGACGTCTAAAAGGTGAGAAGACAAAGTGTTCCATGTGAAGAGTGTGAAGAGTAAAGGGACCTGTTAAATGAACTGTGTTCAATGTGAAGAATCTGAAGAGTAAAGGATCCTGAAATAAATGAACATGTGCTGTGTGAAAGAAAACAAAGGGACATGTTCAATGGACAATGTTTGTGCTGTGTGAAAAGCAAACAAATGGACATTTGAGTGTCTGCTGTAGGATCAGCAGTGTCGGCCCAACAGTAGGTTGGGAAGACTTCTTAGGTAGGTTCCAGCGTGAGAAGGTAGCCGCCCACAGAGGCAAGGATTTATTTTGTCTTTTATTTTATTTTGGCTGTTTTGATGCTTGCAATTGTGAAAAGTAAATTGCATGAATAAATCAGTCTTGTTTTCAACCTCTAATCGGCTATCTCTCTGTGAAAACGCACCCCCAAAGGGGTCACCCATACGCCTACCAATGAGTAATCCCTTACATATGGTGGAGGTATGCAGTGGGCATAAGCAGAGATCCCTGCAAGGAAGTGCAAATGTTTGATGAACTTTATCTGGTGCATGAGATTGCACAATCTATGTGTGCAGGAGAGAAGATCCTGACAGAAAAAAAAAAAGTGTTTTAAAGAGACAGCGGTCTCAAAATTATTTGATGAACTTTGTTGTGTCTGGTGCAAGTGACTGCACAAACTGTGTGTGCAGGAAAAGAGATCTTGCAAGAGAGAGAGAAAAACTACATGTGTTAAAGAGACAGTGGTCTGAAAAATTTTTGCTGGACTGGGAAAAATTTGTTTGTGGAGTTATTGAAGATGGGGCGTTCAAAACGCCTGAAGAATGCAAAGATAGATGAAATGAGAGACCGGATTCTATGGATGGAGGGGATGCTACCGTCTGAACCAGCCCCATCCATGCCTAAAGAGAGTCTACTAAAGAGGAAGGTTGTTGTCCCTAGCAACACTGATGAAACTGCTATGGAGACGCAGTGTGCTCAGATGAAAAGTAAGCTCAAAATGGAGGAGATGTTGAAACAACTGATTATATCAAATACAGCTCAACAGCAGGCAAATGCAGCTCAACAGCAGGCAAATGCGGATTTTCAGCGGAGCTTTGCAGCTCAACAAAAGGCTCATCAAGAGAGCATGGCAGGCTGGAAACAGAGACGCCAGCAGCCAATGGAGGCCATCGGTTTGGAAGAAACCGAGTATGTGTGCAGGGCTGAGTTGGATGCCTTGCAACGGAAAATGGAAGAAAAGGAACAAGCCTTGGAATTGCTTAAAATGGAGCATAGAAACTTGCAGGAAATGAATGAACTACTCAAGTCTCATGTGTTACAGTGGGAAGAATCCACTGCTCTTCTTTTGGTCGAGTTGCAAAAATGTCAAGACACTATAAAGGAGAAAGATACCATCCTCATGGAAAAGGAAATTGAAATTCAGACTTTGCAGAAGCAAAGTATGTGTGAAATGTTGGAGTTGCGTAATCAGTGGGAAAAAAGTCTTCAGTCTTTGGGAGCTACAAAAATAGACCTGCAGGAGTCGCAGGAACAGAATGTTGCTCTGAAAGCGACATTGTCTCTCAGCGACAAAGAGAAAAGTGAAAGAGAGGCTAAATTACTGAGTACTGTGTATGAGCTCACTACTTTGAGCAATGTGGTAGATGAATGGCGTGCGGACTGTGAAAGTTGGAAAGGGGAAGCCCAACGTGTCCAGCAGCAGTTAAAGGAGAAAGAAGCCTGTGTGGCAGAATTACATTCTTATTCCCAGATGCTAGCCAATGAGGTGAAGGCTCTTATGCAGGGAAAAGGAGATTGTGAACATAAGAGGGAAAAAGTAGAGGCACAGCTTCTGGAATCGCAAGTCAAGGTGTCAGAAGGTGACCGATTGTGTGCTAAGCTGTCAGAGAAGGCAAACCGACTGCAGGTTGAGTTGGACAATGTTACAAATCCGCTTTCTCAAGCAGACAGCAAATCTAGAGAAATTGCGGAAGATTTTTCTATCTTGGAATCGCAGCTGCAAGACACGCAGGAACTCTTACAGGAAGAGAGGTGTCAAAGGCTGAGTTTTAGCACAAAGCTCAAACAAATGGAAGATGAGAAAAATGGCTTCCTGGAACAATTAAAAGAGGAGGCGGAAGCAAAGAAAAACCTATCAGAGCAAGTCGCAACATTGCAAGCTCAGATAGCGGATATGAAAAAACGCATGGAAGAAAGCGTTGGTTCATTACAGTGTGTTGAAGATGTGAAAAAGAAGTTTGATCAGATGCTTGGTGAAGAGAAGACTGTGTCTGCAAAATATGCAGAAGAACGCGCCCGTGCAGAAACGGAGGTGCGTGATAACGAGAGCAAAGCCCTGTTCTTGGCTCGCTCCTTGGAGGAAGCTCTAGAGTGTAAAGTTGAACTAGAAAGAGTTAACCAACAGCTGTGTACAGAAATGGAAGATTTGGTCCGCTCCAAGGATGATGTTGTGAAAAGCGTTCAGGAGCTAGAAAAGTCTAAGCGAGTCTTAGAACAGCAAGTAGAAGAGATGAAGATTCCGTTGCAGGAACTGGAAGAGGAATTCCAGGCAACAGAGGATCTGTCCCAAAGAGGGGATAGTGTGCCTGATGCAGTTTTTAAAAGGATCAGTGTTTTGGGGTCTGTCCTGAGTGAGCCTCAGAAATGTGATGACACGTGGCTTGAATCACCCCTTTGGAATAAACCGTTCCTTCAAAAACTTCAAGCATTGGAAAATGTATCATTAGAACTTCAGCAAACAAAGGAGCTGAGTAAGAAATGTGATGATTTCTCAGTTCAGGCTGAAAACCTAGTGGAGAAAACTAAGGCTGTTGGTGAAAACGTGAAGCAAATGAATAAGTGCCTTTCAGGGAGTGTTTCCAAAATGGAACTGGTGAAAGACGGGTGGCAGAAGTTTGATCGTGATCTTGAGATGCATTCCATGTGGAATTCAGATAGAGAAAAAGAACTAGGTGACCTTGAGCGGTCAAATAGTTCAGCAGAAAGTGCATTGAAGAAACCTGTAAAAGAATGTGTTGCAGTTCCATGCTTCTTCACTGATGCAGAGAGGAGGTCTATAATGGATACCACCCAGATCGCTGGGTTCAACTGTGTTGTTGCCTTTAACCCCTATGTTGGTGGAAGGAAAGTTGATGATGTTCTGGTTGGCTACTTCTGTGAAGAGTTTGGCAAGAAATATAAACTGAATATCAAATCAAATAGTAGGCCTTTACTGCGACTCGCTCAGGAGGGCGAAAAGTTTAAGAAGTTGATGAGTGCAAATGCTTCAGATCTGCCTATGAATATGAAATGTTTGGTGAATGATATTGATGTCTCTGGGAAAAGGAACAGGGGTCACTTTGAAGAAATGTGTGACAGCCTGTTGTCTCAATTGGAAAATCCTCTGCACAGCATCTTAGAGCAAGCAAAGCTCAAGAAGGAAGATCATTCCCTTTTACAACAAAAAGTCAATGATTGTGTACAGCTGTATGGAGAGGCAACTCAAGTCACAGAGGGATGTCAAGAGTCCCTACTTGGAACAAACCTTAGTGAAGCAAAGGTTCTCAAAGTTTTGTGGAAAACATTTATGGATTGCAGAGAGAGGCGTCTTAAGAATGTTGAAGACATTAAGACTAGCCCAATTGAGTTGCCTATGGATCACGGTCCTCCATGGTGGATTGGACAGACGGTTATGAGGGACAAGCCGTCTGACATTTATGAGAAAGCTGTCAATGAAGATGACAGAAACGAGAAGGAGCAAAATTATGCCAAAAATGCAGTTGAAGAATGTGTATATGAGATGAGAGACAAACTGTGTGGCATTTATGAGAAATCTGTCAGTGAAGATGACAGAAACAGTTTCATCCGGAAGCTTGAGGATAATAGGAGGCTTATCAGTGAGTCAGCAGTGCCTGACACATGCGTGCCTGGAAATATGTGTCCCAACCCTAGGGTTGAAACAAGAGGGGGGGGGTATGTGACAGGAAGTCAGGTAAATCTGGGAATGTAGTCACAGGAAGGAGATACATTCCCACCTGCTTTGAAAAATTCACTGATACTATAGGGTGTTGGCTGCAAAAAGAGCCAGCAGGAAGTTGAAAACCATTCAGCTGTTCAGAATGAGGAGATCAAGGCCTCTATAATTTGTCCAGAGAAAATCTATTGAGTGCTGCCTCCTGTCGCTGTGTGAGCTGGGAAGAGGAGGACAGACATACGTGTACCTCCCGACGCCGTGTGGGCATGGGAGAAGGACTGCTGCCGCCTGTCGCCGTGTGGGCTGGGAGAGGGGGACAGTCGGATGTGTGCCTCCCGACAAGCTGGTGAGCATGGGAGAAGACCCCCTACAGCGATGTGAAGCTAAGGAGGGTAACCACGAGTGAAGACGTCTAAAAGGTGAGAAGACAAAGTGTTCCATGTGAAGAGTGTGAAGAGTAAAGGGACCTGTTAAATGAACTGTGTTCAATGTGAAGAATCTGAAGAGTAAAGGATCCTGAAATAAATGAACATGTGCTGTGTGAAAGAAAACAAAGGGACATGTTCAATGGACAATGTTTGTGCTGTGTGAAAAGCAAACAAATGGACATTTGAGTGTCTGCTGTAGGATCAGCAGTGTCGGCCCAACAGTAGGTTGGGAAGACTTCTTAGGTAGGTTCCAGCGTGAGAAGGTAGCCGCCCACAGAGGCAAGGATTTATTTTGTCTTTTATTTTATTTTGGCTGTTTTGATGCTTGCAATTGTGAAAAGTAAATTGCATGAATAAATCAGTCTTGTTTTCAACCTCTAATCGGCTATCTCTCTGTGAAAACGCACCCCCAAAGGGGTCACCCATACGCCTACCAATGAGTAATCCCTTACAATATATATTTTTTACAATATTTTTATTTCTGAGGGTAAACAGTCCCCTGACATCTCTCCTTTGAGACAGAGAAAGGAACTGAGAACACAGATTCCCCAGTCCCTTTCTCTGCAGCCTCAGCTGCACAGAAGATGAATGGACAGGGAAACAGAGTCCTGTTCATTCATAAACTGAAGCATTATATACACTGTTTATGATGATCGGTTATGAATAAACAGTCAGTGATCACTGACTCTGCTCATTCAGAAAAAGGAAGGAGCCGGTAAATGACATATTTACCAGCTCCTCCCTCCGCTCTCCATCCTGACAGATCCAGGACAGGGGGGGGGGGGGGGCGGAGGAGCACAGAGGGGGACCGGAGGAGCACAGAGGGGGACCTAGAGGAGTTTAGAAGGGGACTGGAGGAGCACAGAGGGAAGCAGGAGGAGCACAGAGGGGGAGCTAAAGGAGCACAGAGGGGGAGCCGAAGGAGCACAGAGGAGGAGCAGGAGGAGCACAGAGGACCTGGGGAGCCAGAGGAGGGCACACAATCTCCCGGTGTGGCAGCTGTGGTGGGGGGATGGTATTAATGGCAGCAGTGATAGGCAGCAGGGGTGAGATCGGATGAGTGGCAGAAGGAATGGGGGAGGGGGAATTGGATCAGTAGTAATGGGATGAGTGGCAGCAGGAATGGGGGAGAGGGGAATGGGATCAGTGGTGATAGGATGGAATAGGATGAGTGGCAGAATGAATGGAGGAGGGGGGGTGGGATCAGTGGTGATAGGATGGAATAGGATGAGTGGCAGAATGAATGGAGGAGGGGGGAATGGGATCAGTGGTGATGGGATGGAATGGGATGAGTGGCAGAAGGAATGGGGAGGGGGGAATTGGATCATTAGTAATGGGATGAGTGGCAGCAGGAATGGGGGAGGGGGGAATGGGATCAGTGGTGATGGGATGGAATGGTAATGAGTGGCAGAAGAAATGGAGGAGGGGGTGAGATCAGTGGTGATGGGATGGGATAGGATGAGTGGCAGAGGTGATGGGGGGAGATCAGTGGCAGTGCCATCCCCCCAGCACCACAGGTCTCATCCCTACCCCCCCCCCATCACCTCTATGGCAGTGGGGGATAGGAATGAGACCTGTGATTTGGCAATTACTCACTATGTCAGTCAATGGATTCCTCTTCAGTCTCCTCATGTGCCTCCAGTGATTGCTCTGATGACATGGGGACTCCTCGCAGAGCTCCTCCCCCTTACCTCTATTGGTCATCAGCTGACTTTGTTCTTCAGTTTCCTCCTCCCTACATGGCTTCTCTCTGGAGAGGATATGCAGTGACAGTGCTCAGCTTCCCCAGCAGCGAGCAAGCGGGTGGCGGCTGCCCCCATCCTACAATTGGGCACAGTGGCAGAACGGGCGAGCGACTGCCTGCCCCCTAGTTTCAGCCCTGGCGGTGCCCCTGACTGGTGTGCGCTCTAGTCCGGCGCCTACCTTGCCTATAGGTGGCGCTGGCCCTGGAGATGAGACAAATCTCCCTACATAAGTTTTACATGTAAGTCTTCAGCTTTCTATATTCTTTAGAAAGTGTACATCGTGATAGAATTTTTTCTTCCTGTTTCAGCAGTGGAAGGGGAGTCTAGGCATACACTGTGTGTGAGCTGATTGGAGGAAAGGCACCCCCCCCCCCTCACATAGGCAATAGGCAGAGGAATAAAGAAATTTGCAGAGCTGTGCTGTAAATAGACCAGCTCTCTGCTTATCTGTCTCTAAGTCCCTTCCCTGACACAAATTTCCAGCTGCTTTTATCTCCTGTGTCGGAGAGCTTGTCAGAAGTTATCATGCTGATAACAGAGGAACAAAGCAGCAGAAAGACATGGGACATAGGGCTTTGGAGAGGGATAAGTAAACGCTACAGAAATACTGTATGTGCCCAGGTCAGATTTAATGAATGGGGTTTACATCCACTTTAAAGTGGTTGTAAACCTCAGACATGAAATATGAACAAAGCATATCCCTCTATAGTGGATACTTGTCTCAAACCAGAGCACAGGGAGGTTGAGTTACTATATGCAAAAATATGTTGCACTGCAAATTCATTTGCTCTAGATTTGAGGGGAAGCTCTGAAATGATGGAAAGTTCTGCTGATTTCTATCATACAATTATTTACAAGCAAAAATGCTGTTTTTTATTTTCCTTGCATGTGATTGAGTATTCTTTGCAAAGTGAAGCTTTACCTCATTTACTAAGCTCTGCAAAAAGGGCACAGTATATTTGCCTTTAGTAAATAAACTCCTGAGTATCATTTCTGTCTGCTGCTTCATTACTCTATCAGCATGAATTGCCTTCAACAAATTTTCCTGACACCAGGAGCAAAATGGTGACAGGGGAGGGATCTCCAGCTGATTGACAGCCTCAGCTCTGTTCCTGTGTGCTGTGTGAAGGGGGGGGGGAGGTGTTCCTTCCTTCCAATCAGCTCTCTTCACTGAGCTCTCCAGAGTGTGACTTTAGCTCTCCGCCCCCTGCTTTCTGAACTCTCACAATAAGCTTTATATATTCAGCACTTTGAATGGATATAGAGAAGTGATTACTGCAGATAAACAGGTGCAACTTATGTTGTAGACTTTGTTTTATCTTTGTGTATCACCTGGGGCCAGTCACCAATTTAGAGGTCTATAGGGTGACCAGCACGCAATAGTGCAAGCCTAGGCGCCTAGGAATGCATATATAGTGTAAAAAAAAAACTATTTCTCACTAGATACCTTGTATGAGAATTTTGACCTGTCCCCTGGCCTGTTCCTGGGCGATCCCTGCCACCTTGTTCCCAGGCGGGGACACAGGGTCTTACCGCTCCCTTGGTATTTGGATGGATACCGCTACAAATTTTTAAATTCTATTACTGCCATTATCTGTACATTGAACAGTATGTAGGAAAAGAGAGAAGTCTATTGTACTGTTATTTGTTGATCATTTTTGTGATATTGGTGACTACATACAGTTGTGCTCATGAGTTTACATCAACCTCACCTTTTATATGTCTGGGACACATTCAGTGGCAGAATTTATGATTTCTTGGGCATTTTTCCGAGAATATGAATGATAACACAAAAACTTTTCTTTTACTCAT
The DNA here is from genome assembly GCF_965119305.1 of Pelophylax lessonae. Classification (NCBI taxonomy): domain Eukaryota; kingdom Metazoa; phylum Chordata; class Amphibia; order Anura; family Ranidae; genus Pelophylax; species Pelophylax lessonae. The sequence goes on from NC_138776.1 coordinate 96,744,077, forward strand.
GGATAGTGTTTGGCTGAAGCCATTTATTATCAATCAACTGTTTACTCTTTTTAAATCATAATGACACCAGAAACTACCCCAATGACCCTAAACAAAAGTTTACATACCCTGGTGATTTTGGCCTGATAACATGCATACAAGTTGACACAAAGGGGTTTGAATGGCTATTAAAAGGTAATCATCTTCACCTGTGATCTGTTTGCTTGTAATTAGTGTGTGTGTATAAAAGGTCAATGAGTTTCTGGATTCCTGACAGACCCTTGCGTTTCTGGATTCTGAGTCATAGGGAAAGCAAAAGAATTGTCAAAGGATATGCGGGAAAAGGTAGTTGAACTGTATAAAACAGGAAAGGGATATAAAAAGATATCCCAGGAATTGAGAATACAAATCAGCAGTATTCAAACTCTAATCAAGAAGTGGAAAATGAAGGGTTCTGTTGAAACCAAACCAAGGTCAGGTAGACTAAATAGAATTTCAGCCACAACTACCTGGAATATGGTTCGGGATGCAAAGAAAAACCCATAAATAACTTCAGGTGAAATACAGGACTCTCTGAAAACACATGGTGTGGCTTTTTCAAGATGCACAATAAGGAAGCACTTGAAGAAAGATGGGCTGCATGGTCGAGTCGCCAGAAGAAAGCTATTACTATGCAAATGCCACAAAGTATCCCGCTTACAATACGCCAAAAAGCACAGAGACAAGTCTCAAACCTTCTGGCACAAAGTCATTTGGAGTAATGAGACCAAAATTGAGCTTTTTGGTCACAACCATATACTCTACATTTGGAGAGGAGTCAACAAGGCCTATGATGAAAGGTACACCGTTCCTACTGTGAAACACGGAGGTGGATCGCTGATGTTTTGGGAATGTGTGAGCTACAATGGCACAGGAAATTTGGTCAGAATTGATGGCAAGATGAATGCAGTATGTTATCAAAAAATACTGGAGGAAAATTTGCATTCATCAGCCTGGAAGCTGCTCATGGGACGTACTTGGACATTCCAACAATGATCCATGATGACAATGATCCTAAACACAAGGCCAAGTCAACATGTCATTGGCTACAGCAGAATAAAGTGACGGTTCTGGAGTGGCCATCTCGGTCTCCTGACCTCAATATTATTGAGCCACTCTAGGGAGATCTCAAACGTGCAGTTCATGCAAGACAGCCCAAGAATTTACAGGAACTGGAGGCTTTTTGCCAGGAAGAATGGGCAGCTTTACCATCTGAGGAGATAAAGAACCTCATCCACAAATACCACAAAATACTTCAAGCTGTCATTGATGTTAAAGGGGGCAATACACGGTATTAAGAACTGGAGTATGTAAACTTTGATCAGGGTCATTTGGGTAGTTTCTGTTGTCATTATGATTTAAAAAAAGTAAATACATTTGATTGATAATAAATGGCTTCAGCCAAACACTAACCATGGGTGAAATAAAAGTTTTTGTGTTATTCATATTCTCTGAAAAATGGCCACGAAATCATAAATTCTGCCAGGGTATGTAAACTTATGAGCACAACTATATGTATGCTTACCCCTAGAAGAGTTTCCGGCCTGACCTGCTCAACACCCCTGATGAAAGGATAAGATCCTGAAACGCATCAGAATGCTTAATGGGGACTGTCACCGGACAGACCACTATTTTATCATAACTCGTCTTGTATTGACAGTATACAGTACTGGTGCTTGTACATTATTGCTTAATGTTATGATATCAGCATTATTTCTTTTAACTATTGTTCTCAATAAAATTTGTACTAAGATATTTTTAACAGAAGAATGGTGTATTTTGATAATTATAGACCTTAAAAGTCCCATAGTGGGGAACCTTTCTCCTCTATGTAAGGGTTTAAAACCACTTTAAATATCAGCAAATCTGTAATAAGGGATCCATGTATATATTCCACATCAAATAACTTTCATTATTAGAGATTGCAGATTAAGGGAAACAAAGGAACGTGACATTATACAGACAACAAAGGATGCCATTACTAATAAGGGGCAGTAGGAAAAGCCCATGTCTAGCCCATATATTGTTCATGATTAGATACACAGAACAAACTAGAGCCCATTCTTGATGGCAACAGGCTGAAGAAATATTGTTATTGACTTAATCTTGTAAATTGTCTATAAGGGTGTAAATAAACTGTAACTGTTGTCATACGTCATCTCAAGAAATGTTAGTTCAGGTTGTCTCCTAATGATCAGCAGGGCAAGTTCAGACAGTAATGGACTTACCTTAGTTTGATAGATAACACAATCCAGATCGCCTGAGGACAGTTAATTAATATTGCAGTTGGCTCAGTGAACAGCTTCTTTTTATCTAAACTTACAGGACTGGCTTAACTTGTTTGAAGATATACATACCAAATGGGCTCATAGTCTCTTGGCATGGTATCTGTGTATTGTACAGCTCTGGTGAATGTTTACTAACTCTCAATATCCTGGATGTTTGCAGCTAGAACTCAGACAACTCAGACTTTTGTCTGAAGCTATCCTGGATTGCGGATCCGACCGGCACCTGATCCTAGCCTCACCTGGAGCGGTCTACCCTGTTTGGACTTTGCCTGCAGCTAGAACTCACCATTTCCACATTTTAAAGTAGAGCAACAGCCATACTGTCTTAATAACCATTCAGACAGGAAAATTGCAATCAGGATCAAGCCGGTTGATAACCTCAAAATTGTAGCCATCTGTTGACTTTTTTGTTGTGAATTGCAAACTCAAGGGTATAAATAAATTAAATTTCTTAGACTAATGCCTCGTTTCCACTGAGTGGTACGGTACGGTTCGGTTCAGTACTGTACGGTTCGGAACGGTACACATTGTGTTTCCACTGCCAATAGTACTCTTTCATGATAGGCGTGGTGTAGCAGGAAAGCTGTGATAGACGATTCTCTGTCAACCAATCAAAGTTCTGCAGAGTGTAGCTCCACCCTGTTGGTACGGTACTAATGTGCTCGGTACCCCAACGAAAGGGTACCAAAAAAGTGGTACGGTACGGTTCGAAATTAGGGTACCATTCATAATGGAAACGGCATAAATAGTGTACCATACCGTACCGAACCGTACCAGAAAGCTCAGTGGAAACGAACCATAAGGTTACCCAGAGTGCTCATTGGATGGTTCCTGATGAACTGGTTGAAATGCAAGCTGTGGGTTGACCTGTTGCCATCCTCCTGCCCCAAAGTCTCAGATCTTAATATCGAAGGAGCTGGCTGGAAACTTGTCAGTCGCACAAGGGCTGCATCCACTCCGATGCAACCACTGTTAGGGTATTCTGAGAGCCGTTGGTGCTGGCTGTCAAATTACAACTGCTGGCAGGAGATATTCCTTCATCCATGCAGTTTAGATAAATCGTACTATGTATGGCCAGCTTAAAGTAGAATTCCATGTTTAATTTGTCTTTAAATAGTTCATTTGGATTTGGTGTGGAGTACTTGGAAGTGATTGTGACTTTCATCAGATGGCCGGTGGTTTGTGGAAACGTGGAGCTATTTTGGTTTTCTATGTCCCCTGTGTGAGCTTTCCAAGCGCCCTGAAAGGGCTGTTTATCTCTGTGTGACAGACAAGTTTTCATGAATAATTGTTGATTTGGGAAAGAAATTGTCTGCACACTGCCACCAGTCCAATATATTTATTGAAACATGTATAAAACTACCAGCAGAACAAGGACACAGACCATGAAAGGTTGACCATGAAAGCCCTCCTATGCCCCCCCCCCCCCACCCTGCACTTTCTACCTCCCAGTCCCCCCCCCCCCCCATCTTCTTCCTTGCAGCAGCACATGGTAAGAATGGAGGAGGGCACTATGATGTAAGGGAGGGTGGGGGATTCTTGACATCTATTGTAATGGAGGGGGGGGGGTGGGGAGAGTGCGGTGCTATGGACAACTAGTCTTACAGATACAACTGGCGCTTTGGGGGCAACCGTAATGCTGATGTTGCCCACAATGAAAATAAGAGTTTGACATCCCTGGACTAGAGGAAGAAGGATGGAGGAAGAAGACTTCTTTCTTCCTATATATCAGCACCAGTTGGTTAAAAATGTATATATATATAAAAAAATTATATATATATATATATATATATATATATATACACACACACCGTATCTCACAAAAGTGAGTACACCCCTCACATTTTTTGTAAATGTTTTATTATATTTTTTCATGTGACAACACTGAAGAAATGAGGAGACTTTGCTATAATGTAGTAGTAGTGAGTGTACAGCTTGTATAACAGTGTACATTTGCTGTCCCCTCAAAATAAGTCAACATACAGCCATTAATGTCTAAACTGCTGGCAACAAATTGAGTACACCCCTAAGTGAAATGTCCAAATTGGGCCCAAAGTGTAAATATTTGGTGTGGCCACCATTATTTTCCAGCACTGCCTTAACCCTCTTGGGCATGGAGTTCACCAGAGCTTCAGAGGTTGCCACTGGAGTCCTCTTCCCCTCCTCCATGACAACATCATGGACCTGGTGGATGTTAGAGACCTTGCGCTCTTCCAATTTCTGTTTGAAGATGCAGTACAGATGCTCAATAGGGTTTAGGTCTGGAGACCTGCTTGGCCAGTCCATCACCTTTACCCTCAGCTTCTTTAGCAAGGCAGTGGTTGTCTTGGAGGTGTGTTTGGGGTTGTTATCATGTTGAAATACTGCCCTGCAGCCCAGTCTCTGAAGGGAGGGGATCATGCTCTGCTTCAGTATGTCACAGTACATGTTGGCATTCATGGTTCCCTCAATGAACTGTAGCTCCCCAATGCTGGCAGCACTCATGCAGCCCCAGACCATGACAATCTCACCACAATGCTTGACTGTAGGCAGGACACGCTTCTCTTTGTACTCCTCGCCTAGTTGCCACCACACATGCTTGACACCCTCTGAACTAAAGAAGTTTATCTTGGTCTCTCTAGACCACAGGACATGGTTCCAGTAATCCATGTTCTTAGTCTGCTTGTCTTCAGCAAACTTTTTGCAGGCTTTCTTGTGCATCCTCTTTGGAAGAAGCTTCCTTCTGGGACGACAGCCATGCAGACCAATTCGATGCAGTGTGCGGCGTATGGTCTGAGCACTGACAGGCTGACCCCCCCACCTCTTCAACCACCTCCCCAATGCTGGCAGCACTCATGCAGCCCCAGACCATGACACTCCCACCACCATGCTTGATTGTAGGCAAGACACACTTGTCTTTGTACTCCGCACCTGGTTGCCGTCACACACGCTTGACACCATCTGAACCATATAGGTTTATCTTGGTCTCAACAGACCACAGGACATGATTCCAATAATCCATGCCCTTTAGGCCCGTACACACGATATGAAAATCGGAAGTAAAATTTCATCCGACTAATGATTTGCCGATTTTCAGATTGTTAGTATAGTGCTTTCGACAGCCGATTATGAATTTTCGGACGACAAAAACTGGATGTGCAGGCTATAAAATTTTTATCGTACATCAACACAATGTCCGATTTTCGTTTAATTAGTACAGTTTTCGTCCGAAAAAAATCATAAGAGCAAGACTACGCATGCTCAGAAACGAAAGAACACATACAAAACAATTCAACACATGACATCACTTCTGAAGTTGAATTCTGTCGTACGGGAATTTTCGTATGAAAGTAACTTCTTTACTTTCGATATGAGACTAGCATGCAACAAAAAACGGACGAAAGATTTTTCGATAATCTGATCGAGTGTATGAGGCTTTAGTCTGCTTGTCTTTAGCAAACTGTTTGTGGGCTTTTTTGTGCATCATCTTTAGAAGGGGCTTCCTTCTGGGACGTCAGCCATGCAGACCAATTTGATGCAGTGTGTGGCGTATGGTCTGAGCACTGGCAGGCTGACCCCCACCCCTTCAACCTCTGCAGCAAAGCTGGCAGCACTCACACGTCTATTTCCCAAAGACAACCTCTGGATATGAGGCTGAGCACATGCACTCAACTTCTTTGATCGACCATGGTGAGGCCTGTTCTGAGTGGAACCTGTCCTGTTAAACCACTGTATGGTCTTGGCCATTGTGCTGCAGCTCAGTTTCAGGGTCTTGGCAATCTTCTTATAGCCTAGGCCATCTTAATGTAGAACAACATTTCTTTTTTTTCAGATCCTCAGCGAGTTCTTTGTCATGAGATGCCACGTTGAACTTCCAGTGACCAGTATGAGAGAGTGAGAGCGATAACACTGAATTTAACACACCTGCTCCCCATTCACACCTGAGACCTTGTAACACTAACGAGTCACAAGACACCGGGGAGGGAACATGTCAACTTGGGCCCGATTTGGACATTTTCACTTAGGGGTGTACTCACTTTTGTTGCCAGTGGTTTAGATATTAATGGCTGTGTGTAGAGTTATTTTAACCACTTTACAACCGGAGGATTTTGCTGTCTTCCGTCCAGACCACTTTTTGTGCTTCGGCACTGTGCGACTTTAACTGACAATTGTGCGGTCATGCAATGTGGTACCCAAACGAAATTTACGTCCTTTTTTTCCCACAAACAGAGCTTTCTTTTGGTGGTATTTGATCACCTCTGCGCTTTTTATTTTTTGCGATATTAATAAAAAAAGAGCGAAAATTTTGCAAAAAAATTACATTTTCAACTTTGTCTTTTAAAAAATATCCAATATACTCAATTTATGTCATTTTTTTTGGCCAAAATATATTTAGCTACATGTCTTTGACAAAAAAAAATTCAATGAGCGTATTTTTTTTGGTTTGCGCAAAAGTTATAGCGTCTACAAACTATGGTGTAAATACTGAAATTTTACGCAGCTTTAATTTCTGACTGCCTATCTCAATTCATGAAGTGCTAAAATGGCAGGGCAGTACAAGACCCCCCCAAATTACCACTTTTTGGAAAGTAGACATCCTAAGGAATGTTCTGAGAGGCATGTTGAGCTCATTGAATATTTAATTTTTTTGTCACAGGTGTTTGAAAAATGAATAAAAAAAAAACATTTTTTTTTTAACACAAAGTTGTCACTAAAAGATAAATTTCTCACACATGCCATGGGTATATGTGTAATTACACCCCAAAATATATTCTGCTGCTTCTCCTGAGTACAGGGATACCACATATGTGAGACTTTTTGGGAGCCTAGCTGTGTACGGGACCCCGAAAATCAATCTCCATCTTTAGGTTTTCTAATGGCGTAAATTTTTGATTTTACTCCTCACTACCCATCACAGTTTCGGAGGCCCTGAAATTTCAAGATAGCACAAAACCCCCCAAATGACCCCATTTTGGAAAGTAGACACCCCAAGCTATTTGCTGAGAGGCATGGTGAGTCCATGGAATATTTTATATTTTGCCACAAGTTTTGGGAAAATTACAATTTTTTTTTTTTTTTTTTTAACACAAAGTTGTCACTAAAAGATAAATTTCTCACACATGACATGGGTATATGTGGAATGACACCCCAAAATACATTCTGCCGCTTCTCCTCAGTATGGGGATACCCCATGTGTGAGACTTTTTGGGAGCCTAGCTGTGTACGGGACCCCGAAAATGAATCTCCATCTTTAGGTTTTCTAATGGCCTAAATTGTTGATTTCACTCCTGACTACCCATCACAGTTTCGGAGGCCCTGAAATTTCAACATAGCACAAAACCCCCCCAAATGACCCCATTTTGCAAAGTAGACACCCCAAGCTATTTGCTGAGAGGCATGGTGAGTCCATGGAATATTTTATATTTTGCCACAAGTTCCGGGAAATATATTATTATTATTATTTTTTTTGTTTTTTTACACAAAGTTGTCACTAAATGATATATTGCTCACACATGCCATGGGTATATGTGAAATGACACCCCAAAATACATTCTGCTGCTTCTCCTGAGTACAGGGATACCACATGTGTGAGACTTTTTTGCAGTCTAGCCGAGTACAGGTCCTCGAAAGCCAACCCCCACTTTCAGGCTTTCCAAGGGCGTAAATTGTTGATTTCACTCCTGACTACCTATCACAGTTTCGGAGGCCATGAAATGCCAAGACAGCACAACCCCCCCCCAAATGACCCCTTTTCGGAAAGTAGACACCCTAAGCTATTTGCAGAGAGGCATGTTGGGTGTTTTGCAGATCTCACTTTTTGTCACAAAGTTTTGGAAATTGAAAAAAGAGGAAAAAAAATGCATTTTCCTGTTTTTTCTTCATTTTCCAAAAAAAATGAGAGATGCAAAATACTCACCATGCCTCTCAGCAAATAGATTGGAGTGTCTACTTTGCAAAATGGGGTCATTTGGGGGGGGGGGTTTTGTGCCATCTTGGCGTTTCATGGCCTTCAAAAGTGTGAAAGGTAGTAAGGAGTGAGATCAACAATTTACGCCCTTAGAAAGCCTGAAGGTGGGGAGTGGTTTTCCGGGTCCTGTACGCGGCTAGACTGCAAAAAAGTCTCACACATGGGGTATCCTTGTACTCAGGAGAAGCAGCAGAATGTATTTTGGGGTGTCATTTCACATATACTCATGGCATGTGTGAGCATTATATCATTTACTGACAACTTTGTGTAAAAAAAAAAAAAAATAATAATTTTCCTGAAACTTGTGGCAAAATATAAAATATTCCATGGACTCATCATGCCTCTCATCTAATAGCTTGGAGTGTCTACTTTGCAAAATGGGGTCATTTGGGGGGGTTTTGTACCATTTTGGCATTTCATGGCCTACAAAAGTGTGATGGGTAGTAAGGAGTGAGATCAACAATTTACGCCCTCTGAAAGCCTGAAGGTGGGGAGTGGTTTTCCGGGTCCTGTACGCGGCTAGACTGCAAAAAAGTCTCACACATGGGGTATCCTTGTACTCAGGAGAAGCAGCAGAATGTATTTTGGGGTGTCATTTCACATATACCCATGGCATGTGTGAGCATTATATCATTTACTGACAACTTTGTGTAAAAAAAAAAATAATAATAATTTTCCTGAAACTTGTGGCAAAATATAACATATTCCATGGACTCATCATGCCTCTCATCTAATAGCTTGGAGTGTCTACTTTGCAAAATGGGGTCATTTGGGGGGGTTTTGTGCCATTTTGGCATTTCATGGCCTTCAAAAGTGTGATAGGTAGTAAGGAGTGAGATCAACAATTTACGCCCTTAGAAAGCCAGAAGGTGCGGATTGGTTTTCCGGGTCCTGTATGCGGCTAGACTGACAAAAAGTCTCACACATGGGGTATCCCTGTACTCCGGAGAAGCAGCAGAATGTATTTTGGGGTGTCATTTCACATATACCCATGGCATGCGTGAGCAATATATTATTTAGTGACAACTTTGTGTAAAAAAACAAAAAAAAAAAAACAAATTGTCATATTCCTGAAACTTAGGGCAAAATATAAAATACTCCATGGACTCAATATGCCTCTCAGCAAATAGCTTTGGGTGTCTACTTTCCAAAAAGGGGTAATTTGGGGGGTGTTTGAACAGTCCTGGCATTTTATGCTCAATTTTAGCAACACATCACCCACTCTTCTAACCACTTGAAAACCAAGCCTTTTCTGTGAGTTTTTGTTTACATGAAAAAATATTTTTTTTTCACAAGAAAATTACTTTGAACCCCCAAACATTATATATTTTTTAAAGCAGAGGCCCTACAGAACAAAATGGTGGATGTTGCAATTTTTTTTGTTACACGGTATTTGCGCACACATTTTCCAAACGCAATTTTTGCGTAAAAAAAACACTTTTTTTATTTTTAATGCAGAAATACACTATATAATTCCAAATTGTTTGGTAAAATTTAAAAGATGATCTTATGCCGAGTTCATAGACACCTAACATGACATGCTTTAAAAATTGCGCACGCCCGTGCCGCGGCAACAAACTACGTACGGTTTTAAAAGCCTTTAAAAGTCTTTACAGGTTACCACTTTGGACTTACAGAGGAGGTCTACCACAAGAATTACTGCCCTCGACCTGGCGTTCACGGCGATACCTCACATGCATGCTGAAATTGCGGTTTACATATGACACTAGACCAACGCTTGTGCGCGCACGGGGGGACAGGGGGGCTTGATTTTTTTTTTTTTTTTTTTAATTTGCTTTCTTATGTTATTTTGACACCTTTTCTTTCATTTTTTTTTTCTTTAATCATTTTTATTGTTATCACGGTGAATTTAAATTTCCTCTATGATAGCAATCTGTAGTGACAGGTACTCTTTTTAAAAAAAATTGGGGTCTTTTAGTCTCTAGATCTTTCCTCTGACCTTAACGCATCTGACCATACCAAAATTGGTGTGATAAAATACTTTCCCAATTTCCCAATGGCGCTGTTTATTTCTGGCGAAACAGAAGTCATGAAATGCTCGTAGCCTCCGGCATCTTAGGCCATAGAGATGATTGGAGCCATTCTCATCTCCAATCAGCTCTATGGTTAGATAACTGAACCACCGGCTGCACTCTCGGGTTAACCGGTGGGACAGGAGAGCCCGAGAAAAACCGTGGAAGGCAGCGGAAGTCGGCAGGAGGGGGGGGGGGAGTCCCCTCCCACTGCATGTAAAAGCAGTCTAGCGGCCAATTATCCGCTAGGATTGCTTTTACATGTAAGCCGACCGCTTGCTGTAAAAAACGATACCAAGATGATGCCTAAATCTGCAGGCATCATCCTGGTATAACCACTCAAAGTCCAGCAACGTACCAGTACATTGCTGGTCTTTGTTTGGCATATAGGTTTTTTTTTTTTTCATGCAGCCTGTGGGCTGAACGAAAAAAAAGAGAACCTATCAGAAATCAGCACAGGAATAATGCGTAGTATTACTCATCATTAACCGCCCAAACAACCACCCACTGAATTTAATGATGGGTATACACGACACTATCCACGTATACCAAAATAGGATTTTAACTGCAGTGCTGAAATCAGAAAATCACCACAGCTGCTATCAGCAAAGGTATCCATATATGCTGAGCGCAAACGCTGTTTGTGTCAGAATATATAAAATCAATGCATGGTAGCCGACGAGTACCTGCAAGAGAAACGGGTCACAAAAGAATGAAAAAACAAACAAAGTACATTAAAAAAAGTACATTAGGAAGAGTAGGACATATAAAATGACTGACACAACAAAAGTTTTTGGATTCTCATCATTAACCGCCCAAACAACCACCCACTGAATTTAATGATGGGTATACACGGCACTATCCACGTATACCAAAATAGGATTTTAACTGCAGTGCTGAAATCAGAAAATCACCACAGCTGCTATCAGCAAAGGTATCCATGTATGCTGAGCGCAAACACTGTTTGTGTCAGAATATATGAAATCAATGCGTGGTAGCCGACGAGTACCTGCAAGAGAAACAGGTCACAAAAGAATGAAAAACAAACCAAGTACATTAAAAGTACATAGGAAGTGTAGAAGAACATAAAAAATGACTGAGACGACAACTATTTTTGGCTTTTATGTATTTTTTTTTTTTTCTTCAAGCGTCGAGTTCCAGGTTCCAGGTTCGGGTCTCTCAAAATGACGATAGCCATCGAACATCTTTTGAGACCCTGTGTAAATGTGCCCTAAACTGTGCCGTGCTGTACCCTATGCTAATAATCCACTAGTGTGTGGTAGCGACGGAAACAGTCACCGTGGCAAAGACCAGGTCGGTCAGGACAGTCGGGACAATAATTCCGGGTGTCACGCCTAAATCCGCGCTTGCTGCAGACACGGCATCTTTTTTGGGGGTATCGTTTGGTAGGGGTACTCGGGAGGTATTGCGGAAAATGCCTCTCATGCAGCCGGCTCACTGCATCTGGTTGGGGAAGTTGGGCAGGAGCACCAGCTGAATACAGAAGGGCTCTGATTATCTCTTCTTGGAATTGAAAGAAGGATAATGTTCCAGCAGACGCTTTGTATAAGACAAAAGCGTTGTAAACAGCCAATTGAAATAGGTATACAGACACTTTTTTGTACCAGCGTCTGGTCTTACGGGCAATTAAGTACGGTCCCATCATCTGGTCGTTGAAGTCCACCCCTCCCATTTTACGGTTATAGTCGTGGACACAGAGGGGTTTCTCAACAACAACACCGGTGACCGTAGTAATTTGGACTGCCGTGTCTGGGTGAATGGAGGACAGCACGTAAACGTTTCGTTTGTCCCTCCACTTCACTGCAAGCAATTCATCGCACCTCAAGCAGGCTCTCTCCCCCGAGCTCAGTGGGGCATTCACTAGCCGTTGGGGGAAGCCCCGGCGATTAGATCGCACGGTGCCACAAGCGCCAATTTGCAATTGATAGAGGTGTCTAAAAAGTGGCACGCTTGAATAGAAATTGTCCACGTACAAGTGGTACCCCTTTCCGAATAAGGGTGACACCAAGTCCCAAACTATCTTGCCGCTGCTCCCTATGTAGCCTGGGCAGTCGGGGGGCTCCACAGTGCTATCTTTTCCCTCATAGACACGGAAATTAACTGTATAGCCTGTGGCCCTGTCACAAAGCTTATACAACTTGACCCCGTATCTGGCACGCTTGCTGGGGAGGTACTGTTTGATAGCAAGGCGACCAGTAAACTTAATCAGGGACTCGTCAACGCAGACATCTTGTTGGGGGGTAAACAAGGCTGCGAACCGCTGATTGAAGTGGTCTATGAGGGGCCGAATTTTGTGGAGCTGATCATATTCAGGGTCTCCCCGAGGACGACAGAGTTCATTGTCGTTGAAATGCATGAACCGAAATATTTGTTGGTATCGAGCCCTGGACATAACAGCAGAGAACACGTACATTTGATGAATTGGGTCAGTGGACCAATATAACCGCAATTCATTCTTTCTTGTAATGCCCGTGTTGAAGGAAAGGCCCAGATAGGTTTTAAACTCCTGAATCGTAATAGGATTCCAGGCGAATGGTCTGGCAAGGGGTGAATTTGGGTTGGCGGCGATGAATTGTTGAGCGTACAAATTTGATTGGTCCACAATAGATCTGAAAAGATCTTCAGTGAAAAACAGCTCAAAAAAGTTTATGGGATTAAAACCAGCTGTTTCCACTTGGATTCCGGGTTGGGCGGTGAATGGGGGAAGTACTGGCGCTGTGGAATCTGTGGGCTGCCAATTAGGATATGCCAGCGCTTCAGGGAGGACACTATGGGCTCTACGGGCCTGTCTTCGGATACGCGGTGGCTGCGGGCCACTACTCGTGCTAGCCACCGCACCAGCTTCAACTGCACTCAGGTGACTCGCCACGTCACCAGGTGATACTGCAGTGCTGGTTGAAGGTCCAGGGTGTACTAGGCCGCTCGTGCTTGCCAGTTCACGAGAAGTGTGAGCGGCACTAGTACTGGCACTCTGCTGCATACCAGAAACCTCCAGTTCTTGCAAGTCAACAACTCCAGAATGGGGTCGGGTACGCCTGACCCTAGCAGGGACCCCTCTGTCGGAGCTATCTGTCAGGGAGCCGCTGCTGTCATCTGGTTCGTATACTGACCCTGATTCTGACAGTGAGGCTTCCCCATCGCTCTCACGTGCCGCGGTCAGCATTTCATAGACCTCTTCACCACTGTACCAACGTTTTGTCATTTTAGTAACTAAATTTACCGGTACAGTAGTGCGACTACTAGGTAATAAAAGCACCTGGTTGTCGAGGACTATTTGGTCGCTACAAAGAAAAACTGCTAGTGCTAACAGAGATCAGGCCTGACTCTGCTAACGCAGCGGTTTTGTTTGATGTGTTTTTTGGAAGTGTCAGTAATCTATTGATTACTACACTTGCCTGGGTAAGGTGGGCTGGGCAGGGGGGCTAAACGCAGGTGCTAGCAGGAATCAGTGCTGATTGTGCAAACACTGCGTTTGGGGAACACTAAATTATGAGGACGCTAGTATAGTTCTGATCAGATCAGATATTGATCTGTTCAAACACTATACTAGTAACGGTGGTGTGTGTGTGTTAGTGTACTTGACTCTAACTGACGCTAAGTAACGGTGGTGTAGTGGGACCCTGACGCTAACTAGCTAGCCTAAGTTGTGTCACCCGTGACGCTAATACAGTGATCGGTAATCACTGTATATAGTGAACACTGTGACAGGGAAGTGAAGGGGTTAAACTGGGGGAGATCAAGGGGTTAAACCTTTATAGAGGATAGATGGCGGGTGGCCTAAACCTATTCGGGCCTAGCGCAAGCGCAAATTAGGGTCACCAGTGACACTAAATACAGTGATCAGTAGTTATCTGATATACTGTATATATTAGTGCACTGTTTTATATGGAGTGAAGGGGTTAACTGGGGAAGATCAAGCGGTTAAAAGTTTATTAGGGAATAGGTGGCGGGTGCCCTAACCCTATATGGGCTTAGCGCAAGTGCAAATTAGGGTCACTAGTGACACTAAATACAGTGATCAGTATTTACCTATATACTGTATTTAGTGCACAGAGTAATAGGTAGTGAAGGGGTTAACTGGGGCTGATCAAGGGGTAAAAACTTTATTAGGGGATAGGTGGCGGGTACCCTAACCCTATTTGGGCCTAACACAGGCGCAAACTATGCTCACAAGTGACACTTATACAGTGATCAGTAAAATATCTGTATACCACTGTATATAGTGTTCACTGTGAGGGGTTTGGGGGTGATCAGGGGGTGATCAGAGGTGATGAAGGGGTTAAATGTGCCTATGTGAGGTGTGTCAGTGTAGTGTTGGTGGAAACTCACGTTTTTGGTGTGTCTCTGTCTCTCTCCTGGAACCGAAAGGACTTCAGGAGGGACAGTGACATCACTTCCCCTGTCTGTGTTTACATTACACAGACAGGGGACAGATTGCCATTGGTGGGGACCGATCTACAGACACTGACCAAAAATCATTGGTCAGTATCTGATGATTGATCGGTTCCCTACCGAATGCCATCGGGATCGGGACCCGCGGCGCGCGGGAGCGCGCTCTGGAGCCGCGATCGCGCATCACGTTAATACTACGTGGCTGAGCGGTATCGTGCCGCACTGCCGCAGTAGTATTACCGCGCGCAGTCCTAAAGTGGTTAAGGGGGCAGCAAATTTACACTGTTATACAAGCTGTACACTCACTAGTTTACATTGTAGCAAAGTGTCATTTCTTCAGTGTTGTCAGATAAAAAGATATAATAAAATATTTACAAAAATGTGAGGGGGTGAGGGGTGTACTCACTTTTGTGAGATACTGTATATGTGTATATATATATATATATATATATATATATATATATATATATATATATATATATATATTTATTTATTTAGTTACCGTGTGTCAGAACATGCCATTTCACGTTCTTTTAAACTTTGGTTTCACTTTTTAAACTCAGCTGCACTGTAATCTCACAATATATCACTAGATTACAGGCAGTCCACCCACTTTTACATGAATCCAGGCCATTTTCAGAGGAAAACTTCTCCTCTGTTCTCCCTGTGAGAACTGAAGTTCTTGGCTTCATAAACAGGTTGCAGAGGAGATAACTTTCCTCTTAGAAGTGCTGAAAACTGAACTGAGAAAACTTCTCAGTTTAATAAACATACACCTATGCCTGCCATTGATATATTGATATCACCCTTCTGTGCTGTGGGACCTTATCTTATCTCTGTTTTGTTACGGTTTGTGTACTAGTTCTATACTCTCCCCTTTTTTTCATAAAATCTTAATAAAAATATTGAAATAAAAATAATTCATTTGAGCCAAACAAACTATTTCCATTACATACCTATGTGGCCACTTTGTGTGCTGTAATGTACTATGGAATCATTAGCTACATACTGTAAGCGGCGCTGTGTTCTGGCAGCAGTACAAGTGATTTCTTGTCTGCTGCTGGAATTAAAAAAATAATTAAAGGGCTTCTCTGCCATTCAAGGGAAACTTTGCATTTTTATCAATAAACTCGTCCCCTGGCATCCTTTGATTGGCCAAGGTGGAGAAAAGGGTGTATGATGTCACAATGTTCTCCTCAGCCAATCAGAGAAGGCTTTGATAAAATTACAAGGCTTCTTCTGAATAGCAGACAAGCCTTCAGCTCAATTCAGACAGGAAGTCACCTGTGCTGCTGCCAGAACTTAGCGCCGCTCACTGTATGTAGCTAACACAACAACAATATATTACTGCACACACAGCAGCGGCATAATTATGTGATGAAAATAAATAGATTTTAACAGCATGATCCAAATAAACCACTTAAAGCCAAATTCAAAATTCTACTTTTACTCTCAAACTGATGGTGGGGATGGCTTTGCTGCTGTATAGAAGTGCATTCTGTGTAATGGCTATGTTGCCGTCCCTAGCTGAATTATGATTCTTAAAAATAAACTGTTTTCAAGTGATAGGGATCTGTGGAATAAAAACTTGGTTATTTAGATAAAGAGAAATATGGCCAAAGCTTTTTTGGCCCTTCTTCTATGGATCACAGGAGTGCAGTTTGTTTTGGAAACAGTTATGGAAGGCTACAGTGCATTGTTCCATTATTGCTTCCGCCATATTGTCCAACTGCAATTTGCTCATTAGATGGTATATGGTTGCATGGGTTTGGCGAAATTTAGGGCTGCAGCTTCTGACCAATACTTTAGGGAATGCCAACTGCCAGATACACTCATGCACATTTGGTGGGAATGTCCCAAGATCAAAAGATTCTGGACAAATGTATTACACGAATATATACCCTGTTAGGCAAAGTCATACTTCAGCAAAAGAAGAGCTTTTCAATCTGAAACCACCTGACTGTACCAATATGAAAGTTTGCCTCTTAAGACTTTTATTTACTGTGGCAAAACAAACTCTGGCAAATGCATAGTGGTTTTCCACTCCAACTTTCGCCCACGTGAAACATAAGATGACATGGTATTTGAAAACAATGGCGACAATACTTAACGATACAACTAGAAAATTTGAACAAGTTTGGTCCCTGTGGAAAAAACAATATCTTCATAGAGATTTTGATAGGTCCTTGCTGCTTTTGTAACATGGCATATTAGAGTGCCTTGCTTCTGTGCTAGAGGATACCAAAGAGAACTTTTCCTCTGGCTCCCTCTCTCTTCTTTTCTTCTTTTTCCTTTGTATTTTTTGTGTGTGTTTGAATCTCACATTTTACTTTGTTTAGTCTTTGACATTGCTCAAATTCAATAGTAATGCTTACCAGTGTCTATCTTTATCACAATTAAGGATAGGATGTTGCTCTTGGTGTTACCAACTAGTGGGGAAAACTGAGGGCAATATCTTTTTTAAGGTCAGGGATCAAGCTCAGAGACCAGTAGCTATAGCAGTAGGGAGGCTTCCACTGACCAGCAGGATAGGTATACAAGCAGGTCATCGGGATGACATGGGCTCCCCCGAGGTGCTGGGCTTAAGCATTAATTAGTATTCACCAGAGCTTCTGATGGTGGAGGTGGATTTTGCTGCATGTTAGTACCGGGTTGCAGTGCTCAGGATCGCCCCACCAGGAGGTAAGCCAGCCAGGGTCCAGTAGTTGATATAGCAGGTAGGGATTAAGCAAAAGCATAGTCAGTAAACAAGCCAAAGGTCAGTAACAGGTGGTTGCAGGTTGAGATCAAGCAGAAGCATAGTTAAGCAACAAGCCAAAGGTTTGTAATAAGGTGTAGTGAAGATATAGATGGCAGCAGGAGTGACAAAAGCGATATATTGGTTGGGGAAAATCAAGAAGTAGAAAAGCATGACTTACAGTATCTCACAAAAGTGAGTACACCCCTCACATTTTTGTAAATATTTTTTTTATATCTTTTCATGTGACAACACTGAAGAAATAACACTTTGCTACAATTTATAGGAGTGAGTGTACAGCTTATATAACAGTGTAAATTTTCTGTCCCCTCAAAATAACTCAACACACAGCCATTAATGTCTAAACTGCTGGCAACAAAAGTGAGTACACCCCTAAGTGAAAATGTCCAAACTGGGCCCAATTAGCCATTTTCCCTCCCCGGTGTCATGTGACTCGTTAGTGTTACAAGGTCTCAGGTGTGAATGGGCAGCAGGTTTGGTCTATTTGGTGTTCTCGCTCTCACTCTCTCATACTGGTCACTGGAAGTTCAACATGGCACCTCATGGCAAAGAACTCTCTGAGGATCTGAAAAAAAGAATTGTTGCTCTACATAAAGATGGCCTAGGCCAGTGATGGCGAACCTTGGCACCGCAGATGTTTTGGAACTACATTTCCCATGATATTCACCTACACTGCAGAGTGCATGAGCATCATGGGAAATGTAGTTCCAAAACATCTGGGGTGCCAAGGTTCGCCATCACTGGCCTAGGCGATAAGAAGATTGCCAAGACCCTGAAACTGAGCTGCAGCACAGTGGCCATGACCATACAGCAGTTTAGCAGGTCAGGTTCCACTCAGAACAGCCTTCGCCATGGTCGACCAAAGGAGTTGAGTGCACGTGCTTAGCGTCATATCCAGAGGTTGTCTTTGAGAAATAGACGTATGAGCGCTGCCAGCATTGCTGCAGAGATTGAAGAGGTGGGGGGGGGTCAGCCTGTCAGTGCTCAGACCATATGCCGCACACTGCATCAAATTGGTCTGCAGAAGGAAGCCTCTTCTAAAGATGAAGCAAAACAAAGTCCGCCAAACAGTTTGCTAAAGACCAGCAGACTAAGGGCATGGATTACTGGAACCATGTCCTGTGGTCTAATGGAACCAAGATAAACTTATTTGGTTCAGATGGTGTCAAGCGTGTGCAGTGGCAACCAAGTGAGGAGTACAAAAACAAGTGTGTCTTGCCTACAGTCAAGCATGGTGGTGGGAGTGTCATGGTCTGGGGCAGCATTAGTGCTGCCCACACTGGTGAGCTACAGCTCATTGAGGGAACCATGAATGCCAACATGTACTGTGACATACTGAAGCAGAGCATGATCCTTTCCCTTCAAAGACTGGGCCACAGGGCATTATTCCAACATGATAACAACCCCAAACACACCTCCAAGACGACCACTGCCTTGCTAACAAAGCTGAGGGTAAAGGTGATAGACTGACCAAGCATGTCTCCAGACCTAAACCCTATTGAGCATCTGTGGGGCATCCTCAAACGGAAGGTGGAGGAGCACAAGGTCCCGAACATCCACCAGCTCCATAATGTCGTCATGGAGGAGTGGAAGAGGACTCTAGTGGCAACTTGTGAAGCTCTGGTGAACCCCATGCCTAAGAGGGTTAAGGCAGTGCTGGAAAATAATGTTGGCCACACAAAATAGACAATTTGGGCCCAATTTGGACATTTTCACTTAGGGGTGTTCTCACTTTTGTTGCCAGTGGCTTAGACATTGTTCGCTGTGTGTTGAGTTATTTTGAGGGGACAGCAAATTTACACTGTTATGCAAGCTGTACACTCACTACTTTACATTGTAGCAAAGTGTCATTTCCTCAGTGTTGTCACATGAAAAGATATAATAAAATATTTACAAAAATGTGAGGGGTGTACACACTTTTGTGAGATACTGTAAATACAAAGTTCATGGGAGGAGCAAAGGGTTCAAGGTTTAGGAGAAACAAGACACACTGCAAGTTTGTCTAAGGAATCAGGCAGGGAGCTGTCCAGCATCTCAGCAAGAAGAGATACTGCCAAATACAGCAAAGATTGCAGGTTCAGATCCGGGGCCTGACAATCCTACTATATGCGCTGATCTCTTAAGGTTTTAGCACCAGCGACTATGAGCATGAACTTCATTGATATTTCTTACATTTTGCAATTTAAGAACTAAAAGCAAAACTTTTTTTAGTTTTGGAGAGAGGAGATAGAACACATTAGAACACCTGTGTAAGAGAATTCCAGCCGGACCCAAACAGGCATTGGCGCACATGCATGTGCACAAGAAGAAAGGTGCGTGTGTGCATGCGCCGTTTACGCACACATTGGTGCCAAACGGCCTATTTAAGCTGAGCAATGACAGGAACACATTCTGAGTGGTCTTTCAGCTTGCCTGACCTGCTTCCTGCTTACCTGTGTGGCTCGGCTTGTCCTCGCCTCTCCTCTGGACTCCTGCCTGCCTACCTGTGACCTTGGCCTGTGTTTTGACCCTGCTCCCATCTCATGCCTTTGTACCTCGCTGCCCGACTGTGTACCGACTTCGGCTTGTGTCCTAACACCGCTTCCATCTCACGTTCCTGTAGGCAGCAGCACTGGGGGGGGGGGGGGGACAAGGAAAGGAAGCCTGGGCAGTAGGGGGAAATGGAACTCCACATAGCACACCCACGCTCTCCATCCTGAAACACCTGAAACATACCCCGCAGCAGCTGGGGGAATAGGAGAGGAGGGAAACCAGTAGCACTGGGAGGGAGCAACAATTGCACATAGTGATTAGGGTGTGCCCAGGCACACCTCCTTTGCACACCTATGTTTCTTTTTTTAGAAGCGATCAACAAAAATCCTACCATGGCCTTTCGGCTTGACAGAGTTGAAATCAATTTAGGACTTACTAAATTGATCAAATTGTTTCTGATTTTTATTTAAATTGATTAATTTAATCACTTTGAATGATCAACTGAATGGTGATTATATGGATATACGTTTGTGTGGCCCTCATAAGGTATTTTCTATATATTGTAAAATCAGACAAAATCATGGTTGCATGCCAAGGCCTCATTCACAATGCCGTGACCTTGCATAGTATTTCAGTTGAATTTACGCAATAGGCTCCTGCGCCTCTCACACTAATGGCTGTGTGCTGCAGTGAGCTAAAACATGCATTGCAATGACAGGAGTCTGGAACAGATAACAGTCAGCTTCCAAGAACTGTATTAGAAACAGCATTAACTCAAGCTATAAGATCTTACTGCATGCTGCTGGAATATTAAATTCCTGCCCTATGGATTAGGAACAGTTTTCATTGACTTTCTTGCTGGGTTAGTGTTTCTCTCTGTCCTATGGCTTACAGTATTCCAGCAACCCAGCATTATCCACATGTATCAATCAGTGATTTTTGGAGAAGTATAGTGCCGTGCATCAAACAGAAAGCTTGGCTGCGGTCCCAGGATAATAAGAAGACTGCAGGCAACCTACTTAGAGCGAGATCAGTCACATATGATGCAAGATCACGGCTTTATCGAGCAGGACGAAACAAGAAGAAATCTAATTTTTCTTTTTACATTCATAATGCAATCCCAAAGTAATCAGCAGAGGCAAATCAGCAGATTTTGTGTCCTTTATTATCAGCTTTCTAACTGCATAAGGATGCTGCATAGAGAGTTTATGATTGCCTTACAGAAAATAATCCAGATATTTGCCTCAATTAATTTGTATAGTGGATTATAAAGCATGGATGGGGAAGGGGGGTGTATAATACTACAGGGAAAAATAGGCTAGAGGGTGGAACAGCTATCCAGAGACTAGGCCGGACAGCAGTACTGAGCCAGAGGGTTGTCAAGGAGTAGCTGATAAATTAGGTAGGAGCTGGCCACAGTCAGCCTACGGCTGTCAGAATACCTGACTCTGATTGAATGCAGCTGCTGTTTGGCCTACAATTTTCAGTTAGTTTCTTCCATTTTTCAATGAAAGAATGTTTAGCGGGAGGGAGGCAACAGGGACACAGAGCTAATTTTGTCTGCCTCCCCAAGAACCAGCTGAAATTGGCATAGTGTATGGACAGCTTTAGGCCTTGAGAAAGAACCAGATAGGGAAACAGTTACAAACATAGCCAGAAGTTGTTTTCACGAGGAACCAGAATAGAACATCAAAACTAGAGTTGGAAGCAAAACGGGGTCAGAAAATATATCAAGAACAAGCCAGGCAAACTTCAAGCAAGGTCATCAACAAGGATCAGTCTGAGAACTTAGGACCCTTTCACACATACGGACCGTTTGTCCGTTTTTCATCTATCCGTTGCCGGATGAAAAACAGACATCAATGCCTTCCTATGGAAAAACTGATGTAAATGAATGATCATTCATTTACATTAATTTTCATCTGCTTCCGCTAACATCTTTTTATTTAAATGGGTGAAAGCCCTATTTCTTATTTTTTCGGACGAAAAAGGGATGAAAATGGATGACAACAAATGAAAAACAGATGACAAAGGTTGAAAAACTGAGGTTGACTGAAAAAACAGATGACAAAAAAACGTGACTGAACTGATAAAGTTAACGGTCTGTACGAATAAAAAGGACCTTCTGAAGCCTTACCATAAAACTACCAGAGATGGCATTATCCCATCTTGCTTTGTTGCGGAGGCGCCTCCTGCCATTATTGCTCATCCCCATAGTATGGTTGCCACCTCATCCCTTTATACCAGGACATATATTAACTACACATGTTCTGAGGCTAATATAATGCACATAAGGCACTAAGTGAGTTTAATTACTTCCTTAATCAGAACCTGTTTAATTAATGTGTGTCCTGGTTTAAAGGGATGAGGTAGCAACCCTAGCCCACAGGAGCAAGCTCTCAAACCTTAGCAGCTGTGGTCCAGTATCTCCTCTGTTGTAGCATCTCTAAGCTCAGAACTCAGAACAGGTCCTAGCATCAAGACAGGATGGAATAATGCCATTTGTAGGATTTTTATTTTGTCCACACTTTAGCAGGTATGCAAATAGCCTACACCTATAGCAAGGGCATTATTTATCTTTGGTTAAAGCTTCACAGTTTCTACAGGTACCCCTTATTGCATAGGCAGTTTTTTAAGAAAGGTGAACTAACTCTTTAAGAGAAGTGAAATCAGGCAATTTTAAAGTCTCTTGTTTTGTGTGGGTTATTTTTCTTACATGTTTTGAAGCGTGATGTGCCATACTGGGGCTTCCTTGGGACATGATCGCAAGTTTTTGCACCATATAGGCTGTTATTAATTGGAGAACCTTTAAAATGTGTGGAATTTTGCAGGTTTTTTTTTTCCGAGGCTCTCCCCTTGAAGTCCAAGGGGCTAAAAATGCCCAAATCTGCCTGAAAAGAAGATTCTGTATTTTTTCAAGTGACAGGTGCCTGAATGCTCAGGTGTGAATAGACACCATTTAAAACAATGGAATTTTTTTATGTTGAGCAATTCACAGCTTTAAATTGAAATTGCTCAGGTGTGAATGGCGCCTAAAGCCACGTTTATTAGCGAATTAATTCTTCTTCCACTAATTTCCATACTTATGTTTTTTTTCCCCCCCAAAAAATCCCCAAAATACATTTTTAAAAAAATATACAATCACTAAGTGAATGAAATCTATTCTGCAGTCCTGTACATCAGTCACGGCACGTAGCATCTTTCCCAGGACAGTGACAGAATATTGTGTATTTTCATTTTCACTCTTGTTTTTTCCCCTCACAGCTTGTAAACCTCCAGTGTTTTGTGAACATTTTGTTCTACCTTACTTGGTTTCCGCGTGTTTGGGATTATTCAAAAACATTTCTAACAAATACAAAAAAAACGCTTTTTGGGTCCTGAGTTGTAGAGGTTCTTGAGACTCTTCCCAGCAGCCTATTCAACACCTTTCCATGTTCTCTGCTGAATTCATGCATTGTTGTACAGAGGTCATTTGGAAATGCTGTATGAAATTTGTTCTAGGCAAGTCCCAGAATTACCTTAAAGGATAACTTCACTTTTTGAAAAGAAAAAAATAATAATTGCAAATTTTTTTGCAGGTACAAAAAAGGAAAAAAAAAAATGGGACTTTTGACTTTCCGTAAATCCATTTCTCTGATGTTCATTGACAGACACAGCTTCAGATCTTCATAACTGTTGGGTTATACTGCTCCCTACAGGAGTAAGACACTAGACAGAAAAAAAAAGTCTGGGTTTGCCCATGGGCAGTCCCAGGGGGTATACTCCCTCTGTCTGCTATAGGTACTCAGTTTAGTTACAAGCAGTGTCAGAAGAATTACAACGCCACAGAGGCGTGGGTGCTGTGTGCCAACGTCAGAGAAATGGATTTTACATTAAGTAAAAAATCACATTTTCTCTTTCGTTCATTGACAGACACAACTTCAGATCTTCATAACCGTTGGGACGTCTCAAAGCAGTGTTAAACATGAGGGGTGGAAACAGCAAAAATATTCCCAAGGCTAAACAGTAGCCAACCAGGCAACAGGAGCTCAACCAAAACAACTGGAGCCCACCTGAAAAAAACAATACACCCTCAAAGAGGATCAGGTTCTCTCAACAGCAGCCTGCAAAACCTTGCGGCCAAAAGAAGCATCTGCAGATGCCAACACATCCACTTTTTAAAATTTTGTGAAAGTGTGCACCAATGACCCAGTGGCCGCCTTGCAAACTTGCATCACAGACGCCTGATGACGGATAGCCCAGGAGACACTAAGCGCCCGAGTAGAGTGTGCCTTAACAGGGAAAGGAGGAACCTGATGGAATAGGCCTGAAACACTGTTTGTCTGATCCATCATCTACAGGGCCACCAGCGCGTCTGTGGAGTCCGCCAGAGGATCCCTTGACCGAGGCCACAAACCTCTGCACCTTTCTGTTGAGCCGAGACGCCAACAGATCCACCTCAGGGGTGCCCCACCGGAGACATGGGGGGCCGGATTTAAAGAAACTGCAGCTTCAAACATCTATGACGTGTTTCAGTTTCGCCGCGTTCAAATCAATTAACTGGCGCTGCGGCGAATTGGCGAGTAAAACAGCAATAATGAATTCCGCCGTCAGCGGGATTCACTTACGATCGCGGCTTCGCCAATTCGCAAACTTATGTCTTCGTGCTTATAGCAGTTTCACATAGCGATGTGGGGTAGTGGATTAGTGCACACATCACATGTCTGTAATTCATCTCCCTCTGCTGTAGGTTCGAGGCTTACCATCTCCACCTACTTTTTTTATTTTCGTTTTTTGTTTATATTGCTAAAATGTAACGGATTACATCATATATATTGCTAAATAATGTTACACTCAGAAGCGCTTGCAAGCTTACACCATTTTAAGTGTTTTTTTGATCTTGTCTGTGTGTTGAATCGATCTTATGAAGGAAAGTACCAAAGGCAAGTGACCAAACCCCTACCCTACTTCAGGGCAAGATGAAACCTCACAATTTTACCATGGTCTTCTTCCCACATTCCATACAATGTTTAGTTCTTTAGCTATATGTGCTTTTTAGCCTTAACACACTCCTTTTTTTCCACCATACAGCTTTATTCTGCACAATAGCTAAGTGCTTTGCAACTTCACTGCAGTTCACAACGTCATGGGTTCAAATCACATCACTACACTTGAGATCTCTTTTCACTCTCATTTTTTTAAACAGTTTTTTTAAACTATCTTGAATTTGGGGGGGGAGGGGGGTGTCCTACCCAAATTTCAAGCACATCAATGGAAACAACACAATTTTGATTTTATGAGTGTGGTCCTAGTTTTATCGAGATGCAATTCTTTACATATTTACCATGGTTCTTACAATTTCTTGACCAATAAACATAGGTGTCTGATATTGGACTCTCTCCATATTTCAACAACACAGACCCTCATAGTCCAACACTACATTTGCCTCACACCTCAACACAACACTGTCACATCCCTACTCTACATTACAACCCCTCACATCACCAGTACAAGCAGCATGCAAAGTGCAAAACTCCGGCCTTGGCAGCTTAATGGGCCATACACTAACAATTTGTCTAGACTTTTTCCTGTAGACTTAACCAAACCATATAATATAAGCTCAAACCTCAACACTTTCAATTTGGATGCAATCAGGCAGGCCCTTGCACTACATAGAAAATGTCAATCGGAAGGATAAAGTCTTCTCTAAATCTTACAGTGTGGATGGCCCTTTTGTCTGTAGGCACCCACACAAAACAAAAAAACACATGTTCAATTCTAATGTATTTATTTATTTGAGAATGACAGCAGAAGGAGGGATGCAGCAAAAGAATATTGTCACTCTCCAGTCCGTGTGCCTTTACAGCGCCAGACCACGATCTTTGCTCCATGGCTACGGGATTCTGATGTCTTCCACAACTTCCGGCAGAGTTCAGAATCCATTCTGCACCTCTACCAGCTCATAGGGGACAGGCATGGCAAGGTTGCTGGGCAGCTTCCAAGCCACTTTCGAAGTTCCAGGGTGTTCATGTTGGTCATTGGCCATGTGCCTTACCAAATATCCACTGACCACAAAAGAAAATGAGTGGAGTCCATCAAGGTGGGTTTCTACCACCTACACCCGCAAGCAGTACCACTCCTGGAAAAATAAAACAAAGGATAAGACATTTCATAATGAAAATCACATCTTAATGCCTGTTTGCTTCATTCTGAACTTCATTTAATTTCGACATCACGAGTGAAATAACACATTTTATGCCAACTTACACAAACCAGAAATCATTAATGTAAACATTTGAATACACACCTGTGACGCCAGACAGCCCATCACCACAGGCTTCCCATGGTACGTGCCATGATTCCAAGATGTTGATGTTCTGGAAAATTACAACACCATAAGATACCAAGCAGCCGTTCATGTTATCAATAACTACACAGGTGGCATAGACACAAATAAACACCTGCCAGCTCTTCTCAGCCCTTTACACTATTCACAATACCAACATGTTTATGGTTAGAGGTGCATGTTTTTGCTCAAGTAACACAATTTTACCAATGTTGACTACACTTTATCTACAATGGCAAGTGTCATTGGCAGATGATAATCACCCTCTGTCTCCCTGTGAGTGGCACCTCTGCTAACTAGCTAATTAATACACATGCCCTATCTTGACCGGTTACAGTACTTACATGTAAAGTGGCTAGCAACCAGGGTATTCCGGGTGGCCATACCGGCAGCGGTGCTCCGCCGCCTGGGGGCCGCCGGCTGACGGACCTCTGGCTCCCTCTCCTCCGTCAGCTCCCAAGAATCATCCCGGGCAACGCACATGTTGTGCAACACGCAGCACGCCAGGATGATCTTGGAAGCCTTTGTAGGAGAGTACAGGAGTTCACCCCCAGGCCGGGCCAAGCAGAGAAACCGGGACTTGAGAAGACCTATGGTCAACTCAATGATACTCCGGCTTCTCCGCAAGGCCCTGTTGTAATTCCTCTCTGCTGGGCCCTGGGGGTACCTGATTGGAGCCATCAGCCACGTCAGCTGCGGGTAACCAGCATCCCCTGAAAAATAAGAAAAATATACATTAGTTATTCATATCATGTGACTTTAGATGACTCCTCAAAATGGGAGACAATTAGGCATTTTACTAAACAACCTGCTCGTCTGTTTGCAAAAAATCATATGAAACATCTCAACTCTGTCTAACTGCCTAAATCACTAATACAAATGGGAAAAAGGACACACAAAGTGGTGGGTTTCTCTTGCAAGTTCCAACTTGGCCCCTATTTTGTTCCTATTACATTAGCCTAGGTCTTACTTCTGGAATATATCTGCAACTAGAGTGAGGAAACCAATATTGACTCACTTATGCAAAGTACTTTGGGGATATGGCAATACCATTGGAATCATTTGTAGGTTTTCTTTGGGTGGCTAGAGGACACAATTTACACATTGGTTAACCACCTTCATTGGACTCAAAGACAACTTTGCAAATCTTTCTTTTGTGAGCTGCTAAGCTGCTGATCTGGTTGTGTGTGAACAGCCTGACAACTCCTAACACATCCATTTTAGGTAGGCTTTGCTTAAATCAGGGTGTACACCGATGTAGCTTATTCCTATGTCTATGTAATCTTACAGTTTATGTTGTTAAGACAAAATACTTTACCAATAAGCCACCCTTCGGGCATTTGTCCACTTTCAAACACCTCGTACAGAGTACTTGTTCTTAACATACTGGAATCATGGCACGACCCTGGGTGACCAGTGTTGACACTCATGATGCGCTGTTTGGCGTCACACACTAATTGGACGTTCACGGAGTGGTACTGCTTGCGGTTCCGGTATTCACTTTCGTGGCTCCTTGGGGGCCTAATGGCTATGTGGGTGCCATCGATTGCCCCTAGGATTTGCGGCATGTGTGCCCGCCGGTAGAAACCCAACTTGACTTCATTCCACTCATTTTCATTCTGTGGCCAGTGGATAAAATTGGGCACTATATCCACTATGGCATTAATGACCAACATGAACACCCTTGAAACTGTGGGCTGGCTAATGCCCATGATACTTCCCGAAGTGGCTTGGAAGCTGCCACGCCCTAAAATATACAAAGTGGCCAGCAATCTGGCCATGCCGGGCACCGCATGGCCGCGCTGTGTGTCCGGGTCAATTTTCTCTGCTATGAGCTGGTAGAGGTGTAGAATAGTTCCTCGCTCGAGCCGGAACTTCCTCCTGACATCAGAATCCCGCAGCTTGTCCAAATAGATCCTTGGAGCAAAAATGCGTGGCTGGCGAGGTAAGGGCACACGGACTGGAGGTGCTGCTGCTGGAGGTGCTGCTGCTGCTGCTGCAGCTTCCCCACCTTCTGCTGCCTCCTGTGCCAGGGCCTCCTCAAACAAGGCACCGATAAATGCCAGCATTGCACCATCTAATGCGTCTGGGATATCGTCCTCCATTTTGAACGCGCAAATTCGCGAATGCGCAGATATATATAGAAACGGCCGCTAATTATCACACCTGTGAGCCAGCTATAAAAGGAGCACATGGCCAATATGGCTGCTGGATGTTATAGATCGATGTTTCTTATGTGCTAGCAAGACCCTGTGACCCACAACCTACATTATCTGGAGGTAAGACAATTGTATCTCTCTCTCCCAAAAAAAAGGAAGGAGAGAATTTGTACTTATCTTGGGTGTGCTTAAGTTGTCTATGGTGAATCCCCTCCAACCCACAATAGTTTGGGAACCCCTCAAGTGTCTTTTAATCATTGGCAGTTGGCCCCATGTGCATGTGGTTTGGACATGTGTTTTCTCATGTTTGTTAAAGGTGTGCAGTCTAGATTTGGCATCTAAACCTGCCCCCTTACCTTCCCAGCTTCCAAAGACACCATTTTTGCTTTCCTGATAACTGTAATTTATTATGTGCACGTATGTAGGTCATGCGATTTCTCATGTATGTTTAATGTTTGCAGCCTCCTTTTGCCTATAAAGGATTACACCACCCCCCCTCCACCAAGTCTGTTTGTGCCATTAGGTAAGTGTTTGGAGGGCCTTGTGTGATTTGTACCCATATGCGTTTTCTTATGTGTTTTTTTTTTCCATTTCTTTGCAGCCTCTTCTGCTCTTTGCCACCACCACCACCACCACCACCACCACTGTGTTTGTGCCATTAGGTAAGTGTTTGGAGGGCCTTGTGTGATTTGTACCCATATGCGTTTTCTTATGTGTTTTTTTTTTCCATTTCTTTGCAGCCTCTTCTGCTCTTTGCCACCACCACCACCACCACCACCACCACTGTGTTTGTGCCATTAGGTAAGTGTTTGGAGGGCCTTGTGTGATTTGTACCCATATGCGTTTTCTTATGTGTTTTTTTTTTCCATTTCTTTGCAGCCTCTTCTGCTCTTTGCCACCACCACCACCACCACCACCACCACTGTGTTTGTGCCATTAGGTAAGTGTTTGGAGGGCCTCGTGTGATTTGTACCCATATGCGATTTCTTATGTGTTTTTTTTTTCCATTTCTTTGCAGCCTCTTCTGCTCTTTGCCACCACCACCACCACCACCACCACCACCGTGTTTGTGCCATTAGGTAAGTGTTTGGAGGGCCTCGTGTGATTTGTACCCATATGCGATTTCTTATGTGTTTTTTTTTTTCCATTTCTTTGCAGCCTCTTCTGCTCTTTGCCACCACCACCACCACCACTGTGTTTGTGCCATTAGGTAAGTGTTTGGAGGGCCTTGTGTGATTTGTACCCATATGCGTTTTCTTATGTGTTTTTTTTTTCCATTTCTTTGCAGCCTCTTCTGCTCTTTGCCACCACCACCACCACCACCACTGTGTTTGTGCCATTAGGTAAGTGTTTGGAGGGCCTTGTGTGATTTGTACCCATATGCGTTTTCTTATGTGTTTTTTTTTTCCATTTCTTTGCAGCCTCTTCTGCTCTTTGGCACCACCACCACCACCACCACCACCACTGTGTTTGTGCCATTAGGTAAGTGTTTGGAGGGCCTCGTGTGATTTGTACCCATATGCGATTTCTTATGTGTTTTTTTTTTCCATTTCTTTGCAGCCTCTTCTGCTCTTTGCCACCACCACCACCACCACCACCACCACCGTGTTTGTGCCATTAGGTAAGTGTTTGGAGGGCCTCGTGTGATTTGTACCCATATGCGATTTCTTATGTGTTTTTTTTTTCCATTTCTTTGCAGCCTCTTCTGCTCTTTGCCACCACCACCACCACCACCACCACTGTGTTTGTGCCATTAGGTAAGTGTTTGG
Organism: Pelophylax lessonae; assembly: GCF_965119305.1. Classification (NCBI taxonomy): domain Eukaryota; kingdom Metazoa; phylum Chordata; class Amphibia; order Anura; family Ranidae; genus Pelophylax; species Pelophylax lessonae. The sequence continues at coordinate 96,774,259 of NC_138776.1, forward strand.
AGGGCCTCGTGTGATTTGTACCCATATGCGATTTCTTATGTGTTTTTTTTTTCCATTTCTTTGCAGCCTCTTCTGCTCTTTGCCACCACCACCACCACCACCACCACCACTGTGTTTGTGCCATTAGGTAAGTGTTTGGAGGGCCTCGTGTGATTTGTACCCATATGCGATTTCTTATGTGTTTTTTTTTTCCATTTCTTTGCAGCCTCTTCTGCTCTTTGCCACCACCACCACCACCACCACCACCACTGTGTTTGTGCCATTAGGTAAGTGTTTGGAGGGCCTCGTGTGATTTGTACCCATATGCGATTTCTTATGTGTTTTTTTTTTCCATTTCTTTGCAGCCTCTTCTGCTCTTTGCCACCACCACCACCACTGTGTTTGTGCCATTAGGTAAGTGTTTGGAGGGCCTCGTGTGATTTGTACCCATATGCGATTTCTTATGTGTTTTTTTTTTCCATTTCTTTGCAGCCTCTTCTGCTCTTTGCCACCACCACCACCACCACCACCACCACTGTGTTTGTGCCATTAGGTAAGTGTTTGGAGGGCCTCGTGTGATTTGTACCCATATGCGATTTCTTATGTGTTTTTTTGTTCCATTTCTTTGCAACCTCTTCTGCTTTTTTTGCCACCACCACCACCACCGTGTTTGTGCCATTAGGTAAGTGTTTGGAGGGCCTCGTGTGATTTGTACCCATATGCGATCTCTTATGTGTTTTTTTTTTCCTTTTTCTTTGCAGCCTCTTCTGCTCTTTGCCCACTACTACCACCACCACCACCACCAAGTCTGTTTGTGCCATTAGGTAAGTGTGTTCTGTAACTGTTCACTAATTATACTGTATATGAAGAGCAATCTGCAAATCCTGTTTTTTCTGTTTTCTCTTTTGTCATTTCAGATTTAGGAGTTTGGGGCTCTTTGCTGCTGCTGGACAGCCAGATTCTCTGCCCACCTCGTGCTCCCATGGCCCCACCCACTGGAAGGATGAGAAGGGGCAGGGTGGCCAGGGTGGCCAGGGTGGCCAGGGGGGGCAGGGGGGGCAGGGGGGGCAGGGTGGGCAGATCGTCTGGCTCTGGTGTGAGGGAGGCTCCAGCTGTATCCATGAGGGAGTCCACCATCCCCATCCCGGAGGAGGAAGCCGGGGGAGGTGGTAACACACCAAGTGGACAAGCTGGCTCTTCTGACAGTAGTCCTGGAGCCGGTCCGTCCACCAGAGTCAGCTTGTCCACATTATCCCGGCTTCCCCGTTTCAACCACAATCAGTGCTGTGCCCTGGTCCACGCCTATATGGCCAGATATCAGGCGATACATGGGACCAGGGCCGCGTCTTACTCAGTAACACAGAAGAACAGATTGTGGGATGAAATCCGGGATGCTGTAAATGCACTGGGTGAAGCACCTCGCCACCGTGACAGTGTGCGGAAGAAGGTCAACGACATCTGTGGGTCCGTTCGGAAGAAGCTAATTGCATGGGCTGCGGAGGGTCTTTATGACCGACAAGGTCGGCTGGATGAACGTGCACGAAGTTCTCTCTGGGATTATCAATTACCTTTCTTGAACATCATAGGACCTGATACCATCTTTACCAGAGAGGACTTAGATTCGGATGCTTTGCACCGAGGTAGGATATTATCTTGGATGTCAATTGTGTGAGTTGTTTGGAAAAGATTAACTACTATCCTATGTGTGACATTAATAGAATTTGATACTTGCCCTTCCAATTGTCCTTTTTTTGTTTTCCCCAACCTGCAATTTGTTCATCTGTAGCACGGATCTCAGCCCCTCCACAGCCCATGCAGCTTGGCGAACCAGACGGACTCACAGGTGTTGACATCAGTGCTGACCCTCCTCCTGGTAGGTCCAATATCATACTGTGCCAAACAATGTAGATGTTTTTTTTTTTCCAAGATAGCTCATATTGCTATGTCCTTTACAGAAGATCCGCAGCAGGGAACACACCCAGTGCAGCTAGGCCTGGAGGAAGGTGTTGGTATGTCTAGTCAAATAATGTTTTTTGGAATCTTATTAACCCCATTAACACACATGTTTTTTCTTATGAAAGAGTGTTGCCTTTTAGATGTTTATCCTGCAAAACACAGTTGACAGCATTAATGGGTGCCGTCATTAGTAGGCAGACCAAGCCTTCTTAACCTTTGGGAGGGTTTAGCAAGTGTCCTATGAGCCCAGGAAAGCACTTTTGAATGTTTGGCCTCAATGCTTCATTCATGAAGCTAGGAGGGCAATCTGGCCATAATCATTACTGACTAAGGTTATGTACTAAACATGTTTTTTTTTTTTTGTTTTTAAAAGAACATCAGGCCCCTCTTGACGTTGCAGCTGGAGTTGGATCAGGAGCTGGCGACGATTCTGCATCCAGTGCTGTGGTATGTGATATAAGGGAACAAGGTGCACATGTAACATTTCAATGGTAGCATTGATTTTGGACTAGATGTGGCTTACATTGTGTGTGTTAAATTAGTGCTATGACATTCTGACGATGCACCAGCACAACAAGAGTTCTATCTTGAACATCAGGGAATTATGTTATAATTTGGTGTGCCACTAATGTTCCAAAAACATCCAGGATCTTTAAAGTCCGGCCCGTCTTTGATTTTCCAGGTCCAAATTCATGGGTATCGTTTGGTTGGGTTGTCCTCTAGCCGATTGATGGCAAGATTTTAGACAACATACGTAGATGTATAAAGTCATTGGTGTAGTAACAGATTTACCAAAAGCATAAACAACCTACCACACCAGGGTTAATTGGGAACACCTTCATGTTGAATCTTTTTTGCCTTTGTCATATTAGTCCTACCAATATAATATGTACCCATTATCAGAAGTGTTGCTAGCTTGGATAATCTTACAATGAACAAGTACTCATTAGAAGCACATCAAACTTTTCAACGTTCTGCTTGGGGTGTTAAGTTGTCAAACTAATCTGAAATATTTAGTCATGATGTTTGATAATGATTTGGTCTATTTCTTCTGCTTTCAGGTAGCCTTAGATGCAGAGGGATTGTCACCTACCCAACTTCGTCCATCTATGCTGGATGTAGCCGAGAGGCTGCTTGATGAGTATCAGGTCCAAAATGAGTTAAGGAGGCGTACTCAGCAATCTACTGAGGCAGTACGTCTGCTCGGGCTCATACAGGAATCTGTAGCAACAATGGTACAGGTTCACCAGGATATGTTACAGGTTCAACAGGATATGCGTAACAGCTTGGTAAGTTTAGCAGACCAGCATCAACGGGATCGGCAAAGTGTTGACACTCAGGTGCTGGCCACACGCCAATGCCTGTTTGGATCTGAAGATGCCCCATTGGCAGAGCCCTCCCAAACATCTCACTCACCTGCCACTGCAGGTTGTGGTAGTGGGAGGGTAATGCCAGTGTTGGCCACTTGTCAGGCAGCTGGGGATGGGACAATTCCTCCTGTAGCCACTCCTAGCACTTCACACTCCGTTCGGACTCCCACACCCCTCAATGAGCAATCCTCCTGCACAACCTCAATGCGCACTGGTTCCACAGTACCCCTTCCACCTGACTACATTCCCTCCACACCTTTATCACTTCACTCCTCCCCAGGCCGTTCTTCTTTTTTGTCACCAATGCGACATGTCGTTTGCCCCCGCACCGTGGACCACAACAACCAATCAACCACCACTCCCCACACATCTTCACAACCCTTGCACCACCAGCAGCATCAAATAGCCTTGGAGCAGCAACGATCCCATCTCATGGTAATGGCACACGTTACCCAAATTCTTAGGCTGAGCACAGAGCAGATGGGACTATTGGCACAAGATCTTCAGTCTGGGACATTTCCAGGGTTCAACACCCTGCATCAGCAGCAGCCTCAGACACAAGATCTGATCCTAATGGGCCACTTTACCAGAACTCTAAGGCTAACCCCAGAGCAGATGGGACTATTGGCCCACCATTTGATGGCAGGAACCTTTCCATTGCTCACCACACTGCTTCAGTCACCACCACCACCACCAACTTAATTTCTTTTTATTTATTTTTTTTGGTTTAGTTTTGTTAATGATTGTTACATTGGCCAATTTGTGGGGCCATTTTTTTTTTAATTTGAGGGTGGCACAATATGATTTATTATAGTGCTTTTTTTGGGGATGAAATAAAATTTTATGCAAAATGATTAGTTTGTGTTTGCTCTTTGGTTTTTTAGGAGTGTTGGTGGCCAAGTAATGGCCCTGGTTAATGTAGGCATTTATACACACGTGCTTCTCGATCTCCAAACATATGATTTCATGTAAATTTAGATAACTCAATGTTCACATAACGACCCAAGAAAAGGTCTCCCTTCAAATGTAGCTTCAAAACAAGTCTCAAGGCTAACATAAACCAAAGCCAACATACTAACAATTACAGACCACACCACTCGACTAAACAAATACAACACAAAAGACATTCGATGTGTACACCAAAAAGAAAACTTGGGTAATAAAATAAATGTTTTAATAACACATGTGGGTGTCTACCAACTGTAGCGTACAAAAAATATATTACAATATATAATAGAATGAACTAAATTGCCAATGTAACATTTGTGTTGCAAAGAGCAACATACTTTAATTTTATTTAGATAAACATATTTTATGTGTTTTATAATTTTTTTTGAGGTTTTCACTAAAACAAGTCTTTTTTGTAAACATTTTTGGTTTAGTTTGTTACCAAAAACAACAAGGCTTTTTTGTAAACATTTGTGGTTTTGTCGGTTGCCATAAAAACAACAAGGCTTTTTTGTAAACATTTGTGGTTTTGTCGTTTGCCATAAAAACAACAAGGCTTTTTTGTAAACATTTGTGGTTTTGTCGTTTGCCATAAAAACAACAAGGCTTTTTTGTAAACATTTGTGGTTTTGTTGGTTGCCATAAAAACAACAAGGCTTTTTTGTAAACATTTGTGGTTTTGTCGGTTGCCATAAAAACAACAAGGCTTTTTTGTAAACATTTGTGGTTTTGTCGGTTGCCATAAAAACAACAAGGCTTTTTTGTAAACATTTGTGGTTTTGTCGTTTGCCATAAAAACAACAAGGCTTTTTTGTAAACATTTGTGGTTTTGTCGGTTGCCATAAAAACAACAAGGCTTTTTTGTAAACATTTGTGGTTTTGTCGTTTGCCATAAAAACAACAAGGCTTTTTTGTAAACATTTGTGGTTTTGTCGGTTGCCATAAAAACAACAAGGCTTTTTTGTAAACATTTGTGGTTTTGTCGGTTGCCATAAAAACAACAAGGCTTTTTTGTAAACATTTGTGGTTTTGTCGTTTGCCATAAAAACAACAAGGCTTTTTTGTAAACATTTGTGGTTTTGTCGGTTGCCATAAAAACAACAAGGCTTTTTTGTAAACATTTGTGGTTTTGTCGGTTGCCATAAAAACAACAAGGCTTTTTTGTAAACATTTGTGGTTTTGTCGTTTGCCATAAAAACAACAAGGCTTTTTTGTAAACATTTGTGGTTTTGTCGGTTGCCATAAAAACAACAAGGCTTTTTTGTAAACATTTGTGGTTTTGTCGTTTGCCATAAAAACAACAAGGCTTTTTTGTAAACATTTGTGGTTTTGTCGGTTGCCATAAAAACAACAAGGCTTTTTTGTAAACATTTGTGGTTTTGTCGGTTGCCATAAAAACAACAAGGCTTTTTTGTAAACATTTTTTTTTTGGTTGCCAAAAACAAGGCTTTTTTTGTTTTTTTATTTTTTTTGGGTCCCAAAAAAAGGGTTTTTTTTAAATTTTTATATTTTTTTTGGTTGCCAAAAACAAGGCTTTTTTTGTTTTTTTATTTTTTTTTTGGGTCCCAAAAAAAGGGTTTTTTTTAAATTTTTATATTTTTTTTGGTTGCCAAAAACAAGGCTTTTTTTGTTTTTTTATTTTTTTTTGGGTCCCAAAAAAAGGGTTTTTTTTAAATTTTTATATTTTTTTTGGTTGCCAAAAACAAGGCTTTTTTTGTTTTTTTATTTTTTTTTGGGTCCCAAAAAAAGGGTTTTTTTTAAATTTTTATATTTTTTTTGGTTGCCAAAAACAAGGCTTTTTTTGTTTTTTTATTTTTTTTTGGGTCCCAAAAAAAGGGTTTTTTTTAAATTTTTATATTTTTTTTGGTTGCCAAAAACAAGGCTTTTTTTGTTTTTTTATTTTTTTTTGGGTCCCAAAAAAAGGTTTTTTTTTTAAATTTTTATATTTTTTTTGGTTGCCAAAAACAAGGCTTTTTTTGTTTTTTTATTTTTTTTTGGGTCCCAAAAAAAGGTTTTTTTTTAAATTTTTATATTTTTTTTGTTTCCCAAAAACGAGGGTTTTTTTAATTTTTTTTTTTTGGTCCCAAAAAAAAGGGTTTTTAATTTTTTAATTTTTTTGTTTCCCAAAAACGAGGGTTTTTTTAATTTTTTTTTTTTTGGTCCCAAAAAAAAGGGTTTTTAATTTTTTAATTTTTTTGTTTCTCAAAAACGAGGGTTTTTTTAATTTTTTTTTTTTTTTGGTCCCAAAAAAAAGGGTTTTGAATTTTTAAATTTTTTTGTTATATTTTTTTTTAGAATGTCGAAATGTGACAGTTAAAAAACATTGTAAAATTAACCAAACAAATTAAAAAATAAAAACTATAATCTTTTTAAGGGTGACACATTCCTGACAAATGGCTCCTGAGGGGCTGGATCGGCCCCATAAGTTTCTTCCAAAACTAAGATTCGGTCTATGCACCATGTTACGTATTCCAAAAGGACCTCATAGGTGAGGTGCGTGTGTCCTGGGTAGAAAAAGACATGACAATTAGTTTTATGCAAAATGATCCAAACAACGATTGTAATTAATGTGCCTCAACAAATATGCTTAGGAGTCTATTGGTTGGCTTTTATCAACACTCTGAAGCAAATATGCTAAATTGCTGGTGTAAACCTTAAACTCAAACTTTCACAGCAAATTGTTCAAAAGGTTACATAAGATGGCTTGGAATGTTAGTAGCAGTTCCACCAAAGCTAAGTAAAAGGCTTTTCTTCATGTCAACACAAGCAATCATTTAGAAGAATGTAAGGTGTTTTGGGTTCAATTGGTCAACACGATACATGTGCACACATTTATCTCTATCACCATTGGAGTTTGTGTAGCGTTCTCTCTCCCTCTTACTGTCTATAGATTGAACCTGACACATAGTAGAGACTTACCCTTTGGAATTCGGAGGGCCAGTTGTGGACGGAGCAGATGTGTCTGCTCCCCTGATCTCCTTTCCGCCATCCCAGCTGTGTTAAGAGAGAAGAAAAAGTTTATCAACAAATGGACTCACGCTAACTGTAGGTTAGGCAGTCATGAAAACGCTCTAACACCCACTCATTACCCCTCCACATTTCCCTGAAAGTTTTATTTAGACTTTGATATGGTGGTGATGCAGATTTGTACAGTGCAAGCGTCATTCTACTGGGTGAAGCTTGTAGCGTTAAGGATACGTGCTTTTGTGCTGATTGTGTTTTTCGGATGTTTTTGGTGCCTCAGCCCTGCCTGTTCTAAGTGTTGGAAACATATTTTGGGAGGGCTGTGGAAAACTAATCAGGTTAGACTTACACTCTCTAGGTTTTTGGGGACAAGATAAATAACAATCCTCCTTTTTACATGGCCCCTGTACACACCTCTAGGCACCTCCCTCCTGTTGGTTGACCCCACAGCAGGCAGCTTGCTATGGAGGCACATGAGATGAAGCCAAGCACCCTGTGCCTGTTCAGGCACCTAACTGTGAGCCAGCCTTGCCCCCCTCCCTTCCGATGGTCTCAATGATTAGGAGTGACAGCATCAGGAGGCAATATTGGCATGCTGTCACCTCAGTTAAGGAGGAGGGGGAGTCTGTTCCAGACAAGTATTAGTGCAAAAATGTGGACAGTAAAAAATGGTCCCAGTAAGTCTGAGGGGGAATATGCACACCTATCACTTGGAATACTAATGCATAGAATGCATTCACATAAAGAACCTGCTGCCTTTAGAGGAACTTGAAGCCTGAGCGGGGACATACACAGTTAGCATTTCTCCACTTACTAAGTAGACACATTACTGGAAAAGCACACAACTTACCATCATCAGTTTTTTTTTGGGCCCCCGAAGTTGATGGCGTGGCTGGCTCGGGAGAAACTGCACAAAAAGAACACAAATTGTGAACTGGAATGTGGTACATTACCGAGGAAGAGTATTTATGAAAGATTGACAAACACACATTTTCAGTGTTGACTAAATCAGGACATGATTAAATTACAATGTCCACAAAAAATTTACAAGTACAAAGCACACCATTTCCAATGTAGAGAAACTAACACCAATTTAGAATAGGGTGGCTTGAGATAACTTACAAAAGATAACATGTCCTGTAAAGCTCCCCAAAACCACCTTGCAAACATGAAGGTTAAGCAAGAGTGTTTCATGACCAACCTTCCTGTCACATATAGCAAAACTACACTTGCTTAGACTCCAACTTAGATTATCCTAGATACACATCATCCTAGCACACACAATTCATGTGAGAATCTAATTTTAGGTACTTACAGACTAGTTCAGGGGAGCCTGGAGTGGGGGAGGATGGGGGAGACCCTACATGGGGGGATGGTGTCCCTTCATGGGGGGATGGCGTCGTATCTCCTAGAAACACAAAGACACAAATACAATCCTTTAACCAAAGCTATTTGATAAAGGCACACAGAAAGTAGTTGGGAAACATTGAAGGTAGTAGTTACTTTGGACTGGGTAAGCAGCAGCCCCTCTTCCCCAGTCCTCCACAACTAACATCCTCAATGTCAGCTGCTACATAACCCCAATGGCAAAATATAGATATTACAGCCCTTAGATTTCCCAGGACACATTGAACACACAAACACATGTAGAATACTTACTTCCCATTTGAGGAGAGCCCAGGTCCTCATCCGGTTCAGACGAATTGGCCTCTTCTTGGGCAACAATGTGTTCCTGGCCCGGATCCAGGCGACTTGGCCCTGCCTGAGGCTCCTCTCTTGCTGAAGTTACATCAACCACAAAAGAAAACAAAACAAACAATCATTCCTCCAAGTTCGACCTAATACACAACACACCAGCACATCCACATTACTTACAGGGGGCCTGAGAAGGCTGAGCCTCCACATCCTGATCACTGGTTTCTAAAATAAAAGAAAAACATTATATATTATTTATGGACACAAATAGGCAGTAACCTCTCATCATGCTAGCACCATACTCAATGCCCCTACAATTCAGAACATAGAAGTGCACTTACACCAATGAGATGCATTGACCATGTTTTAAAACAGGAGGGCACCATGCAAATTAAGCGGGCGCCTAAGGCCTCGCACCTACAGGGGCCTTGCGGCCAGTGGCGGAGCACCAACATTTCGAAGGGCGCAGTCAGGGAAATCTCCCAAGTAAAAGATTGCTTTCAATCCTCGGATCAAAAAGTTGCAGCAGTGTGCTGCAGTCCCTTCACTGCGTCTGCCAGGTGTCTGTTGTCCGCTGACACTTACTCCTCCTTCTCTGCCTGGGGATTGGCCGTCTGATCATGTTATCCTAAGATGTGGAGGAATCGGTAGGTGTGTACCTGCACCAGTAGGAAGTGACTGGCCGGTCAACTCACTCTGCTATCATCATTTGTTGCTCTGGGAGGAGAGCTCCGCCCTGGACCCGGAACATACAGGTAACCAGGCCCAGACTTGATATTTTGCAGGCTGGTCATAGATTTGTTGTGTCCACTATGCAAAGGGGTTGAGTTGCCCAAGGGAAGTTGGAAGAGTCTGAAAATGGTTGGTGGAGGAGGAGGAGAAGAAGGCCCTGGGTGGCTGGGGGACAAGGAGAGGGCCCCTGGGTGTTTTCTAGAGGAGGAAAGATCCACAATGACGCCAGAGTCAATTGCCAAGGAAGAGAGTGGAGCTGAGCAAGTCCTGCCTATCTGACCTGAAAGCCAAACATGGTGTAGATGGAGCCCTTTGCCCTACACAATGACAGCACCAGAGGTGGAAGGTGAGTGGTAGCGGGTCTTTGACATTATAGAGCATATGGACTCTGTCCATTATTGGTAGTTTTGTTTGGAGTTGTCCTTTAGATGTTTAACTGTGTTGTTTTTGACCCGAGCTGTGAGGGACTGAGGTATGACAGCCCACTATGCTGAGACTTATAGTGCCCTAGAATGTTGAGGACTGAGGAATCCTTAGTCCCTAACAGAGGGCACTACAAGTCTTAGCATAGCAGGCAGTATTTCCTCATTCCCCTACAGAGAGGATTACAAGTCCAAGCAGGTAGCCTTCTGCAGTGGGACTTGTTGTGCCCTTGACTGTGGTGGACTGAGGAAGGGAAGTGTAAGAGGGTCTCTGTAAGCTCAGATGTATGGGGGAGCTTTGGGGAACACAGAGTTCCCTTTTACACCAGAGTCCCCAGCTTCCCCCCTCAAATAATGGTTCCCAAACTCTCCTTATATCAGAGTCTTCACACTTCCCTCTTACAGTGTAGTAAGTCTGGAGACTCCGATGTAAAGGGGGCTCTGTAAAATGTGATTAGAGATTAGAAATTTCTAACATTTTTATTTTCTACTTACGATCCACAATTTTCAGCTGCTCAAATGGCTCGCTGCCTCTGAATGCATATTGGAGTGTGGCCGTCCTCCTCCTCCCCTTCTTCACCAAAAGCACAAGAGGGTGCCGTCCGTCCGCTTTGGCTAGAAGCAGAAGAAAAAAAAGAAACATAAAAAATACGAATGTACATAGTAGTATTAAAGGTTGTGAAGAGACACTTGATGGAGGTAGGAAAGGTAGGAGCGAGAGGGAGGGGGGGGGTGTTGGTATTAGTGTTGTTGCATAGCTAAACACATGTCCACCTACCCAAAAAATTGTAACCTATCTGGTCACATGTAATGTATATTTTTACTTACCGGAGATTTGCTCCACAGCCTTTAGCAGGAGCCTGGGTGAGCGCCTTTTGGCATCACTCCAGGCCCGCTGCAGATCCACTATATCAGGCAGGAACTGAAATCTCCGCTGCAGCCTCATCCGGAGACGACACATCATCTTGTGCTTTTGGTGAAGATGCGTATAAACTTTATCATACCCCCAGAGGAGGAGGAGCTGTGGAAAGAGCAGTGTATGTTTGAGTCCAAGTATGTCCAAAATAGTACAGTCTTCAAATAACATGCTAGGTCGTCTTTGAGATATTGTAGAACAAAGAATTCCATTTCTGGTGATACATATACATCGATGTCCAAATCTACCTCCATGACATAGGTTGCCCCACACTGGTGATTTCCTCTACATGATATAGCCATTTTCTCAATTGGCCTTTCATGACACACCCAGGGCCGCCATCAGGGGGGGACAGGCAGTCACTGTATTTACAACCTTATTGCTGTCCATTTAGCAGGGTGCAAGTAACTTTACACACATGTAGCATAGGTATCAACTTTTGTCACCATGTTAAAAGGACAGCAGTATGGGTAGCATTACAGTGACTGTTATTAGTCCAGGCTCACTAAACTAGCCAATGCTTGGAAAAGCAAGCCATGCAGATTGCTTTTCAGGTCCCTTTTAACACGAGCTGTCTGATTGGGTGTGGCTGTTAATTTTTAACGCAGACCTGATAAGCCCCTCAATTCTCCTTTATGGAGTGTTATATGTAAATGGGATTGCTTCATTTGAGATGCAGATTTAAACTGTGTATGGCCAGGCTGAAGGTACCCAAGTTGATTGGTCGATCACCTGGAGGACAACGTACAACCAGTCTGTCAGATTTTACACACACTTATCGCTAGCATCTCTTGTAGCCACTAGCAATAATCACTGTGTTTTCCCGGCAGGGGCAGCACCAGGAGAACACAATGGCTCCGCAGGAGGGTTTCCCCTGTCTGTGTTGATGGTGGAATCAAGGCAAAATGTTTTTCCTGCAAGCCACGGGACAAACAAAGATAGTTTTTTAATTAATCCATGATTTTGCCAAAATGGAAAAAAAAAGATGTTTGCTTTGTATATTCTTAAGTTTGCTACATAACTAGAACATGTAACAGTGTTATATCATTGCAGGAGATTTCCCTTCACTTCCTGTCTTGGTGTCACCAGGACAGGAAGTGAGGGAATCTCCCGTGGGGATATAGCCAGCAATTCTTTCCTTTTATATATACTATGGACATTATAAGGCAACAATTGCAAGCTATTTCCCCACAGTGATATTCCCCTCACTTCCTGTCTTGGTGACACTAAGACAGGAAGTGAGGGAAAATCTCATGCAATGATATCACCCTACTAGAAATTGTAGTTCCGTCTAAAAAGTATACATAAAGTAAGCACTTGGTTTCCAAAGTGGCAAAATTATGGAGGAGTTAAAACCCCATAGTGTGATCGGGTAATCTGACGGTGTGTTCCTACACTCCTCAATGTGTCTGTTCATTAAGCTGTGCTGAATTATCCTTGATTCACAATTCCTGCAAGAGTTGCACATGGTATGTGGGAGATGCAAATTTAAGGTGGCATAATTATCCACACAATCACACATAATCCTTTTTAAAGGTCCCCAGCAGAATTTGATGGCATAGTGGTTCACAGCAGTGCCATCAGATTCCAGTTAGATCTGTAAATTAACAAAGCAATGTGATCTGGGGGTGTATTTAACTTGCAATGGACACCCCCATTCATTATCATATGGCAGTGTGAGATGGGTGTGTTGGGAATGTGATCCATTGAGACAAGTGATTATACACTCATGTGTTTCTTTTAGAGGTGATTTGTTCAAGGCAATCCTTTGAAGACATGACCATTCCAGATTTTTGTGATCACTGATTCCATCTCAGGTGAACCAATTAGCTGCTGTGTGCAGATCCAGCTTATGATGGTAAGAGTGTCAGACAAGACAAACGGTGCAGAGCTTGCAGTGTGTATGGATGTATGTAAGGCAATAATTTTTGGCATTATGCATTTAGGGAATATAATGTTTCTAATCTTGCATATATGAAAAGGGTCAATACATTTGTCTTTATCTAGACAGATTCCAAAGCGTCAGAGCAATCTGTCACAGATAATTGGGTTTCATTTTGTGTAAAAGTTGAAACGAATCAAATCTATCTATATACAGGCATAGCCCACTTTAAGTACACAATGGGACCAGGGCATGTATGGAAACTGA